>NW_002060944.1:4539365-5209601 GCF_000150275.1 Trichoplax adhaerens | reverse complement strand
ATACGTAAGGCCGTACGCAGCTCACATGACGATTTTCCAGACAGCTCCACTCTACAGTACTATGCTATGGAGTGGCACTCCATAACACGGATACTCACTACTCAGTATTGAACTGTTACACTGGTGTTGGACAGGACTGGACGCCGGTACAGTACACTGACAACAACTGAGATCAAAAGAAAGAAAAACTCGATCAGCACTTGACCGGCAGATATGACGTCATCGCCCCATCGAAATACATTTCGACTGCCTCTCCCTATGTATGGAGTATTGACTGTGCCACTAGCTCTATATACGAGCTTATGATTGCATGGCGCAATCAATTTCCATGGTACTACTTCATTAATAAAGATACAGACTCTGCAATCGAGAAGATTACTTATGTCTATCTTTAAAACTAAAACTAAGAATCAGGAAATAATATTCTATTGGAGTTACTGCATTTACCGTTAACTCTATTGAATACTGTATGGTGCAATCAATTTCCATGGTATTACTTCATTAGTAAGGATACAGACTCTGCAATCGAGAAGATCACTTATGTCTATCTTTAAAACTAAAACTAAGAATCAGGAAATAATATTCTATTGGAGTTACTGCATTTACTGTTAACTCTATTGAATGCTGCATGGTGCAATCAATTTCCATGGTACTACTGTGTACTCTGCAATCGAGAAGATTAGTTATTTGAATTATATCTATCTTTAAAACTAGATATGACGTCATCGCTCCATCATGTTTCAAATACATTTCGACTGCCTCTCCCTATGTTTGGAGTATTGACTGTACCACTAGTAGTATATACGAGCGTATGATTGCATGGCGCAATCAATTTCCAAGGTACTGCTTTATTCACTAAAAATATGGACTCTGCAATCGAGAAGATTACTTATATGAGTTATATCTATCTTTAAAACTAAAACTAACAATCAGGAAATAAAATAATATTCTATTGGAGTTACTGCATTTACTGTTAACTCTATTGAATACTGCATAGTGCAATCAATTTCCATGGTACTACTGTGTTAATTAATTATAAAAATAAAGACTCTGCAATCAAGGAGATCACTTATATCTATCATTAAAACTAAAACTAAGAATCACGAAACAACAAACTCAGCTCTTTGACATAGGTAAAAGTCTTCATCGAAAAATACATCAGATGGACACGTTGAAACAAAATCAGCCTTTAATATGATATATGGGTACGTCTCCTATTGACGCATTCAAATGGAATTAATTCTTTGATAGGGGTAGCAGTATTTCTCAAAAGATATATAATGACGTCGTACGAAATCAATTCTTCGATATACTGTAGGTATTCCTCAAGGGATAAGATATAATGAAAACCTGTTGAAACGAAATCAATTCTTTAATAAGTATAAAAGTATTCATCCATTAAGAACATGATATACTGATGTGTATAATTTTAATAGTTCCAAAGGAGAAAATAATTTTGAGCTTTCTTGAGTGGATGGTTAATATCAGGGTATGAGAAACTGCAGCCAGTTTCTTCGATTAAAATAGGTTCTGACCAGAGCTAGTCGCTACTCATTTTACAGTTTGTTCATTTATTATGATGAGTGTACGCATGCATCAGGTTATAACTAATCGCGATACATATGGGTCGAAATGCTCTATCGCCATTGGATAACGTTATTACACTTTATAAATTGGTCAATGAAATAAGCGCATCAATAGTAGATTCAGTATACAATATAGCTTCCTTTATAAATTCCTTTACTGGATCCATTCTTACGCATGCATATGCACGAATATAACGGTATATCACGGTAGTTACGCACTGTTATAGTATATACTTCTACTGATATAGCCTCATGCAAACGATTAAACTCCTAGAATAGAGTAGTATAATTTAGGGAAATTTTCAGAATCATTGATAATTGAAAATTCCCCTATAATTTACCGAAGATTCATCAACACTGCAATATCATTCTATCATTACAGCTATGGGATCATACGAGAAAAGACGCAAACACGAGTTGAATCGAATAATAATAGCTAGTGTGCGACGGCTGGTAGGTAGTATGGAGCACAGTAGTGCCATTTACCCATGCGTTATCGACATTGTAATATCATTTTACCATTATGGCTATGGAATCATAAATATGCAAATACGAGTTACACCGAAGAATAATAGCTCAGATACGACAGTTGATAGATAGTATGAGATACGGTAGTATAATTTATCTATGGGTTATTAACATTGAAATATCATTTAATCATTATGGCTATAAAATCAAAAATATGCAAATAGTTGCTCCGAAGAGTAATGGCTCAAGTGCTATAGCTGAAAGGTAGTATGATCTACAGTGAATACTCGTATAGTTAGATTCTTTCTGCAAAGATTAAACAGCCATGACCAAATGTATTCCTGTAATCATTTCTAGGTAATCGGCTATCCGTGTTTGCGTTGCTCGAAATACATGTACGACGGATTGCATACGTTATGCGGCAGCTTGACGGCCTAGCGAGGTGCAATGATACGTTTGCCTATAGTAAAGGCAATGTTAGGTTGCGAATCGTGGTATGATGAAATTGTAATTTCTAACAATCAGCTTAAAACCAGCAAGATACCACTTAGTAAATAAATCACATCAAGCTAATAGCTTAAATGCACTTTGACAGTTTATCGCTGATTATAAATTAGTTCTACACCGTTCTATGCAAAGTTTACAATTTCTTACGCATAACCACCTGTCTGCTATATTGGGTGTGCTGCAATAATTAATTTGTATATCTCACACTTTCAAACCTACATAAATGCATTTACATCCACATCCCTATCTACTCTATCCTAATGTAAAAATTTTAAAACATCTTATGACATCATTAATTGACCTTTAAGCAAAGTTAATCTTACCCTTTTACACAATTTTAATTATTCAACTATTAAACTGGTTCTACGATGGCGTAATAAAAATCATATTTTGAGTATTATGTGATTAAAAAAACAATATTTTTTGAAAAAAGTTTAACACAATATTTTCAAAGTACTGTATAAACTATCGATGTCGTGCTAAGTTCGCAAACTTTTTAAACTCCTGTATAAAATTTCTAGCATGTCTACGTACCATATGTAATTATTGTACTCGAAATTTATAGTATAATGCATGGTAAAAATTATTTGAAACTCTCCTAATAGGTGCTTTTAATGTGCTTTCATCATGAAATATTGTAAATCATAGTATACGATTTGTAGGGATTCCTTGAAATAAGAGAGTTTAGCAGCTGATGGTAGAGCCATCATGGATTATACTAATTGCTAAGATTAATTTGATCAATATTTAAGCTCCATAATATATAGATATTAGCAGAGTGTATACCTATGATCAAGTGGTAACCACAACTAATGTGACTAGAAATTTAAAAAAGTCTTATCCATTACGTCTACCTAACGCGACGTTGTGATTTCGAGCGCATTATTTTTATCATATTATGGTACATGACAAACCTTAGAGGAGAGCACTATAGTTATGGTAAACTTTCCAATTTCAAAATCACAATTCATAATGAGATACTACATGCTTTCTAATTCTCTCACTATCATTGATGCAGTCTATGCTTAGAATAGCACGTAGCTGGATGTAGATCCGATAAGTAATGGACAGCTAACAGTTATTAGCACTTTGATCATGTGCAAGATATTCAAAATAAGTTTCATTTCTAGGTTGTCTATTATCTAATATAGTAGCGATCGAGAAATTGTCTCTCGTAAAACATCGAAAACATCGGTATTTATTTTAGTATACGTATATATTAAAGTCTTTTATGATGACGATATTAAATAACATGTCGATATTTTCGGTTACGATTGTCGCTATCATTGAAGAAATGATTCCTTACACAAATTTTTACAGTTATTACTATTTGATATGTGAGCGACTCCAGCACAAAGTGAAGAAATTATCTCAATGTTTCGATGAGGACATGGATTTGTTGGCAGCAAGAAAGTCAAATCGAAGGTTGGGAATAATCCAAATCTGATTTGCTAACAACGATCTGTAACAATGATGAATTCAACTAATGTATATTTACACTAGAATAATCACTAGAATAACAACTACTATCTTTACAAGGCCGCGATTCCTATCGATATAACAATATTTAGCATTGATATATACGTCGACTTACGTAAAACGATGTATAATCAAAATAAATTACTTCAACATGAGTTAGAATTTTGTGTGTTATTTTACCTTAATTTAGCCTTAAATTAAATCAATTCGATCCTTTGCATTTAGTTATTAATAGACTAGTAATAACGCTGACTCCATCTTTTTGTTTAATCTATTCTGGTATAGATTTCACTATTTGTATTACAAATTTATTATATTACACGAATCGTATTGCCTGTATGCAAATTATTACCCCCAATCTCAATATATTACAAAGAACCCAATTATACCATGCCTATGATTCAAAGGTTTATTAACTGCAGTGATACCAGTCGCATCCTATGCTACAGTATGTATATAAAGATTGAGCTCATTGGTTCCTTGTATATCGTTACCTTTATTTGAGAATAGCACATTGTTATGACCAATCGATCCAGTCGGAATCTTGTCTAAACTTTAACCAGCCAATGATTGCTTATAGCTCGGTAGGATATGCCTTAAATCACATGACATTAGCCGAAGAATTACAAAATATCACACCACAGCCAACTATTACATGACAATATCGGCTCTATTTCTTCCTTTATCCATTCAAAATTTTATCAACAAGGATGTAGAGATTTCCATCCTGAGACTTTCTACGGCGATGAATATTATTCAAGTCTTCAAGAAATACATACGTTTATTCGCTGCTGCATTTGAAATGAATGTCGCGTAAACATATTACAATTAGCATATCGGCATTTTCATGCAATTTTTTATCACCATAAGAAATTATCCGCAGCGAAATGTGAAGATTTTTTCTCATTAAATAGGGTTTTCTCTTGCATACGGCACATGCAGGATTTTGAGAAAAATTCGGGCAATGTAAAGTATGTTATCACGTTTGCTTTAACCAATTAAGAGGTAAATCCGGTGATTTTAAAAAAATTTTTCAACGCGGCATCCTGGTAAGCAGTGCTGACTAATTAATCAACTCGGACAAAACCTGTTTAAATTTGGACAGTACAAAGATTAATTTATCCAAATATTCATCACAACATTGTTGTAGATAGGCTGTAATTATTTACATATAGAATTTACAATAAGAACATTAATTATTAAAGCTATATTAGTTCTAGTTGAATGCAATAGTCATTTCAATTGTGGCCACTTTATTCCCCATTAGAATAAATAATATGATGGTCATGATTTATTTATCATATACAAGATATCAGCATGACATAGAAGTTAAGCATAACAATGTCAAAACTTATAAAAACTATACATAAGTCGTCATTAATTTCATGAACTGTATTCGAAGCGTTATTTCAGTCTGTACTAGAAGGATTACTAGTAATCTCTTCGTTTAAAGTACAATAAAACATCCACATTCAGGTCTGCTTGAATTAATATATTACTCTTATCTTTCATATAGTTATTGTACATTTAATTAATTTTAGAATTCTTACTAATATACTAGTACTTAACTGTGATTGACTTGCTGAAAATCGAGCAGCCAAGTCATTAAAATCAACATGAAGCTACTTTTCATCTTTATTATTACCTGGTTGGCTGTTGCACAAGCACAACAAGCACCAGACAATATTGGCTTAATGAACGGCAACTCGGTTGCTATTCCAGGTAAATTTAAATTTTATCGTACTAAATAAAGCGGTCTATGGCATACTATATTTTAAATTCTAATACCATCGAATAAAATACAATCACTTTACATTTTTGTACTACTTTCCTTGAATGTAGCCAATTTTAGTACAATCTATATTATAGGCATTTACCTATCTACGGTAAAAATAAATTACTAATGCACTGCTAAAGGCACAACTGTGCTCATTGATCACGATTTTTATACGTAAAATCTGATCAAAGCGACATTAAAATAGTTTTAACAGGACTAATATATTTTTATTATTGCATCATCTTTTACTCGTAAGCATGGCTATATCGATAGAATACCTAATCTAATATGTAAATAATTAATTATAAGTTTACCACTATTTAATATCCACTATTATACCATGAATCATAAAGAAATTTGCCAATAATTATTACCCTATTAATCATAGGTAGACGGTGACCGTATTAATCCTAGCTGATTTAAATTACCGGAAAGCGACAAATTTAAGATTTTATCATTAATTTATATGCAGCGACACAAAAACTCTATTTACAATATATTATAGCTCATATTTCTTGTATACTACTGCACTAACCTTCAGAATCTTAGTAACATAACTTGAGGGCAACTGACAAATAGCGAGGATAATAGGATTAGTGTTAACTAAATATTTTAAGGTGATACTGTGAGAACTCTAACTAAATACGTTTTTTTAGAAATACGGTTGTAAAAGTTTAAATGTTATAAAAAAATAGCGACTATGAACAACTACTAACGACACCGTTATTTGTAGAGGAAAATCCCATCTACGTCGATGAAGATCTGTTGGATGAAATTAATGAATTGAATGAATTAGACTGTAGGTTTTGGGCAATATTGATAGATCGTAGTGGATTATAGTTAAAGTATTAATGAAAGATATCTTTAACCAATTATAATTATAATTCGACAAAAACTAATACCTAGTCAACAAATTTCGGTATTTACATAGGGTACATCAATTTTCCTTACTATCTTTATAGATATTGTACATAAAAAATTTAATCCTCATTGTAACAATGTAATATTTGCATGCTCTTTATCCGTATGATTATATCATCTTTCCTAATGAAATCGATAACTCTGTCTAAAGATGACAATCCTAGCTCATCAGGTAAGCAAATGTAAAGGTTAGAATCTGCATACTTAAGATCAAGTGCCGATATTAAGGTACAACATTCGCATGTAGATTAGCTAATATCAAATACAACTTGCTAGAATATTCCAAATTTGCCGACATCTTACAAGATTTAGGCGGAAAAGAAAAAGCTAAACGCCTTGGCTATAGCTTAAGTGAGTTTTTACATTTAGCTCTTAAGGAAAAGTATTCATTTCATATTCACTTCTATACTATATGATAGAAGTAACCAGCTGCATTTAGGTAAAAGTATTTCTTAACATTGCCTCCTGTGAATATCATTAGAAATAGATTAACTCACCTGAAACTTGATAATTTACCCATATATTTGAATCACTACGGCTAAAAGAGCTAATATAATTAACTCGAAATCAAGCCTTACAACCGCTGCAATATTAATAATCCAAGTATTCTACATCTTGATACAATAATCGCTATTTCACTAGTAGCAAGTATTTCTAGCAACGTTAATTTGAATCTACTTGGTGTTATTAAAAGTGCCAAAGGCGTATAAGGCTGCAACAATAAAAGAGTTATCGCAATGCTTACCGTAATTAAAAGATTTATTTAGTTGTGCTGAATTGGATCTACCAACAATTTTCTATCTATTTTAATTAATTTACAAATTGTCATCAAAATGCCGTTTCTTCTTATACTGTTTTGGATTTAAGTCTGCTAACAGAATTTTAACCTACAGTATGCCGTTCAACGGCCTCAGTGTCAAAATACCAAAAAATTTTTTTAAGTTTCATATTTCTATTGTATCTATACTGCATAAATCCAATATAAAATTCTCGCCATATCGTTACATCTGTCTGTTCCTTTTAAAATTTCAATCACGGATCATATCCAATCTTTGACCTTGATTAATATCGTATTAGAGTAAAATACGATTTAAAGCGTTCGAATTAAGCTGCAGGAATCTTCGCCATCTTTTACACCTTATAGTACCTTTCTTAATTATACTTTATCAACTTAAAAATCAAATGCCAAAGATTTCCAAATGCCATAGATCATTTTAATTGTCATCTAGTAAAATATAGGCTATTTGTAGGTAATTAACCTATCGGAATTACTGGTAATATTTAAATTGACAGGAAGAATACTTAATTTTCTTCACCTATAAAGCTGTAGAAATTTAATAATTGATACAACTCTTACAACTTTGCTATTAGGAAATTACTTATAGCCTTCTTTCTTACCTATGTAAAGCATAATAAATTGATAGCCATACCATACCATTTTCAAATTACATCAGTTTTGATTTGAATATGAATTGCATCTTTTCGTCTGCAGTTTGAACTGATTTTATCTTATGCCATGTTTATAAATCATTAGTTTCTTACAATATCAAATGCACTTTTGAATCATCGTATTGTCGATGGAGAAATGGTGCCAATAATGACTTTAACTGGAAGCGTGTTAAACTACCTCAAACATCGAAGGAAAATTCAGGATTTCCCATAATTGGTAAAAGAGGTACAGCAAAATTTATTAGCTTGCGATTAACACAGATACATACCACAATTATCGTTTGCAATGCTAATACTGGTATTATATTTCGTTCTTTTTATTTAGACTTCCATATCAGGACAGATACGACTTATGCAAAGGAGTATCGTACTAGGGCAAGACTAGTTAGCAAAGTTCTACCTCAAAAATTTCCAATCTGTCTCCAATTTTGGTACCATATGGAGTCAACCGATGAATCGTCAGGACTTCGCGTTTACATACGACCATCCGGTGGCAAACTGGTAAAACTGTGGGATAAAAAAGGCGATCAGGGCCAACACTGGAAGTTTGCTCAAATTCAAATTGAATCTAATATCAATTATAAGGTAAAAAGAAAGCTGATGATGAATTTTCTGAAGACATTAATAATTAATTATCGTTGAATATTGAGTTAGCTCAATTTAAGATAACTTTAACTAAGCGATAAGCGATAAATGAGTTATTCATTTATCGCCATCTGTCTACCGAAATCTATATTTTATTTCTTACATTTCCATACAGATCATATTTGAAAGCTTCCGAGGAAAGGCGAAATCTTCCAAAATCTCAATCGATACAATCAACTACAGGAAGCGATCTTGCGAACGTCAGTAAAAATTTATCTTTACGCTCATCAAGCTATCCTCAATAAGCTCAGATTCATGCCATTATCTTTCTATATGTCTGTAAAATTAGCGAAATTACGCGAATATTGTAATTAAAGCACAACGTAGACCTTGATAATAGGTTAATTTTTTTCCTGCGATGATTTGCGGCAATGG
Source organism: Trichoplax adhaerens (assembly GCF_000150275.1). Classification (NCBI taxonomy): domain Eukaryota; kingdom Metazoa; phylum Placozoa; class Uniplacotomia; order Trichoplacea; family Trichoplacidae; genus Trichoplax; species Trichoplax adhaerens. Next base: position 5,200,394 of record NW_002060944.1, on the reverse strand, counting down.
CTTAATGCTATTTTTAATACGAAAATGTAAAAGTTTGATGAATCATAATACAATACTTTGAAACTATTTCCATTGTTAAGCAAAATTTGAAATACCTTACTAGATCCTAATCTGGGAATAAATCTAATCACTACTCGAGATAGATCAACTCTCTAATATCGTAATGTTTAGTTTCTTCTGCCGTTTCACTGTTTATTACATAATTTCGATTTATTGCTCACGAATTACCATGAAATCAATACAATTTAGTGTAGTAAACATATGTTACGAGAAATTATAATGTTTCACACTAACATTAGTGCACATTCGATAAGTTTTTTTAAAACTGCAAAGTTGCTACTACCGCTAAACTAGCTAACATATTCACCACAATTTTTCTTCCTTTACCATGCCTTTCGTTCATTTTTAGCTCAGCTATTTACGGATCCACTTGCAAGGTAATAAGCAAGATTATCTGATTATATTCAACTTGAATCTCTATTTGTACTTATACGTACGCTATTAAACAATACTCTCCAGCTAACGCTAATGTTACAAAATCTACCTAGATTTGACATTACTAAATTTACCCTGCATGATAAAAAGAACGATTATTCAAACTCCTTAATACGTTCGAGTTGTGAACTTTATTCTGGCTCAGTTTGTGCACCCTTTTATGGTGTCAATAAAACAGAAACATCAGCATTTGGTAATCAGGAGGATTTGGAGCAAAAATTATCGGAAACTTTCGCATTTATACGTGCTATTGGTGGTCATTGCGAAGAATATGCATTGAAAGCTATTTGCTATCATAACTTCGCGCCATGTGCAGGAGTTAATTACAAACGGTTGATATGTAAAGAAGAATGTCAAGCTTTAATGAGTGATTATCGATTATGCAAGGCTCAATTTGATTCACTGAAGGCCGATCCTGGTTTCAATAATCAGCTATTGCCTTTGGATTGCTACAATTTGCCTACAATGAAAGAAAAATTTAGCAAGTGTACCAAACTAAGTATCCCAGATGGTAAGTTATACCTTTCATGTTCCACTTATTAGCTAACACTGCAAATAATTCCGATTTCATTTGGAGAAAGTAAAGTAAATGAAAGATTTTCATCTTCTCCTGCTAATATATTCTAGAATCTTAGAATATTAAATACTTTAAGTAAAAATTTGCGCGTCTAGACCATAATTTTGAGATCAACATTAGTAAATTGAAAGAGTAAATTGATCGTATCTACGAGTATGATACAATGAAAAAGGCAGAGACTTTAAAAGGCATTTATTAAATAATGTTTATTACTCTTGTACTATAATCTGTACTTTTGTTCTAAAACATCAAAGTTAATACAATTTGACATAATAGAATTGCTACAATTTTTTGTAACCTAACAACTTTATGCTTTCCTATCAATATCCGAATATTATCTAGACAGATTTTACTTTTAGCTAATAGTTCATTGCTGATGAATTTACTTAATTTCTACAGCCTATCTTACCAAAAGAAGATGTAATGTTAAACTATGTATTAAAGAATATCAAACGGATTCCAAAAAAGTCGTCACACCAGGGCAATATTGCCACATTATTCGGACATTCCTAGCTTGTGTCAAGTCATATAAAAGTGTTTGCTATAATGATCCTGAATATTTTTTAGCAAAAACAATTGCTGATAACCTGGACAAACAAATTCCAATCATTTTCGGTTCAAGATGTCAAGAAAGCTAATACCATGGTTTGAAGATTCGTCCAACTGGAAGACTACGCCATACTTTTGACGTAGATTTTGTCAACAATACGCGATATTATCTATCTTAATTTGATAACTTGATTATAGTCAATTAAATCATACATTGCTCATATCTTGTCCTTCGTGGAAATAAATAACAAAAGCTAAGCTAATTATCAAGCTTTCAGTACGCTCTTGTTTCGCTTACTTTCAATTTATTTTAACCTCTATACCGTACTTTCGATCGATTGTATAAGCTACATACTTTTCATGAAGTAGCACAGAACCATATTGAAAAAATGTTAATTAATCGATCAAATACTTTATTTTTATACCTCCACTTCCCCGTTATCGAAATTTCAATTCACCGGTAAATCATCATTTCATTATAACAGTTTGATAACTGCTAGTCCGGTTATATTTTACCATTATTTGTTTATCTTTTCCTATTCACAGCAGGTTAGTCTGGAGTTTAATAGCAATACAAACATGATTAGTTATAGAAATAAATCATCATCAGTCCAATTTTTTGCCTCTCTATTATAACATCAGGCTTGTTCCATTATATATAGTTTTATGGAATTCTAAATGCCATTTCAGAACATCCAAACAACCTAGTGGTAAAGTAATAACAAATGGTCTTACTAATTGTGGAGCTTACTTTTGAATTGAAAATTAATTAGGAACTATTTGCAATTGGCTAATCGATTAATTAACAATTCCTAATATGGTTACTTTGTTTTATGATCTCGTAGCTAAGGTATCAGATTGACATTTGATCCTTTGAATTAGGAAATATTTGACAATGAAGTTAAAGTCAACTTGAGAAATAGAGTAAAAAATTAATAAATCCTCAAAAAATTTTTAAAAGTGCTTTCGCTAGCTATATCATTTTCTAGAATTATACTAGCAGTATTACTAATAGCATCATAAAGGGCAAAATAAATGGTCATTTTATTCAATGGTATGAAATCCTGCATAATTTAATCACTAATTGAAAATAAATGGGTAATTATTTGCAATCATTGCAGTCGATACATATCTAATAGTCAATATATACATTTTAAATCTTAAATTGAACTCTGATGGTATCCATCAAGGCGTAATTGATTGCATCTTACTTGATATATGCCTTAAAATATAATTATTGTCACGGTCGTACTCACTATAAGAATAACAAAATCATGAGATACGATAATGCACTCAACCAGTAATTTTAATATAATATCTAGGTACTGTCTGACTTAATTAGTAGTAGCAACATGTAGAGAAAAGTGCACCAGCTAGTTATTAGAAATTACTCTTTGGTATATTTATACACAAGAATTATTGTATATAACTTTCAAAGATTTCCTTCGATTTGATGGTTAACAATGATAAGGCTATCCATCGAATTTTATCATTCATTATCAGTCAATAGATAGCTTCTAAATTCAAGTAAGCTAACCTATAACTTCGCTATTTTAGTAGAATTGCAGTAAGTCAATGATAAAGTACATTGTACAGAAAGAGTGATAATAGCAGATATTTACACAATCTATTTCTTAATTACATAAATTTATAGAATCTGATATCCGATAATAATGATGTAAACATGAATTTGTTAGAATACAATAATACATGATGTAGCTTAAATGAGGAATTAGTACCGTATAAGATGAAATATACACATTTACTTAATTGACATGCTATAATTAATGAGTAACTAGAATAAGATACCATAGTGGACTCAATTAATTATATGCTGCAATAGATGCCATCGCTGCGTAACCAGTAGTTTAAAGCAAATCATCTGAAACTGTCATTGCAGGGCATTTAAAAATGATTGTAAAAGCAATGATCAAGGATTCGTAGTAATTACGATCTATGGTATATGATTGATAGTCGATTTATCCAGTTGAAATGCTATAGTCAATTATGATTAGTACAAACGTCATCTGTATTTATAACTTAGTATATCGAAATAAAATATATGACTATAAAATATTCAATAGATCTTCTTCAAATCGTCAATAACTCAGAAACCTCAGGCTTCCAACTTGAAACCTCAAATTGATAAAATACCATGAAAAATATTAACCCTTGCAAGAAGATCGATTAAATCCATGATTCAGTAATAAAATCAATAGGTAAGGTTAGCCATCGCAGTAGTCCTATGGATTGATTATTGTACTTAGGGCAGTTAGTTTTAGAATTTCATTCAGCTCGGCATCACTTTGCACCCACTATTTAAATAGCTTTTTGTGGATTGGAGCGGCTCTTTGTGTTAGATGCTCCAACTTTTCGATGTGACATCCCTACTTTATTGCTGTCACTTTTAGGTTCATGCTTTTGCTTTTGCTCTTGCTCTTGTAATTGCCTTTCCAATGTTATAATCTTATTTAGTGCTTCCTTCAATGAAAATTCAGCCTTAATCGCTCGATCTTCAGCCTCTTGAGCACGAAGTTCTGTTTCTAATAAATGTTGGTTTAGCGGCTGTAATGCCTTGAGATTATTACTTGCTTCAATAGTATCAGAGCTTGGTAGAGAGATAGCTGTTTATAATATAAAGGGATTGATTAATAATTTGATAGTATAGTAAAGAAGGACACGTTGCATATTTGCAGCATATCATAAGTCTAAGATGGCGAAGAGTAATTAAGACTAAATTATAGAGAGCACTTAATACAGTACTTTATCATATGTTTTGAGGATATATGATTACGAATTAATGTCTATCTTAATATAATCAATACAAACCTGAATGTTGTCCTGGTGTACCAGTTCTTCGAATCTATGGGACATAGGAAAAATTGATGATCTTAGATCATGAAATAGGGAAACAGATATAAATTCTGCTACACTGTAAGATCAATGTCGAATTACCGATTGTTCAAGGGCTGTTAAATTTCTGGTTCGGATATTTTCATCATCGGCAACAACTACTATTTCTTCACCTTGTGGCTTTGTCTCCTTTACCGTATCATCTTCTTCTATTTGATCTTGGGTCTCTTCTACAGGTTTTTCATCGATTTTATTGGTAGAATCTATGCTATCAGTAACGTCGTTATTCACTTCATTTACAGTATCATCTTCTTTAACTGCTTCTTGACTCTTTTCTTCTTCTTCTCGATTCGTTTCAGCGCTTTCAGGTATTTTGGGGGGTTTTTCTTCCTGATTTTGTTCCATATTTTCACCTTGAACTTCTTCTGGTGGAGTATCAACTTCTTCTTGAGATAAAGCTGAATCTTTCAAACCTTCATCCTGCTTTTCCAATTGTGGTTGATCAGTCTGTGCAGTTTTATCCTCTTGCTCTTCAGTTCCTTCCTTACTAGTTGCAAGCTGATTAGAGGAGACTGCTTCTATAGGCCTAATTTTAAGTTCCTTTGAATAGATAAAGTATTCTAATTAGCTATAAGCTAAATACTAATGCTTCATTACACCGAATATATAGCTGATACCAATATTGAATTGGATATTTTAATTTAAGCTGGAGTAGTATAAAGAGTAAACTGGCTTAAGATTTACCTCAGGTGTAGCTGCCCATGTTGTCTTATCGCTAAAGAGTCGCTTTAAGGAATCACCTTGTATTTGCAACATCTCTCCAACTAATAATCCAGCTGCTTCAATCCATTCGTCACATTCGCGTTTCATTCTCTGTAAGTCTTTATAATCATCATCTGCTGTTTCATCATGTAAATCTAATTTTGCTTGTCGTGTTTCCATAACAATATCATTGGAATTACTAGAGTAAAGACAAGATAAACACAGTATTAAAACACTTAACTAATATTAAATAATAAAATTACTATATTATAATGTTAATAAATGACTAAAAATAAGTGCAATGGTCTAAAGTTATCCATTACTATTAGTTCTTATTATAGCTATTTACCTAATAATATCCTTAGTGAAGGATCGCAAGCGTTCGATAATACTGACTGCAGCTGCTTTAACATCATCTGCAGTCTTATATTTCTTGCCATTTTCACGGAAATGTTGCATATAAGGGCTATCGTCCATATCTGGTGTTACCTGTAGTAGTAACTGCACCATCCAACTAATCATATCCATATGAACTGATGTTACCTAACGAAATTGAGGAATGTAGTTTAGAAGTTAAGAAATTCTTTATACAGTATACTGTATCAAGTCAAATCATTCGTAATTAGAATCTATATGGAAAGACTGCTATAATCCTCCCTAAAAATGTAAATTAAAGCGATTCTACTATGTGCAATAACAGCGCTTACTTGATTAATAATTTTCGTATCATCATTTTCTACGGCATGAGTTATAGAGTTTGTCCAATTTTGTAAGGTTAAAAATAAATTTTGTATTGCCTGTTGGCATCTAAATAGGAGCAAGTATTTATCATAATTTAAAATTGATCAGTAATCCTTTCTCATTTCCGCTGTCGATATCGCAAATTGATATATGAGCATGTACGGTATCACGAATGGAAATAAAGATTTTAGTGGCATGGAGATAAGAAAAATAGAGTAAAATGATTTGTTCTAATATTGCGAAAGTTTAAATATGGCTCTTCTATATACTGTATAAGAATCCAGTTCTGAAACTGGTATTGATCACTCATAGATAGATGCTGTCTTGACTGTAAAAGCTTACTTTTCTGGTGTCATTGCTTCACTATCGAATTCAGTTCTGACAGTTCCAATAATTTCGTGAATATACTTAATTTTATCCTCCCAATCAGTGATGGAGTTATAAAGCCTGGAAAAGTAGTAATAGGCTTCTTAAGTCACAATTATGTTGTAGAATTATAGTACAAATACGGTCAATTAAAATGATGCCTTTAGTAACTGAAGATATCCAGATAATTTTAAGTTGATAAAGTAGCTGGATATTCATTTATCAAAAGTATAGCGTAGAGAATTTCAATAACGTTAGTAGAGTTTATACCTAAACCAATCTGTTTCTGTTAATGGATCGGTGTTAAAATGAACATAAATTCGATTTGCCCATGTTTCCATGTTATTAACCATATCAATTAGGGCCTTAGCAACACCTGTATTTCAATCAGAAGGGAAGCCAGTTAATATGATAAATAACTAACCATTTCATCTAGTTCTGATTCGATATAGTAATGAAAATATGAAATATATATGTGTAAGTAGTGCATTTTTTACCATTTTCACCGGCCACTCTGATTATGAATCTTGCATTAAATATTCCTATTTCCTAAAACGATTAATCCAAATTGATAATTAAAAGTTATACCGTATATCAATTAATTACCATATCAAACAGCATCGAATGAGAATAATCATATGGTAATGAACGATATCTTAGCAAAGATTTCGTTTTCGGATCATTTCATAACAATACCGCAGAAGAAACAGCATCAACAAATTCTTACTTGATTAATATTTTTCATTTCTATAATACAACTTTGGGTGGAAGTTGAATGGCGACCAGATAGTTTTATGGTTAAATCTGTCCAAGCCTCAACCTAAAATTTGAAAAAGCAAAAATTGATTTAATCAGGTGATCAAAGGTGCTTCCATGGATGCGCTTGGTGAAGTTTCGCTTATACGAAAATAATAGACAGAAACTGCTGACTAACCAGCTTAGTAGCATGTTTAATTTCTTCCTGCGCAGTTAGAATACTGTCACCAGTGAATTTTTCAATTTCTGCATTAATAATTCCTTCCCATAAATTGACATCATTAAGAAATTTTTGCAAGAAAGAGTTACTTGGCAGGGTTGCATTTTGTGCTCCAGCTTCAGGGCTAGTTTTAACATTTTAAATTATGTTTATTAATTCTTTACAGGAAATGCTATTGCTAAAAATATCAATCAATCGGGAAGAATTAATAAACTTACTATAGACATTTATCAAATTCTTTTAACCATCTTCGAATACCACTATTAGTTTTATTTAATTGGTCGCACAAGTTGTTTTCTTTCTTATTTACACTACGAACAAATCGGTCGATCTTTTCTTGCCACATATGAGCTTTGTGTTGTAGTTGAGATAACTATAATAAATAATATCGAAACTATAAGTATTCGCAGTAAAGATGGGGATTATTAATTACTTCATACAATTTATTTTACTATCCTCTAACCTCAATTGAGTCGCGATCACTTGTTAAAACAGTGAAATGAGTAGCAAATTTCACCCACGCTTTTTCACTTAGATGTAATCTTCTTGCTGTATTGAGCTGATGGCTTTCTGTTACCTTCAAAGATAGACTATATGCACAATTGCTCCAGATCTCTCGTTCCTCTGATAATTGAGCTATTGGCATCAAGGAAGTATTTAAAATAAAAGATGAGCTAATTTCATTGTTTATAGCTGCATTATACAAGCGATATTTCTACTCACCAACTTGGACTTCTAACCGCCTTCGTTGTAATTCGTATAACTGATGGTATTCAGTAAGTAAACTGTGAAATATTATAAGATTTGACATTAAAAATTTAATTAAAGCTTAATGACCGCTTAGCGATAGCCAAAACATGCATACAAGCTAGCAAGATGTGTAGTTTGTAAATACAGATTAATGCAGCTTATATTCTTACCTAACGTTTTTATCGGATTCTTCCATTGCTGATACAAGCTAATAAATATGTATTACAATATAAATGTTTTCAATACGTCAAAGAATTAAAAATTGCGAGATTACCATTAAAAATATCCTACAATTTTTTGCTTATACCTTAGCTTTTGCTTGTTTAGCTTCCGAACTCATTCGAAAATCATGATTTCTAACTTCAGCTAACTCTCTGTAGGATATTAAAATTTTAATGTACATTAAGGCAAATATAACCTACAAGACATTCAATTCATTCAATAATTAATTACTTGGATAAATCACCAATGGAAGTTTTAAATCGCGATAGTTCAGCAATCAATCGTCTAAAATTAAGATTTATTTATTTATAGCAAATGACGTTGGATATAATGATCATTTTTTTCTACTTTTTATAAATTAACAAACCGATCAAGGGCTCTCTGAGCTAATATTTCCTCGTATAAGCTAATAGGACAAAATATGAGAAACTCAATCAGAATTAGTCTTGGGTAAAATTTATTGTAGTATTAGACTGGGACAAATCTATCACCCGAAATGCTGTTACTTGTGGTGCATATAGACAGCACTAAATTTGTACTATACTTATTTATGATACTTACCTCATAATTTGACGTGGAATACGATTAAATAATCCCGAATATCTTTGACGAATATCTGCCAGTAGCTCTCCACGTTCTACACATTCAACGCTTACCTGAGTAATCAAATTTTATAAATAAATACAGCAAGGGTCATCTTATGTTAAATGTTTTTGTTTAAAATTATAAGGATTAACTTGATATGAAAATGTAGATTAAAATGCGCAGATTTAATGTACCTGTCGAATAACTTCATGAAAACAAATGTTATAAATCGTTTGTTCCTTTTCAATGACATCTAATAAGTTGTGGATCTAGATTTATAAAATAGAAAAAATTATTCAACAGTTGTAAAACCACTAGTTTGTGATAATCTAGTTTACTGTTTCATAAAGATAATAATATCATTCCTCTGGTAAAGTACAAAGTTACGCCAAAAGTCATAACAGTATTACCTGTGTTGGTCCCGTGGATTTAGAAGTATCAAGGTCAGATATACCAGCTTTTTTAAGCATTAACTCCATTGTATGCTTTAACTGAAGAACTTCTTGTCTACTAGTTGGCCGCCTAGTATGTATATTATTCAACAACGGTATAATTTTATTTTTTAATTTAAATTTTATAGTACAATATAATACAATACCATTACAAAACTAAACCTAATTATGACTGCCTAAGCTATTTAAAATGATATAAAAAGTAAATAAAAATTCTGATTCTCAAAATGATTTTTTAAATATCACTAGATAGCTTACAGTGATGGAAATACGGTTACATGATGTTCATGATCGTGGACTCTTGTTGTATATTTGCTGAAAAACAATATTTCAGGGTTACATAGCTGGATTTAATTAATAATTACTTCAAATTAAAAAATTTTATTTGTATCATAAGAAATATCAACTTACTCATCTTGGAACTCTAGTCCAGCAACAGCGGGTGCCTTGATGATATGATATTCGAGTGGAATTAATGTATCTGGTATTTTATGCGTCTACAAATATCGAACAGGTGAAAAGGTTATTTATAATTATTGTGTCATTAACTTGAGTAGTGAGTGATAACATGAATCAAATTTGTATCTAATACCGTTTTTGCAACCGTTGTATTTTTCTCTTCGTCGTTTGAGTCTTTAGCTTCCGTATCTGCTAACGATGTAATGATTTTTTCACGCGATACGCTTAATTTAGTTTCATTGTTAGGATTTTTTAACACTGTTCGCGCTAACTCTTGACTTTTCTCAGCTCTTTCATTGTCATCAATGGATACTTCAGTATCTTTTACTGGACTATTCGATTTATCATACAAGAAAGTCAGCCCACTAGAAAGCAAAAAAAGATGTTAGTTATGGGATTGTTGTTTAAAGTAATATTCTTAGTTAGCACAATTTAAAACTTTAAACATGATATAAACCTTCCAGCTCCACATGTGCATGTAGGTTTTTCAGCCAAATGTTTAAATTTTTCCCTTGTCGATGCGAAATTCCAAGCATTGGATGGTGTTCTTGGCGATGGTAGCTATGATTAATTGCATAATTATTATAATGTGGTAACGGAAGCAGTTACAAGTAATTGCTTGCGCCTTCTATTTTTATCTATTATCGCCCTTTTTCTATGTAGATCAATACTATATCTAATAGAAAGATATTCTTTCATGAACCTCAAGAAATACAGACGACATATTGCCTTAATTATAAGCAATATATTAGATTATCTCTATTAATAAAGGTTGAGCCATAAAGTACTTTACCAAAATAATCAATGATACATAAATTATCTTGTTATGATACACTACTGCTCTGCACCGTCAACAGCTTAAATCCAACATTTAACAGCAGTAGTTCTTAATTGTCGTAGCTCAGATTATTTTTTTTAGACTAGTGTTTAACTTGATTGACAGATAATTATGCTTGATGTATTTTTATTCAAACTCGAATTTAATTTATTTCGATATGTAGATTACGCTGCTTATTCTTGGGTTGCAATACTATTGAATGAACACGATAGTCTATCAACATTACACAAGAAAACGTAAGAATCAGTATATTGCTTATGCTTGGGCTATAATACTGACTGGATAGCCTATCAATATTACACAAGAGTAAGCAAAATACAATAACCAGCTTGGTAATGATATTATATTAAGGTAAAATTGTATCATCGAAAATTTTCTGACCTTCTTGGACTTCTTTTTTGCAGATATGCCAACATGATCTTTATTAGGTGGTGGTGTTGATAATCGAATTAAGTTGGCTAAAACTTCTTGTGGTATATGATCGTTGGCAATATTTGACGAACTCATTCTGCCAGAATGATCTTCGTTCCTTTGGGTAATAATACTTTCATTGGCTGGATTGATATAAGGTAATGTGGTTACTTTAGGACTTGGTGTCCTACTTGTTTGTAACTCCTCTCGATTATTTTGTACTGTTGACGCCATTTTGCAAGTAAGAAATGACTAACTGTAAGCCTTGAGATTAAATCTCATCGAAGTACAATCTTATATTAAAATGAATGCTTGTATAGTAACATAAGCAATAGTACCTCATTACTCTCAAAAGGATTACTGGTTAATATCCAAATAAACTCGATTCTGCTACTCGCTAGAGGCTTTATGGCAAAGAACGTAGGAGTTGCTAGGCAACGGAAAACATTTCATTTCGTCGCAGGAATGATGCCTGTGTACATGCGTAGTTGATTTCGCCGCAAAGCGATTAGCTTGTTCAATTGTAATTTATTTATATATTTGATTTTGATTTTTTTGAAAATTAAGGCGTAAGGGAAACGATTAGACGTTACATCATTGCTTAACTGGCCTTATGTTAGCTGGGGATGAAATGAAATTGAACTTTGATACCGTAAATTAGTGCAGTATTATAGTGACTGAAATTGGCATGTACACTTGTACAGTACTGCAACTATGCCTTATTATTGCAACTACTAGGGTGGCCACTATTACAACATTGAATGAAGATATAAGAATTTTGTCATTGCAACCATAATATGTATAACTATATATATCTATAGGCTATATTTGCAATATAGATTTGAATGAAAATGACTGCTGTCAGTTTTACAGTCAGTATGGTACATTCCATACAAATTTTACCCTTGTTGGTTTTTCCCCATCTCCGCTATCTCCCCCCCAATCGCCATGTCGACTCTTACAGTACATCGCGTATAGTGCACAGTACGTGCACTGTACACCGTACAGTACAGTACAGTATACTACAGTACTTGTACTGTGGTACTTTACAATATACTGTAACTGACACTGTACTATACTGTACTGTACTGTGTAAGAACGGTATTATTTGCACTCAATGGCCACTCCTCATCTCCGATTCGTGTTCAAAACAGTCGTAGACTAGAGGAAATTACACCTCGGATCATTTCTGGTCGTGTAGTGTATAAGGGAATGCTTTCAAATTTGCAAATTTTTGCGTCACTCAGTTTGATTGTTTCTCGATGACGATTCACCCTTGTACCGCTACACTCGCAGAGTACGATGGTCAGACGTGTCAGAGCTTCGCTTCAGTACGTATATAACAGCAACTGCGCAATCCATCCTCCTTCTGTCTTGATGTCTTCCGCGGAGAAAGTGTACAAGATATCTTGGAAAGCGATTGAAGATGAACCGTCAGAATAAATCCACTTATAGCGAATATATTGCTAAGGCTGAAGACTTAGCTGATGATGTGTTAAGATCTACCAAACGCTATCTGCCGCATATCGCTCGAGTTTGCCTTATATCTACCTTTCTGGAAGATGGAATTCGTATGTGGACGCAGTGGTCAGAACAACGCAAATATATGGAGGATCTATGGGGCATGGGTGGTTTCTTAAGTTTCTTATTTGTCTTAATCAATTTGATAGGCCAGATTGCTGGTTGTGCTATGGTACTATCTCGAAAGAAAGTTGAAATTGGTGTTGGTATACTCGCAGGTGTCGTCGTACTCCAGGTAGAAAAGACAACCTTAAATCGATTTATGACAGATACTAACCGATGATGGAAATAGTTGATTTTTACACTGTGTAGTGGATAGTGAGTCATACGTCTTGAATCGGTTTCAACTATAGCAGACGAGCTTTAGTGTTTGTGATGGATAATGTCAATTTTTCAAAGCTAAATCAATGCCTATCATAAGGCTGATTGATCAATGATCGTACTAATACTGTATACTGCTGGTATAATATACCGTACATCAATCACACTGTTGTCGATGAATTATAGAAGAACAAAATGCCCAATTTATGATACAGTTAGCAATAATGACAGGAATCATGTGAAATAAGAATGAAGGAAAATTACAATAGCATGACTCGTAGCCACAGTAATTTATGCAACACTATTATCCATGGAAGAGATTCTATTACGATGTGTCATACAGTCTAGTGGATACAATTTGAATCACTGATGATGGCTACAACACCGGTGACCGGTGGATTCTATTTGTCCGAAAAATTCTCCTTAGTCTAAGCGATCCTTTTTTGGTCATACCATACATATTACGCCACCTAGGCAAAATTGTTCTCTCTCCCTATCTACGCATGGATGCCCATGATCGTGGATCTTGAGAAGTAACGCTTTAAAATAATGATATTTTATAATTATTACGGCTAATTTTTCCCCCTTACTGATATCTACTTTGATAGTAAATAAACCATAACATGATGAACAACTCATGGTGATGATGAATTCCGCGTGCACTACAATGACCGATCTTATGAATAACATATACAGTATGGATAGGCTAGGCCACGACATGCACATTCAATTTAAACGGCGATTACAACTAACTTTGTCCATCATGCAACGTAGTTCTCCTCGTTCATCTATTTTCCATTTCTATCGCATTTAGCGTAAAATTCACTTACGACATACTGGACTGACAACGAATAAACTAAATGATCATAACCTACTATGATCAATTCATTGTGTATCATAAATTGCTAGCGCTTTGTCTTCGAGGATGCCCTTTGGTAGTGATCCGTGATTGACAACATACTGTAATTAAGCTGGAAAAATGGACAATATTGTCCTCGTCACTTTCAACAACCATTATTTCCAGTACACTATGAAATTTTGAGCAATTTTCCCCCGTGTGGAGTGCTCTACCATGAGTAGTTGATGTCATTTGGACAGTCTTTCAGTTTTGGAGTAGGGACTTTGGCAACATAAATTTACCTTGGGATTAAAGTGCTACGCGACATAGTACTTCACTATTGTTCTATAGGCTGATTTAGCCACATGTCTGATGGCTATTGGCGGATTGTACGAGCTAGTTAAATTAAACAGTTTGCACTGGATGCTAGTGTTTTTAGGTGATGTAAAACTCTTTTGGGTCATAAAGAGTTGCCGCGTGCTCGGTTTGGACCATTAAACTATCGTGTTGGACAACAACAGTGCGACAATAATTAATTCATCAAACTCTAAAACACGACTGTTGTAGTCTTAGTATATTGTATAGAACGACAGTACGATACTATTGAGCTAGTATAGTCGACACCAACGACACGGAGTTGAAAGGGGTTCGGCCGTGGAGAAAATTAGTCATGGCAGCCAACTTTAAAATGGCGATGGTAGACATGGAATAGTTCTACTTCATCACAGCTGCTAGTTTATCCAGTATGAAAGATATTATCCCCTAGAGGGCAGGAAGCAATAACCTACAGATTCTTACTTTGCAGTCCTTGTGTAGAAATAGTAATATTATAGCGTAGAATTGGTAAACGTCTACTTTGCATGACTGAAACTAATTTATTCCGACATGAATTATTTATAAAGGATAAAGTGGACGCCCGTCCAGTATACTACTCTACAGCAGTACATTCGTCATTTATTTCCATGAACTGTATGTAATTTGTTGATGTGGATAAGACTAAATTAATATCATTTATCTTTCCCTTTCTCCAAATGTTAGACTATTCTGTACAATGTCATCTGGGAGCTTCGCTTTCTAATGAGGTGAGTGAATATTTGCTTTATGCAATGTACTAATCAATGTTAATTAATAGTGTAAATTGCGTACCAATACATGGTTGCCATTATAAAGGGAAATGATTACTGTTGTCATTTATAGTACTGTACTATTATGATGATACAATTTATTCTGTCGTCAATTTTGCAAGGTGATCTTGTTACATGTCCGACTACAATTGTATACTGTTTTTACAAATGTATTCCAATCATAAACTCTCTTTTATCTCTACATCATTGCTAACTTACAATTTATTCATGATTGGAAATTTCGCATTACTGTTATCATTTATAGAAAATTGCGTACCAATAGATAGTCACCATTATAAAGGGAAATGATTACTGTTGTCAGTACTATTATGATGATACAATTTATACTGTCGGCAATTTGGAAGGTGATCTTGTTGCATGTCCGACTTTATATACTGTTTTTACAAACGTATTCCAATCATAAACTCTCTTTTTATCTCTACATCATTACTAACTTACAGTTTATTCATGATTAGAAAATTGCGTACCAATAGATGGTCGCCATTATATACGGAAATGATTTCAGTTATCATTTATAGTACTATGATGATGATACAATTTATACTGTCGTCAATTTGGAAGGTGATCTTGTTGCATATCCGACTTTGTATACTGCAAATGTATTCCAATCATAAACTCTCTTTTTATCTCTACATCATTGCTAACTTACAATTTATTCATGATTAGAAAATTGCGTACCAATAGATGGTCGCCATTATAAACGGAAATGATTTCAGTTATCATTTATAGTACCATCATGATGATACAATTTATACTGTCGTCAATTAGGAAGGTGATCTTGTTGTATGTCCGACTTTATATACCGTTCTTACAAACGTATTCCAATCATAAACTCTCTTTTATCTCTACATCATTGCTAACTTACAATTTATTCATGATTAGAAAATTGCGTACCAATATATGGTCGCCATTATAAACGGAAATGATTTCAGTTATCATTTATAGTACTATTATGATGATACAATTTATACTGTCGTCAATTAGGAAGGTGATCTTGTTGTATGTCCGACTTTATATACCGTTTTTACAAACGTATTCCAATCATAAACTCCCTTTTTATCTCTACATCATTGCTAACTTACAATTTATTCATGATTAGAAAATTGCGTACCAATAGATGGTCGCTATTTTAAAGGGAATGATTACTGTTGTCATTTATAGTACTATTATGATGATACAATTTATACTGTCGTCAATTTGGAAAGTGATCTTGTTGCATGTCCGACTTTATATCTCGTTTTTACAAACGTATTCCAATCACAAACTCTCTTTTTATCTCTACATCATTGCTAACTTACAATTTATTCATTATTAGAAATTTCGCTATTGGTGGCGGTCTCATACTTCTCTTGGCTGAATGCAAAGGGGAAACCAAGAGTATTTTTGCTGGTGTACCACGACTGGATAGCAATACCCCACAGACTTACTTACAGTTAGCTGGCAGGTTGCTACTAGTTTTTATGTTTATGACCCTCTTTCGGTTTGATGTTAGTTTCATTTCTATCATACAAAACATTTTTGGATCAACTTTAATTATCCTTGTTGGCGTTGGCTTTAAGACTAAATTATCCTCGCTGGTTCTAGTTGTTTGGTTGTTGTGTGTTAACTTATACCTCAATCCATTCTGGATGTACAGCGCTGACACATTCATTCAAGATTACCTCAGATACGATTTCTTCCAATATATGTCGGTTATTGGTGGGCTTTTACTGATTGTTGCTCACGGTCCAGGTGGCCTCAGCGTTGATGATCAAAAGAAGAAATGGTAACAATCGGCTTAGGAAGATCGGTAGACCCATACGGTTACTGCTAACGTTTGAAATTTAATCCAGAAATGTTCTTGCCTGAAATATCTGTTATTATATGAAATATACCTTTAAAGAAACATTTTTATTCGCAATCAATCAAAAGGCAACATGATATGTTAACTAATATCACAGGACCAAAGTTTTTTTGTCTAATGATAACGACTTATAGACGATACGAAAATATAATAGAATCTTTATTCAAAAATCTTCTAAAATGTAATCTTTAATAGTATTGTTACTTTGTAATGGGTGAATCGAAAGATTTAGAAAGATTTTGCAGTATTCGATAGCATCATTCGGATTGTATACCCAACATGAAGCGAAATTTAAAATCAGCGCACGTTGACGTAATAAACCATAAATTCAGTGCAGTTGAGAATTCTCTTAGCGATAGCGTACGTCTGTAGTGGAAGTTTTTAATCATTGATTGAAACTTTGGAGATGATAATATATTGAATCGTATTTGCAAAATAGCTCAGACTAACCCCTTACTTAAAAATCTCCCACACGACCTTATTACAATGATCATTAGTCTCATCATAAATCTAGCCAGTAGCTTGTCAAGTTAATTACAAAACTGATGATGATATATATTGTTGTTCTGTACTTGGTGAAGTTTCTTATGAGGAATTACATATATTTTTAGTGCTATTATTCTATATGTTACCCAATTCAATTCTTATTCACAAGTGTATCAGTCATGAACTTCGTAATCGAAATAAAATGCATAAGATTAATAGGGAGAAAATGGCTTTGCTTTTTGAAGTTGTCTGCTCTAGGTAACTGATAGCCAGTATACTAGCTAAACATATATACTAGGAGAAGCACGCTACACAGCAGTAGCTAGCTATAATTTAGCTTCTGCAACACTAGATCGGCATGAAATGGAAAGGTATCGGTTTGAGACGAGGCTTGTTAAGCAAAGGAATTGCGATTAAAATGCCGGTCAATCAATTGTAAATTAATATCATTCAATTTAATCATTTTTTTTAAAGTGACTATGTAAACACAATTTATATTAGTATTTGGAGAAAAAGTAATGCTTTCCCCCTTTGCAGACAAAAAATTAGTAGCGAATTGACACATCTTTACATTTCATCAAGTTATAAATTGTATAGTAAATGAGCAGATCATCATACGAATAAGGTAACTGTATAAATTTAATTCAGCTGATGTTTATTACGATCGATAAAGACTCTGTATGTATTAGTAACAATACATGCCTAATTTCAAAACCGTAAATCTGTTAATTGTTGTTTTATAACTTTATCAACATATTGTCCACGACACTTATGCAAATACAGTCTAATATAAAGTTGCCTTTGTTAACCAATATTGATAAACTGGCAGTGGGATTGATAAATAGATGTACTACTATATTTGTATCTCAGTATGCGAACTACTAATAATAATATATTATTCTACCAAAAACAGATTTCATTTCATCAGTTCCTATAATTCTAATATTGTTTCACTAATCAATCAATATCTATCTATTGGTTACTTTTTTGATGGTCATGAATCACGGCGGCGATAAAATAGCAATAAAGTACTCCACTAATAGATAAAATTAAAATACACCTACGGTGTCTTTGTCCTCAGTTTCATATAGATGCTACTATACCGATTGCGTAAACCAATGATTAGATGGTTACTATAGCAACGTATTAATGTTGTTATCGATAGAACTACTGGTGTAATTAAGTATTATCATGCTGATATTATGAGTAAGAATACTCTAGGCCTTGTTTAATATCGCTGTCTCCAATAATTTCTAAAACAGAATTAGCTATTGATCAAGTCGTTGCTTGTATTGTCTTTTATATCTATCTTAATTTCCTCATTTCTGTATCGCTTTCATACCCACCATCCCTATCTTGCATTTTATCATTTTCCTAGTTCATCATCTGATTATCATTAAAGTTATTTGAAACTGCAGTATTTAACGCTTTAAAATTTCTCATATAACGATATTACTCAATTGAAGCTATATTTCTCTTCGTTATTGTTGGATATATCGATTTATGTTTTGGTCATTATCTTTAACTTTCTATCCATAGAAAATTGTTATTATCTTCAAGACTTCGGAGTGAACAAGTATAAAAAATAGAGAAATAATCGATACGGATCCTCGGGTTCATTTACAAATCAACAAAGTTAACTATTGACTTTATCCTGTTGTACTAAGGACCCAGCAAACAGAAAGAACAAGATTTCAATCATTCTCCAACCTCAAACCCCGTTACTATTTAAAATACTTTGATATTGATTGTACCTATTTATGCTAAAATAATTTCATGTTAAACATGCATGGCCCGTGTCACGCATTCGGAGAAAATTGTCAAGAATTGGTCAATAATTTATTAGACAGCGAAGAACGAGAAAACAATTTAGTCCGAGATTATGTTACAAATAATCATGCTACATTTTCACGCCATCAGAAAACCAATGATTTACATGGCTGGATACCCCAATATCATGAAGTAAATAAGCCACGCAGCAGTCATAAATCAGCTTTTTCTGCTCCTTCTAGCCAGCACAGTAAAAAGTCATCATCAACATCAGCCAATAATTTGCCATTTCATCGGTTAAATAGCAAACCAAGCATTGATTATAAATTTCAGCATTTCCAGCAAAGTGAGAGATACATTGAACAATATCGTGAAAATCATACTATTGGCTTAAATCGATTAGAAATTAAGCAGGATGATGAAAATACTTTAAGAAAACAGGATGACGATTGTGATTCACAAAAACAAGCTAAAGAGAGGCGTACCTATGAACATCAGTTAGCATTGTATAAGCAGCGAAATGGGAACTCATCACCACATCAGCAACAGTAAGTCACTTTTTCGAGATCGTTATAACTTTTTTTAGGTAGTGATTTCCTCCATCTCATGCTCCAATTTAAGAAAACAAGTTTATCGTCCAACCGTTACAGTAATTGCGCTGCAATTTCAAAAATAGCACATGATAATTATTACAGTTCTGATTCGCTTTAAATATTACGGTATCTATTCCATCTCTGCTTCTGAGATTTTATAGTAGTAGCAGTATAAGATATTTGACTGCTAGTTTAAGCAGTAAAAGTTTTGACTAAGTTTCTTACGGTATTTAATCATCTCCAATTGTCAGTTTAATTATTTTATCTAATTTATTCGACTTTACATCTATTCAAATATGGAGTGCTGAACAGTGTGATTCCAAGTGGCAAATATAATATTTTGTCTTACCCCTAATTCATTCTGGCTCGTAAATTCGTAGGATCTAGTTCTTGTGATAATTATTGTAGTAAACATGCTATGAGAGGTGAAACTACTATCGCCCAGTTCTATAGTAGAAATCAATTTTTTCAAGTTTTAATCGCTATCTGTTACATCCCTGCCTCAATGATAGCTGAGTTAGGATAATGATGGATACAAACTGATTAATTATTTTGGGTACACTGAAATAATAACTTTTTTTAATATCTCGATCTCAATCACATAAACTGAGCTTTTTGGAGAGTGATTTTTATGCTAACCAATCCGCAATATTCATTAAGGTTGAACATCTATGAGTAATCATGTACGATGTAAATAACCATTTCATTCAACTTAAGAGTAATCTTACATGCAATTATATTAGAAACAAATATTTTTAGATTAGCGAATAAACTCAACTAAAAAATGAAATTAAGATAGACTCAAAATATTTTTGTTGATATATTAACAAAAGGATATTTTCATACTTTTCATATTTACTATTTGTAATTACTATATAAGTAGTTCTTCCCGTTCCATGTCGATACTTTAATTAGCCATTAAAATTTACAGTTAGCTCAATTTATTAATATATATTTGTTGTTATTATTATATAATATTGTGTAATGTTTATATATTAAAATGGAGTGATATTAACGCTATTTCTATTTTTTAATGTTATTATGTAACAGTGACGTGATTATTAACGAATCATTTGATGAAACGGCTCATGATCACGAGCAACCGGATAAAAGGGTAAGGAAATGGGACTTGGTCACATAAACAATCTTCGGCTGATTCCATTCTGATTTCTCTATTCTTCATCAACTTATAAAATTGATCAGTTCTATAATATTATAAGCTATACTAGAACTGTCAAGTTCGAATCAAATGCCGTTTAGTAAAGTTTATTGAATATTACTAGACCAGACATTTATCTACTCTCGTCTTTTGCTTCATATATTAAATACATATGTAATTTCCTCTAATATTTGTAAATTATCATTACTCCTTAGTAGAATACTCGTATTTTCATGTCATATCTATCAACTCCTATCATACCAAGGGGATCTGAAGTTTATACTAATTTTTCATCTACCATTAACGTAGGGGGCCACTTTCTGGAAGAAATTTAGACAACCACTCTCTACTAATGCCTCAAATGATAGTATGCAACATGCAAGATCGCAAGGAAATCCTAAATATAATGTTAAATCTATCCCATCAGCTGCAGCTGTTAGCACAGGTTACTTTCGACCACTGAGTAAAAGGAATCAACTACGCAATAGCAGTAATCACTTTAAGTCTATTACCAAAACTGCACTACAAGCTAAAAATAAGTACCCGCCTAACGGATTACAAGCTGCAATTCCAACGAGCATTAATGGCACGACCAATGCTACGCCTCGTCAATTAATGGATAGTTACAAGCATTCAAAGCCAGCGGCTCCCGTGCAAATGATAACTAAAGTTAATAATCGCAATCGTATCAACAAAATAACTTTAATCTATCGAGATATACCATCAGCAATGATATCTTAAAGAATTTGCCTAGCATCAAGCGAACTGGAAATCAGCCAATGCCATACTGTAGAGTGTGTATAGATGTTCATAACCCTAGATGCTATTTCCTTCGTTGCATCAAAGATGGAACCAATATAACTCTTTTAACTAGTACTATATTGAAGAACAAAGAATTGCCTTTTTCTTGCTAGCTTAATTAGTCAGTTAACAATTCAATACATCTGGCGTTCATATCTTAAAGATTTAGCTTATCATGGATATAAATCAAGACCGATACTATATTTTCATTTCTGTAAAGTTATAAACTGATGCCGCGATTGTTATCTATGGTCAGCAAATACAGCAATTGGGCACCTTTTGCATGCTCAGTTGCTCATCTTAATCCGGACGAAGAGTTTATTATTGTTTTAGTGTAATAGATGCTGAGATTTGTATAAATCTCAATGATGTTATCAATTAATTAATTACCCCTAGGAATTGAATCAAATAGAAAATAGTCGCCTTTCAGTTCAATTAACATTCTCCGATAGCTAGTCTTGTTAGACATGCATATTGGATAACAATGTACAGTGTCCTTCTATCTTTATCATAATAATTCTGCGCATTGATTTGTAAATACATATATATTATGCTTTATGTTTTCATGCTTAAACGTTATTATTAACCGACTAAGTCTTGATATTGTATTCTAAATACAACTGTGCTTTTATATTAATTCATCTCACGACAGGACTTTTTATGGTTACCCTTTAATTTATGATTTTTTATTTTAGATTATTCCTAAAATTGACAGTTTCATATGGATTGAATCGCCTAAGCTGACTGTAATTAATTGTTAATTATATTTAATTCTTTTCGTTGCCCTATATGCTGCAATAGCGGTTACCAAAATGCTATGATTTTTGAGTAGGGTATTCATTTGCCACTAGCATTTATTATGATGTAAAAAATAAATTATAGAGTTAACAATCAAATGATATCAAAAATATTATCGGTTGTAGCTTTGGTAACCTACCATTGTCGTAATATTTCCTAATCGCAAAAATTACAATATTTCAATCTACACTGTCAATAACGTAGCGATACTGACACAAAATAAAACCATTTAAGACTTTTAAATTGTTTCAACTATAAATTTGATTACTTTTAAGCAAAATTCGTCGGATAATTATCCTTGCAATTATGACAATATAATCAAGGCTACATGCCGTATTAGCATATTGTATATTTACAGTTACAGGCTTGGCAGTTCATGAGAAGCATTTTATTACACATGCGGCGGGTACTGTAGAATAAACTATAGCACAAACAATAATAACACAGCTAGTCGCCTATGTTTCAATACAGTAAAATACGAAAATTATTTGCCTCTAAGCAGTTACATATGAATAATTAATTTATGAAAACATCTAAAACTGGCGTTAAAGAGATGCTGACAATTTAAAACTGTCACAGATGTATAGCTGCAATGATACAAGTAGTCTAGAGTGGATTCACTGTATATATCCATCTAATAAAAACATGAACTATAATGTCGAATAGTATCAGTTACTTCAGCTAATAATCAAACTTCATCATAGATCAAGTTTCTAAATACTTCAGCAGCTAAGTGATTGCATCTAATATGAGAGCTACCTGGGATACCACAGTATATGCTATTATTCTTGACAAATGCTGTAATCCTATTTATAATACATTAATTTAAGATAGTAATGCACTTAAACATTGGAGCAAATTCAAGTCAATCATTTGCAAATTGTAAAAATCCACGCTACCTCTAATTTCTGTTACGGTACTTAAACCATCAGCTTTTGTCCATAGCTGTGATATCGAAACGTCCGAAATCATCCAATGGAATTATGTTAGCCTTTCACATATTAACACAGAGAGTGGCCTACTTTTTATTTGCTCGAACAGCAAGTTCAAATCCCAGACTGCGATTATTAATTTCATATATATATCTATAAAACTCTGATCCTATGAAAGATAGTTGAAATCGCATCTGGTATTACGAAAGCTATTATTGCTGAAACTGTGAATAATGTAATTCTAATTTTTATAACAGTTCCTACCTTCGTCAGTTAGCAATGATATCGGCACAAAGCAAAGAAGATCAACTTCATTGGTACCATCTTCATCGTGACGTAATATTGATACCATGCTAAGCGTCTGCTGCAAATGCTATAAATGAAGTACCAAGACGTAAATTGTAGCTAATATAGAATTGAAGGAATTACCAAAAAATTTAAGTGAAATTAAGCGGCACATTACACTAATCGCTTGAGCCAAGGTGTCAGGTCCACGATATCCGCAACAGATAATAGTTTTGCAGCGAATTTGATCATCAATCGAATGTAGTATAGACACCTATAGGACAGTATCATATCCATGCCACGATTAGTATCTTGTAGATTACTAACAACAAAACCGTGTATATATACGATACCTTGTTGAAAAAAACGTGAAGCATATATACAACACTGCACTGGAAACGACTCAGTAAATCGCCAACAGTTAATATAAGGTGACCATTCATTGCCAATACCTATCGAGAAAATATTATCGCATATCATTACACAATTTTTAATCAATGTAAAAATTTAACGGAACTGATCTTACCTTGCAAGCAAGTAGTACTTCGGATAAAATTAACTTATTATGGCTTGTTTGTGAAGCTCTCTCTTTGATTGATTCTGGATGAAAGTCTGCGAATACAATATCTACAGCCTTGAAAGTTTCTTGTATATATCTAATTAATGTATAATAATATTAAACTAAATTAATATACTATCTAGCTAAAATATACGTATTTCAAAAAGTAGATGGACAGTATCAGTGCTATCAAATTATTCCTGTATGCTGCATCATTTAACAATGTTCAAACTTTTTTACCTTTCACAGGAATCAAAACTGCTAATAAGTTCGGATGTGGAAGATATGGCAAAATATGTGGAACAAGGTGCAGATTCATTGCTGGTTGTTATAACTTTGACCTAGGTGAGGTACAAAGAATCGATAATTAATTAAACTTAAGAGGATCTCAAACTCATGATGTAAATTGTGATATCGAGGATAAACTTACCTGGTCGTCGCTCACTCCAGATTGATTACAAATATTCGAAAGGATATGTTGGACTTTACCTGATAACACTACGTACTTTGCCTGATTGCCAGTTTTCGTAACTGACAATAATATATCAGCTATACTTTTGTAGCAGCTGTTGCTGTAAAATGTTGGGCTTAAAGAATGGTTCTGATAATTGTCTATTGTCTGAATATTAATAAATATAGTATTGATGAATGATCAATTCTTATTAAGCAGTTATATTTGTAACTACGCAACCTAAATTACGAGTTTGATTTATACTTTCGAATCTAATTTATTCAGTGACCTGTAGATTAATCGTTTACACTCGTCAATTTTCAAGATAGTAGCTACTCCTATTACTGTAATTACTTGATGACGCAATCTACTGAGCTAATTATAATTCAGATGTAATCGTTGAAGTCATATTTCGTATCAAGGAAAGTATTAGAATCATAGACAAGTAAAGAGTCAGTATTTACGTATTCTAGAATACTGTTACGCTCGATAAAACTGATGACTTATTTGCAATGCTGATATTGTGCTACTCCTTATATCAAGACTATATTAATCTCCGTACCTTAATTTCCTGTTTGTGTCTTGACTGTTCTTGGCGTACAGACATGACATCAAGTAATAGCTCGTTGGAAGCGAAGCATGAATTGCATATCTATTAAAGTGTAAAATATCCTTCAGAAAGATTGAATTTACGTGCTTGTAGCACTGTTAAACAGTATGAATTAAAATCATTTAGCGAGAATGGACCTCGGCAGGATAGAAACCGTAAGTTCTTGTCCAGTTTTCAGTTTCAATTAACGTGTCATTACACTTTGATTTACAAAAAATTTAGCATAAGTTTTGTGATTTAAAATTAATTACTTCCTTAAGGTTAAAATATTTTCAAGTAGCTGAAATCGCTAATTATCTCTTGCATACATGAAGCCACTGTAAATTACAAATTTCTTCTCGAAATATTCTATTCCGTGGGAACCGACTAGAGCAAGGAGCTGGGGGAAAAATCATAATTTATTAATAAAAGTCCTTTAAGTTGGTAGCTTAAATAGCACAACAAATGTACCTGTCTCAATTTTCAGTAATTCGGGAATATTATAATCATTAACCGATTCTGACCATTTTCTCTTTGTTTGGCCAACACGTTGGTTAAAACTACCGGCCTTTGATCCGATGCTCTTAAATTTATCGTCTCTTCTGCTTAGATTCTTTAATCAAGAAAAGCAGAACTTAAGAAATATTCAAATCACTTTCATTTATGCCTAATATAAAAATGTACTAGCGAATCAAGCGGGCGAAATGATCATTTATTTTTCTTTACCACGTCTACCGAGGATACAATCTTTTTTTCAGGCTGAATTTCGTAAACTTGATACCTTGTAATATATTCTTTCGCTATTGCCTTTTTAGCCTATAATACGTGTATTATAAAACTGTGCAGCTTAGGTTATTTATAAAATAAAACGGTATAATTTATTGTGCAAATGTAACAAATGATGTATGATACCTTGCTAATAAATTTTCTGTTTGACTTATTTAACGTATCAAACAGTCGGATATTTCGCTGAATAGCATCAATCTATCATTATTTGAAATTATCCAAATAAGAACGAGTATAGCAAAGGAATATTTTTATATCCGTGTCGTAAGCAATTATAAATTATATAATTATTAATAGATAATTTACTGTTTACTAGGGTTGATTTAATTACTTAATAGATACAGTGAGCTTACATATTTAATAGTATTATCTACGTTAATAGTAAAATACTTTTACGCTATCATTAACTTTGTTTCTAAACTAAGAATAAAAATTTCCTGCGTTAAACATCCCTTGATTCATTTATTTATTATTGAAAACTACTGGCGAACGCGATATTGTCGAAGATATGCCAGAGTATAAAAAATCTATCACACAACGTACCTGTAGAGTTGAAAAATACTGGCAAAAAGTGTATATTTTATCAATAATAGGTACTGGTATATAGTCTAGAGGAAAGAGTGAAATACATCTGTCTTCAAGCCCTATAGAATGCAAGAGTAACAGTTTATAAATCCTTGCATACTCGTAAAATAAACGATGTGTACTACTTGTAATTACCATAATTAGCACATAAGTTATCCCAAAATTGCTTTGGTATAGCGTTAAAACCAATGTATCCGATGCAAATTATGTAAACTTCAGAGTTGCCGCTCTTACTACATGAAGGTTTAATAGCTTTAACCTGATCAAGAGTAATTTACCATTAGCATAAAAAAGTTAGTCAAATAAATAAGCATTAGATTCGATGTTGATAACAGTTGTATGAATGAAAACATTGAAATATTTATACCTCTTGAAATACATTTAATAGCAAATAAATTAAGCATATTGAACGATGTTGGAACGACGTAAACATTTTCAATACGTAAACCCCATCTTTAGTTAATATTCTTAATGCGGTTAATGTTTCACAGTAAAGAATTGGAGATACAATAGCCTCTTGCTGTCCTGGACGATCAGAACAATCAATACTTCCATCAGCAGTTACCTGAAATACAGTAATCCAAAAAGAAGAATTAATACGCTTTTAGCAACTTAAATTTAGCAAATAATGTGTTTTATTCAATTATAGGTGTCACTCAAACATAGTATAATTCATGAAAGTATTTCCTGATTGTATATATACAGTATATTGTAGTGCAAGGTATATGTTATTATATCTATTTTAATCTCTTATATGAATAGCTGTTATCTCTAGGAATTTATTCATAGAGGTTCATCGATAAAATTATATAATTATCTATTGCAAGGTAGTTTGGTAAAGAAGCATGAAGACTATCGATCTCTTACCAAACGTATAGATGGCCATTGACTTAATGACTCAACCAGAAAAGTCATATTGTGACGATGCAATATATTGCCGGAATTGTCTCGACCAAAGTTCCAATGTGATAAAGTTTTGGAAATGAGTCGATTGTCAGTGATAGTGCTACCATCTTTATTCCCTTCATAGTACGGATTTAATGTCATTGCAAGCCATTGCCAAGGTAAATGCGGATAATGCGACTTAAGGTAATGATTGAAGCTGGTCATGAAAGCACCTGGACCTTCACATAAATGCAATGAGCTTAAAGGTATCTGTGATAAATCTAGATCATCAGACCATTGTTGTAAATTTAAGCGTTGATCAATATTGCAGCGATGCAAAATCTCATAAAACTTAGCCCAAGCTTGCGTGCACAGCTCAGGATAGCATTGCTGCTTTAACTGGAAGACAATATCATGGGCTAAGTTAGTATATGATGTGTGTTGCTGCCAGACTTTGATATCATAATCATTTAAACGTGACTTAATCTCATTCAATTCCTTTTCTAACTTCGAGAATTGATCAAGCGACCAAGAAGCAGTTGTAAATATTTTATCGCAGTCTAGTGTTAGTAAATTATACAAATTGTCATGATTGGATTTTAAAGTAAATTCTTTGGTAAAACAATTGCCAATAACAGTGTGAGATTTGGCCATATCTACGGGGTATGAGAGCTGATATCAAGCACTAGTGGATGCTCTTATTCGGAGATTCGCTGATGGGATGTTCTTTGCGTTCTTTCCTCAATAAGTAATTGAGCAACAACTTTTTAAATTACTGAACTATCGCTATAATGAAGGACACTAACAGTTCTAGGCAGTAAGGATGATTCATCAAGAAGGATTTTAATATCTCATGGAGCCATTGCCAACTCAATTAAGAAGTGTAGCCATGGCTATAGTAAGTACTGTTCCATACCAACTTTTAAGAGAAAGAGTTTCACCACAACGAAATGTTCTAGGAAGACCTACTGTAATGGCGGTACTTGCGATTCGTAGTACTGTGCTGGCGATCTATTACAGGTTAGATTTCAGCGTCGATCTTCTAGTAAAATACTCACTATTAGTATATTAAAATAATGGTTAAGTGTGGCTAGTGAAAGATATTATAATTTGTTGATTAAAAGTTTAAGAGTTTGCTAATCTCAAGCTACTACTGGTAGTCTGGTCTACTGCAGCCAAGCTCGCCTTGTTTACCAAACTGTCATGCATGGAAAGAATCACCTAGGCGAAGTTACCTTGATTGTAGAAGTGATGATGCGTGCATGCATGCATGCATTGCTGTTGACTGTCATATCTGTCGACTTTTTGCAGTTTATTGGCAGAGCTGCATCACTTACTTCATAATGTAGATGTTGCTGCACGTTAGGTAGATTAGGTATAGCCTCTTCCAGCTGACAAAACTGCTGTGCACTGTACAGGAACCACTGCTTACAAGACCTCTGCCAATTGCAGTACAGCACTGTGCTGTTCAGTGTTCAACTATTTCTAGGGTAAGAGAGACCTTGTTGAGTGCCTTTACTACAGTACAGAAGAGAAATTGCGATGCTGTCTAGTGTGGCAATATTGTAGTTTACTCTTTTGTAGACAGTACAAGCCAATAAACTGCTTTGCAGACATGGCAATCGAGTTGCAATCCAAACTGAATCTCTCTACTCTCTAGAGTATATCATTGGCTTTAGAATTAATGTTGAACAGCACAGCACTACTAGAATAGATACTGCGATGCTGTACTACTCATGCCTTGGGCATAACACTTATCGTACCGTTCGGCATTAGGTAGATTGGCCCTTTTTAAATTAGCTCAGCAACCTCGCTGATTACATACTCTACGTGCAAAGCTACTCCGCAGAAATAAGCTTAACAACTGCAATGCTATACTGTCCTACTCACCGCTGCTACATCACTGTAGCCTCGGTGCAAAAAATCTCTGTTTTTTTATTATTTATTTACCTCTATCGGCCTGACTTTGGTCTTTTCTGATGGATAGGTTATACATTAACAGTTGATTAACATTTCGTTATTCAACTGCTGTAGTGAGCCAATGGCGGTGCAGTGAGGCGAACGCCAAAAACCCTTTGCACAACAGCGTTCCAACTGCTGTAATTCCAACGCCTTGTTTGCAATAGTGTAGACTAGTTTTGCGCTTGTTAATGGAGCGAATGCATGCTAGCTTTAGCTTCTGCATCAACGAAATAGCAAGCAGTTGAATTCTTTCCTTTAAGTATTATATCATTTCCTTATTATTTTATAGTCAGAATGGAGCAGTAGCATTCGCTATACTGTACTAGTAAATTGGCGAGATTGGAGATTTGGTCATAGCCAGGGGAACGGTAGAAGCTAACAACTACAGTATGAGAGTTGGGACATTTTTGCGTACTTTGACTGCGAGGAACGTCATTGACAGTAGTTGCAGACAGCAAGGTAGGTAGAGCTTTGAGGTCGATCCAGCTGCTGCAACATCCAACATCTTGCAAAGCAAACCAATCTATTCTATGGATTCTTTATCATCATAGTTATCGATTCTACATGTAAATAGTCGCTTCTATCTGCTAAAGATGATTGGAAACGGCGTCCTAATCCCAGACACTCCTATCGCCATTGATTATTGGCGGGAACGCCAATGCAACCAAAGCAAGCTCTTTTTCCTCTCACATTATCATGCAGATCATATGGAAGGGCTTAATTCATCATGGTCGTTGAAAATCTATTGCTCTGAAATCACTGCTTCGTTATTAATTCATGAAATGTCAATCCGATCTGACCTAGTCGTATCACTACAAACTGGCCAACCTCATGTTATACCTGTCGATGAGATGGGTTGTGAAACCATGTCGGTTACTCTTTTAGATGCAAATCATTGCCCGGGTGCAGTCATGTTTCTCTTTGAAGGCTATTTTGGCTGTATCTTGTATACTGGTGATTTTCGCTATGATGACCAATTACATTTACAACCTGGCTTTCCGCAATCTAAACAGGTCGATCAATTATTCTTAGATAATACTTATTGCAATCCTAAAGCACAATTTCCTACACGTCATGATGCTTTTCAAATCATCTTGAATATTATCCAACAAAATCCTACTTCGAACGTTATTATCGGTCTCACACATCTTGGTAAAGAAAAATTATTAGAGCAATTAGCTGTGAAATTGCAAACCATGATTGTTGTTGATTCTAAACGAATGCAACGGTTAAATTTATTAGGCTGTTTAAACGTTTTCACCGATCAAATGGATATGGGCAGAATTATAGTCAAGTATAAAAATGAAATTACTGATTCTACTATTGAAAGATGGAATCAACAATCTGGTCCAACTATAGCGATTATACCAACAGCATTATATATTTATCAAGATCGACCTCCTATTCTTGATAAACGCATCTATGTCGTCCATTATTCAGATCATTCCAACTATAATGAATTAAGACAATTTGTTAGTGTTGTAAAGCCATGTCGTATTACACCCATTATTCATCATATTGCTGATACTGCACTAGGTGAAAGTTGGAATGATATGACATGTTTCAAGGAATTTTGTGATCAAGCTCAGCCTCGAGCTTTTACTGTACCTGTTAGTGTTGCACAATTTATGTATGGCTATAATCAAGCCGGTCAACTCGTGCAAGATTTAAGAAATTCCAACGACAATCGTAACACATTGAAAAGGAAATATAGCAAAAGCAATATTAAAAAAAGAGCCAAACATGGCAGGATTGAGTATCAACAAGAGACACAAGATGATGGTTGTAGTGGCAATGTTACATCATCAACAGATGAAACAAATGGTCAAAAGACTGAGGTAGACAAACAAATAGACGAGACTACAAAAACGAAGAACGAAGATGATATCCTCCTCAACTATGCACTGCTAGATGAAGCTTCTGTTAAGACGAAAAGCTCAGCTGCAGTCACACCGGATAGAAATGTTAATAATATTACCGATCAATCTAAACCTAGCATTATAAATAGTCAAGAAAGTATCGAATTAGCTTCTGTTCCTTGCCCTCATAATGTAACAACAGTATTATTTACTGACACGGAAACAGATATAAATATCGACGATGCACCTCAAGGTGACGATAAAACAGATGTAAATATTACTCAATCATCGCAAAAGAGTCATTGTAGTAATATAGATCATTTCGATAATTATGATGGCGATGAAAACGTTAGTGGAATAGGGCGAACACTTATACTACTGGATAGTAGCAAGACTTCTTCAAATAATGATACTTCGGAAGGATTAATGCCGAAGAAAGAGAGTCATCGTGTCGATCCGATATCTCAATCACCATCGCAGAAATCGACGTGTCAAGAATTCGACGATAGCGTAATCTCTAATGGCGGGGCTAGTGATGGAATCGCACCCGTACATATTGATGAATTAACTGTTGCTGAGGGTGTCAACAAGCCACCGCAGAAAAATAAAAATAAGGATAATAAAAGTGACGATGAAATAATGAATTCCTTTGAGACAGATCGAGATAAATATGAATATCATACTCCTCCTACTAGTCAAGGCAGTGGCACTGATTCAGGTAACAATACAACCAATATACAGTCCATAGATGAAGAGAGAAAGTTACCAGATACTGTCAATCAAGCGGAAGATCCATTTTTTAAGCCATTAACAAAATATGAATGGTCGCAATTTCTTCAAGACGTTTTCCAAAAAAAAAAGGCTCTGGCGAACGACATTAGCTCTTGGTATCAACATGTTAAATAAAGATTATTCCTAATTATTACAGGTATCACCATAGTTGGCGCTAACTATTTCCTCATTAACCATGAAATCCCAGAGTTCTGATCTACTGACGTAAATAACGTAATGATACAATTTTAATTCGAGGCTATACCATAGTTAATCAATTATGTTGTATCGTGATTTGTATCAAAGCAGCAACTCTACCAGTTGAATATGAATCGCTATCGGCTAGTACGATGACTCATAAAGTATGCGTAAATTCTATCTAGTATTTAGCTTGTCGATTTTATAATCCGTTCCTACTTCGATCTTCCCAATTTAAGTTATTGCGAAACTCAGGCGTTGATGATCTTAATCTTCTTCAAATTATTAAGTTCCAGATACTTGTATTTAATTTTTACACTATTAATATGAAAGAATTACAAGATTGGCGTAATAAAATTCGCATAATTTCTATCACAATCTCCCCATTGCAGTGAGGCTACATCTAACTAAATTTGAGCATGCAAAATTTATTTATAAATCACATGTTGTCATATTAGTGTATATTATCACATTTAATCAATGAATGTGTGTTCCCAAATTAAATTTGGTTATGTTACACGTATAATAAGATAGAATCCATAGTTGGTTTTATGATTTGGTTGCGAAAATGTAATGATGCACATCGAATCACAATCTCTTTAACTTTAAATTAATAAAGTTTCACCAAATAAAGACGTGCAGCCGGATTCAGGAACTAACTGATATTGTTATGAATAATGTTATTTCGAGCAAATTCCATCGCCAATTTTTAGTCATTCGATATTCGAAATATTCTTACTAGCTTCTACAAAGCCTGAGTAGCAGATTAGCTCATGATACCAGTTTGACTTTGCGAATTTTTAAATAGTTAATTAGAGCTATAGACCCATAAATAATGATACATTGCCAACATTGACATTTCACATTTGCACTTGCAAATAGCATTCAAAGTAATCCTCCGATTTTTCAGTATTATAGTAACAAATTCCTACTAAATTGTACTTCACAAAATTCCATACTGTATCTACATCTGCAGTGCTAAACCAAAGCTTGTAATACATATAAATATATGTTGATTCAATTGGAAAGCTTGCAGTTACGAGTACAATATCATAGACCTGTGCCGTAATTAACTATTTACTCAGCCCAAATGAATGGAATATCGAGTTCTATGTTATACAATAATTATTATTAAACAGGTAAAGATTAGCACAGTACCCTATACCAATTTATTATAATGTTTAAATGTTAGAGGGTTACTTGACATCTACTGCAGAGAATAAATACGAGATGCTATTATCTATTTAAAATATCATTAGTTATAGATTACTAGTATGCAGTAATTACATTAATTTATAATTAATAATAAATTAATATACCTATACTCGTACTTTAGTGTAATTTATTGTAATATTTTAATGGCAAAGAGTTAACTTGAAAGCTACCTAAGAATATAAATACTGTGCAAGACACTATTGTATCTGTGCGCATATATATTTTATATTACTTTATTTACAAATTAGAGACATATGATTATAATTAATGAGACACCTAGAAAATCTGAGTATATCTATAGGTTCTACCGCCTATACAACATGCATATCGTTAGTTATAAGTTATGCAAATATTATTATAGAATTGATATATGTCCACTTGTACTTTAGTGTAATTTATTGTAATATTGTAACGCCAAAGGGTTAACTTGAAAGCTATCTAAGAATATAAATATAAAGCGTTTTTGTATCTATACCCGTTTATACAGTACGTCATACAACGTATACCCTTATTTACAAATTCGAGACATACGAGTGTAATGTAACTTAGTATAAAGCCCTTATTTTTCTAAAATTTGGAATTTCGTGATCAGTATATATCACAACGAGAAATATTCGTTTATATAATAAATGAGATATCCAGAAAATTCGAGCCTATCTATAGGTACGATGCTCGACATATACTTGCTATAATTACCGTAGCTACCGTAGAATACCAGTAGTTTCTGTTAATATTATTTAGGAGTAGTTTAAAACCAAATACAATCAGTAGCTTTTCAGCCTTGATCATAATATCAATGTCAGTAACGGATTATTATTATTTACCCTTATTTATTATTTATTCTACTGAAGATGGCCATTGCTACGCATGAGCAGAAAGTGGAGAAAACTATTGCTGCCAGGATTGGACTTGCTGTCCTTCCAACGCCAACCTATCCAATCAAATAGCAGAGATATGCGTCAGTTACTTAGGTAACGGAGACAAGATAATGCCCAGATAGCAATCATCGCTAGCCAAGATTATTCCATACTAATCGATTAATAGAATTATTCATGTAGTGATTTTGCCTTGTATTCTGTCACTTATTTAGCTTGAGTTCTAAATCAAGAAAAATAGTATTATCAAGACGACAGGGTGTTACTTTTATTACTGTCAGTAACATTAAAAGAAATTGACATTGGAGAAGTAATCGACGTCTGCTAACAACCGATTAATATTATCATTGGACAGCCAAACTCAAATTGAAAGTAAGCTAAATATTGCCACTAGGAATATTAACATGCAAAAAAATATATCGTCAAATTATTATAATTTTTTAAGAGTAGTAACTAAGTCAGGTAAATAACTAAGAAATCAATAAGGAACAAAGAGGGTTAATATTGTCAACAATAGACTGTTGTAATGCTTGAGCAACCATGGTTGGAACGAGTAGACAATATACGAATATGATTTCCAGTTATAATAATTGAAATCAAGCCAAATTTATCGTATAGTTATGAACTTATACAAATTGATTATATTATTTCACATATACTGTATAAATAATCTAAATCTACGAGAGTCCTAACCACATTTTCGACATAATATATCGATCTAGAACTTTGTAATAGCTGTAAAATGGTTGAAATAAAAGTATTGCAATTCCATGATCGTGTACAGCATCGTATAGAAGTTTTATTTGCAGTTTCTTCCAATGCCTACTCACAAAATACTAAAATATTAGCAAGTAAAGTTAAACAAGAGTAGAATTTACAGCATACAAAATACTTCAATAAAATGATATTTATTTCTTATCCCTAGTAAGAGCAAGTTTAATTATAGTAAATGATGTTCAATTTGTATTATATTGGAAAATTTCGCTGACATTTATATTGGATGTCTCTTATTTAAAGCCTCTTCTCACCTTTCGATATTAATATTTTAAATATAGAGCTTTCATTTTAATGCATCGTTTAGACTTTTATTGAGATCGTACAACAAACTTAATTTATTAGAATCTTTATTGGGAAATAATTATTATGAATTACATTGAAATTTAGGACAAAATGGCCATCGATAACGGTCGATCGAAATCTCCACTGCATGTTCATGTTGAAAAAGATACTCCAGTTCATGTTCATGTTAACAAAGGCAAAAAACGCCAGCAGGTAGATTAATTATGTATGATTTCAGTAACTACTACTTCTCATCATATCGAAGTAACTGTATCCATAACTTATTTGAAATTTTATATCATCATGAAATAGTACAAAAATGACATACATTAAAATTAAATTGCTCAACAAGCTATAAATAAATAGTACTATATCACATGCAAAATATTGCTAATAAGACGTTATTACAATTTAAACTTGTAGGTATTAAGGAAAGAAACGAAAAGAAATATAAAACCAGCTGCTCCTACATGGATTCCTCCACCAGCAAAAGCATCGTCTAGCAAACTAACATTCCAGGTACTCGTTATAAATACATTTAGCTCTCGTTTTAATCGCTATTTTATAATCGATTAAAGTTTAATAAAGCTTTTGCGTCCATGCAGATATTATCAATAGTTGGTCCTTTATTTTTAAAATCTTTATTCGATAACATTTCGCTATTTCCTCTGCATTGAAGACCCCATTTGCTTTCACAGCTGTTAAGATTTGGCACTTTCTCTGATTAGATCTCATTTCTTATTATGTGGACAATAGCATACTAATTTACTTTATCCAACTAAACACATTCTTTGGCTTAAAAATATTAACGATAATAGTATTTCTTGAAAAGTAGTACTGTATATTTCTGTAATCGCACATTGTTGTAGAGGTAAGGCTAAACTATGATCATTGCTATGTCCAAAAATAGGCTGCGGATTCATCTACTGTAAATGATAAATACAGCTTCTATTCATATACATTAATTTAACACTTTCATAGCATGATGAATTACCGTACTTCTGACAAGTTATGATAGTCTTACAAAGAGTGGCTATGATGAATCTTGAGAACAGTACTTTGGTATATGAATTATAGCAAGCATCTTCCGTAGCAGATATCGTCCATATCACATATACTATCGCATAATTAAGGGAAATATTCAAATTACGTATAATAATATTATCTATTTAGCACATAAAGTTAACTTAAAATTAGGGAAAGTAGAAAGATTTATTATATTTGTAGCTGTGTTGTCCATTTCATTTGTCTACTCTAAATAAATTAATGGAAAAGTTGACGAGCTATTTTAACTTCTCTTTACGTCCCTTTTATTTTATTAGAGCCCTTCACACTCCCTTCAAGTATCGCCTAAAAAACAATACCAAGATCAGGAACTAAGAATCAGCGATTACTCTATTTCGGATGAAGAAGATAACTCGCGTATTATCAACGAATACAACACTAAAATCAACAAGTTAAATAACACTATTAATAGCTTAAGAAGCGAGGTAAAAATATTCATTATTGCTTTGCTATATAGTACTTATTGATATTATATGAATCTACAATTTACCTGATGATAATGCAAAATATATGGAATGCTTATAAATAAATTGGTTGATCATTTCTAGGTTAATTTACAGCGTACTTTGAGAAAGATAGATAAAAAAGATGATCATCTATACGAATCTACGTTAGCTTTAAGACAAGCTGCTAATGAATTAGAGGTAAATTTTTGAAATAATATATTTAAAAGCTGCAGACAGTTATTACCTCATCATTAATCTTTAAAGATACATTGGATGCATAGCCGAAAGTTTATTAAGTTGATTTTGTTGCAGGATTACAAGACAGAATTAGACAGAGCTGAAGAAGAAAAGAATGAATTACGAAAGTCGTTAGATTTGGTTAAAAATGATGCTAATCTATCCAGGTAAGATGACAATTTAAGGCCTAAATAACAAAATACAAGCATGGCAATTTTCATTAACCCTAAAATTTCCTTAATTGCTGCATTTAGAACTGAAAATTTATATTTGGCGAATGAACGCGATCATTTACTATCGAAACTGGCCGAAGCTGAAATTGAGGAACAGCAAACAACAAAAGAAGTTCATAAATTAAAAAATCAGATGCATAAATTGAAATTAGAAGTAATGCAATATGTAATCCAACTACTGATGTAAAATATATGAGGCTAATACAGATTTTATATTCATTAACATGTAGAATAAGTATTCGTCCAAAGCAGACATTGAAGTTTTAGCTAATCAGCGAGAATTACTCTTGGATAAGCTATCAGAATTTGAAAGAATCAACCAGAGACTCCGTAGCCTTTTAAGGGATAAAGAAAAAAGAGAAGGCAGAGCTCATGTATGTTCACCTCATCGATATTACTTGGTGACAGTATTTAATAATAGAGGTATTATTACTTAACAGAGAAGTTTTCAAGAATGGAAACAAGAGAAAGGAATATTACTGGAGAAAATTGATGAATATGAAGGGAAACTACGAGTTAGTACAATGTAGATATCGTGACGTGATCTTCAATTTTAGGGCTCAAAACTACCAAATAAGCCACAGTGCAAATAAGAAAGCGAATTTATTAGCGCAATTTAATCCTGAATATCTATTTGCGCGTTTAATAGAATTTCGTACCGACTAGTTAGAATTGACAAATTAGAGTTACTGTCTTCTTTAATGATGAAGTAATTTACAAACATTCTAGCATTAATACTCAATCTAAACTCAAGTTTATTTATATAAAGTTGTCTTGATAGCGTAAATACTATCTAATTCTTATTTCTTACCATACTATATATCATATTTAACTTGCTACCGATTTTATAATAATTTCTTGGACTTTTAAAATATAGAATCGTCAACAGAGTTGAGCTCATGTCGAACAAATAAATATGTGCATAGTTATTTATTCTTCCTAATCTAGCTAAATTGCAACAAATATGTAGAGAAGCAATATGCATGCCATAAGTCTAGCTTCGATACTACTATATTATTCCAGAATTGACCTCTTTTATTTCTATTCCTTGATAAACATATTTTCTAGTATTTCATTTATCACTGTAAAACTGCAACTGACTGTAATAGTATATATGGTTGCTATTGTTAAGTAAAAAAGGTAGAAACTGAACGACGTATACTCGTATATGGCAACTTTTCGATGTTACTATATTAATACAGTATGTAGCTTTTATATTTTAATTTCTCTAGCAAAAGACATACAATTTTCTCTGTTCGTTATACTATAATGAAATTATAACTAACTTACAGTTACAAATTGCTTAATTATTATACTAAAACGCAAGATCTGCATAGATCTGACAATTCTGATATTCTTTGACAGACATTAGATACAGAACTGTGTGAACGTGAAAAAGACGTTGATCGGCTCAAGTTACGAATGACCCAAGAGAAGGCAGGCCTCATTTATATTTTTAGTATACTATAAATTCTGAAGGTTAATCTCTTCTACTAAATTTCGATAGGACCATGCGCAGACTTTTCAGCAGTTACAGATATCAGCCGAAAAATCAAAGGCGCAATTAGAAGTGGATTTAAATTCCAGAAAAGAAGAAATGCAGATGCAGCATATCAAAATCCAGGTAGATGTTCTTTAATAAGACTTCTTAATCATTACCAATCTTCACCTTTAAACGACACCTATCTTTATATTAGAATTTAGAAAGACATTTAGAACAAGAAAAATACGAAACTGATCAGCTGAGAAGATTACTGAAAGCTGCTAAGGTAAGATAGAGCTCAATACCACCAAGAAAACTAATACGTGAACTATTCAGTGTACTAGTTCACCATTTTCTTCCTGTGAATAGATCTTAAATTTTTATACGTGCATTAAAGATACCAGATATGTAATATATTCATATCTATATGATTCATAATCATAGTTTATCTTTATATTTTGATAGATTGTTTTTATTGATGTTGGTAATCATAAACTTCTAATAAAAACTTTACGGCTTAATTTTACTATAAACTTTTAAAATTTCCGGTCTTAAAATAAATATTTATGTCAACAATACCCAACTTACCTTACAAGTAATATAAAAAATTCATATTTGAGATTAGCCAGTATATTTATTGAAAAATTTCATACAACTATTATCCAGACTGTAACACTGCACTATAAATACTTTATCAATCATAGATACGATAGATTTTATATATTTTTATAGATTGATTTGCATTTGTTATTACAGGATAAAACAAGCAAGGAAAAAGGTGCATTAAAGAAAGCTGCAAAGTAAGTTCGATTATCAATAAATTCCAAGATTCTAAGTTATAAATGGAGAGTTAGGTTATCAATAATCGTCATCAATGTTTTTAGATAACTATACCCGACTAATTCACGAAAAGTAGTTATAGGTATTCAGTATAATTTTTCGATTGTTTTTGATTTGATAGAGTCTATATGGAAAGAGCACATCGTAGTCAGGATACTGCAGAAACTTATCACAACCAATATCGGGAAAAAGAGACTCAATTGGCCGAAGCTCTTGCTAATTTAGAGCAGTCACGAACTAAGCAGACTAAATTAGTGAAAGAAATCTCCCGATTAGAAAAGGAAATGATTACAGCTACTAGGTCATTAATATATCACTTACTTACTAAATATTGTTCTTTGCTGTTTATGTCACAAGCCTGATATTTAAATTAGCTAATTCTCCCTTGATTGCATATAGCCAAAAGGAAGAAATCAAGTTAAAGTGGGAAAATAGTCAAGAAGCATCCAAGGTATATACAACTATATAGTTTGTTAAATTCTCATCTCCTCAGCTCTAATTCATAGCGTAAGCGTGCAGTCGAGTTATTATTATAATAACTAGAGTTAGCGAAATGGCTGATTTTGACTTCTTTAATGCACAACATCTGCATACTATGTTATTATATCTTCATTACAAGTAACTGTCTGCATAAAGGATAATTATTAATAATAAAATTATAATAAAAGCATTTCCTTCTTCCTTATAGCTTACGATCAATAATATTAATCAGCAATTGGAAAATAAAATTACTGAAATTCAATCACTCAAAGCGGAAATTGAGAGACTTAAGGTAAAGCTAAAACAGCTATACAGTATATTAATATTATACGTTTTTCTTGTATAAGCTTTAAATTAATTAAGATGAATATAAACATGGTAATTATTTCTTAGCCTTTTTTTGTCACCCATTATTAACTCTAAATTTCAAATCATCCATTCTATATGATAGCGCATCATCGTTGAATTAGAAAATAAACTGAAGGAGACCGAACAAGCTTCTATGCAGCAGGTGAGAGAATTTCTTAAAGACTATCAGCATGTTAGTAAATGTGACATGTTTCATTGTCCTAATGTAAAATTAACATATTTCCGGGCATATTTGATGGCAACGGATGATCCAAACATTTGACGAATTTCTTCGGGTTAGATATCTAAAAATCAGCAGGAAATAAGCCAACTGCAAGGTAGCATCCAGCAATATGAAAAATTGTTAGGAGACTATAAATCTCAGGTAACTTTAACGACAAGAGAATATTTTGTAAGGGTTTCCTTCTAACATTCTCCCAATTTAAATATACAAATATTTTCCACTTGCTCGTACGTGTTGGTTTGAGAAATAGATTTCCTTATATTGATAACGATGTTATTGACTATGTTTATCTAGATTGAAAAATATCGTCAAGATGTCGATGAGCATTCTATCCGATTACATAAACAGGAGCAGGAGAGTTCCAAGATGCAGCAAGAAGGTGTCTTTGAAATGGAAAAGGTATAGTATTATCTATAGGACATTGTAGCCTTTCTGCTATATAGTCAAATAAATAAATAATCGCTTGTCTTTGCGGCCAAAGCGCCCTATAAGAATCCATTCTTAGCCTTTCATGAGAATATGTAATAAAGACTATTACCTCACTTAATTCATATGGGTATTATATTATTATAATTGCAGATGAGAATGAAATTGCAGCAGCGCTTATCAGAACTGGAACCTTTACCAGATCTGCTCAAAGTATGAAGGAATATTAGTTTCCATTAATAGCGATTAGGGTCAATAAATCACTCTTTGATTATAATTATTATGTAAATTATATATATTGATATAGACAACAGAGATTCGATTTCAGGAAGCACAAGAAAGAATTGTCGGTTACGAAAAACGTCTAACGGATCAAATGAAATTAAATGCAGAATTAACAAATAAATATGACACTCAAATGGCGCAAGCCAGTGAGCTTAAGCTAAAATCGTATACATTAACCGAAGAGAGTAAAGGTCATCAGGAGAAAATAGAAAATTTGAATAGGTAATTCATATTTTAAATCGGTCGATTCCAATCCTTGAGCTAACCCAGCGCTTCAACTTATCATGTATCGTGCAAAATTTTATGAACTAGTACGTACACTGCACCACAGTTGATGTAAATATTTGTGTAATTTAGGAAAGTTAAAGACTTGGAACAACAGAATCGTGATTACGCTAATTTGGTTAACAAGCGGGAAGATACTATTCAACAAATGGAGGTAGATAGTTACGGCATAGGATCATCACTTCATATCTGAATGTCTGTATGAGTATTTTTCAATCAAATATCTGGATATTGGGATATGATAGAATGACTAGATATCAAGGCCTTCATATTGTCCATGCTTGTCATTTTCTAGATAAACTAAATTTGAGTTGATAACAATATTGTATGTATATCTATTCACGATGAGAACGTTATTTATGCATTAAAATACTATAACTTTGAAATTGTCCAAAGATCTATTTTTATATCACTTTTATCCGGTGTAATTTATATTAGGATCGGTTAGATGAGAAAACCAGGGAACATACAACCAATATTCGACAATATGAAACTGCATTGGCCGATGCAAGGAGACAATCGGAGATGCAACGGGAACGTCTTACTGCTAAAGTATGCCAAAAGTTATACGAAACGCTAATTTTTCATGCATAATACAGTTATAATTATCATGTGGCGTATATCAAACCTTTATGCTAATGTTTTTGAAAATATTGATGTCCATGGTTAACAGGATCGTGAAGCACAAAAGCGAATAATTGAATTAGAAGGAGAAATTAATAAGCTTAACAATACCAATGTCCAATACAAACGATTAAAAGAAGAGGTTAGATTTATTGATCTTGCATTTACTGTATTCGACTATTTATAATTTATAGTAATGTAATTGATATTGCTGTGATGACATTTTGCTGAAATATTTTTGCGCAAACTATTATTTTTAGCTAGTTATCGTGTTTATAGTTATTTATAGAAACAAGTTCATTTATGAAATCCATGATAATTTTAACTGATATATAGGCGGAAAGAAAGTGCAACTCTAGACTCAATGATATGAAGGATCGCCTTGAACAAGCGAACAACACTACACGCACTATGCAAAATTATGTCTCCTTCCTAAAATCAACATACTCCAGCGTTTTTGGTAACAGTGATACACTCAATTCTACTCTATCTCCAATACAATCACCTCTTAAAAGTTAAAAAAGACGCGAGAAGTAGATTGCTGAAAATTAAAGACTATTTAATATTAGACTGTTTTACATAGATTTAATGACCAACAAAGTTTAAACAAACTACCTTTGTACGAGCATCTAATTTCTTCCTCTATTTCTAATGCAAGATTTAAATACATGTTATTTATTGTTAAGTAGCTTAGTTAATAGTATCTGAATTCGGAAGTTGCGTACACTAGTTACGCTATACGAGTATCTACAGTAGCCTTGCATCATTATATCTTTTTACTGATTTTAATGAAGATCGACAGCTTTTACTTTAAAAATCATGCTGTGTTTGTATTAAAATTCGAATTCGCATCGTTTAAGTTTTTAATAGCTTAATATAAGAGTGCAATCAAATTTTGCTATTGCAGATTGCTTACATTATCTATAAAATTATGTAGTTTAACAATAATTTAATCGGTATATCACAGTTCAACAAGTAGCACTGCTGCATTTCATTTTATTTCCTCCGATATTGATCCCTGCCATGTAAATAATAACAAATATGTTCCCTACATGCGATGCACTATCGCATTGTAGGCTATTGTAACAATTCACTGCAGTACTATTGTTACTTTTCACCAATAATATTGCACATACTTTCAGGAAATATATAATCAATAAAACACATATCAAAAGTTATTAGATATGCACGCTTATTGTAAAATACTACTGATTACTCTGCATTAGATACTTGATTACAACAATAAATTTACTGAATATCCAATTGTTCATAGTACATTATACATTGAAATAGTGTACGATAGAGGAAAGGTGGCAATTAAATTTTAAATTACCGATTTTATAAAATCTGCGATCAAAACTACTTCCTCAACGGTATCATAATATTGCATTCTACTTTTTGCGACGCATATACAGTACATATATATAAATTTTGCATGCACCTTTTTATATATATGTATATGCGTAAATATACTGATTATACAACACAGTAAATTGTTACAGCACAGTATAACAGTTAATATTATGTATATGCCTTGCAATGAAAATAACTAGAGTTAAATCTAAACTTTTCATCAGTTGACGGTAAAACATTTTGCTATCACATCCTACCGTACTATACTACTGTATGCAAGTATGTCGATCTAAAAATAGAATTATCGTAATACTATATACTCGGCTGAAGCAAAAACTTATCAATATTTTTGTATTATGGATGGTTACTGTTAGTTAGGTGTTAATAAACTATAATATACTTTCTACAACTAAAAAACATCAATTGAATGATAACCGTAGAATCGATGCCTATTAATAACAATACAGTACATGCGATGATATTGTACGAGTACGTGTCGTAGTAGTATTTTTAGTCTTAGCATATCAGATACTGATGACTTAATTTGTTATTTTTCCTAGTTTAAACCATAGATGAACCCTACAAGGGATAATGTTTTTGCTAATAACGCCCATACAGTCAATTTTAAGACAATATCTGGATATATGTTGTTGGAACTTTGCCT
Source organism: Trichoplax adhaerens (assembly GCF_000150275.1). Classification (NCBI taxonomy): domain Eukaryota; kingdom Metazoa; phylum Placozoa; class Uniplacotomia; order Trichoplacea; family Trichoplacidae; genus Trichoplax; species Trichoplax adhaerens. The sequence goes on along the minus strand of NW_002060944.1, from coordinate 5,156,059 downwards.
CTTTGATTGCCTCTCTCAGCCATGATCCAGTCTTCATCCATACCTGGGACAGCAAGAACTGTAATAATTTCGTCTGCTAATAGACTTAATTCAGAAGCATTGGCAGCATCATAATCGTATAGTACTTTGGCACGACTTGCTACATTAACCGCAGGCTTCAATGGAGACATTTCTTCATTAGCGATATCGTCCCTAGAAGTTGAGTTTGTACCAACAGTGGCGTTAGGTGCAAATGCGTCGGTGCTACAGTATAAAGACGATTGGGGAAGTGATTGATATTTAATTAGATGGATGTAAGCAGCATTGATATTAAGTGTTATAAACCAATTAATAGCCAATACTAATTATACTGCATTGATGAGAAATAAATCTCGTACTACCAGAATACCAAATAAATTACCTAATTATTAATATAAATTATCAAATTATATTTAAATCCTCTATTTATATTTTATACGATATTATCATAATTCCTATAGCACAATTTAAAAAATCAACGATTTTCCGTCTATTATATGATGATCTACACATTAAATGTTATAAAATTATGCTATCAATAATTACAGTTGTAACTTTCACAGTTGACTACGGCTAAAAACAATATATTGCCATAAAGAAAACGTATCTCTACCTGTTTAATTGCTTTTGCAACTCGATCAATTCACGGTAGCTAGTAAGATAATACTTAAGTTGTGCTTCAACAAATTCTCCTAAACTACGGAGTTGATTGGTCTGCAGTATTCCGATAGATAATTATATAAAGGAGAAAATAAAAAATTAAATTAGAGAAGTTAAATTCTTTATGAACATTTTTTAAAAACAGAATGCTCTTATGAATCAATAAGTTGCATTCCAGAACTGACACTGGTAATCAGATCTTACCATGTAATACAATACGGTAGGTTGCAATATATCAGTAATGATCAATAATGACGTCAAATACTGTAAAATTAGCCGCATTTTTCATATATGCAGGTGTAAGTTTATAACGTTATTCGTGCGGCAATTTACTAAATTTTAATATAACTAATTTAGTGTATTTTGTTTCAATAAAATAGAACCAAGTTATGCTACAAAATATGTATAGCTCGCTACAATTGTGATACTATAGCACGTAACTTATACTGCTTTGTGTAGTACTGTTTACAGTATATTGTACACTACAAGTCTACTAGTAGTATTTTAGAATGCAATTCTCGGTTTGTTTATTTTGGACTGTAAAGTGTGATTCTATATACAAAATAAATAACAAGTTTCCCAGCATTTTAGCCACTCAGAACACGTACATGTGTACTTCCAACGCCATCCAACATCAACTTTGTTATTTCATGTTGACGATCAAATTCACTTTGTGCAGCACGTAAATCGTTATCAGCCTGCAGTATTACAAAAACTTGGTATTTTAATTACGTTACAAGAATAGCTAACTGTCGTTTAAGAATTATTGTAAGCCATTGATATCGTTGCATTTGTATCATAATCATTATCTTCTGTATCTTTGTAAGTTACATTTAAATGTACAATAGAAGGAATGAAAATAAAACGCTGTTCTTGGCCGGTAAAACTAAATCAAAAATTGAAACTAAAATCTATACTAGTAAATCTTACGTATGTAGTAGTTTTATCTAATTACAATTTACAATTAATTATTTCATAAGCGTATTACTAATATAAACGAATAAATTATCTTGTATTAGCCACTAACGCCAGCTATACAACCAATACAAGAATCATAAAAAGGAAACTAGTTACGAATAAAAGAAATTTTAACTTACCGCTTGAGCTTTTTCCGTACTGACAGCTTTCTTTAATTTACTCTTACAGGCATCTAGATCTAATCTCTTGACAGCGAGTAGTTTTCTTTCTTTCTACATTTATCAAGTGATATCAAATATTAAAATAATATTATGAATTTAGAACAAATAACAAGCAAATTACATAGATATCATTCTGTAATAAACAATCAACTTAATCTGGAGTAAACTAGAATTCTCCACTGTATAATCTTTAGTCTATGGGTAGTAATGTATTACAGAATTAACACCGAAGTAAATTTACGACTTCAGAGGATATCTTTCAAGTGCTACACTGCTATTATAACATTAGTGACCAAATACAAAATTATAAGTAAAAAATTGGTCAATAACTGCGTATAATAAGGTGGAAGGTAACGTATGTCATACAGTTGGAAAGTAAGGATTTATAAAGGTAGAGTAAAATTGGTACAGGTAAAAAATTGAAATTGTGTCTTGAAATGCTATAAGAATCTATTTAGCGGATTTATTATAATTATTATGCTCGTAGATAGTATTAAAGGCAAGTGTATAATTTGTTTGCAATAAGATTGAATACTACTACAGTTCATTGATAACTATAATGATAGAACAAAATTGAAAGGATGACCAAACATATTTTATTACATACGCTGATAGATTTGCAATCATTTTCTATATAGGTTTTGCATGGCTTTATAAATTTTCTAGCGGAAGTTTCAACAAATTCCCTCTCGGATAAACCAATCTTTGCTTGCACATTTCCGACCTTAATTAAAGCACCACCTATGGTAAAGTTAACAGAGAAATCATTCAGAATTTTAAAATCATGACGCCATTTTAGAATATCAGCGCGCCATTGTACGCATAAATGGTAATATTTACAATATAATTACGATTACTTTGTGACCTAATAGGTGATAATTTTTTCTTCATATTCAAATTTTACTTTCATGATCAAAATAATTAACTTTCAGATGAAAAATAACTTATTGAAGCTATTGAATGATATTAACTGTAGTTATAATACGAAGTACGGTATATTAACACATTATTGTGGTCCTGATTATAATTAATTAGTAAAAGTACCGAAAGTTTTTAAAAAATTCTTTGTAAATTTAGGACTAGAAACACCGTATCATATGTGTTTACTACTTGGTAGGCAATACTGACAGAAAGAGCTTGGCTAAAAATTATTTAACTTGGTCCCTATAATACACTAGTAAGTAAGTTTACCAAGAGCAGTGTTAGGTCCATAATCATTGCCAGCACTTGTCATTAATTGACCAAGAACTTCATGATTCGTCAATCTTGGACGTTTTTTCTTATCCAATTTTTCAAGGAAAAATTCTTCCATTCGAACAGCTAGTAAGCAAATAAAGATAACATGTGTCTTTTATCGTACTTGTATATGAGTAGTATCAAATCATAAGGTACAGTATTCGAGCATGACTATAAGTATACGCATTTGTTGCAATAGTTTTAGTCAACTGTCAGTGTTATTCTATAGAGATAACAAATTTGCAATTCTTTTAGAATGATCGGATAGCGGTATGATATTACAAAAAACTGTACCGATGTTATTAACGACTTCTTATCAACAAAAAAAAAGCAATAAAATAGAGTAGAAAATTTAGAAATAGTGTGCTCATCTAGTTAGGATGAATTGATCAAAAGTCAATCATCCACGATTTATCCTCTATTATTAAAATATAATTTTTACTTTAATTGCTACAGCTAGAAAATATCCAATACAATCAATTACTATTACATGAAAGCTATCAAAACTTGCATAATTAATCGTAACAAGTCTACATGGACAAATTGGATTCATTAATAATTAATTTGGTAATACAAGTTGTATTATTCCAGTTAAAGATCTGTACAAATAAGAGAAAGACGCTAGTATGCTCATCTAGCGTATAACATGGAAAGTTGGTCTCTTTGAATGAAAGTAATAAACAGCGAAATCTTTACTATAGAGAGACTGGATCAGGTCCAGTGTATTCGGCTTGATCGTAAGACTAATCCGAGTAAGTGATTGCTATTGAGACCCAAAATCAAGACAAAGAAAATAGTGATTATTTGATCCACCTACTTGGATTAGGCTGTAGAACATTTTCCATTTGTTTGCAGAGTTTTTCAGTCCATACTTTGGTACGATCAGCTCTACGTTGTAAATTTTCAAATTGAGGATCGTATTGAGTCTTTTCTGAATGGCCAATTTTCTCTTCAGTATACTAGATATATCCAAGAAAATGATACGCTTACTACTCATCCAAATAGTAACAATAATCTTTCAAGTCATCTGATCGATCAATTGCCTGAATAATACTGCGGTTATCATTCTAAACAAGATCGATGATGGCATTGTAGACTAATGATGCACGATTATATTCTAAGTCATTTTTTGTATGTATTGAAGAGATATTGATCTACTGATTTAGCTCTGTCTTTCATCCGATTACAAGGATACTATAGCATAGCAAAGTAAATATATAATTTTAATCGATGTAGTTATTTGAGGGATATGAAAGTAAAAGCAACACAGTGTACGATTGTGGTTCATGATTTTACAAGTACTTTTGATAAGTTGATACAAATGATTGTATTGTAATGGAGATAAAATGATCATTCATAGTAGAATTATTATGGGAATGAGAAAAATAGTCGAATATTTCTCATCTCAATTTTATTATCCATCCAATCATTTTGGATTTTCCAAGTGCATACCACACTCTTCCCCTCTAATCTAATATTAGTAGCTTTACTAGTAGTGTCAACGAACATGGCAGTAAATATTGTCTAGGTGTAATAACATGATGTGCGTGAATGTCATTTTATCCTCGGTATGCTACTCTATGCCACTGTTGTTGTGTGGTAATAAAAGTATACTCCTATTAACCCCCAGAATTAAAAATCAGAGATTGATGAAATTGAAACAATGTTGATCACTATCTACAACGTTGATGGTGTTCTTCTCGTTATTGGACGGATGTAACATATTGCTCACTGTTCATGAGTGATGTATGAAGATTTCATGTTCTACAGTATACAAGCACCCCCAAAACGGGCTCTTATCATTTTAACAACTGTATATGCTGAATAGATTGGGTTGATCGCAATCATTCTACCTAGTGATGACAAGCACGGCTTTAGAAATGATCAAGAAATTCAAATAAGCGATCGATCCAACGTTCGATTGACAATTTAATTGAGTTAAGGCGTTTCTCACCAGTCGATCCTAGCATGTAGCCACGTAGTGTAGCTACAGTATTACCATAGCCTTCCATTACTTACAGCAGTATTGTGATACTAAGCCGACGCAAGACACTGTGCACTGTACAGTATTATTGTGCGTCATCGACAGTAACGTCATCCGTTGAACAACCGAAGTAGCCAAAAAAATGTCTGTGTTTTCAACGCACTGCAGAGAAAAAATTCACTGGTTATACTAGTTGGGGCTATCGATATAACAGTTGATTCTTTCATTTATACTTGGAAATGTACTGTAGGTTATCATGAAATATACTTAGATACATGCAATGGAAAATAGGAAAGGTGAAATTCCAACCCTTGAGCCATTACTGTCGAGAGTGTCTTTGACTAGTTTCATTAATGCTGTTGCAGAGAATTGAACTTACTATACAACACTTTTGCTATGTTGTTCCATATACTGTACTATCGCTGATTGCTGATCGTCTCTAGACGTGAATTTTTATGTCTTTCTAGTCTGGCGTTGTTATTAAATAAGTACAGCCATTGTAGCTAAGTTGACAATCCGAGGGGTAAAAAGGACGTGTGAAAGACAGTAGTGTTGGGAAGAGAGTACTACAGTATAGAGCAGCGACTATCCACTCGAGTGTCCTGTTCAATCGATCAATAAGCATAGACGAAAAATTCCATGATTACGCTGTTAAATGATCATTTTACCTGTCTAGCACGAGAGAAAGCCGTAGCGGCATCGTTAGCAAAGCGTTGAAAAGATTCCATAATTGCTAGCAAGGGCAATGGAGGTTAGTAATAATGTACGTTAATTTAATGAAAAATTTTCCACACTGATTGACTAGCCAAATGTTGTGACGTTGTGAAATAGACTGGCTGCGGTGAGAAGGAGAATTTAATACTGTATGTGCTGTACAGTGTACTGTACAGTATGGTACTGTACATGCACCGCCAATGTCTATCATGCAATTCTTAGGCTGCGGTATCATACTGTACGGTACTGTACAATACCGTACAGTACTCTGCTTGTGTGCTTACCGTACAGTACACTGTAACATAGTGTACAATGTACAGTATTGTACTGCACGCTACAGTATAATAATAGTGCAGTAATTACAAAACGGAAACCAATCGACTAGTGACGTTACGAGGTCATACTGTGCCCCTCAGGAGTGTCTTAAACCAGGGATTTCTATCAAAGTTTTCTTCCTCTCCTTAATGAATTCGCTAATGCTGACTCCTTAAGAAGCAATTTTTTCAAAAATCTAGCGATTTCTTACCTTTAAAACATTGTAAAAGATTGATGGATAGTGCTAGAACTACAGAATAACGTCCATTTTTTAAAAGCCCCCTGCTTAAACACTTGCACTGTAGTCAACTCACTGTCTCGATATGGCACAGTAATGGAGCACAAGTCTGCTAAAACAACTTAATAAACACCATGCGTATACTGGAGCTACTGATCGCTTCATCAGTTCACATTTTGGCATACGTCGACTGTTTAAAGTATCTAGTTTATTTCATTTTTGGGGGAGCTGTTAACCAAGATTCCCTACGGCTGCAGCCCTCCGCAAAAAAACTTTATTCAAGTGGTGACAGTCATTATGGACCTAATTAGTGGCGGGATGATTGCGCTACTACTAGAACAAAAATCTCGAATCCAGCAGTTGCTATAAATAACCCCATGAGTCATTACATAAGCACATCCAAAAGTTGACCAAGTCCTAGGCTACAATACACTAATTCTGTATAGCGTGATTGTATTGTATGGGTACATTGGTAGGACGGCAAGAAAAGGTTCCAAATATCAATTTCATTTCCCTTTCATTACGTCATTTCATAAAGCCAATGGTAGCACTAAATTTAGAGTTTATTATTGACCCCAAATTTAGTAATACTAATTTACTAAAGTATTGCAGTGCTCGCCTGAGTTTATTACTAGCGGCAATATCACTGAAGAATTGAATACAGAGACTGCATTGAGCATAATTATAATGATAGAAAATAGTGTTTGTATTGAGATCAATTCAGGACATGCAATTCTTTCATTTAGAGCGCTAGAATTCATTCATTAATATAATGGAGCAAAATGAAATATTTGTAACTGTAAATATAGGTTGTTTTGGATTCATTTAGGAATGCCTCGTTAAAGCATTAATGAAGTATAACATAGTGTTTGTATTTAGGTCAATTTTAGATATCCGGTTCATTCTTCATTCTAATTTAATAGAACTAGCTTTGTCTGGCATGCTTCGCCGTGGAGACTATTAACACGAAGTATTATACTGTAAAGTAAGGATCAAATTTTAGAGTCATGGCCTACTACTGAGTGGGATAGGCGTACAGTCAATGCAAAGTAATAATGTACACGGCGAAGCAATCCGGGCAAGCTAGTATCATTGAAAAATTGAATACAGATGCTATATATTAACTGCGGTACTGTAGCATATCGTGTTTGTATTTAGGTCAATTTCAGGATAAGCAGTTGTTCTTTCATTCCAATTTAATATACGAGATACAGTCTAGAACTGACCAGAAAGGAATCTTCAATTTATTTTGCCCTTATTTAGTAATACGTCGTCAAGTGAAAGTGCTCTCGTGAGCCTACTACTAACCGCAATATCACTAAAGAATTGAATACAGACGCAAGCATGAAATAGAGGATATTGAGTTCTCTCATAATACTCGTGTACCAAAATGAAACATTTTTAATTGATAATAAATTATTCATTCATTGAATCTCGTTGATCACGTCATAGAAGAGAGTCAGAGATGGAGATGACTAAATTGAAAGTTTATTTTGAACTCATTGAGTAAAATCCTTCGTCCACCAGTAAGTGCTATCCTAAGCTCACGGCAATCGCAATATCGTTGACAAGCTGAATTCAAGCATGATACTCGTATGAAGAGCATAACACAGTAAATATGCATAGAGCATTTGCATTGAGGATATTCAATCTCCCGACAAAGTAGTTATATAGAAATTATTGCTATACCAGCCGAATCCGTACACCCAGCTGCACATTAATTACATAATTTATACACATTACATAGTAAGATCCGAAGCTCGCAACTAGCCGGCATAATAAAATTCATAGACGTATCTGAAACCTACACATCGTGTATAATATCGTATTTGCCGCAAACAGTGAGTGTATCCTATGTCATTGCTATAGAACGACACAGTACGTAATTCTAGGCCATATAGAGGTTTTATATGTGGTTGTATAGTAATTAATTATTGCCATAAACTTAAAAGAGAAACACAAAGTGCTATCGTCAATCACAGTACCATTGAAGAGCCGCATGTGGTAAGCATATGAGAAACACAGAACAGTATACGCAACGATCCGGCTTAACACTGGTTTGCAGCTGCACTGCCAGAGGTATTGCCTTCTGTCCAGTCAGTGCTAAAACTTTGCTTTATTACATATAGTGCCAAGGAAGTTATGGTGATTATTTACAACTGAAACCAGAAGACAAATTGGCAAATTGTTTTTAATATTCAAATATGCAATCATAAGTACAGTTATACAGGAATAGTTTTAAAAAGTTCATGGTAGCAAGTATAATTATAGTGTAGGAATAGTTACTTGCCATCAAAAGTGTTATTCTACTATACTAGGAGGTATGAACCTTTTACTCTAGTTTCACATTTTAGTGGCAGTCTCTTATTACCACAAAGAAAATGGAGGGTTAACGCCGATATTCCTAAGTTGAATTCTTTTATTTTGATCCTCACTAGCTCCTTCATATCAGTGTAAATATAAGTTATAGTGTAGCAAGTTAAATTATTAGTGCGCATAAAACCAAATTGATATTGCACAATTCTTTTTCTGCCTCAGGAATGTTATACCAGATGAAAAATAAAATAAACAAAAAAGCGTATTTACCAGGTTAATAAATTTAAGATAGATTAACTGATAGTGTCATTTAGATCGTGTCTCCTGTATATACTTATACGCTTACGCGCAAACATATAGCAACATGTGCCTTGAGTTGTACCAACACATCTCAAAAACTAATACATCAGTTATTATACTTAATGTCCACATTTCTTCAGCACACGAAAGTTATGCATACATTATCAATTGGTGAGTATATCAATCTCATTCCTTTCTAGTTGAGAGGAAAAGGAGACTGCAATAATACTTTATACAATTCAATATCGAAATTTTAAGTAGTCTACAGCATAAAATTAATCTAAAGCCTAGCAGATGGTATATCGTGGAAAAAATGATATCACGATAATTTCGGTAAACTATAATTTACTATAACTAAACTGTAAATGAATATAAGCGGACATAAAGCAATTCTACTGTATATACTTGTATATACGTATTTATATAGAGAGAGAATCCTAATTAACCTACTACTGTAGTTACATTCTAAGTCTGGATAATACAGTGTCCGTTTACTTACAATAATTCAATACGCATTGTAACAGATCACATAAGAGTGTTCATCAAGATTACAAAAAACAATACAATATTAACAAAAAATTTTTAATAACATATCAAGTGAGGTACAAAGTACAGTACATCATAAGGTTTATATAAATCGAAAATAAAATAACAGTTTTATCGTAAAGGTAATTATACAATAATAGTCTCGTGAACTCAATTATGAAACGCGAAAGAAACAAATAATACGTTCTGTGTAGGTAAAAAATGCAAAGATAGGACTCTTATCCTACATACTGATATCATTGATAATTCTTACTAGCATGATGGAGATATTTGCGTGCAAATCATAATTGCCGTCAGCATTTAAACCAATGGCACATATTATATGAATAATATAGATATGTATTCTCAGCTCACCCAGTATAAAAAGTCATAAGTAATTAAATTATATATTCAAATTGTGATTAAGTTGTCTAGATGTCCAATCACTCGGTATCCGTTTTCTTGGAAGCATTTGCAATAACGTCCTCTCCTGCTGACCCCAAACTGAGTATCTAAGTTGTAGGTTTACCATTTTTTAAAATTTAGAGGAGTCTAGATAGTAACAGTATTCCTCAAAATTTCTAACAATAATACTGCTAGTTAATCGGTAATGTAGACTGCAATACCTTTTCTTGATATTTTGTTATTTTCTCATTAGCACTTTGCATTTCTGCTTTGTACGCCTCTACAGTCTTTTCCAGTGCATCAATTTTCTTATCTTGATCAGCTACTTTATCTTTAAAAGCTACAAGCTCTTCCTTCAACATTACTTCACGAGCATTAGCGCTTCGTAGTTCTAACTTTAATGTACTATTTGGGTCATTTACAATCAAATCATCAACATGCTTTTTCATCTTTCTTAGTAAAATTGCGGTTTCTGCCTGATTTTGCTGAGAAACAGATAATTGCTTCTTTAAACGGGTTATCATATCAATTTCTTCTGGTGATTTACCATTCATATCAATATCATCCAAACGTGTATATTGTTCCAACTAAAAGATGAATTCGTTTGATATTAGTTAAATGAGATCCACTAAGTTACTTCTAATTTAAAATACACCAGCACTATTCTTGTTGACTCACATTCGATTTCAACTCTTCGATTTGGCTATAAGCAGTAACAAGCTCAGACTGAGCTGCCGCTTCCCGTTTTTTTGTTTCGGAGAGCTCCAGATGGAGCAATTCCAATTCTTCTGCTGTTGTAGCATAGTTTACAGTACCCTAATAAGAGATGATAACACGATGAGACTGGTCAACCGATCGTATGTAATAAGCAACGTATTCTTTAAAACAAAGAAGTAATCTGTAATCATTTATACCTGTATAATTTTCTCAGCAAATGCGGCATTTTCCTAATTGAGAGCCCATAAAGTAGTTGAATAGTAAATAAACGGTATAATACTAAGCTAATTCTTGCTAAATATATCATCTTATAGAGAAAATTCTTACATTTTCTAGCGCTTCTACTTTCTGCATAAGCACAGTATTATCTCGCCGGAATTTCTAAAAATTGAAAAGGAAAATATCCAATATAAATGTCTATATATATATGGTCAGCGAATGTAAGACGTCTTTAATCATTTATTTTTCCACAAACTGTGCTTCACATACTGGCGTTTATTTATACTTCATAAGACTTACTTTCATTAGCTCAACGTCACCAGTTTCTTTAGCTTTTCTAGTATGATAATCCTTCTCAAGTCTAACAAAGAATTTATATAACACTTTCTTAGTGATATTACTTTTGACTACTTCCCAAATGCCCCTTCAAGATTTGTCCCAAACGATAGAATTAATTGAAGTTACTTAGCTATTTAAAAAGAAGAGCTCACTTTTTTAGTTTTTTTGGAGTTATTTTTAAAGTAAAAGCCATATCAAATAGCACCTGAACGGTAATGCTATCATACTTTGTTAATTCTTTCTGAAAGTGCTATCATAGATATGTAGGATTAGTACCATATAAATATGCAAATCAATTCCATATTTTTTAGTTAATAATGTTAACAAAAGTTGATGTAAGAATAAACTAACCATAATCATGCCTTCAATATCGAGCTTAAGCAAATCTTTGTTACATACTGATAATATCGCCAATGAGAGGCGAAAGATAAATTCTAGTCCCTATATTAATTTGTGTTTTTACATTCGTCATAAGTTCATAGTTCGCTTTATGTAGTACATAATGAATTGCATCCTAGTAGAAATCGACTTTAATTATAATTACTTACTTCAGCCAATACGAAATCCATTATTCTAGTTGCTAAGTCAGGAGAGACAGTCGACGCAAATAAAGTAAGAAACCATGATGACGCATAAACAGAAGCTCGAAACCCCTAATATTGAAAATTACAAGACCAGATAAATTATCCACTCTGAAAATATTGCTGGTAGAACGATTATGTAAACTGTAGGTAAAGATACCTGTGCTTGAAAATGGACATGAAGATCGGGCAATAATTCCTAGGAATGAAAAATGAAATGGCCTATTTAAGCGTATACACAACTTAGGTATTGGCTTAAAATTTTAACAAAAGGGATTACTAAACAACCCAGTCGTATTTTTCAAGTAATACTACATCATCACGGCTAGGCACTTAAGAAAAACCTTTGAATTAATAACAAAGGTAGAGTTTCAAGATAGTAATTATCTTTGATCAACTGATGCTATCAACTGAAATTTGCAAGAAAGCTTCGTCTTGATTAAAGATATCACAATATGCAAACATCAATTTATATACTTTGGAGCGATCAACGTTTCAGAGTCCAAATTACTGTAAGTTACTACTACTTACGGAAATTTAAACGAATACTTACCTCTATCAAGCATTCTAATTGGTACATACAGACGGCTAATTCTGCCATATTAGGCTTGCACAATTCACGCATGTTATATTTCCTCATTATTTGCACAAATACAGCAAATGCCTCCTCTTCTGGCATCTACATGAATAGAGCATATGATAATAGAGCATATAATAATATTTAAGTCGATACCAACAGCAAAGGTCTCGTATTACAATTGAATAAATAATTCAAGTTTGAAGCTGAAAACTATACACTGTGTGTAAGAATTCCTAGTAATATGCACTACATTGTAATCAAGTATTTACACTCAATACAGGTATACGTATCTCTATTAAAATCACCTCAAGCAATAATAAGCCGGCAATAAATGCATTTCCCTGGCAATAGCCAACTTCCTTATCATATAATGAATATGCCTGCATTCAAAAAAAAGATTAATTATGCGTTACAGAATGTTCATAGGTAACAGTGTATTTGTAAAGTGAGCACATTGTTGAGTAGGATAACAGTAGAAAATGATTGTCTCATTCAAGCACAATAGTATTTTTTACATATAGAAAAAAGGTATAAATCACAGGAGTACACACTGTCTAAAGTCTAGGCACGATTTTGTAAATGAATATTAAGAATGAAAAGAATTTTAGCTTAAGAATTCTACGTCTTGAAAGGAATATTATCCTGAGAAAGAATATTAGAAATATCACACTCATATGGTAATTGATTGCCTAAATATTACTAGCTTTCGATTTAGTTTATTTATCTAATTTCAGTAAAAGTTATTTATAATTTTTTTGTTTGTAACCTTCATAATATTAAGCATAGATTCTTGTAAAGGGCTATTTGGACTACTGAATTTAGGATGATCAGGATAAGTTCTGTCAATGTCTCTTCTAATCGTCTTTTCGTGAGGAGACGTTTCCTAATTGAAAAGATAGCCGATCGAATACAACGCATTATGAATAATGCTCAGTCTACCTATTTAATTAGATTTAACTTTGTCGCAATAATTATTAATAAAGTAAACTATTCTAATTTACCGAAGATTCTTATACTTTACTAACCTTCAGTAAATCAGCATAACCTTCGATAAGGTATCTTTGTTTATCAGCCCCAGACAGTAACTGCCAGAGTAAACATCGTAGTGGTTGTGGAATATTATATCGAACTAATTTTTTGATATATTTAGGCCTTTTCTTCAAGCAATCATCCCAATCTGCAATCACTCGGCCCCATAAATCAATTGGATCGCCCTCAATGTATTCTTCAGACCAGAAAAGACTGTTATCAGTACGAACTTTCCCTAAAGGTCTCTTTGGCAAATGAGAGAAATTATTCGACGAGGTGCTTTTATTTGTTGTCGATGCCATATCCTGCTTTTTTTGGCTGCTCTCTATAATCCTACGCAACGCGATGGACAAAATCGATTTCAATTAATGTTAAGAAAGTAACGAGAGTAGATAAATTCAAAATTCGATACAGATTTTCAATTATTTACTGCTGGTGATTGCTTCGATCAATTATTTTACACTGACATGATTGTACACTGTACAGTACTGACAATTTTAATGAAGTGCAAAAATAGACAAAAATAAAATCAAAATCTCATCTGGATTAATAACGACAAACGTGACGTTATTTATATACGGCGGTATAAACACTATACAAATGTAAGAGATTTTAAATTAGACTATTGAAGTTTATCCATGTTAATATCACAGACAAATCGTCTCTTTTGATGTCTCGTACTATTATATCATGCATGCTTGGTCAATTAATTACAGCTTATCAATAGGACTGGTGTCACAACTACAGTGAAAAGAGTAAAGTCTAAATGATAGTTTAATTTTTGAGTTCAAGTTTTATAGACTGCTTCCTTTTTAAAAACTCTTTATTCAATCAGAATGAATCTTGATAACAAATGGATAAGATTCTAACTTGAATTTTATTGCCTTATTGAATCTCAACTTCGAGTGTTATTGTTGGGTAAGCTGTGGCCAACATCGTATTACAACATGGCTTGCACGAATGAATGGTACTGTTGCTCAAAATAGATTTAATGGCGACGAAGCATAGAGGATATTATAACAATACGCGTGTGTACAAATATATTGAGCTCTTAGCTACGCACGAAAAGCTGGTAAACTCGTATACACCTACTGTGGGCGACATTAGCAACCATTGCATGGAGATTTTGGTTAGCTAGTCTTGAATAACATTATAGGATAGATTTAGTCCTTTTCCAACAAGAGATTGGTTTGTTCAGCCATTACTGATGGCTAGTTTTCAGCAAGGATAGGATAGCCACCATTGCAGACTCATTCATTTGTTTCATTTAGACTAGTTATCCTACTGTCTGTTGTGTAGAATATAGAATATACTGTATCTATGCACACACAATAATATAACATCATTCTTGATGCAATCCCATCAAATCCATAATATTATTAGCGTTAGGGAGACAATGGTTGAGGAAAGGATGTGAGGGACACACAGGCAAGATAGACTTGCATCAGGATCCATCTATCGACTATTGGAAGACTTTTCCAAGATGATTTCTCTATCGCTCATATTTCAAAATGGAATTGGCTATGATCAAAGGTGTCCATACCACTAAACCCTACTTCCATCATGTTTATACCGTCTACCTTGCTAACGATTTGTATCCAGTCTATTCAACGTTGGCTTTCAATCAATATCAAAGCCAATACAACTCGTTCAAGCATACTTTTCATGGATAAATCCGATTCCAAATACTTACTTGATGATTCATTTATTGATAGCCAATCCAAAGAGTCATCATTGCATTACTGTAGTAGTCTTGCTCGCGTTCAACAACAATTAATGGAGCTTTCCAGGCCAGGTGGTAGAATATCCAAATGGCGGCGAAGACGCACTGACTAGTCGAGTACCGAGGAATTTTCTACAGTAGCTTCAGTACTGGTACGCAGTCACTTGGTGGTCATACTCGCTATCTACTGTCGCAAGATCTACTCGTGCAGACACAGTACAGTATGCACTCAGTATGAAGAAATGAATTGTTCTTGCTCGGACCGGATCGGACTCTCATAGTGATCCAGTTGGAGGGGGGCTCGACTCTTTGAAGTGTCATGTCACTAGTGAGATGACGCTCAGTGGACAATTCACCAGCTTACACAAGTCAGCTACGACCCAAGTTTCACCCATCGGCCCCGGAAACGAACCAGATACCTTAGCCAAATGAAGAAATGACTCGTTCTTGCTCGGACCGGATCGGATCGGACTCTGACAGAGTGATCCAGTTGGAGGGGGGGGGGGTCGACTCTTTGAAGTGTCATGTCACTAGTGAGATGACGCTCAGTGGACAATTCACCAGCTTACACAAGTCAGCTAAGACCCAAGTTTCACCCATCGGCCCCGGAAACGAACCAGATACCTTAGCCAAATGAAGAAATGAGTCGTTCTTGTTCGGACCGTATCGGATCGGACTCTGACAGAGTGATCCAAGTTGGAGGGGGGGCGACTCTTCCAAGTGTCATGTCACTAGTGAGATGACGCTCAGTGGACAATTCACCAGTTTACACAAGTCAGCTAAGACCCAAGTTTCACCCATCGGCCCCGGAAACGAACCAGATACCAACGCTAATCACTGTATCATGACTGGAATAGGACTGAAGTGAATTACGAGAGTAGTGGTACTCTTTCAGTAGTTCCCGTCTTTAGTAGTACGCGGAATCACCTCAATCTGTCGTACTAAACTGACTGTGAATACACCTTGAGTACAACGTATTCGTATGAAGATCACAACATCACCAAGTACTGTATGCGACTCGTGCAACCCCATACCCATGTTACCTGCTCTCAGTAGTCTAGACGTCAAGATTGGCTCAGAAATTCCCAAAAAGGCGACTAGAAATCGCCATCTTTGCTATGGACAACGAGAAGAAAAACTGCTGTAGTAGCTTTCTCCTCGTAGTCCATGGCAATGATGCTGTAAAATAGCATCGCCAGGACAGGGTTGTCTACAAATAACCATTGACCCTCTTGATATGGATGTATAAAACTCCTTTTTTGATGATGGAACTTTTCAACACGATATCATCAAAGTGATCCAAATCTTTCAGGACATCCACCCCAATGTGATCCACTAATGGGAGTGAAGGAGTTGTAATCCATCCCTTTAAGTAGGATAATGTCGGAAAATAGCATTAAATTCTTACCTAGCATTGAAGTCTTATCTAAGAATAACTCTTATTGATATTGTCACGACTGCAAGTTAAGCTTAAAAAAAAAACTCCTTTATTTTCACGTTACCAACGAGCAACTTCATGACTTATTCAAATTGAACACAAGCTGAAGTCTGCCTTTTTTTTCTCGATCGTATCTCCTTTTTATACCATTCTAGTTAATACATCAATACTCTATATTTGTAAGGTAAGGTAATAAAACCACGATAACAGTAAATATGTTTTAAAACATAATCTCACCACAGTAATTATCCCTAAAATGCTGAACATAACCAGTAATAATCTCTAATATGGAAATCAATTGAACATAACAGATATCAGTATAGACAGCGGTAAATGCTGCTTCTAATGATAACGACTTTCATCTTCAACACCTACCGTACAACGGTTAAAATCTTCATTTTTAGTCGTAGCAAAATGAATTGAATGGATCAATCACTGCTCGACGGAAAAAATTCTTGTTGTTGCTCCCAAGTTGGTTGACAAGGAGTATTATTGCAGCCTCCAACAATACTCCTTATGAGTCAAAATTACACATGCAGATTAATCTAACATTAATGATATTAGAGTCAATATCTTTAATATTATTTTACCACCGCTACTCTTATACTGTAAAATTAAACGAAGTTCATTCAGTTCTAGAAGAGATTCTCTTCTCTCGATATTTTTGTCCCTTGCTCCTTCCGAACCTAAACCTGTATCTTATTCTTGATACTTTTAAATCGGGCTAGGTGAACCTTAGCTGCTCTTATTAAAGTCATGAATAGAGTTGCATTATCCCAGATAAATACCTTAAAACCGCCTCAGCAACAACGTAATTTCCTATATAAATCTGAGTACATGGAGAGATCAACATGGGAACACTTATCGTGATGAATAAGAATAGTTTAAAGATGAAGAGAAGAACTACAGCAGCCAATTGTTTCCGTCTCTTGCAGTAGCATAATCTTAATTGCTATTTTGCCTTGAAATGCACACATGATTAGTTAGACAGCAATTCTGAACAGTATATTATACTGTCCGCAAGCGTCATAATTCTATACAAAAGTAAAGCTCCGTAGGAGGCATGCAAAAAGGTAAAAAGTACAGCGTAGCCATAATAGACCTCAATTGATATTGTACTCTACACTGTACAGTATTGCCTATCTAGCGAGCATGTTGCAAATATTATACTCTACTTATTTACATCGATTAATCCTTCATTTAAAGTAGAAAAATCAGTTCACCCATCAAAATTCACGGTATCCTTCATCGTTATGGTTAAGGAAGACGAATTGACAATTTGCTAATCTTATTACGTACAGTATTGAATTTTGAGCTATTCTTGCAGTCTACACGATAGGCGTCATATTGCATAAGAACATGTAATATTGACCCACGGCAAAAATAATTAGTTTACGCGTATTTATTCGAGAAATATCATATGGCGGAGTCACTATCTACTACAAAGTCTATTCCTAATAACACTCTATGTAGGCATATGGAAGGAGAACGAAAACGCATCGTTGTTATAGAAAAGTATTTGTAATGCCTTAGTACTCGTAGCCCTAACCCAGAAGAAGGACAGAAATGGCGATAGCGTATTCTAAAAGCTACAACCGTAAAGAAATTGCCCCAACAATATCACATTACTATGTTAATATATATATACGAGTATACCGTCATAAAGGATACTATGTCTTCAAATTCCCAACCAAGCTAATATAATATAAAGAGTAGGCTGAAGAATTTCAAGTATTAGCAGATACTTTTTTCTTTGATCTTGTGCTTAGTGCAAGACAATTTATATTTAAAATCGAAGTCTGACCAATTTATAATTGATAGGGAAATGATTACTTTAAACCCCATTTCACAACCAGCTAGTATCTACCATCTACCTATAGATTCCTTTTATACACTGATTGTTAACCAGAATTCAAGATAGAGCATGGAAAAGTTCATCAATTTATTATCCAAGCTATTAGCAGTTAATGAATAATTAAGAAAGTTAACGCTAAAATAATATCATGAAATATCTTTAAAGAATAATATCCGCTAATACTTGCTGGAAGATAATTTTTATCGCCAGACTATCATTTAATATTGTCTATATCGAGATTATAGATAATTTAATTGAATCTGATTACAATTTAAAAGCTTATTATGAGAAATCTTCATCCTACTCTCTTATATCTTGTATTGCTCTAGTTATTGCTTATCGCAATGCAGTTAAAACAATCAATGTTTGTACTCATTCAGCTTATAATTTTTTCTTGTTATTACCAAGAATTAAAAATGGCAACAGAATATCTATGCGTGTAAATATTCATACACATCTACTATTATAGAGTAAACTTATATGTATCATGTACCAAATAACTATGTAGTAAATATTACGTCATTAAACTATTCTTGAATCACCCTTGCTGGATTACTAATTAATTATAACCGTTAATATAGCACTCAATAAACAAATTAAGGTATACTTGGACATACTATGTTTTAAACTTCATTTAATTTCTTATACACCACTTAAAGTGATTTACTTATAACTCCGGTACTATAAATATAACACTAGAGCTGCAAAACTGAATTGATAGTTTACAATTAATTGAGTGATTAAACAAGTGCGTATTGAACTAGCAATGCTCTTGAGATTTTTAAATATTTAGGAAACAGATAAATTAAATATATCATAATCAAGAAACAACAATAATGATCTAGTGATCATAATCTAGTGATGGAATCTTTACTAACTGTAAATATCATCTTAAAATCACAATTTGATATCTGTGTAAGGTATAGCATTGAATACGTAAATATAAATTTTTGCCATTAACTCTGGAATACAATTATTATGAGTTGACTTGGAAACTTCTTTATGCCTACGAATATCTATACATTTTTATTTTCTGCTGCTTTTGGATCGAGGCAATTGCATTCAGTTGGTACTGGCTCACTGCTGCAATAATCTTCCATCATATACTCTACTATGCCTTCTATTGATGTTGACTTACAGCAATCACCTCCATCATACTGGCATTCCTCACGATTATTTTCCAAATCGCACCATCCATCATTATAGTATTCTGATAGACATCTTACGTTACATTTTAATTGCGATAACGCTGGTTGCCATATCTGTTTTGATGAACAAGTAATTTGCTGATGGTTAGGCGTTTCTTCATTTGTTTTACATGTAATCCTACAACTTTGACCAATAGCATGGCCATTTGAGCAAGTAACATCCATATTTGATGATAAATTGGGTTTTGCACATATTTGTGTTGGTACTGGACAGTGGTCTACAACACCATGCCATTTTCGATCGCTACCACAAGTAATAACGTTATGACCACCGTTCTAGTACATAAGATGAAAAAAAAGGTATCTAGAATTAGTTTAAATAATTGGAATTTGCTAATCTAACCTTGTTAATTTGTTTATAGGTCAACATAATAAAGGTATTATATCATATAATAATTTAATGTGATCGAAGCTGAAAGTATTGAAAGCAGCTAATAACAACATAAAATTAACTCTTTAAGTTGATCTTGCTGGTGTGCAAGTATATTTAAAACAACATAAGATATAAACTTAAATCGCTAATATTAAAAAATTGCAAAAAAAACTATATTACTGAAAAGGTAAACCAATCTCAAAATTATACCTATCTATACGCGCACGCCGAAAAGCAATTAATACTGTTACCATAATTTTGATTAATTAATATTACCTTATGGCTTCCATCCAAGCATGTTCTAGAACATGTTGAATTATAAGTTGTTCCTTTACAGTTATAACTACCATGTTGAAGTAGTGGTGGAGGTGGGCAAGTAATCGGAATACATCGAGCATCTTCCCACTGACCACTCCAACTGCATACAGTTCTTGATAGTACACTCTTCAAGCCATACTGATTAATAGACTCATAACCTTTAGAGCAATGAAACTTGCAATAACTACCAATATTATAACGACCAATTTGAAACAATTTATTTCGACGGTAGTTTGCATTCATACAACGAAAATTAACGGAATTAGCCGGCTGCTGTGGTGGATTACATGTTAAATAGCAGTAAGATTGAGGAAGTGTCCAATATCCTTGTGGTGTGCAAGTTAGTGAATTATTTTTACCGACCATCCTAGCGGGTGATTTACATTTATATGTGCATACCTTTCCAGCTCTTGTACCATCGGGGCAGGCTGTTATAGCATATTCAACATTAGGCGGTTTTCCACAATCAATTGGTCTGCAGGAATAATCTTGATCAACCCATTGGCCTTGAATGCATTGAATCTCATAAGAAGGACCATTTAAGCTAGTATATCCATGATAGCATGTAACATTACAAGTTGCACCTTCAAAGTTTGATGAACAGTTGGCATGAGCTGTTTTAGTCATGTACACCCCACAATGAACTCGATCACAAGGATATTTATAACATCGTTGCGTTTTTGGATTGTAATATTCGTTTTTACCGCACTGATGAGCTGAAAATGATTCTGTAGCTGTAAGAGACCGTAGCCGAACTGCTGAAATAGCAAGTTCGTATGATGTGAAGGAGATATTAACTGCTTTAACATAATAAAAGGCTTTAGTCATGTCGTGCATTACTGATATCGTTAAAGGATTAGAATTGCATGATGCCAAGATACCATTAGGTGTAATTTCGTGAACGTTATCTTCTGTATCGATTAGTTGAACATATATCCTTACTCTTTTAGTATATAATACGATATTGCCATCTGTAGCTAAATAGATCAACACTGATGATGCAACAACTGAACGCTGGAAGCTTACTTGAATCCAAAAATTTGCATCTTCATAATGATGACCGCATGGATACCAAGCTACAGGAAGTTCTTGCCAAAACGATTTCATATCCAGATTAGATGTACATTTCTGATATAAAACAATAAAAATGAAAGAAAGCCATAAGTTAACTTTGTAGTTAAAATACTTAACATTTTATGATATTTTAAGTATAAGATATTATAAAAATAGCATTCAATAATTAGTAAAGTATGCTATTTACTTGATCAGCAGATGGAGGTCCTAATAATAATGTTTCAAAATCGCTACATTTTTCTCCTTGAAATTCGGGATTTGCAACAGCATGAGAAGCCCATTGATCACGAAATCCTTTCGGTGTATAAAATCCACAATCATGAGGACTAACTCTCTCCTCAAATTCTTCACATATATCATCATTCAGGTGATAATAGCAAAGACTCGGTTGATGCTGACAATGAAAAAATTCTTCAACTTGACAACGAAGATTACAACCATCACCATCATGCCGATTACCGTCATCGCAACTTTCATCATTTTCAATTATACCATTGCCACAAAAGCCTTCTTTGAAGAAATAACGCAAAGGTGATGATAGAGGTCCAGTTCGGTTATTACTAATAGCTTGGACAGTATAGATATAATTAACCGATGGCTTCGTCCATAAATCTAGAAAATGAGTTGTAGTTGTTATCATCGACGATTGATTTGAATAAAATGGTGGTTGGCGATGAACACGATAAGTTAGCGGTTGGCAATGATCACAAACGCTATGATGTTGCGATGAAGTTAGTTGGACGGAATCGATACCTACATCAGGATGAGAAATGTAAATCTTTAAATGCGTTAGTATCTTACTTGACCATAAAGGTGTAGTAAATGGCTGATCGCATTGGACCGCTTGACTTCCTAATGATTCTTTGCTCCCATCTTGATAATATAATATAATATCATGTAAAGCGCGAGCACTTTTATAATTACCAGTAACCCATATTTTTAATTGGCGTCCAACAATCAACTGATCAAAACCGACCTCGACATAACATGTACTATTGCAATATTCATGTGCAATCCATGCATACCTATCATATTCACATGCTTTAGCATCGGGCGAACCTTTTAAGGCTTCTTCAGGCGACCAAATATTCATACCAGTTGTACGATAAGTAAATGGTGATGATACTTTAGTTGCAAATTGAACTAGAGCTCCATTGGCATGACAATATTCGCATACTTGATGGCGTTGATCACGCAACGGTGATATCCACGCAATTTGTAATTGTTGATGATCGTTAGATAGTATTTGCGGTGGAATTGGAATAATCGAAGGTGCTGGATCATCATCAACCAACCAAGAAGTATAATGTTGATCAATATAGCAATGCATACGAGCTACTTGTTGTGGTGTAAAAGTTTTATGCAAGCACGATCCGTTAGAATAACTCATAAAATTACGATACGGCGTATTATTATACTTTAAATGATCATAGCATGCATCATCGCGAGATAGAGGGGATAGGCATAAATTATTAAGCGGTGTAGGTGCCGTATCAGAGCATAAATCACCTAATTCCATCGATGGATAACGTTCGTAGCATGGATCACTACATTTCATTTCCGATATACCATGATGAACATGCCATAAACCTAAGTTATGGCCAATTTCATGAATCATAATATCTAAGTGACCAGTATGACCATAATGGGTTGCTTTCAAGATTGTTCCACCTAGCAAGGTTTTGACATGGCGTTCCCATGGAAAAGTAGCAATACCGAGTAAATCTTCCCATGTCCAATGTCCAAAGTAGATATTTAAATAATTTTCATTGGTTAAATTAATAGTATTTTTATATTCTTCAACTGACAGATAATTCCGGTGAGGAGAATCGGGATCAACACAATTGCTTGTAGTAGTGGTAGCTGTTGAGATTGAGTTGAGAAGACAACAATCGCCATCATCCCAATTATAATGCCGATAGTTGCATTGATTATCACAGATTCCATTTCCAATGTTATTGCTATCACATAATTCATCAATTTGATGTTGTGAACCTGATAAACAATCGCCACCATCATAGCCAGTAATGACACTATTGCATTCTTCTTGGCAAATATCATCAGCAATCATGCTCGATTTACAACCGACCAAGACATGGCGCTGTCTCAATGTTGTATTATATATTTTATGTTCATGAAGTTTCCACTGGATCCCATAAGGTGCAAAATGATTCAGTAGGTATTGGTGTTGCCGTTGTATCTGTTGTTGAGTTACTAGTGGATTACTGCCATCATCGTTGTAGATATTAATTAGGCGATATTGTACCAACTTAGGCGTATGTTGCCAATCAGGATAGTGAGCCAAATAAGTCTTGATAATTTCATGATTATCACATAATGTTAAACCACATGGCGGTGGATAAATTTCAATTTGATGATAACTTTCATGGCGTGTAGAATGGATTCTTTTAGGTTTATTTAATTTTGGTGTTGTCCAACGGACGATACCATCAAATGATTCTTGATAAATTAAACCCATTGAATCATGAATATGGTTGCTATTGTTGTGATGACGATGGTGATGACGAGAATGATGACGATGATGACGATGATGGAGATGATGATGATGCTGATGATAGTGATGATAACGGCTTGCATGATTCAATTGATCTATGCCACGCTTAATAGACCTATGTGATCGAGAGTAATTATAGATGCGAAAATGATCGATACTGCCACGGTAATATTGATTAAAGTTGTCATCGGTGCCATTATTTTGTTGTCCATCACCATGACCGCCTCCAATATAAATAGCTCGGCATAGTGCTGAGTGATTAGCCAATAATTGGCCCTTTTGTCGTGTATCAGTGCCCATTCGTGCTCCATTAATATAAAGCTGCATTTTTTTTTGGTTATAGGTTGCAGCGACATGGAGCCATTTTCCAATAGTGACAGTTGTGGGCCCTTCAATAGTACTCATTGAATTGAAACTATCTGTTTGCAATGAGTAATATAGAGTAGACTGTCGATGTTGATTCCTGTTCTTTAATCCAATTATTAAACTTTGATACCTTAAGAAACAACGATCATAAAGCCCAACGATAATAGTATTGGCGTGTTGTCCACCCTCTACTTTAATCCAAAATTCAATACTGAAGCCACGACTTATTTCTATACTTTCAATTGGCAATTGAATAGTATCCTTACCATTGAAATAGAGCGCTCCATCATCTTGTACTGGCTGATGGATCGGTGTATGTCGAGGATATCGAGAATGAATATAATCTTCTTTCCTTTTATCTAATGATATACCACACCGTAGACGGGCCGATGTAGTCTTAGCAGGCTTGATAACGTATAAAGAAATTATAGTGATAACTATATAAAAGAGTAAAATAGATCTCATTTTTTGTCTGATAGAAAATAAAATAAGAGAATTGGACTAAAATGTTATGAATAACAAGTGACTACAATTTTTAAATTTATTTTCTATTTGAACGTCCTGTCGGTATTTAAAAAGGAGCCACGTCAAGGGTAATCAATGGGGAAAAATGAGAACTGAATTTGCAAAAAGCTTTTTCAAAATAGGATACAGTATTACCTCCGCCACCACAACCAGCAAGATGCTTACAACGATGAGTTTCTTATTCAAAATTGGTGGTGTTTTATCGTTGCTAATGTAACAAAAAAAACTACCACGTGGATGACGATGAGAGGTATTTCAAGTCAATTTTCCCAAGAAAAGGGGATAGCAAGTAATTTTAAAAGCAAGCTTAAGGAAAGAGATACCAAGATAGCGAAAGAAAATGGAATACCATTAGAGATATATAGATATAAATATATATATATATATGCGTATATATATATTTGAATATATCCAGATCTATGAAAAATAATAATGTAGATAAATTTAGTAAAATGAATGAACTGCTTGCTATAAAAGTAAGTAAATCTATCAAATTCGAAGTAGACTTCGAAACTAAAAAATGATGCATACAAAAAATTTGCATCAGTTACGGAAAATGAATAAAATAAATTGTTAAATATCTACGGCTAGATGGAATACTGTATCAATTAGCTTTACCTAATGAATAAGTATTCACTTATTAAAAATAACTTGAATAATAGTATGAAATAGATTAGAGGTGCAAGAGCCAACCGGCAAAAAAAAAGAAATGTTACTTGTAGTGTTGCTTCAGAAAGGAAATTAAAAGCAAGGTGAATAGGATAGAAAGAAATGAAAGTTCAATTAGGCATCATCTAGTTTTTAATGCAACATTCTTCATACTAAAAATATAATACTTGTCAATTATTATCATTGATCTACCGAATAAATGTCATTTAGATTTAGAAATGACATCAATGAAAGTATTCAACTAGCTCATTTTCATTGGACAATATCTGAGAATAGAATAAATTTAGCGGTGAAGAGAAGGATACAGTAAGAGAGGGAAAATTATATATATAGCATGTATCCATAGCGTACATGGATAATGAAAAATGATTAAAAAGCGTACACTTGGAAAGTCAACTAGATTAAGAGGAATTTTCAGGTAGTCCTTTTAAATTGACAACTGAGTTATGCAGAGACACGAACAAAAGTTAAGGGTATTGCACGATAAAGTACCAAAATGGATGTGACCTTTATTTAATATCGAAGTAAATAAGTTCTTAAGAAAACGTAAAGTCTATAATACAAATTTAAACCAACGATAGTTTTGTGAGTTAACCAAACATAAAACATCAAACATGAACAAATACAAGGAAAACAACAAACAACAAATAACTATCGTTGACTGACTTTGACGAATTGGTAGGATAAAGTCCAATCTGAGATTTGACATCATCAATATCTCGATTCAAGATTTAAAATGACATATCAAAAGAAGGACAGAATAGAAATCAATGAAATTTTATGAAAAATCGTTGTTAGAATAATTTGTATACTCTAGGCTCAGCTTCCTTATTAAATAGCCTGGTAGTATTTTCACAGAGAAAATTTTTTAATTATAATTCTACTGTATCATCTCTGTTCCAAATCTTAATGACAATTCGAGTAATCAATACAATACATCATTTTTTTTTATGTAGAGCATATAAGAAAAACGGATGAGACTCACACAAGTAATTAAAAAGCATTTTGATATTTCTCATTCTTTATCTATTATATAGTCGATTAAAGTTCGAAAGACACAAATACCTGACATTTCGCTTTTGGAATTTTTTGAATAAAAGGAATACGTAATAGTACAATTAAAAGATGACTGTATCGAATAATTATTAGAATCAAATTACAGACCGTCAGGCTGAAAACCTGTCTAAAGAACGACATAATTTTTTTCTCATATTTTATTTTTTAACAAAGTAATACAGATTACACTACCGATTTTAAATGTGAAAGGATTACTTTCATATTAATCCTATGGAATAAATGGTGTTTTGACGGTATCCTATGGGGGCGCAGGTGAAATAAAATAACGTCTCTACAACGTATATAGAAATCACGATGAGCGGAAAATGGATTGATTGTGAAAACAACGCTATAATACGTAAATGATGTAGTTGGAATTAGCTTTTAATCTTATTCATAAATTCCATATTAGGTTTTATCATGTTAAAAGCTTTTTATATTGGATAAGACATTATATTAATAATTAATATATCAAGTAAATCAATAGGACAGTCTTTATTGACTTTCCCTTTATTCAATTTTGATTTCATAATGTACCTAGAAAAAATGAGTTAGCGATAATCACGAACTAAAGTACAGTATAGCGCACTTGTATCGTTAGAAAGTGTGTAATTGTTGAGTATTAAAAAATTCTCTTATTCCTTCAGCATGATCGAACGTAATTGGAGTAAAAACATCCTTCAGTTTCTATCGAAAATAGTTTATTATCCTTCCAAAATTAGGAATCGATACCAGTATCACTAATTTTAATCTATACTTTCATTGTTTATAGACTATTGTTATTTGTGATTAAAATGAAATTGTGATCGTTTGAAAAATGTTGATAAAATTTATGTTATTGATGTAATAATATAGCTATTGTATAGAATGCTTCAATCTAATGAGTAAATGATAAGACTAAACAAATGTATTGTATCTGAAACACAAATCCTATTTATTTTTATATCAAGTTAAACTTCAAGTTGTATAGGCGAAAAATCGCTTATTATTATTATATCTCTTCCATGATACTATTAATCCATTATAGCGGCAATCCCAGTCTATTTAGCAATATTGAATTTTATTACTGATACAGTTGAAAATTGCTATTATCATTAGTATAATCTTCGTGCAGCCCTTTCGCTAAAGCAAAAGGGCTGATTTTAAATTATTTAACATCGATATTGCCGAGCGTTATTTGCTTTTCATAACAAAATTGGTAAATCAGTGCAAATAGATGTACGTATTTTCTCTATGAGTAAGATCTGTTATTTGATTATACAAAATTGCCGTGTAATACATAAATAAAAATGTAAAATTTGTCATCCGTTAGTAAATGATCCATCTATTACTTTAACATGGACACGCATACTTATACTTATCCATCTCTCTTCATACATTTAACATATATGTATACATATACTGTATATATGACAGACTTTACAATTTTAATTTAGCATCTGGACTTTTAACCTAAGTTTTTGTATAACTTCTTCTGGCATGCAATAGACAGGATTAACTTGTTTTAAGGTCGTATCCCCAAGTAATGATAACCCAGCAATACCGAATAAAGTGTGGAATGGATCAACTAAGTCGCCAGGCTTGTCTGCAATTCCTCCAGTTTCTTTATCTTGGCAAGCTAAGATGAAGTTAATTAATTTCTCCTTTACAATCAAAAAGAAGAACAATAGTTGCAAAATATCATTAATTTTAGTCAACAGGATATGATTCAATAATAAATTTTCAGGGCAATGACGAAAGATATTATCTCTTGATAAAATTGCTTTTACTTTGTTAATCCAATGTAATTTGCCGATAATAGCCAATGATGATAAAACCCACCATGAATAGCATACATCAGGTAACTTCTCAGGCCTGCCTATTTATATAGCAATACATAAACCAATTAAATAATAGATAAATCAAACACCGTATAAACTTCTTATTTTAATTACAT
Organism: Trichoplax adhaerens; assembly: GCF_000150275.1. Taxonomy (NCBI): domain Eukaryota; kingdom Metazoa; phylum Placozoa; class Uniplacotomia; order Trichoplacea; family Trichoplacidae; genus Trichoplax; species Trichoplax adhaerens. The sequence goes on along the minus strand of NW_002060944.1, from coordinate 5,127,688 downwards.
GTAATCCCAATTTTACTTTAATACTTGTGATAAATATTAAAACAGCGACTTTTCAATATACCATTCAATCCGCCAGAAGGAAGTTGTCTTTCACTTAACCACCAGCCTAATGCATCAATATTTAGATGATGAAGGCGTCCTGTGATTGCTAGTGATCCTACACAGCAATAGACCTAAATTGATAAAGTTGGTTTAAAGCGATTATCAAATTAGTTACTAGTTTATTGACGAGCAATTTCTGTATTGTTTAGCATAAGCATGTTACCTTACCGATAAAAATGGCTCACACACTTAATACAAGAATTTATTTTCAACGTTAATACAAAAATCTTTATTACGAATTTTAATGTAGTGCTGTAAGCAATCCATTTATAAAAATATTGCATCAACATAATATCTTCCGTTAATTTATATTAATTGCAATTAAATTATTTGCAAAGGAAACCGTAATTACTTAACGTGGTTAACAGAATTTATATGGTAATCTAGCAACAATAGAGAGTTATCCAATAGTGATACAAATTATACTATTAAGTATTACATACTTGAGCAGAATGGGATTCCGAACCAGGCTTACAACCAAACGCTCCATCAAAATTCATACATTTTAAGATAAAATCGATAGCACTATCGACATTGATAGCATCTAAACGTCCCTATATATAAATAAGCCAACCATATAGAAAATAGAATTGTTTCAAACTACGCGATCAAAATATAAATATTGATTACGAAACATTAAAAAACTATTACTAACATTTTTACCCATCATTTACAGAGTTCAAAGATTAATCTTATCTATTATACATAATATTTAACTTATCAATATTATACGACAATTGTATGCCGGCATGCTGCAGTATATTGAACTATATAATTAAAACTATTGTTTATAAATTGTTCAAGAAACGTCAATAAATGAACAGAGCTTGTATTCTATACTTTAATTATGATGATTAAACTCCAATAACTACTAACGGAAGAATTAATGTCCGTTTGTAATGAAGTACTTTGTAAAACGGAATCTAACGTTCGAATATCATCATTAATTATTAAATAAGAATATCTGGATATCTCTTTTGTTTTATTACTTACAAGCAACGATAAGCAAGCTAGAGCACAAAAGGAGAACCGATTGTCAATCTCACCTAATGTGAAAGGTAAAATGTTGAAATTTCATTTAGTTCATCTCTTTTTTTTTCGCTATATTAGTAGAGAATACAACAAAACTCTACCCTAGCCTATCGATGGGTATACTGAATGCAATAATATTGTTATGTAAATTTCTGCTTCGCTTTTATGTCATTCAATAAAGTCTAAATCACCGTTATAATTCTATTATAGGTCGATTAACAGTACCCCATTTATCGCCAGAAAACGAGCCATCATTCTGCTGTTGACAATGAATAAAATTGACGGCACCATCTACATCGATTTCATCGACCGCATCATAAATTGTTAAGATCTAATTTATAATTTATAGTTGTTTTAAAGAATTTAAAAAATTAGCCATCATGTCTTATGAAACTACGAATTGTTCACTAGATTGTGAACTACTAAAAATTTATTGGTAACCGGCTGTGACCAAATCACTCAGTAGCAATAGTAAACTATACTACAGTGCATAAATTGTCCACACCCCTGCAATTTTGATAATCATCCACCAAAGTAATGATAATTATCAATTCATTGCAAGGTAGTATTACCAATGTGAAATATTACTAACATGTAGCCAGATGCTTAGAATGTATTAATGAAGTTATTCCCACTTTGGCTAAGTACAGTACGCTATGCAGTACGCAGCTTTGGTGCTATAAAAGGCCACTATAAATAAGGATAACAGATAAAATTAAACTGTCTACACTTTTTCTCATGGCTGACCTGGATTGCGCTTAAAGTAGATAAGATATGCGGATCATGATTGGGACTAGCGCCAAATCCGCTTGATGGATGCTGGCATGATTTCACAAAGTCTATAACTTCAGTTTTATTCAATTGATCGAGTTGATCTAATAAGCAAAGAGCTGTAATCCCCCAGTAGACACCATTGATTCGAAGATATTCCGACATACAGTATTCCTAGTTTATTATAAATTATCAATCAAATTTAAAATTATCATCCAATATAATCTAGTTTGTCCCGACAAAGGGAGATATTTTTATTAATTATTTTTCTCATGCAAAATATTACGTGATGGCGGTGTAAATTGTTGTCATTTGACAGGGTATGAGCATGTCCATGATAAAAGAAAAGGGAGAATTGTTTTGAAGTTAAGAAATCACCTTACAGAACTTACATAATCGTCTTTACTTTTGCCATAATTGACAATATAGTCTCGATGTTTTAGCTTCCACAATTGCACAGGTGAATTAACCGGTAATTCGATATCACTCTGTGGCGTTCCCTATTATGAGTGTTTACAAATGGTAGAAAAGGACAAATAAGGTTATTAAAATTGATACAATGAGTAGGACAGTTGAATAAAATGAGAAAATTGTACATTATACCGTGGTCAATATTGCTGATATCTGAATCAATGATATGCTTGATATGTAGCTTCGCTACTAAGTTACTTATCCAATAGTGACGTATAAAATAACTATGGAAACGATGAAATGTACGTAATAGTCGATAGGATATGACAGAAAGTAGAGGCTGTTTTCTTTGTGTAGCTTCGATGGCTGCATTTAGTCTTAACTTAATGAATTCTATGTAGTAAACTAAATCCCAATTGGCCTAACTTACCATAACAATGGATTCAGTAGGGTGCTTCTTATAGTAATTTAAAGCCAAATATGCAGGCACGATACCAGGTTTCTTTCTATTCCTTGAGATCCAAAAATTGAAGCACCTATATATTATGACCAGCAATTACAGATAAATGATCAGCTTTATCAACATGACCCTTCAGTAAGGATTATCATAAATACAGTTCAGTATTAGCATTTGACATATTATTGTAGATAAAATGGCTCACTTCATGACATGACTATAAGCAACGATTCTAACAAAATAGGTTAGGGTGGGAAAACATTGGTATAGAGAAAATCATCAACTCTATATAACATGATCAAAAGCACAGGTTATTATTGTCAAATGATAGAGGTAAAATGTCTTTTCTTACCTCTATCTGTACAACAAAATTAGAGGTGCATGCACCGGTAACCCTGATGCCATGAACTACTTCGCTACAGTAGTAGTCCATGCTGATGCCTGTGCGTATCATGACTGAAATGATGGACTTTATGACACGACCATAAGCGATGATTATTGCAAAATAGTATGACGACATTTTCACAAGCTCATCAATGGCAATAATACATCATATTGTCACTTCTACTAGAAGAATACTCTCAAAATAAGTAGACGTTACTCAAATATATACCTAATAAAATGGGTCTTTCCTTTCTTTGAATGACTTTGCACGCAGTCCAAATGAATGATGGATGGACGTCAGCAAAAAGTAATTTTTTGTCTTGTATCTTCAAGAAAACAGCGGTACTATTTGATCTACAGGTTAGTCGATTTGTCGGTCTACCCAATTAGACTGAAGATTGAGTTTATTTTCTATGATAGGACTGTACTTTCCTCCATTAATGTTACTTGGCCATTTGCATTCTGCATCGAAAAGCTTGGTGAAATGGCAACCAGAGTGATGGCGTTAGTTGGGGATCTGCCTAGTTGGTAGAGTATCATTCACCACGGGTACCGTACCGGATCGCACCGTATGCGTATCGTATCGTACTGTACAGTACAGTACGTGAAGGTTACAATGAGAGGATGCAATCGCTACAGTACTGAAGACTGTAGCGATTGCTTTGTCATTGCCTTGGCTAGCTCAACCAACATGGACGACCTTGGGAATCCTCAGCAAATCCATGGTTAGCATGGATTTTCTTTATAGGTAATTCAGAAAGTAACCTTAGAATAGTAGAACTCATATTATTGTTATCTATAATTTAGGTATAGAACTCGATAACTCGCCTAATAAAGATGAATCTCAAGGTAAAACGAGGTATGCAAACTGAGCCAATTTCCCAATTCATTCATTCTCACTGCACAAGATTGCTTCACAACTTGTCGAGTTGGTTGGCTATAAGATTCAATATTTTATTGCATATTTAGTAGATTCAAAATTAAGTACATTCTAACTAAGTAGAAGAATATTCTTGGAGAATGGAATCATACTCTAGTGATGTAATAACTTCTCACACCAATTGATACCCTAGTTCCAGAATGATAGTACTGTGCTGTAGAGGGCTGCTGTTGCACCATTCCTTGCGACAGTTTTGCCATCATAGACAACGTCGAGGTAATCTACTAGTCCATAGTATAGCATTCATTCCATCCAATTTAGCCTAGAATGGAGTTAAATGAGATAGTGTAATCAACTTAGTCTGGTTGTATCTACTAATATGGGTATGCCTATCGAGAGCATCAATCCATTTCAAAAATTCTAACACAAGTAGTACTATACAACAACAAAAAATGACTATTGATAGACTTCATAATTGCTAATTGATCTTTCAAATGATTTCTTAAACCAAGGGAAATTAAGATTGGTCATCCCTCAGGACATCACCAGAGAAAAGCAATGAATATTGTTGAGCAGTTATTAGATACTGTCAGCCAAGAATTCTTACTCAACTGTGTAAGATATTTCAATTTATTGATCTACTTCTAAATTCATAATTAGAACTTGCGACTGACAAGGTTGTAATAACACAATTCTGTGAAATCAAGTACTACTGTCTACCCGTTATCGTTCATCGGAATATAAATAATACTACCTACATCAATGATCATTTACTCTAGGCGAAATTTATTGATCCAAGCTACTATGATGATGCAATCGAAGAACGTTTTATAATCCGAAAATGTGGTTATCCAATTTGTGAAAATCAGTTACAAAATGTAATTACCTTATGATTATAACTTGCCGTGTAGCAAAAAATTTTACAGCTTATCTACGTATAGTTTAAATCGAAAATATTTTGTCATTATTAATTTGATGCTTGTCATAAGGTTACTCGTCAAAAATATCACATTGATACTGCTCGCAATAAGGTATACGACATGGAAAAGAAAAGGGTAAATTATTTTCAGTCTACTAATTTAAGAATTAGAATCAATCACTTAACAAAATTATTATTAATTTAAGTTGAAAACAACTTAATATAACTACGTTGATTAAAGTAGCAGATTTTAAACACATTTTTTCTTTCTGTGTAAATCTAGAGGTTTTGTAGCAATTTCTGCTGCAAAGCTTCCAATTTCTTTGCTAAACAGTTATCGACAGAGCCATTATGGGGGCGCCACGAAATGTAAGTATTACAACAAGGGCTAGCTTTAATGATTATGCCCACCTGCTTGTACGTATTACATGAAAAGTTGCTATCGTGCATCAATATCCACTGTATTAGTTTCATTCTACACAGGCTGACCATTAACTCGAAATTATTTGAAACCGTATAATTAATAATTTCACCGTTTATCTGCTGATGAGACTGAAAATGCAGATTTACTGCCATTTATCATTTATATTAGCAAATCTATAAATGGTACTTTACAGTTATTATTATTACAGTATATGATATTGCTGTATTTTATTATTTGATCTCTTAGTAAGAACAAGATAGTTTTGCTGCAGCATTTATCTTCTGACGAACAATCAAGGTAACCTATTGTAATTGCAACTGTGTAAATTTGATAAATCTAAGATACATTGTCACAATCTATCACAACCATGCGTCATTCAAGGTTGATATGATTTAATTTACAGTGCCAAACTACCAGCAGATGATCATGAAATAACATTGATTACCAACAATGTCGACCTTCTTAAAATAAACGATGAAGCTAAACCCGATTTGGGTAGTCATAATTCATATAAATTATCACGCCAATCCAATAATAAAATAAAGGAATCAACCTCCATAAAGGAAGACTTTGAAAGATCTAAAATAAAGCTAACACAGACCGACAATAAACGCGAATTAGATGCAACTCTGTTAATGCATCATGATTCACCGTCACCTTATTCGTCGTCGAAGAATATCAGTCCGATTGTTAGCATCAAAGAAACTAAATTGAAAGAAGATTTATTCGCAGATGATATTCCCAGTGTTGATGTCGATCATGCATTCAATCATCAATATCAATCTTTTCATTCTAATAGTAAATTAAAAAATACCTTTGACCCATGTCGCACTCTCCCAGTTATGCAACCTACTGTTGTTGTTCCACAAAAAACTGATCCGTATGCAAAAATAATACATGTTTTACAGGAATGGAGCACGACTGAAACAAAAAATTTCTTAATGCCCGCAGATTTAAATAATCCTAATTGTGATCCTAAAACTGAAACCACTGTACATATAGCAAAGGATTCTTGGAAAATAGATGATACGCGAGATTGTAGACCTGAATTATCGAAGAATGGGAGTCATGACAGATCTATCTCCAAAGAGAACCTGGCTGAACCGGAAAGACAGGTATAGCTGATGTATTAATCTTATGAAATAATTTATGAAATTAAAGTTTAATTTTAAAACTTTTACAGGAAACTGACGTCTATCTACCTCTGCATTCAAGTAACTATCAGGCATCTTTACGTCGGAATATTATATTAGATCGTATAAAAAAAGGGTATGTAATAGATTCAATAAATCTATTTAGATGCTTCATATCGTCATTAGAATTGGATTCTCATGACATTAGACAGGCGATCTTAGATAGCTTACAAAAGAGACTTAAAATTGTGTATAGTTCCTGCGCTTGTTATTATATTATATCAGTACAGTACTATTTAAACTTTGACTAGTGTTATTCTTTTCCTATAGTTTTGTAAAATCTCCCTATATTTCATGTGACCTTAGTATATAATTATTAGCAGCATTAGCATTGACAATTTGTAATACAGGATAACGATAATATATTTAGAGCACTGCAGAGCTATTTATTGTAGTTAGGTGTATCGCAAAACGTCGTTTCTATTTTAGTTATTAAGTACTTTAAAAAGCTATTTTTCCACAATTTATTTGACAATTGCATTTATTTGCAAGGTAATGCCGTTAGAGTAAATGAGTAGAGAAAGCATGTGTATATAGTAATTCATGCTCATTCAGTTTCAATTAAATACGACTATGACACATGCATCATCGATATTGACGGCTGTTCGTTGACTATAACGCATCATTAATTTTCGTGATAGGTTACGGGAACCGCTATCTTCCCTTAATCTCATCTATTGTGATATTCGACAAGATATGACTGATCTGATTCGTACTTTCAGGTACGTGGTATGCTTTAAAATAAAGTCTGCTATCGCGTTTTATATTGTTAGTGTTTAGGGGACGCTGCATCTCGTCATTTAATAAACAAACGTATATTTTCTACAATAGGCCTTAATTGTAATAGAATTATTGCCGTGAAATATTTATTCATTGTAAATCTCGAGATTAGCATATTTCAAGTTAGAATAACCCTAAACTCGCTTACAACATAAAGTTAAAACTTCTCATAATCATGACAACGCCGATGAAACATATTTTCAATGCAATATTTTAAATAGCAATCGTATTACTGAAGATTATTGATCTCGTACTGTAAAATCTTAAAAGCTACGTTTTATTGAATCATTTTTTTAGGCTATCAAGGGATAACATTTCATTAAATCATAAACAATGGAAGTTACTAGCCGTTATTCTTATAACAATGTGAGTATAAGAAATCTAATAGACAACTAAATGACATAGTAATTCAATTACCTACAGGTAACGGTGTTACATATATGGATGTAAGATCTGAACCCATTTATTACGAAAGAGGAATTCTTAAGTAATAGGAAAAGTTAAATAATAAAAAATGACTTTCTGAGTTTTGTTCGCAATTTCTACTTATAGATTGTCTTTTAAGAATTCTATCATTGGTGCTCACTTGAAATCACGACAAGAAAATTATAACCAATTATTGCGAAACTTAGACACTAATGAAAAACAAATTCTTCAATTTTCTTCAATATTGCACCAAAGATAATCCAATTTTATGTTAATTAAGACCGATTTTCGTTGTTAACAAGTTCTGTAAATTATAAGAAATTGTCAAATCAAAGTAACTTTGTGTATAATAATAAAATATATATACTAGTGTACGGTAGAGGTCTAATATAGAGAACCTCTACTTACACTGTACAGTATAGAATGTCTCATAAAAATTTAAGGTAGTGTCCTTCCAATGTGATGACTTTATTGTGTAGTGCTTTTAACGTCGGCTTTATGAGCTATACTGCTGCCGCTGCTACTTTCAGTAACAGTATATATTCAAAATACTGGCTCCAGTTGGTTGAAGTTTTTGATCGTTTACCTATTATTTAGGTATACGCTTTACTCTATACTGTAGTTAAAATATTCAGCTTCTTCCATTGACAATATCCATTCCGTTAAAGTTGGCTTTAGCGCTCGTACATAATGTATTTAATCTCATTCGTTTAGATAATCCGTCGTTGATATTTTGCAATAAGTCGACTATCTATATAAAGCTGTATTCATATACTCGTATAGTCTATAACAGATAAATCTTAAACGTTGATTTTTGTGATCGATTGAAATCTAACTTATCTTCATAATAACTACATCAACACGGGTCATTTGGTTATTCACATTTGTTTGAAATCATAATAATTTTTAATGTACTTTTTAAATGCGAATAAATTTGCTCGTGAAGATACCTTCTAGTGATTTATTCATGCTTTAACTTGAAGTTTATCATAGCAACTTTTAGGTATTCTGTCGGGATGATTATGTCATGATTTATATAATAGTGAAGTTTTTTTAACTACCATCCCTATATAACTCTGGTATGAATTCAAATATTAATACTTTCCAGCTGTAGTTTTAAAAGTACTCAACCACGGGGTCTAGACAACTTTGATCCCTTTATTATTGTGACAATAATCAAAGTCTTAGGTCTATTAAGAGAGAAAAGCTGACTTATATCGATACTTATACGTTCAATATAATAATACATAGTATATAATGCAAAGAAGTTGATACAAGGCAGCGTGTAAAATAATATTACAATGTACATTCCCACTTTTAACTCAATTATCTCTGTTTAATTTTGCGAGTGAGGGAGTAATGATGAATCAAATTATTAACTCAACTGCTAGTTGCGTATTTACACAGTTTTAATTAAATAATATCATTTTATTTATTAAATTACGAGTAAAGGTTACATCAGTTATGATCTAATTGATTATTTCCAACGCAATAAAGCATTAAAATTAAGGGTAAATACTGTAGCCCGTTCGCTCTTTGCTTACCCTACATTTACTATTTTATTATAATTTAGACAATAATGAATAAAAGCCTAAAAAGTAGCCTTCAACTTAATGTTGATTATTAAGATTAAAGGAAGGATTTAATTATCAATAAACCCGATCTTTAATACCAAATCTTGTTTAATCTCTAAGCATTCTTTTAACGGTAATCCTTCTATATCAGTCCAGTTGATTAATAATGAATTCAATTAAATAATGGGTTATGAGAGAGAGATTAGTTTAAAATAATTGTACTGAATTAGTTTAATTAACTATGTTTAGATAGATTTCTCAATGTAAGTTCACTCGAAGTAAAGTAGTAATCTAATATAATACAGCTAAAGACTAAAATTAATTTAACCGCTGCTTATGCGTAGATTAAATAAAGTACTGCAGCTGTTAAAGTATGAATAGTTGCTGCATTAATGACGATCATGATGTATAAAAGTAAATAATAAAACAATCAGATTGAATACTATAAATTTTAATTAAGTTGTTCTCCCTACGGTATCTATTGTCAATCAATCTACAATAGCGCCAGTAGAAAATTGATTTGACTTGCTAGCGCTGATGTTACCCTTTTAATTATACTTTAGCTTCCGATAATATTAAAATATTTATTAAGGATTGAAGATTTAGGGCCCAGAAACCAGGAAATAAATAATAACGACATTCAAGGATATCCAGCTTTTAGTTTTACCTTACGACTATAATAATTGACACCAAGATCATGTCAATGAAGGATTCTTGTATCATCGTTTTAACAGAAAATATGTCAACAGACGATATATTAAACCAGCATGATAGGAATATATTCTAGGAATATTTTATATCGTTTTACTAATGACAGTTATTATCATTGATACTTATTGTTTAATACTGTAGTATGAGAAGTTATGGATGCGTTTATTATATACTCTTTAGATAATATTTCATAGATATTAGGAGACAGAATAGATAATATAGTAAAAAAATTCAATGATAGAAGTTTAATAATTTTCTTTTGAATGCTACGAAATTATTATAGTTTTATCGGAAATAAAAGACTTCGGTAATGATTCGCATGATTGCATCCAAGATCATTATTATTACCTTTATGTACCTGATCAATTATTTAAATGTCGGTGCTATTCTGACGATGATGTAGCCATCTGTTATGATTATCGACGTAAGTTGGGAGGGATAAATGATATAGAAAATGACCGTATCAGCGTAGTATCAAATCGCATCAGCGGGACTAAAAATACGTTGAAATTTTACACGCACTGCTTTCAACTTTTAATTTTTATGCCTTGAAAATAATAAACCAAAATATATAATGCAACAACTCCGACCAAATTGTCAAAATACAGTTTCATACAGTGCTGCTAATAAATCTTATCATAAATCGGTTAAAGTAATTAAGAGTGATCAAGTCAAAATTAATAATGAATAATTCTGATGAAATATTAAAGTTTGTAAGTATTATCTACTAAGATGAGGTTACTAGAATAATAGCGTACTAAAGATTTTGCTAATAATATCGATACATGTTGTATAATCAATACAAGTATAATTTTCTGACAGTAAACTACACTAGACTATTAAAATTAAGGTACTGTAGCACGAAATCATTAGCTAAACAGTTTTGCAGGTTATAACAATAGTTATATCAAACAGACGAAATAGTGATACTTCAACTTGTTATCTTTAATCCTACCACTATCTTAACATTTTTGTAGTTTGTTCCCTTAGATCGATAATAAGTGTCTTTAAATAGAATGTAGGTGATTTCATGCTACACATAAAAAGCACTATAATTCTTTTAATATATTAAAAGATTACAAAGAAAATGTAGCGTTTTTTATTTCTGTATCAACGATGAATAAAAGTCTACTCTCAGAGCAAATACAGCCTATAACTTGAAAAACATTACTATTATCGATTGTTATGACTAAGACCGCTTTTATCCTTTACTAGTTCATATTTCCTTTTAATTAGATCCAATATGACTGCAAGCGAAATACAGGAGTAAAGCAATCCAAGTCATAGACTAAAGCCGCTATTTGTAGTTTAAAAATATATAATGTAGTATCATATAATTATTATTGATAATTTTGTTCATCAAAGATTTCATAATAATCATTGTACTGGGACATCTAGTTAACATCGATATCGAAATTTTAACTGTTTGGTAATGATTGTTTGATTTTTCTGATGATTACATTGTGATAAATTTAAAGATATACGTACTATAGCCAGTTATATTTACGACTCTGGTCTATTTCCATAGGTACCGAATGATCTATCTAGATTAAAAATAGGTATTGAAAAGGAGTAATTGAACAGAAAATGATTTATCATATATATGGATGTACTACTGTACTCCATCTCTATTATCGTCCTGTATAGATGTTTCTTAAAGTTTTAAGATAAACTACCACGAACCCTACCTTAACATCATGTTTATGTCCATTTAGATTATATTATTATCAACAAAACTCTTAGTAAATATAAAATTGAATAATTAAAATTAAAAATAGTATTTATTATAAATTAAAAAAGGATAAACAACGATCTTAAGTTGCTGTATTTTATATGATTAGATTTTATTTAATAATCCTAATCGATACTTTGGCTTCCGGCATAATCAGATTACTAACGGCGATTATTTTAGCTATAGATAAATACAGCAGTTTGTTGCTATAATTGTTGACAGAAAAAAGTTAATGTAACGGATAATCTTGCAAAAAGATCAATAAATAATGAGTGATATCGATAGAAATGCGCATAAATTATGCATTATGCCAGTTAAATAAAGAAAAGTGGATTACTTAATAGCAAGAATGAAAGAGAATTATAGTAGAATAAACTTGATTAGTATAATTAATATTTAAAAAGTGAATGATCACGTTATTTAATGTTTAATATTTAATAAATGATGAAGAATTGGATGTTAGAACAGCTCCGACAGATGCATAACGATTTCATTGTTTAATGATGATATAGGCAGGGAATGATAACGATAGACGATATAAACATTAAATTTAATAGCTTATATATCATTAGATTATTAGCTGAATAGATCTATTGGGATCATAAATATAGCAAACAATTAAAATGGCAAAGATCAACGATAAAAGAAAGCCAATATCTTTAGTAAACCCATTTTCATTATCATGTACTGTTATTGACGTAATTCGTAAAAATTTGTGTAAGCATCGATGAAGAAATGATCACTTTTCAAGTTAATAATGATAAATAATAGTAGCAATTATAATACTCATAACAACAGTAATTAACGTAAATGATGAGTATCAGATGCAAATAAGCAAATAGTACGAATGAATTAATATCATCAAGTTGGATAAAGTGAAATTAAGCATGAGCAAGGATAATTGAGCTTCACTATCCTAACTTGATTTCTATTTTTTTATATTTAAAATGAGCGATCTTGATTGCTAAATCCTAACCATAATCAGATTATGCGCCTAACGGGAAACTGCTTTTTTTTTATTTCCTGACAAATAAGAATACAAGGAAATTGATGAATTCAAGCAGGTGCAACAATGTATTCAATCATAGTTGGCTGCTTTATTACTAATCGACCATGATAAGCATTAATCCTTGATTAAAGTTACTGGTAGTCATGTAGTGCAGTTATTTGTTGCACAGAATGAAAAGGATCAATAGATGTCAGCCTTTAGATACTCTTAATGATTTAATAGTTTACTTTTAACCAGTATCAGTATAAAGATTTCAACGTCATATCAACATTTATAGGAAAAAAATGTAAAAATAACAAACGTACTAAATACAGTAACTTTTGTTAATTGGATCGATATAATTAGATAGTGTATAACCTAAATTATTATTGAAAGTTATCAATGGTATTGATTACAAATTAGATTGTTCGTGGTGTAGTGTATCTTATTTTCGATTAGATAAAATGATGACATGGTAGTCAATTTTATATTTGATTTGTTGCCCACCCATCCATAATGCTTGTGTAGTCAGATGGATCAAATGTATTCATAACTTTATAATTATTGAACACTGAATCTAAATCTGTATTGAACTAGGTGTTAAATTAATAAAATCATTTATTTAAATGTATAAGTTTTAATTACAAAATGACCTTTCCAAATACAAAGGACTGTCGCTTCAAATTGAGTCAGGTAGTAAACTATTTCTTCCGTACGTTGAAGTACAGTATATTATCCAGTAGTTCAATTTATAGTTATCGCTTTGATTTTTTTCTTTATATATCATGGCTTCTACATGTCTTGATAGGACACCTGCCTGATCATATAATGTCGATTGAAGATCATCGTGTTTATGTCTACAGCAGATTCGAAAACTTATTAAATAAGTTTTGTATCTTGGTAATATACGAGCGTATACAAGATTTCTATTCTACGAGTATATATAGTACTGTGGACGACTAAGTGCATCTAGTAGTTCATGATAGATTGTACGTACCTACAGGGTATACCCTAGCTAGACAGCTATGAAAATAGGCTATCTTTAAAGCAACTTCATATATGATCCAGTCCAATATAATAAACTAAAATATCATCTAACTTTATAATCTTTCTACTTCAACCGATAGAACAGATTATACGTGCATTTCATTTCAATGCCTTGCAATATCTTTGATCTAGAGGGTCAAAAACTGCTAATAAGTTAGCTATTTGCCCCTCTATCAACCCCATCTTCCGTATAGAGGACACCAGACGGCAAAATAGCTAATTTCAACTGGTATTTGTTCCATGGATCCACCTGTACAGCTGGTTGAAAGCAGCTGAGAGTGTCAAACTGAAAGCATAGCTTCTCTTTCTAAATAGTCCTTACCTACAGCGACACAGTATGTATTACATTAAAGGTGGCCATTTTTACAACTGTAAAAGAAAAAAAAAAATAGAAGAGCAACCAGCCTACGATCATAAGTAAGGTATATTGTACAGGTAGGATATCATTCTTATCTCTAGTAATATGATAGAGATCAGAAAGATTTTCTTTCTTCTCAACTTTCACTTCCATTCTAGCCTACAAGGCCTAGGAGGAACTTCTAGGCAGCTCCAATTATTCCAGATATACAGATGTACAGACTTCTCGACCAGATACAGATAGACAGACTTGTTATTGTTGGTTTTTTTCTCTTAACTCTATGGGACAGATACATGTTACGGACCGCGGACTGCGGACGATAGATTCACGATGGAAGCCATGGCATGACTAGAAATGCCATAAGACCATCAAATCTCACTGAATCAGACCAGAAAAACTCTCTTACCATGATAGGATATCCAAAGCAGAAATTGGATAGGCAACAATGCTAAAATCAGGACAATTTAGAGCAAATAACCTTCTGAATGACTGATTAGCAACTGTAATCAATTTGCTACTTGTGTCGCTATGTCTGTCCGTACTATCCGGGCGAACCCACGTCATAACAGACAGAGTATTAAGTGAGTTAGTCTGTGCTTTAACGGTCCATTCAAAAAAGAGAATAGAAGCTATTGTCTTGGCTTAACTAGAATACAAAAGCTTTATATTCATTTATTTAGATTGCTAGCCAATAAAAGAGATTAATTACTTTACTAACGTGAGAACATGGCAAATGGTTGATAAATCAGAAAAATTAAAAATTAAAAAATCTGAAAAATTTACTTGTAATAAGTGAATCAACGATGGAATGTCGAGCACTGATCGTATGGAATTTCCATCCGTTGTTACATCTATTGCTAAGTTGGAGTACTTGAAAATGATCATATTGGATTGAGTTGAAACTCTATTTGATCATCATAGTTGCAAGATGGTAGAGAGTATAACCAATGTTGATGTATCGTCATCATAATAAAACTGCAATCATGATAGACGATCTTTTTTAAACTTTACATTCCTATTAAACGCTGACATTGGCAAAAGAAGACAATAGAGATAGATTATAACCCGCCTGTTTGCAAATAAAGTATACTTTCTTTCTTAGATTGAAAGTTAAAAAATAAATGGATTATTGTAGCATTCAGTTAAGAAAAATTCACATTAACACCATCTGAAATAGATGGAATGAAAAGAGAGAGAGTCCTTCATTCGTTATCGTTCAATGGACTGACAATTCTATCATCATTGGAGTTAAGTGAACGAATTAGGTTAGAATGGACATGAAAGGGAGAAAAGTACAAAATAGACAGATAGATAAATTGATAGATACTATTATAATATCAGATGGGATCGAGTAGATCAGTAGATGAATGAATTGAAGAAATATTTGAAACATGATAATAGTGCCCCAAGGGTTCTCTATTATTTTCTATGAATGATGATAATCCTCTGATGATTGCGTATTATCAAAATTCGCTTACAATTATAATGGAATGATACGTATGCAACATTTTCTCAGGCGTGAGCCAAACAAATATCGTTATTACTCATGCTTATAATGACAGATTGACTGCATGAAGCAATGGCAATAGGTTGTATTCTAACACTATAGGATTCCAAAATTGATTCCCAATTGTTAACTAGTTAGTACGTACCGCACTCTGGTAGGGTAAAATGTTAATGGTCATTATTAAGTGAAAGAGAGAGGTGACAGTAGCCAAATTATTCCACACTGGTCTAAAGTATTCATATTGTGTAACACGAGTAAATCTTGTTTAAGCCATCATATAAGGTACTCTATTTCAATCTTTTCATTTAAAGTCGTGACTGCAATAATCTCACTACCTATTACATTATTACAGGAAATCACTCGTATACCATCTGTCTTCAATGTCACCTTTAAACTAATTTAATCACTGCATCATCTATACCTCAATTTAGTGTAACTAGACATGTTCACGATATAAATGTATAATTTCGTAAACTCATGCCATGCTTAAAGATTTGTTATTATTAAATCATAGCCATAATGATTACTATTTAATAAAATTACTAAAATGAGTTATATCAGTTTAAAGATTTAACTGCATTTTTTATGTACACGGATAACATACTGCTGATATACGTAAGGCATTATTATTTTATTATCAAAGGTATAAATGGTTACAGTGCGATACTTTGTTAAATCCCATTTCCTTCAATTGTCAATATTATTTTCAGTAAATTATGATAGCAATTATTGAAATAGTTTTTATAGCTATCTTTACAATATAGAGATATGTATATATTGTACAATAGCTTATTATTCCAGCGATGATCGTCTGGAAAAAATCACGGCATGACAAGCTGTATTGAGAAAATAACTATCTAAAGCAGCATTGGTATTTTTATGCGTTATTGTCTACGTTTAATCCAATGACCCATTTGATTGCACAAGTGTAACTAATAACATAAAAGTAAAAATCACATTAAACTTTAATTGCGATATTGTCAGTTGGTTAGCAACAAAGAAAAGAAATAATTTCATTTCTTAATCTAACTTAATAGATAACAAAGGCTATGAATAATGGTCATAAATGAAAAGTATTTAGATTGATAATCACAAGGAATTAACAAACCTTAATTTAGTGCTACAGTGCCTTAATCACATAAAATATAAATATATATTACTGATAAAGCAATTGACTGCTTCAATCGATTACATTTTTTATCCATAAATTTTGATCATAGTAGCCATCAATGATGCACCGATATTTATCTGTAGTAATTTCCCTATTTTGATTTACCTTTTTCAACTCTCATGATTTGGCTTCAGAATTTTAACTAGTAAAATATGTATTGTAGGCCAATCGATTTTAAATATCCTATTTATGAATGTTGATACTTACATAATGGAACTGACATTGGCTAAAGCTATAAACTGATCATCATAATATCTAATAAAATTTTTTATTTTATCAAATTAAATGCATATCGGTTAATATATTATTATGAGTTGATAATGATGATCGATTGATTTTGTCCATTTTTATATTACATTGATAAGTTGATTTACTTAAGTTTACAGTATTTAAATTGAGTTAGGGATAAAGTGATCATCATCATTTAATCTCTTAGATTGAGTAGTTAAATATTAGCATCATGTTTAGAATTCTTGCAGGTGGACAGCATAGATTGACAGCTGTAACAATTTTCAATAAACAAGCCGACAACAATAAATATTTCATTGTTCGTGAGTTACTTTTCACCTGCCCCTACTCCAGCTGATAATACAGTTTATTAAATATGTACATGATGTTACAATTTCTTTTCCTTTTCTTTTACAATGATATTACATTCAGTGGTAATATTATAAACCAAAATTATTGATTATAATTCTCCGATTGTATCTATAATGAATATCAGTCTCAAAGTATTTGTCCACTATTCTCACACTGTATACACAGAAGTTTGTTGCATCCGATTGTTACTCGTTGTCTACAACTTTTTCTTCATATCTTGATTTTAGGTGCATAAAAGGAGGCAATAGGGTTATAAATGCTCCATCAAATCTGATCTAGCCAACACACTTCCAACACCCACCTGAAAAGATTAACCTGCCGTGGTGACTACTAATAGAAAGAAAAAAAAAATCATTTTCCGTCTTGCAAGAATAACAAGCGATGCCAAAATCTTTCCTGGTTAAAATCAAGAATAAAATGAACCTGGCCAACTCTTCTTACCCATCTGACTTTATTCATACTACATCTAATTTAAAAGGTAAGGCATTTTCTGTTTGTAGTTTGTCGATGTTAGCCAAAATTGAGAGAAAAATTTATAGTCATACGCATAAATCTTTCCATCGCATAATGATTACGATCAAGTTGATAATAACTACGAAGTCCCATATTTTTGTTTTTGCAGTTAAGAATCAAGTCAATTTTCTCTTGACAACTTCTAAAATGTCACGCATTAAACTAACGTAATTAGATCATAAATGGAAGTTTCCAATATAACACGTATTTTAAATAGTAGTTACATTAATTTTATTTGATTTTGTTGAAAGGTTATTTGTTCGCGGTATAGTTTCTAACTTAACTTTAATGTATTTAGTCTAATCAAACGAAAAATTTCAATTCATTGAAGGTATATTATTTTTTTCCCCTGAATGATTTATTTTATGAAAAGGGATAATAAAGTCTAACATTTTCCGCCAAATTTAGTTCTGTTATTTTAATCCGTGTTGCATGTAAATGAAATGAGTGCCTACCACATTGATAAATTTAAAGTTATTTACAACATAAACGCAACCGTTGTCAATATTTCTGCACCCAGACGCTATTCAATATCGGATGCAATTTTCCGTGTTTACTATATTGCCTTTTTTTTGTATAAACACACGATATCAATCCAATCTAGGGCCACATTATACTACTCTCCAGATCGAGTAATAAATCTCTTCTCATCAACATTCCGTCTTTCCTAGCTACAAGAGAAGTAATTTAACTTGATTGAGATTATGTCATCATTGGTGTAAGAGATTGAAGTATAGTTAATTTATCCACCATCACAAGGAAGAGATAATCTATTAATAACATTATCTAATTTTAATTCTATTGTCGGTACTCTGTATTGCAATTTATTTATATTTGTTTATTATCATCTTAATACTGTCTTTAATTAATCAGTCATGAAAAGATGTAGATTCTCATCCTATTTTCATCAACTATAAATCTATTGCTTTTACTTTAACAGAATTGAGAATATTATCTAATAAATTGATATAATATCTAAAATTTCCTTGAATTTTAATTAATAATGGTATACATCTTGATGTATGGCAAGTATCAGTTAATTCAAAAGAGAAAGGATTTCTAATATTTTCGAAAATAGAGAAAAATATTGTTTTCGATTACATACGGCACAAAGGCATCAAGATGAAGCGAATATTTAATATTACGTGTTCTAACTTAACAACAGTATAGTTAAGGATAATACTACTAATTAAAAATGTCTGCTGTATAGCTGAGACATTATGATCAGAGAGATGACGATGATTTTATTTTTTTAACCTTTCTCTAACTAGCGTTAAATCAAGATTGCCACAAGTTATTTGATATTCTGGTACATTTTCAGCCAGTCATGTTGAGATTTATAGACAGTTTAAGTTGATTATTCTCAATTTCCATCGCTATCACTTACATCTGCTTCCTTGATTGTAAAATTACCGCTTATAAACAGAAAATAGAAATAGCTAAGCACTCCCTACACTTTAGCTTATAATGATTTTTATAATTGTCGAATGAGATTATTCCCAAGAGTTTTCGATTTGACTTTCTGTTAATACTTTCAAATTAGACAAATTATACGAAATTCTCTCTATCATGACTAATACTTATTTATTAACTGAGTTATAACCTATAATATAGTCCTTAGCCATATTTTGTTTCAGCATCATAGTATTTTCTTCCATTAATATGCGCAGTTTTGAGCAATACACGATATGACTTAAATGATTACTACTAAGGATTAAAATAGCTTATAGCCTTGACTTTGTCTAGCTAACGTTTAAGGAAGTAATTTAAATAGCGTTTCCAAAATAATTCCTAACGGAAATGGCACAAAAACTGTTAATTATGTTTCTTTGCCTATTGATTCTGATCGTAATGACTATGCTGAGTGATTAAAATCGACTAAAAAAGAAAATTACATAGCATAATTTGTATCCGTTCGATCATTAACTCTTTTATTTTTCTATATAAATGATTTTCTATAATACTGATGATGAGATTTGAACAGTACATTTTATAATAATGCATTTATTACTTTTTATACTTTTACTTTCTATAATTTTCAATTGGAGAAAATGATGATACACAAGACAACGGCCAATATTTTAATTATATTAATAAGAAGTCATCAATATTGACGCTTGATTTATTCATTAAGACATAAAATCTCATTAATAATTATAATCCCTCTTGAGAAAGGTTATTATCGTTATTTTATTCTATCCTTTATCATATCCCATTGATTGCACGTCCATGTGCAAATTTTTCTCACAACTGATTGTCAATAATAATTTTAAATTTATAATTCTATTGATAATATCGTGATACACTATAATAGGTTAGTAATACTTTCGACGTAGAATTTTTTTATGATAATGATTGCTTTACAATACAATCAATATTTCATTTCCCAATCAACTTCTTGCAGAATGCGGAAATACATACGTTGACTTTTTGTAAGGACGCTTGATAAATAGGAATTTTTCCTATATAAATATCTGCTTTACATAGTACGCGTTTAGACTACATTCCAGTTCACTATCCTTGACTGTTATGGCTGTACCTGATAATATAAATTTCACGACATAGTTGAATAAATCATTTAACAGTTCCGTTAAGGTATATTGATTATAATAATTATTATTTAAAATAAATTTACTTACGGCTGTTTTAAGAGAAGATTTCGCTATTGCTGTTACATTAGTCTGATTCAAAGTTTTTAAATATTATTTTATTTCTATCGGTTTTTTACCCTTTTTTTTACCGTAAAAGAGCTCAGATTTTAACTTAACTTAGTCTATCATACCTTATAGCTCCTTAGCAGTGATTTTGAGACATTGATTCATGGCTACATGTAATGACGATTCCAGGGTTATCATATTATTTATTATGGCATGAGTTTCGCTTTACTTGACTTATTTTAATTATGATGGAGATCTGCTTTATTTTTATTTTTGCAATAGTCTATTCTTAATAAAATAGGATGGAATATAACTTTCGATTATAGAAATGTCGTATTATGCGTATTATCAAACTGAAATATTCGTGAGTCGCTTAATTTCACCGTAATAATACGTTTCATCTTTATATTATTTGAATAAGTGATCTAAGATAGAGAACTATAATTCAAGAGATCTACTCCAA
Organism: Trichoplax adhaerens; assembly: GCF_000150275.1. Taxonomy (NCBI): domain Eukaryota; kingdom Metazoa; phylum Placozoa; class Uniplacotomia; order Trichoplacea; family Trichoplacidae; genus Trichoplax; species Trichoplax adhaerens. Next base: position 5,106,588 of record NW_002060944.1, on the reverse strand, counting down.
GCTTAACAGTTTTTTAATGATGAGATTTTCCTATACGATGCAAATTATTTCTTGAATGAGCTAAAACTGTTTTATTGTATTATAGTATAAAAGTGTTTCGCATTTATTGAGCTCAGTTTTCTAAATAGACGCAAGCGAATAATACTCACAAAGTGTGTTTAATTGTTCCTTTTGAATTTTAGGATCAAACAATCGTTTGGATATCGCTGTACCTAAAGCTACTTATCCTGAAGTCTATTATCCTAATATGACACATCAAGTTTCTCAAATATCACCACTGTCCTACGTCAATTTTCGCCATCCATATTTATTTGGTGGGCAAGCACCTCCCTTTCCGTCGTGCTATTGGCCTTATCAAGCACCACATATGTGCTGGCGTAAAGATGCTATCAGCAATTATACAACGGCGGCTGCTGTGACTGCAGCCAATAATTTATACAACAAATCGCTCAATTCATTGAATTTAAATCAATTTCCTAAAGGAATTTATCGTAATACAGATAGAAACCGAGAAATTACATCAACAAAAGGTATCGAGGATAATCAAGATAAATTAGGCAAGACACGACTCATTGACCACGAATCGAAAAATAGCGAAGATTTAGATGTGGAAGATAATTGTGATTCCATAAGTAATGGAAAGGTTTCGTGTGAAACGTTCGAGTGTTTTACTTGCAAGAAAGGTTTCAATACGGCACATGGATTGGAAATTCATGTTCGGCGCTCTCATGCTGTAAGTAGTATTATACGGATGTAAAAGAATGTTAAGCTAGGATGATTCAGTTTAGCCTAGTGTTGGTATCATACTATTTCATGCTATGTATTCTACTTTATATATAGTGTTGTATCATTTTCGATTATCTATGTTAAGAGTTACGTTGAAAAATTGCTAAGAAATGAAATTTTTAAGCTCTAATATGCGTATACGATCATTAACTGTCATTTCGTTTCATATAATCCAATTCATTCTAGGGTGTTAGACCGTTCGAATGTGACGCCTGTGGAAAAACCTTTGGACATCGAGTTAGTTTAGAGCAACATAAGGCAGTGCATACGAATATTAAGTCTTATGAGTGTAAGACTTGTTTNAAGATTTTTAAACGATCATCGACACTATCTACTCATATGTTAATCCATACCAATACAAGACCCTTTGCTTGTCAATATTGTGGCAAAAGATTTCATCAAAAATCCGATATGAAAAAGCATACCTATATTCATACTGGTGAAAAACCTCACAAATGTACATTGTGTGGTAAAGCATTTAGTCAATCGTCGAATTTAATTACTCATAGCCGCAAGCATACAGGGTTTAAGCCATTCTCATGTGAAATTTGTAGCCGTGCTTTTCCACGTAAAGTCGATCTTCGAAGACACATGCATACTCATCAAAGTCAGCGTTAAGAACTTATTCAAGGACTTTCTGGTAGATCATCGAGTAATATATATTTTCTAGTTGGACCACGCGTAATATTATATTATTTCATTTTATCAAAGCCTAGACCGACAGCTAGTAATGTCAATATAGAGTATATTGAATACTCGTATATACGAATATATATATGTATATATACTGTCTATACAGTATATAAAAATGGACGTAATACTTTCCTTCATAGCAATTCCAAATACTGGCTCTAGATGGTTGTATGCCTGTGTATGCATATGTAGAATTGTCCTACGATCGTATATAATTGGACATTAATCATTCTTAGTATTTGCTGTCATTTAATCCAATAAGCATTTATGGCATACTGTATAGAATTATGGATATAGACTAATCACTAGGAATTGGGCTTAAAAACAAGGGGTGGTTCATTTTTTCCAGCAGGATACTTACTGTACTACTTCAAAACTGAATCAAGTAAAACATAGATTGCTGCATTTGATGCATAATAATTACTGGCCTATACATGTGTATGTGGATGTGGTTGTGTAGACGTTTGCTACAAATTCTATAGCCACCCTTATTCAAATTATTACGATAGCCTAGAGTATATTGTACGCGTGGTGCTGGCAACTTTAAAAATAGAATTGTACATTTAGCTGCCAATCGATTATCACAGGCTTGCTTTATATTACCAGTTTAGTCAATATTACAGATGATTGCCAGTATTAGCGTACTGTATCTAGGCGTATCATTGGATAGCCCTTAAACTGATCATATTGCTATTTGTAACGAACGCCTGTATTGGCATTCTCGAATGTTAAAGCCTATTTGTTTGTTTTTATCACCCATCATCAGATTGCTACTCAAAAATCCCAGTCATTGATAGATGATTTTCGATTTTCGTCTAATTTGAAGAGATAAATTCTATCTCGTCTTTCACTTTCTCCTTTCATAAATTAAGTGTTAGTTCAATTGTTTCTGTCAATGCTGCAGTATGGCATGTACACTACACTTGTACAGCATACTCTAGAAATTCTGGAATCTCGTCATCACTGTATCATCGCCTACAACTATATTTACGTGATTCTCAACTTTCTTAATGATCTGTCATTAATTTATTAATCATTATGATTATGCTAATAATATTAATATTGTGGTAGACTATTTATGATATTCGGATTACGTCGTTGTGACTGAAAATTTGCCTTCTCTACTAGAATAGTTACTCAGTCGCCGGTGACATCTTATAACTCTCAGACAGTCGCAGCTGTGTATCCTATCGATTGACTGCATTTGTTTGCAATATAATTTCATCAATTTGACGAAATGTGAAAACTGTTGTATGAAATTGTTACAGCAACAACTCAAAATTTAGTGGTCATTTTAATGTACATAGAATTCATGTAATGAATGTACGCAGGTTAAAAAGTTGGAGGAAAACAAAAATAAATTATTAATTTTGTTATTGCAATCGCCATTTCTATGAGCCAGTGACAACTTTGTATGCGTAAAACTACCTTGGATCACTATTGGTGCGTATCAGACTGGGATACTATTTAGTTCTCTATGATTTGAACGACTGTATTGGAACTAAAGTTTTGTATGATACCTTTCGAATGTGGTTGATCCGCCATGGACTTTTCAAAATACCTTGCAAGGTATTTTGAAGTCCATGGCTAATACTAATAGTGATCTGAGATGATCTGCGCTTGCACGAGGTTTCACCTCGCGAGGTGAAAAATAGTTACCGAATAGTGATCTAGTACACTTCTAGACGGAGCCTAATGAATCTGAGCAGCGGCTAACATCGATAGGAAGTGAATCGTCACGAGCTGATAGGCAGACTACTGTCGTGTTTTTAGTGACCACTTTGTATGCTTAAAAGTACCTTGGATCAATATTGGTGCGTATCAGACTGGGATACTTTTGAGAGCTCCATGGCTTGAACTGTATTGAAACTAAAGTTTTTGTATCATATCAACCTTTCCAATGTGGTTGATCCGCCATGGACTTTTCAAAATACCTTGCAAGGTATTTTAAAGTCCATGGCTAATAGTGATCTAGTATACTTCTAGTACGCTTTCCAGACGGAGCCTAATGAATCTGAGCAGCAGCTAACATCGATAGGAAGTGAATCGTCACGAGCTGATAGGCAGACTACTGTCGTGTTTTTAGTGACAACTTTGTATGCTTAAAAGTACCTTGGATCACTATTGGTGCGTAGCAGACTGGGATACTTTTTAGTGCTCCATGGCTTGAACGACTGTATTGAAACTAAAGTTTTGTATCATATCAACCTTTCCAATGTGGTTGATCCGCCATGGACTTTTCAAAATACCTTCCAAAGTACTTTAAAGTCCATGACTAATAACAATCTAATACACTTTCCAGTCGGAACCTAATGAATTGGAAGAGCGGCTAGAATGACTGTAGTGTTGTAGTCAAGAGGCATCGGCAATCATCACAATAGTGAGGAATTTGAATACTGTGCCGTGATTGGTGTACAATTTGCCCGCCACCGCGAAAACGCGAACAAGACCAGTCTTGCATGCTGCGTGAGTCATACTATCGTCACGATGGACTGTCCATCTGTTACATGAAAATGCAATTTTAATGTGCATATTATAGTATTGTGTATGAAAACACTATCGGCAGTCAAGGAGTCTTAACATATAGAACATACATATAGTGTGCTTATACAGCACAGTATTTGAAAACAAATAAATAGCTTGATCTCGGAGTAAGAGCTGCAGTTGCTGACAGCAAGTAAAGAGACATGGTTGAATGTGGATGCTTAGCTTACTTGGCTGTAACACTTTTGGTTGCAGGTTTCCTTTACCTCACCTATAACGGTTTACTTTACCCGATCGTCCTGAGGACTGCTAAACCGCCCTATATCTGCAACCAACTGAGTGTTTTTTACAAAGTTCATGTTGGAGCATATCGTAATGTTGGCACGATCTTTGATGAAGCTAGGAAATTGCTTCCCAGCTCGGATGGATCTACACTAGGCATCTATTATGACGATCCGAATACGGTTTGAACCTTATTATACATTATTGTCTAGTTAATTGAAGAGACGGCTCTGCGCCTTACCGGATACTGTATTCTGCGTATGTTTTAGGTAAAAGAGGAAAATTGCCGATCGGTCGTTGCAGCTGTTGTAGGTGAAAATGGTTCTCCCATCGACGCTAGTGTCAAGCAGAGATATTTGCAAGCAGGGTTTAAACAATATGAGCTTCCGGCAGTTACACAAGCGGTGTTTTGTTATTTTCCATTTAAAGGAATTGTGTCTATATTAATATCAGTAATCAGAGTATACCCGAAATTGGGCAAATACATTCAGGTAAGGTACCTTACAAATCCTGTTAAATGGATGTCTTGTGTAACTTTGCATACGTTCAACTAGTGTATTGCACATGCTAAATCACTTTGCTAGCCAAAAGCTTCCATTGATGCAATGTGCGATTAATAGTGAGCAAACTGATACTAACATATTCACATAGATCAATTAACTACCTAGTTTTACGATAGGTATATGTATTTATTGCATAGTTGACCTATCTTCAGAAAGGTTAATAGATTACTGTACTGTAGATTAGATTACATCTGATCGCACAAATGAACTTACTGTAGGAGTATGTATTGAAAAGTATTCCGCTACGTATGTAGTATCATGTTATCGCACTGATACGAACTCCTTTGATCATAGGTGATCATAGTCAGTTTTTATAGCTCATATTGTTCATACTGTTTATGGGATACCTCTTGAAATAAATTTTCCATTACTGGTTTATAACTATGTATCTTGTAGGAGAATAAATTGACGGCATTCCCGATGATGGAGGTTTATGATAAGCAAACGGTAGCCTTTATCGCACCATTGGAACACCAGAAGTTCTTCTATCCTCCAGGCATTGAAGTTCCAAAAGAGTGAACTAATATATAGAGACACTAATTTAAGTAATGCAGAAATACAAATATCTATCTCTATTTTACACCTCTTTAGGTCCGTTTACTTGCATGTTTTATGAAGTCTCACGTAAGAATGTATTGTGCTTCTCTGATCTCTTTTATCCGAAGCTATTTAAAAAAGGCTCTGCTCTCTGGTTATAGCCTCCCTAGGATATTGAATCAGTCATTTACGTACTGTGCGTTATGACTCAGTTTAATCGTTATACAGTATGCTGAAATGCTACGTATATGATTTCCTTGTAATGATTGGAAAGTTGTGATAAAAATTTGAGATTCAATTTCTTACCCACTACTCGTGCATGATTTGCTATGCATACTGATTGTGTTTACATACCTTGTACTTTATCATTATCATAATAAATATGCTGATCCAATTTTCTTATTGCTATTGCAGACAAGTCTGAATTCAGCTTTGAATCATTCTTACCTTTCCATAGTGTAAAGAAGCATTAGAAATTTGATGTGATTGAAAGCATCATATTGTGCAGCAAATTGGAAATGACTATATTACTGTATTGGGCCTTGATTGAGCAGAGTAAAAGGTCTTAGTCAAGTTATACGCATCTATATGATGCACGTGTTTGCATATGTACGATATAAATCGCAGTCATTGATGATTCTACGCTGTACAGTATACGAGTATTACCAGTTGTAAAATACTCGTGCATAGTATGCACGAGACCGTCGAGACGAAATCGTAGTCATCCATGATCCTTTCTACTTCATAAATCAAATACAATGAATGACTTGCATCAGTTGAACGCTGAAAGGATTGGAAGAATTATGGTCTATCCTGCAATGTTGGTTGTACAGTATACAGTACAGTATACATATATTATTATATATTGTATATATACTGTACAGTATATTGTCATATGACATATATGTATATGTGTATACAGTATGTACATATAACATATATGTCTATGTCTCTCTCTCTCTCTCTATATATATGTTACGTATGTATATGTATATACAAATAGTACTGTATACACTATACAGCTCGTGTAGTCACGTAGTTATTTTGAGTAGCCTAGGGAAGTAAATAAAGTTTGTAGTTCTGTTTACCGTAAATCTTCAAAGCTGTAGTAGCTACTTTGATTTAGCCTCCATTATATATGTCTCTCTCTCTCTCTCTATATATGTTACGTATGCATATGTATATACAAATAGTACTGTATACACTATACAGCTCGTGTAGTCACGTAGTTATTTTGAGTAGCCTAGGGAAGTAAATAAAGTTTGTAGTTCTGTTTACCGCAAATCTTCAAGCCTGTTTGTAATAGCTACTTTGATTTAGCCTCCATTGTTCAGTTCTCTCGTTTTTTTAGTACTGCACTGTATGTACTGTACAGTACAGTGTACAGTACGTAGTCTTTCTTACAATGTACTGTAGAAAAAGGCCACAATTTATAGAAGTATTCTTGGCTTTAAGTGCTAATATTAGTAGCTTGAAGACACTTTATGTCAATTTCAATTACATAGTCGCATAAAGCATCTTATTTCCAATCAAATGATGCCAACTTTATCTAATAAGGACTTCAAATTAGAACTTGATAGAATTTCAATCGCCGAGACTAAGACACCCTCAGTACAGTGTACAGTATAACTATAGCGAGCCCTGAGTTATTATGTTTAGCGTCTCGCGAGTAACTTACTCTACCGTTATTAGGGTTAATTAAATTAACCGGTACATTGACACAACAAAGCTCAAGACAGGTAAAATGCGCTGATTCCCAACCAAACTGACTAATTGATTGTATTAAATTTTTCTAACGACTTCTAAATATTGCATTAAGCCTGGGTGGAATTAATTACCTGAAATGGATAAAGTTATCGATCATCTGGTTTAGACTGTATTAGCTGCAAATTCACTAGCAACCATTGTTATACTGTATTGTGGCGTCATAAATCAATATTCTATTTATGACGGTAGAATAGAGAATCTATAACTACTGCATATCATCCAGCTTATACTAATTTCGTCATTTATTGAAGCATTGCCTGTTGTTGGATTCCTATGAACTAACGGGTAGAAAAAAAGAAGCAACTTAACTGTTAGGAAAAATGGCTAGTTACGCTTTAAGTCTGTATCATATCGTGGCAGCTGCTTTCGCTGGTGTCGCTGGCTGTTTGGGTATCATGCTCCGTAGTCAATTTGTTAATTCATCATGTACCAGTAAGCCCTTCATCGACATCTTTCAAATAGGTGTAATAGCCGCTCCAATGGCACTGGCTGGTTCGGTATGTAATATCGCATAGATGATTGATTCATGAGATAGAAAGTTTGCAGCTTCTTGGTATTTTGACAGTTTGGGTAGTCGAGAGTCGAGAGTAGATAAAATAGATTGATGCCTTGAGTCAATTTACTGAGAATTGAAGAAATAAAAAAGAAAGCATGGCGAAATGGCATTTTAGCCATCGGCATATGTTAATTTGTTATAAAACTACCCTTCCGTTAATTAAACATTCAGCCATTAATCCGTTTATTCAACCTTTGGTATTATATCAATCTTAAAAGTATCGACTCATTACTTAAATTAAAAAACACATACTCATCCATGTTGATTTATCCTAAACGTAGTGAACTATTTTGACGGCTAGTTGCTTTACATTAATGTTTAAAAGGATAAATTCATTATCAAATTACTGTACTGATGTCGTACTTTTTGTCAACTGCATTCTAATAGTGAAATAAACGGATACGACTCATTGAATACTGCTATACATGCAACCGTGCCGAATTAGATATGGGAAAAGATAAATCTATCCTTTAATTTACCATTTTATTTCTGTTCTTTCTGTTATTAGATTATAGTATCGCATAGATATCCACGTTGATTGATGTGTTCTTTTGCGATTGCAATTTGAGAGGTGTTATTATTTCGATTGTCAACTACGACAATGCTTACTTGGCGTAATACACCATCTACAGTATTTCCATGTCCATATTCAAAATCGTACAGCCCTTTCTCGATAAACAGCAATGATTTACGAATGTTAGTTTATGGTCATAATTAATTATAATTTCACTTATGCATGTCCTTTGGCTACTTGTCCATACCTATATGTTCACTTATCTACCGCGTTCCTTGGAACGATAGATTCTTAAAAAGCCGTTGTGATAACTGATCATAGTTGCAACATTTTTCATTGCACTGAAGATTGGGTAATAACTTGATGTTTTCACTGATGATATAAGCATGAAACACTGATCAACCCTAACGGAAATAATATTAATCTCACATTTTAAACTTTACTATTGGAGATGTAACAAGGCGATAGTGTATTGTTCATTTTACAAGCTTCTTGACTGGCTTTTTTTACTTTTCTTCTTGCGGTTAAACACCGACTCTGTAAAGCGGTGTTATATGATAGAAACTTTCAATTTTTTTTAATTACCACTACTAGCTGTATTTTCATGAGACCTGATTTCAGTAAAAACGGTCAATGTTATTGTAAACATCATGTAAGGTAGCTCGAGATTTTACGCTCTTCTTTAAGAAAGAAATTGTCTCTCGATATACCATTCGACTCTATGGGCGCATATACGTATTATAGAATTAATAGCCGTCGCTAGACGTCATGTGTCATCACTTTCTCAGCATTCTATCGTTCATAGAGTATATTTAGCGATATTATGTTATATTTATGCTCAACTTTAAATCAGTATTTAATATATACAATGATTTTCGGTAAAGATATCATCTCTATTCATCGTACGATTGCATGATCTTATCAAAGCCTGAAAATTGAAAGGCGATTGAATCATGAGACAGTAATATGCATAAGAATCTAATGGACTAATGAAACTATACGTACCTACTTTCAATGAATGCATAGTGCATGACATCAAAATTTTGAAATTGGTAAAATACTCGTAACAACTACTCAGGGTCATGTCTATTTATTCGAGCAGGAAAAATTTTCTAGCAATAATAATGGATAATACGAAAGAATTACTTAATAAATTATAAGAAATGCATTAAAAGTAGCAGATCATTTTCTGCCGATCTCTTCAAAAGCATATTTGCAAAAGTGATTAGAATTCGTAGTATTAGTTATTTATTAATAGGTACGTGTAAAGCGCCTGATTTGATGTTGAACTTTCTTCATTTAACTTTTTTTTATAAATACGCAATTCTACTTTATAAAACTGTTCCATGATTGAAATAGAATAATGATACTGCCTTTGATTATAATTACTGAAAATGTTAAATTCTGAAACTAATATTTTTTATCTTATGTGTCGTCACCCTTTTTACATAGTAATACGAGCTTTGGATATTTATTTACCTCGAATTTACATCATTCCATTTGTTATTTTAAATTACTTTAAAATTTTTTCTATCATGCATTACAAGCATATGTCTCGATAATAAGTGTAAATTACAATTAATGGTAGAGCCAAGCAACATCATAGTTTATTACGTGCACAGACGATGCAGTGCTTGACGTATGACTACATACAATAGTTGTATAGTATTCTTTTATATTGTTGTGTACACTAGTTTTTAAGGCTGGGCTAATAACATAATATGAAGGTTTCAATAGGACTTTGTGAGTATTAATAAATATGAATTTAATAAGGTACTAGATTAAACATTTGCCGTCCGGATCACTAGTTTGTTAGTACTATTCAATAATAACTAGTTATACAGTACTGTAGTAAATTACGTCATATACTGTCACTCATGGAAATTGTATATAACATATATAAACACATAGAGAGAGAACTGCCAATAAAAATGCGATAAATATTTCTCAAGAACATTCACAAAAACCTCTTACTAATATCAGCAGTACTTTATTGTAGCGACTATATCAAACGACCAAAAATGAGAGCACGTACTAAATTCTCCGTAATCAACTTCTTCAGAACAGTCACTTCAATCCAAAAGCGTATATATAGGGTGCATCATTATCATGAAAATATGTTAAATATTAGGATCACATTGCGCTAGACATAAAAAATATACACCTAAACATATCAAAACAATAATTAGTATAGAAATCAATCCAAACGCATAATAAAGAGAAATTATTATAGTGAAAGCTCAATAGAATTATACTAACAAAATCACCTCGAAACCCTGTTTCGTGGTATATACGTATAACTGTATTTATTTGCAATAGTGCGTGTATGTGCGCGCAAAAGGTTACATACAATATATAAAGGAGAGAAGACGTAACACGAACTGCTTAATGTTATCGGTATTGCAATTAGCAATTAAATTTATGGTAGATTAATAATGAAGGTCTACAGTATATTGCACCACTGAATGGTCAAATTAAAGATTGCAATGCAAACTAGAATAGCAATCTACTACGCAAATGGATCTTAGATAGTTTTTAATTTGATGTACCTTATAAAATTACAATTTTTAGAATCGAAACTATAAATATTGAGATTTCACGATCATATTGCATTAGAAGGCGCATTCTTTCGATATCATTGATAAAAGATATAGCTGTGATTGATCGATATTCATGCTAATCTGTGAAATTTTTCAATATTTTTATCTAGGCATTGTTAGCAGGCATTTTCCACATAACCCATTTGCTGCTTCGTGAGTCAGCCAACAAATACTTGGTAATTTTCCTAACAATACTTGATAGCTTATGATTTCTATTTTGTTCATTCGGTATCAAATTTATCGTCAATATTCTAAAAATATATAAGAGGACTAGAATATCAAATACTGTTAGATAATGATATGCATGCATTTTTGTTTAAACAAGATATTTACTTTATATTAATGAATAATTTCATTCTTACCAGACAATCATACACTGGATTTGTATTTCGGTAACAATCGTCATTTCAGCCGCAGCGGTGTCATTAGGTTCCTACTACTTGTATGTTGACTTAATTGCTTTTATTGGTAATTCAAGCGATTGCGTTATGAAACACGATCTGCTATTGATTAACGCTGCTACTATTGCAGTTGGCTTATTTGAGCTCCTTATCTGCTTGGCTTCATTTGAGTTATGTTGTGAGAAAGGATCTACTAGCTTTGCTATTGGTTCTGGCCGATATCACTAGATATTAATGAATAGCAAAAATTTTTTTAATATTAAATCCCTAAATAGATGTCAAATGTGTTCCTAAATCCACGATATAGCTATTTAAGTCTTTATGTCTTATAGATTTTAGATGAGAAATTCTATAATTTGCATAGAAATGTATCGCAATTGTTGCAATTTTTATTGTTGCCAGTAATCTGGTACGTCTTAATGATACTGCAAGTTAGGCAGATCTTTTTAGAAACAATACAGCGATATGCGTGGCTAGATAAAACCAACGCTATGTGATTTATAGTTTAAGATAAGAGGTTGGAATTGAAATTATTTACTAATTATTGATTTTATTGTTGATACTGATTTTTATTGATGTCGTAAATACTGTATTTCACTGGAAGACGTCTAAAGCATGCGGTGTGACTAGGTAAACATTTCAGTAAAGATGAAACTCTAATTGCAGAACATAATGAAATTAAGTAATAAATCATAGGAAATATTTTCTTATTTCAATTTCTTCTGGAGTTTTGCACTTGTCTATATATCAATTCATTGATTTCTCAGGATATTATGTGAATGACACTATTGATGTAAGACTGATGCGAAGTTATAATTGTACAACAGGAATAATATCCTTGACATGAATATAACATGGTATGTATACTCGTAACAAATGATGTGAAGGATTGTAAATGGGGCGCCCCATAAGTATAATTGAACAGCGAAACTTAGGCGGTATAATTTGATATTAGACGTTTATAAACTTTGCAGCGTTATCGTATAGTGGCTTTACACCATTTGTTGCATGATAAATAGAAGACGACAAAATGATTCAATATTTAATTTACACAATTTATTTCATTATGAATTTTAGTTGACAATCGTCAAAGTATCATAAATTGCAGTGTAAGAAAATTTAAATTCTACCTAGAATAATATATATTTTATTATCAAAACCAATTTATCGAATAGTAATGGGACATTTTAAGTTATTTTCATTATTGTACATGAAACACTTGCCATATTCAGTATATACGCGTATATACTATAAAGGTATACTCAGCTTTGTTGCATACTCGTACAATATTATTTGCAGTTATAGAGCAAAATAATGCAATTTTTTGACATCAATCACCATCGATATCGTACTCGATAAACTCAATTAGGAAATATAAAAGGCTAGTTGCATTAATAGAAGAAAGCAAAAATTAAAATACTGATCTCATCATAATAGCTACAATAGTATTTTACTACTATACTTCATAGATACATGAATTTATTCCTGAAAACATTTAATGTGGTATAGATGTATATCGAATATTTAACGCCATTGCAAGTCAATGCAATATACGCGTATATTCGATATGGTAATACTTACATCCCGTTTAGCTATTACAAATTTTAACTGGAATATAAATTGCATATTTTATAATAACAATGTACAGTACAATGAGGCAAAAAATTAAAGAGAAAATTGGATCTTCTAGTCGTCTTTTTTCTGTCCAGTCTGATGATATTCAGGGACGTAAAATTTATCTTGATTATCCAGCGGTGTGGCAATGTATAGATTATTTTTATCATAGAATTCTATAAACGGATATGCATTTAACTTGAATTGCTGCAATGTATAGAAATAAAAGATAGTATTAGTATTTTAGCATCTCTTTCTTGGTAGTGATAGCAGTAGCTAGCATTACTTCCTAGGTGTACGCATAAAGCAATCATGTATTACATAAACATCTTATAAAATGCGTTTATGTACCCGAATGTAAGCGTTCATTAAAGGATAGATTTTTCTGATACCCAATATGACCGATACATAGTTATTTATTGGAAATTGGACGTAAACAGCAGATTGGATAGAAGGAAAGGAGCCTTTCAAATATCCACCATCTATGAGTTTATCCATAATTTCATTATCAATTTCATTATCATCCGTTAGAATCCCTATAATTGATCTGCAATCTTCACTAGCAACCTATTATTGGTATACAAATTAAGAACTGTATGAATAACAATGATTATCATGAAGGCCATAAGCTATGTTCTACTGAAAGTGACTCTTGGTGCAGCTCGAATCATATACTAAGTGCGCTCCTTTTCGGCATACAATCGATTTAAGGTATAATTTAATTATTACCGTCCTACATTACTCCATACAAAGATACAACAACACTAATTCAATTCAAGGCTTGATAGGAAGGACATTGTGCGTGCGCATGCAAATAAACAGAAATCACTAGTCGTAATTGCAATTTGGAGATGCACTGCCATCCAGTATGAACATTATTCAGAGTTTCAATTCTAATTATCGGTATTGATGTCAGGTATACACGTATTAAGAAATAGTCTGTATTTGATTCTAAACTCTGATGCAAATAAAAACAAATTTATACTAAGCAAGCCTTGATCATTTGCAGTAGTACAATACCGATCAGGCAAAGGCGCACTATTTTCTTTTGACTTGAGTATTTATTTATTTTATTACTTCAATAGAAGCGTCGCCACTGGATGAGACAAGTACAGTAATTGCCATTAAAACTGACATCGTAAACGCCTATGTGGTGAAATTCTCGTCTAATCTACAGTACATTGTGGTAGCACAATAGTGATAGAAGTAATTCAGTTTGTTCAATTCTAATCTCATTTTATCGCTATACGAGTGCTTTACGTTGTACGTTTTCTATTAAGCTTCTCTATAAATACTGTTCTACGGTTCAAATGCAAGAAAAGATAGAAAAAAATTGGTTTGTACCTCTTGAGGGTTGTCATAAAATATTCCAAAACTCTTACAATTAGCTTGCATTTTAGTAAGCTGATTGAAAGCTTTATGCCATTCTTTATGCGGTCCACGGATAAATTTATATACCATATTGGTTGGATTAGCTAACAGGGATAGTTTATTTCTTTCAATGATAACAGTTCGATAGAGTCCACAAAAGATGAGATAAATGTAAAAGCATATTGCTATCGACAAGATGACGATGAGCAGAAACTGAGTAATCGTCATGGAGGTAATGCAGGTGTCGGGCACAACTAACACCAAAAATTGATCCAAGTAATAATTGGATGGAATTTACAAGAAGGAGAGTAAAAGATGCTTCAATTGATCAATGGCGGACCCCCTAATTACCAAGCAGCTACTACATACGATTGAATTTGGGAAAAATTTTGAATTGCGCAAGTCAAGTCAAGCACCTCAACTGACTGTCAGGTCAACGTCAAGAGACACGATCTTGTGGTGGTCGTTCGTACAGAACTGTACGGTGTACAGCGTACCTCACCTCACTTCAGCACCTCAACTGACTGTCATGGTCAACGATAGAAGAGACACGATCTTGTGGTGGTCGTTCGTACAGTACAGATCTGTACAGTGTACAGTACAGTGTACCTCATCTCACCTCAGCACCTCAACTGACTGTTCTGGTCAACGATAGAGGAGACACGATCTTGTTGGTCGTTCATACAGAACTGTACACTTGTACAGTACAGTACAGTGCACCTCACCTCACTTAAGCACCTCAACTGACTGTTCTGGTCAACAATATAGGAGACACGATCTTGTTGGTCGTTCATACAGTACAGAACTGTACTGTACACTTGTACAGTACACTGTACAGTACAGTACAGTACAGTGCACCTCACATCACCTAAGCACCTCAACTGACTGTTCTGGTCAACGGTATAGGAGACACGATCTTGTGTTTTGTGTTAGTCGTTCATACAGAACTGTACAGTGTACAGTACAGTGTACCTCACCTCACCTCAACTGACTGTTCCGGTCAACGATAGAGGAGACACGATCTTGTGTTAGTCGTTCGTACAGAACTGTACAGTGTGCATACAGCGTACACTGTACCTCACCTCACCTCAGCACCTCAACTGACTGTTCTGGTCAGCGATAGAGGAGACACGATCTTGTTTTGGTCGTTCATACAGAACTGTACAGTACAGTACAGTACAGTGTACCTCACCTCACCTAAGCACCTCAACCGACTGTTCTGGTCAGCGATAGAGGACACACGATCTTGTGTTGGTCGTTCATACAGAACTCTGCACTAGTAGTTTACTGTACACTGTACAGTACAGTGCAGTATGTTCATGCTGTCCCACTGCAAGGCTTTTTGCTTTATCGTATAGTCATGGTATTGGTGACAGTACGGTAGTCCAGTAACATCAGTGACGTGGAGAGACGACCAATCACGGTTACCGTCCGACTGTGCTTACGGTACTGTACACTGTACACTGTACACTGTACCCTGTATCGGGCAGGTGCATTCCAAAGTAGGCCCTCCTAGTTTATTGCAAACGCTACTGTACAGTGTACGGTTCCGGTCTTGCGATACAGTCAAATGACCTATCAAGTAGTCAGCCAGCACATTTTGGGCAAAGAGCAGTGGTTGGCAGTCTTGCTCTCTTTCTTTGAAGACATATATGTACGTCAAAATTGGAAAAAAAAAAAAAGAGGTCTCAGGGATCACTCAACACACTACAGTAGAAAGAGAGAGGCCGTTAATAACTGTTCATTAGCAAAAATGTGCAGGCTGACTGGCCGTTTGACCTATGCTATATCAAGTTGCGCACAGTACTGTGTTCATTACCAGTCTTTGGATACAGTCAAATGACCAACCATATGCACTCGGCTCTCTACTGTACTGCTAACTGTGGCCGGATGCAATTCATGGTACTGTACACAGTAACTGCAAAGCCAAATGTCCAGCGAGCACTGCATGGGGTTGGCAGTCCGGTCCGGTCCGTTCCGGTCCGGTCCCGTTGGTATGGTAATTGCTAGGCTTAGGCATTCATTTTCAGTAGTCTTTGCTCAATCATCTCCTGAACAGTCATAATATAGGACTACTGTAGATCTTGCTCAACATCCATGGAAAAAATGGCGTCCAATACCTCCCTGCTTGCAGCTACTGCTGCCTTACAATATGCCAAGAAACAGCTTACGGAATCACTTGGTGACTCGGAATCAGAGTATGGATAAATTGATGTAACAACAACAGTCATTGAAATGACATTCAATTGGTTCTGCTGATAATTCTAATATGTTTACCTACAGTTATATACAGTTATGGGGTCGGTTTCTTATGTCTGCGGATGCATCTTATTCTGCCCAAAATGTTCACTATTAGCACCTACTCTACGTCAATTGAGTGATCGAAAGCAGTCTAAAGCGATAGACTACTACAAAGCCTACGATAGAGCATGCACTGATCAAAATGAAGTCGTATCTCAGTAAATTTAGCTCGTTATTCAATTGAACTTAGCTGGCAATATAATTCACACAAATATCAATGCAATTGCTCTTCATTTCTTTCTTTAAAATGTCAACGTTGCTATTGATCATTGACAGTACTGTAGGTATCGTAGTTGGATGCTAACTTTAATCCGTTGTATTATATTGCCATCATTGTGATCTATTCTTAATTGGCAGGTATTGGAGTAACTTAAAACAGTGGTTTAAAGGAATGGTGAGTAAAATCAATACAATTACCAACAGTGGTCATGATGATATTAGGCATTAGCGTCCTGTTGAATACTGTATGCCTATTGCATAATCATCATCCAAGATTTTGCCTTTAATTACTTTTTGACAATATGATAATCACTTGTACCAATACGTTGTTTATAATTAGATCAAAAAGAGCGAATTTGATATGAAGGCTCGGGAATTACTTGGTGCTAGATGTGGTAAGATGAGAGAAAAATGTACATGATAGCCCCATGCTTTAAACGCATCGATCAAGATGCGTGTCCAGTTTCGCTGCTATTGGCGATAACAGAGAGAGTCAATGCTACCATTTGAAATTAATATTTTTTTTCTGCTAGTACACAAACACAATGAATTTATCCTTGCTATACTTTATAAAAGCCAAATGATTGGAACTGTAAAATGTAGGTTGATCGATAAACAACTTCTCCTATGACGAATTTCAGCAAACGAACAGCACAATTTATTAAGTGCAATCTTATTTTATCGTTAGATTCCAAAGTCTCCTTGCCTAGGCAACGCTCTAGTAGCCAAAATGAAGTCCGTACTGAATGTCCAAAAGAGGAAATCAGTGACACAGAGTCTTTTGATCAAGATACTTTCGTTTCTACGGTAATGATCGAGCAAGCATTGATCGATGAAATTTAACGCACTATATTAGTAAAAAAGTATTTCATAGTTTTCGTAAATGATATAGACCTAATGAGCAAAAAATTTTTTTGCTAGAATCATTTCCAACCTGTTTCTGCCTTACGGGATGCAACTTCCTTGGATCATACTGTAAGTCATTTATACTTATGTCTTCCTCAATACTAAATAACAGACAACTAACTCATATGAATTAACTTCCACTCCTCTTTATTCGGATTACCGATATAGCAAGGTAAAGAGTGAAAAAGTAGTATCTTATTTTGCTGAGGTTGTATCCCTTTTCGCTAATACATACATAAAGTTTGATACTATTATTGAATTAATACTATTGCTGTTATTTTAAATGTGTGTAATATGGTACAAACAAACCTTACCTTTGCAATGATACCAAGTCCATTACCTAATTCAAATAACGATGTATTTTACTAGCGGCAAAGAATAAAGTAAATGAAGGGGATCTCTGGCTATGTAGCAGAACTCATATGCTACCAAATTTAGCAGCTTTGCATTTTAGAATTTCTGTTACTTCATGGGAGAATGGCTTAGATTCGATATCAGATGATATTGCTGAGTGTGTGATGGTAGCACTTGAAGTGAGTTATGCTCTTGTAATGATGGATCAGAATCTAATGATGTTGATCCAGTTCTACGTAACTTATCAATATTATCAAAGTTCATGCATTAACTACGGTCATATTTATTACATACGAATATATAGAACCATTTAAAGAATATCATTTCTGCAAGTTTGTCTCGGCGAACATCTTATTCGCTGACTGATGGCCGCTTTCAATATAACATGGGCTCTAGTAGTGGTAATCCCTTACTACGAAATAATATTGGTAAAATTCCAAGGTTTGTATCAAAAAAATAATATCCGATAAAATTAAACTTAGTCTGAAAGGCGTGTATTGAAACTCTGTTGACGTGATAAAATCCCACTTTTTAGTTATCGCCTGCAGTATATTGGTCTTGTAATGTGTCATCAAATGTCCATTGTTTAGCTTTACTACATTCACTGGCACGTCAGCGATTGAAAAGAAGTTATTTTATTCCAAATTCGCGTCATCTATGCTCTTAATTATGTAGTCGCTATTATTATGAAACTTATTTTATACATTTAATAGTATTGTTATACCTGTATGGTTAGATTACATTTTTGAATTATGATAATGCTAATCTGCTATTTACTTTTTAAGATCGAGTTATAGTACCGTTGCAACCATGGAAGCAGATGTTGCACAATCTCTAGCTTGTAGCAAACCTACAGATATCTTGAAACCATTAACATTACCGGAATTACTAACGACCTTAATTGTAAGTACTATGCAATATACCCAATAGGTAGATTATCTGCTAATGCACATGGCGTGTTTTATATATGTAAATATTTCTGTACAGTTCGCCCGAATTGTATGTAGATAATATCGTGATTACTATTGAAGAAAATTGATGGTATACTTGACATCTCTTTACAGATATCTCCTTTTATAATACCTTCACAAACTGTTTACGCTACAGCCCTTGAAAGATTAATAGCTACTTATACCGAAAAGAGCCAAGAAGAGATTTTTAGTCATGAGGCTTTAATGAGGCAGGAAGATATGCAAGCTCGTAAGAAAAGAAAATTAGAAGCAAAAAATCTTTATGATGATTTCGGCGGCTCCTAGCCTTAACTTTGATCAAGTAAAATATCGAGATGTTAATATTTCTGTAGACTTAAGTAGTGGATGTTAATAATTAAATTATTAATGACAGATACAGTTTGACTGCATAATGGTAAAGGAATTCTTACTGTTAACCTTATATTACAAGAAGTACAATTTAAATGCGAATATAACAAAATTTGCAAATCGATGTACATCATTCAGAATAGATGATTGAAAGTAATTTCTTGATTATTTTCTTATTTTTACATCATGACGAAGTATGACAAAGTTAATCACAACAAAATAAGCACGAAACGTTGTGCGTATTGTTAATTTATATTAGTGATTTGGACTGAGGATGATCTCCAATGTTCAATCCCCTTGGATTAGATATCCAACTGCGAAAAATCTTTATTGTTTTGCTCGTATTAAATAATAAGAGTGTAAATCAGTTAGAGATGGTTAGAAATGTAGATCCATATGTTTTTTTCTGCAGTAATTTCCATTATGCGGATGGTTGTGCTATTAAGTTATGGTATGAAAAGCATTGAAGATAACGGCATCATTCTATGATTTGACATAGTATAGCTTTAAAAATTTTGCAAAACTGTATAAATTTGGATCGTCACCGTTGTGACATTGTACATTAACTCTTGTTCGAATATTTATGTAATCTTATTCATATCGCTAAAACATAAATTGTTAGATAAGTGAGTACTAAAGCTATATTCAAACTACGGCGTGGATTTTTGGTCATGTACAGTTGTATGTTTATCGTTAACGATATAGCTCTTTTGCCAAGATTTTACAAATTCTTATCCTGGAAGTTATACAAATGAAAGCTTTATTGTTAATAAACGACTTTTTTAATAGAAATGCAGATATAGCTGATAGGATTTTATGCTCAAATTTCATAAATTTTATTTGCTAGTACAACCGCATTAATTAATTGTTAGCTTTCTATAGTCTGACAAAAATCTGTATGGCGCTTGCAACAACTGCCTAGTACTAGAGCAATGATTAGCGATAATTCGTAGAATTAGAATCACGACTATGTAAAAGTATTCACCAATAGCCATGAAATACAACCACAATTTTAAGTTAATACGATTCATAGATGATGTATGAAGCGTTAATAAATTAAAATCGTTCATCACGAAGAAACATTGGGTAAATCATTTTAAAATTATGAAATTACTATTATGAACTTAACTTAACATGATGGGATTGTTTTAATTACTAATCTAATATAAAGTACAGAAATGTTATCCGGATGAACCATTCATACATAAGGAATAGTAGCCTCAAATCGAATTATTGATGATTATGTAATACTGTATGATCTAGTTTGAATAATTTCTTCATAAAATAGATCCATTTTAATCATCGCACGAAATTATGAGTCTGTAAGATTTATTGTACTTTACTAAAATCGACAATCTTTACAATCAGGATCGGCATTTTTACTAGTTCATATACAAAGTGAGAATATCAAGTATTTTATACTTTTTTCTAATTACAGATTAACATTAGTTAATGTACAAATATTTAAGTTGTTACATTATGTTACGGCAATGCGTATCTCTTGTTCAGCAAATAAGAGATTTGGATCTATTTTGTTGTACTAATAAGATATTATACCGTGTAATTATTTATATTACTTCGTCTCATGCTATTGTAGCATCGGCTGTAATGATATGCATACGTCTTAAATTATTAATGTTACTTCGTATATGGAAAACAAACATAAATCGGTTAATCCAACCAAATGGGCTGTATGATTGGTATGTTGTTGTTCCGATAACTTACCTCATCATGAATTCATATCAAGTTATTCTAACAATAATAAATCATACGCTGTATAAGCCACGTTCAGGTAGTCTGCACTTAGTACCTTATCTTGATTCCAGTGGCGTATCATTTTTTAACATTCGTGTCTTAATAGTACGAACTGAAGGTAACTATTGGGAGATTAAATTGCAATAATAATTTTTTAAAGTGGTATCTTGAATTGTAGATTGCTACACTAGATTATCTTACATGAGATTTTCCTGTAGCCTTGTTGATGTAGTATTGGATAAAATGTAAAAAGATTGTACAGTAGTCTTACAGCATACCGTTCGACGTGTCAAAGTACAGTTATAAGAAGGTTGTTACAGTTTGGGTTAACATTAATAACAATATTTAGCATTTACAGAAAATAGTGATATCTTAGACCTCATATTTAGTAGCAGGCTACAATAAGTTAAAGGAAGAGAAAGTTAGGTCGCATAGGCATTATTATCAGAGTTTATTTCCTTACGTACGCTTACTTTTTTAAAAGATTGGATAAAAAAGCGCTAGAAAAGGTTATAACTGATCTGAAAGTAATGAACCATTCGGTAAGTTTAACTGTATTGCCGACATACTTGTATACCGTCTCAAATTTGATTTTATGCCTTGGTATTATTAAAAATTAGCTGTATTATTTTTAAAACCTTTACTTTATTTCTAAATAAAATTCACTGGTAATAACTTAGAATTGATGAATCCCGAAATTTTAAGATAGTTGTATGATGAGTAAAAATCCTACTTTAGTTACTTTATACAGTTCATTCAGAGTTAATCCATCATCATGTTAGGATGGTGATGAACAAGTTATCATTTTTTCAAATATTATTTCTGCTTTTTTCTATGACACTCTACCTGCTAGCAATATCTTGAGAAAGCTTAATCGCCCACAGTATTAAGATACAGATATAATTAAGCTAAGACTCTTAACGAGGAAAGAGGAATTAACAGTATACTGTTACAGTTGTAAATTGGGCAAATTCATTATTACAAGTTTGTTATCAAGAAATAAAGATCAATATTTTATTTCTAGCCTATTAATTAATACTTAGAATGGGATTATGGGAAATCCGATCGTATTGTATACTTTAACGAGCATAATATTTTATCTCTCCTGTTTTTGCTGCATTACGATACAATGGTGCAGTAAGAGGAACATAAAGTTAACTTTGCTCTAACCCTTCCAGACTATTTACCATACACATTATCGAACGTCTACTCTCTCAGTTAGTTCAAACTCTATTTCATGCTAGACTAAATAATTACGATATAATACTAATTATCACGTCATTTTTACGGTGAACTGAAAGCGGTAATTTCACAAGGATTTTCATGCGCTAATTTATTCCGGCATTGTTGGTTCCTTTTTCATGTTTCATTGTTACCGTTTATTAAAGCATACGTGAAAAATTGACATTTCATTGAAATCTACAATCACTGCATATTGATAAAAATACATCACCGTGTATAAGAACTTGCCATTCCTCTTTCTCCATTTTACTGACAACTTTTAATAGGCAACAATACAACTTATTACAAGAACTTGCCATTCCTCTTTCTCCATTTTACTGACAACTTTTAATAGGCAACAATACAACTTATTACAAGTCGTATGTTTGTGTGATTATATCGAATCTTTGATTCGTTTACTTGGATTGTATACGCGTACACAGGTATTAATGACCATGATTAGACACAAAGTGTTATAAGGAGATTATTCAAGTTGATACCTTTAGATCTAAAGTCTTCAACAGATGCAAATAATTTTGCAAAACAAGTATAAGGGGGTAGAGGTGTTCTAGGTACAAGTTAACATATAGCTTAAACTGAAGGTCTCCTTTTTCTATTCGGTAGTTCCGACTTTGGCTACTTTATCCATGTTTTTCGGTGAGTGAGTACTTTGTACAAGCAAAAGATGGAATTGAAATTTTAACTTGAGTGCTAGCCAATCCTCAACGAGTGTACGCATTTCATCACTTCTGAATTGTTCTGTGTGCTATCCGATATGGGTCTTAATATGAGGAATAAATTATACCCGTAATTTTGCTTCACTAATATACATATTGAGATTAACTGTAGTTCATGGTGCCATCATCAGGTGTTCAAGTAGTAGCAATGTGAAATAAAATTGACATTTTAGGCACCCTACGCTCGTATGTCGTTGCACATGATAGAAAAAGAGATTCTATACGTTGCACGAAGTGTCGGTCCAACTAGTTTTTACTCCTATATTTGCTAATATGGGCGTATTTTTGGTGGTTCCGTATACGGATAGACAGCTCATGTGTAAAGTAAAAAGTAAAAAGTACACGTATAGTGCGCAAAGAATACTCATTAAATGAATTCACTATTATGCAGTAGTTTTCTAGTTGTTACTCCTACATTTGCTTGTATGGGCGTTTTTTTTTTTGGCGGATTCTACAAAATAATTATGTTGGGTATCAATACTAATTACTGTAATTATACAATAGTTTTCAAGTTATTCTACTCTTCCATTTGCTTGTACTGTTCAGACATATTTTGTTGGAGATACCGTACGGATAGGGATTATACTTAGTACTCCGGTATCTTTAAATTATAATTTTGGGCATCAAGGTTAATCATAATTACTGTACAATTTCATCTGCCATAAATTCATTTTTCAAGCCAAGTAAAAGAGCATAGGAGCAGGAACTATCAGATAACTGTATTAAACAGCTGATAGGTAGTTTATTCACTGAAAGCAAAATAAACTTCTATTGAGCTGGTTGTTAAGGAACTGTCTGAATGGCGATATTGCGCATTCTTTCATAACATATAAATCTATGACTCATGCCTGCTATTGAAGACTGCTTTCTTTGCTAGTAAGAAGATGGTACAAGTGTAGTCATATAATAAATCCCCATCGCAATAGGACCTCAATTTCATAAGACCTTGCGTAATCACTAAAGATGCATAAAAAGTACCACAAAATAAACTGATAAAGCACCGCATGCACTATGGAATTGCATTGCGTCATTCTAATCATCCATCTATCGTTTATGACTTATAATATTGACTTTCTTTAGCTCCTGTATGGTAGGATCCTGTTAAACGCTCTTCATTACTTCAAATGTCGTTGCGAAATATCAATGTTAATATGCCATAGACATACAGCAGATAGAAAGTAGGGTATACGTATTGGTGTTCCTAGTCCTGATAGAGATGGATTCTAGTCAGGATTATTTACTTTCAGTCAGTGCTGCGATAGTGACTAAACTCTACTTTTCACAGCTTTTTAGTTTCAATCTGAAATGAAGAATTCCATGCACTACGAAATAGTAATACATTTAGCGGTTTAATAAATTACGATCAGCTACTTTCGACTTCAAAAGTTGCACAAGCATGTACCTACAAATAGCGCCAGTGCAGCCATCGCTCATAGCTAATAGGGAAAGACAGTCGAGCGAGCACTTAATTACGCTATACGACACACCGTTATGAGAGTATATATATATAGTTCAAGTGAAGTTGTTTTAATACTCGGGCAACTTTTAGTCGAGTAGTCCCTGAGTTTTGAATTGTAAAGGACTGAAATTGCGAGCTAGAAGAGAAATTTGAGTTGAGCAGTTCATTTCTGCAGTGGCAGTATGTACTCGTAGGATCGATCTAGGTGTGCAAACTCCATCGCAACACTTTCTAAAGCTTCGTCGCTAGTGTATTCCATAAACTCGTCCAATTTACATGCCAACTATAGTATATTATCCCATGTTTACGTCGTATACCACATTACCATGGGTCGTCATGTTGACATAATCTTTTCAGTACTTGCTCGACTCAATTTAGAATCGCTTTTAAATCCCTTTTATCATGACCACTATTGTTACGCTAATTCATAATTTCCATAATTGGTTTCCCCCAACTTTAATATTGTTATTATTAACTAAGGCTTGAATTGGAAATGAAGGCTTACCGTAGCTCATGGATTGTAGCTGATTTTGTAGTTGTGTCATCTTAATCATTCCCGACTGGAAAAAAAAGATGCAGAACATCCACACCATTGCATGATCTACCGTAATACGTCATACCCTACTTCAATCTGTTGATTAGAATTCATGATTATCGCGTTTTAAAAAATTTACTTTATGTAAAAAATGTTGTTATCTAAGCCGAATAGTGTATTGATTGATTAGCAAATTTTAATCTGCACTCTCGTTGTAATGTTTCTTACTGGTGAATTATATCATTAAATTAAAGGCGAATTCAGAAGATTTAACAAGGCAACCATTGCTGGAGTCGTCATCCAGGTAATTGCATAATCAATTGACTGTTCGTACGTTAAGGCAAAGAGAGCTGATGACGGAGGAGCGAGCGGCTTGTGCCATGCACGTTAAATGCCTTCCTTCACGTTATCTTTTCTTATAAGTAAGATAAGAAAATAAATTTCTGAGAAAAATGTTATCACTGCATGAATTTCCACCAAGCTGTTCAACTTGAATGTGAAGGATATTACTTGGATGTGTATAGTAAGAATATATCGTGCCGCTGTAATTTGTGCAACCGTTGTGTACAGTAGTGTACTACAATATTGCCATGGCGTAGTGAAAGGAAGTGTTTAGCTTGTCATCATCGTCTCCATCTCGCGATTATGACAGTACTAGTATACAGACCGGATAATACTTCTAATTTTGGAATGAAGAAAAGATGATGTTGCAAAATAATACTACAGCTTACGTCATTGTACCATGGACGTAAGTAGAGTAGAAAGGTAGTCAAGAATAACAACAACTAAACAGAAGTCAATAGAGCATCAAACAGTAGAGACGAGACGTTGATGACTTCTCGACAGCGATGATTGTTCATTAGTGATGTACTGTACAGATAGCCAGCCATTCATGCCTAATTAATTTGTTGATGTTGCAATCATTGGTGAAGTAATGCGACTAAAACGCCTCTGCTAGTTTACATTCTGTTATTCACACCTTGATTCTACTAGACATAGCTGTCAGGCCGTCATCAATGCGGAAAAACGTCGATAGTATTGATTTATTTCGGTCTTGTTCTAATCTTACAATCATATCATTATTAATTAATGTACGAGCAGGGAAGACTCCAAAATGATGCCGAGATTGAAGAGTTTTCTAAGGTCGCCCAATTCCCACAAGCAATTTAATATTAGTGCCAAGAATCAATCGGTTAACGCTACACCTAATGGCCGCAAAGCTAAAGTTTTATCAGAAGCCAAATCGCTCGATAGCTCCAAGCCTAGCGAGATCACGGTAGGTGTACATTGACAATGATACAGCCTTGTAGAAATACTTTTCAATGTTAACCACCTAGCATGAAGTAGATCGATATTCTGTCTTATGGAACGTGCATCCATTTTATCCCGCGTGAAATTGAATAGCCATTTCAATCATGATATCACGCTAATTTATGATTTATTCGATTGGGACCATGCTTCATAAACTCATTTTGAACTGTTAATTAATATACTGTATGTTAGCCATTGCTGTTAAATTAAGTTAACGATGGATAATATGATCAGCTAGTTTATCAATGTTTTATAAATATAGTCGATTTGGATAGCTTTAGGTAAAGCCAATGAAGCTATTGTACGCGTATACTGTACAATCCCTTAATTTATTCTGAAATCGATAATATCCTTGTTTATCTCCACTCCCTACCTACTGTTCCTGACATAGCAGTGACAGGGTTTCAAAAACTTGAATGCTTTAAAATGATGAAATTAATGTACGAAATGAACTTATTCTGCGTTCTCTACTGTGTTCGCATCTAGTTTTATAAGTAGGTAATGGAAAATTGCTTGCGAATTATATCAATAGAATATTAGATCCCTAGTTCTAGTTCTAGCAGCAAGTAGTCGTAAAAGTTGACCGGGAATCAGTTACTATCCATTATCATAATTTTTCTTGGCATAGAAGAAATTGGTATGATGATATACGCATAACATATTAAGTTATTCTCGCATAATACACCTACACTCCTACATTTCTAGCATACGAGTAAAAGCCTCGAAGGCTGTCTTTTACTCCATCTGCCGATTAGATCATCATACACGTACAATGCAGACATCAGTATACAGCCAACCGCTAATTGTATATCGTAATTAAAGTTAACTGAATTTAGAAATAAGACTTGTCGACATTCTTCAGCATCATTATTGTAAAATTGGCAATAATAAATGATGCCTAGGAAAAAATTTCAACACTACTGTTTTACCATATTCTGCTCGTCATAGCTGCGCCATGAAGTAAAATAGACTATTGAATAATTGAACTAATATCATCATTGATAATGAATAAGCAGCCGGTCGATTATAGATCTTAATGGCATTGTTGATTACTTTGGATAACAACTTCATAATACCCTTTTGGATTTGAATGGAATGATTAATGTAATTGCTATTGATCCTAGCTAAGTATAGTTACTTTTCTTACTCGAGTTAAAAATGACCATCACTATCATTTTAGAATAGCGATGTATCTAGACTACAACGTTAATTACAATACAATGAAATAGAATAGCGAATGTAGCCGATAGAATATTTCACCTTAACATCAATTATTCAAAAAAATTAAATTGCCTACGGGATCCTCTATAGTGCTAATGTAGTATTAATTAACCTATCATTTTTTAAGAACTGATCTTGAAGTAATGATAAATTCAATATTTTCGTAGTACGTACACTATTTTTCCCGTCGAAATGGCAATGACCTAGCAATTCATATATGGTCACTATAAATTATTAAAGACCGCCTCATGAAACTTTGGTCTTTTAAAGCAGTTTATTGTTGTGATCATTCATAATTACGGTCATTATTTTTGGCATAGAGAAATTTTTATGAATTGTTACTTTGGTATAAAATCTCTTTATTTCAGCATCTATATTCTGATATCAATGATATGACATATATAGCAAAGAGCTAAGAATAACAAAATTAAGTTAATGAGTAATTCCTAGTGTGCCATATTAGTCTAAAACAAACAGCAGAAATAGAACAAAGAGGTAAGAAAGAAATCACACATGTTATTGACTGTGTAGAGTTTCATCATTAGAATCTAACAGAAGCTGGACTATAATATATATATATATATCGGAGGGAATCGTAGAAAATTATATCGCAACTTGGATAGTAGTACTAGCCTGAATGCCTCTTAATAGTTGAAAGTAGACATTTTAAACAGTAGGAGATCGCTCCAGTGTTGATCCTCTGAAAGTAGGCTATCTTTATTAGCGTTCATTCTATTTATTTAGACTGATTTAAAATGGTAGGTTGTTTCGACATTTCTAAGAAATAGCATTAATAAAAAGCTAGCGGGCAAAAATTTGTTATACTTGATTATATAGTGCTAAATTGTTAATTATGATCGTGAAGGTGGTGTTCCAAAATTGTTCTACTCACTCTTGTAGAGTATCTTTAAATAAATTGACTTATCACTTCTTGACGCCCATTTTAATTCTGTTGGATATAAATATTTTCATTGTATTTTACTTTGAGCTATAGCCAATATTTCATAGATAATAGCCACGCCGTACAATTGAGGTTCTTAATAATTCAGTTCTGTTGAAAAAATCTTATTCATTCGCCTTGTCTTGACTCTCAATGGAATTACCTTTAAACTACTGTTTTGCTGCAATTTTTTTTACTTGTAGAACAACGTTACAATTTATTGTTAAAAAAATCTAAAAATTGATATTAAAAATTGTTATCGTAGGAAATTGTTCAAATACAGGATGCCGTTAAAGATGTGAAGGTAGCTTTGCGTTATATGGAAAGTAAGTTTATAAATCTTTTGGAATATTGTATTTTGTAGCCTCAAGACTGAGTTAATATTATCTTATCAATTAATACTTATAACGTTCCAAACTAGTTACCTATGTTATCAGCTTCTGAATTTACAGTAATTATAACCAAGAGTTGAAAATGACATCAAATACTAGGATCTAAAAACGTGTTTTAACTAGGCTAGTAACTAGTATTGCTTGAACGACAACAGCAACGTAAATTGTTGTATTTTTTCTCATATTGCAGCTGTCTTACAGAAGAAACATCCTGAATTCACTATCGGGACAACATCAACGGTTATCGAGACTATTAATTCTTTAAGTATTGTCATTGGATCTGTAATAGCTAAAGAGAGGTAAAGATGAATTTTATCATCAAATGACCGTAATCCCTGTTTGCTAACAGCTTCTTATTAAATTCATTAGCTTGCTTTCTTACTGATCATTAAAATATTTTTACTTACATGTGGATTGAGCAGCATTTTAACATCCAAGCAACGTGCGGCATATTTATCATTAGCGGCTTTAATGCGCCACGTTGATAAACTTCTTGTCGATGAAAGCAGGGACCAATTTGATGCTGTAAAAGCCAATGCATTAGCTAAAGAATTTTTATCACGAATTCAGGTACATTGATTCCTCACGGTGTATGTTCTCTACAGTAACTTTACATGTGTAACAAAAATTGCTAGTAAAAAAATAATTTACTGTAATGAAATTTTGCAATATTAGTAACTTGACAATTTAAAATTTATAGGAATTAGTGTCATACGCTGAAACAAAAGCGAGAAAAGATTCAGTGATGCAACTTTTTTCAACCGGGGCGAGCAAAATGTAAGCAAATAATATGTATATTGCACATCAAAGAGATAAATTTCTAATTGAAGGAATCTAGAGGAATGAAAATATATGAATGCTAGCAAATATTGTATTAACAATTACTATGTTATGATTAGGAACGGATTGCAGCTTTTAAAGAAGGATAAGGTATTGGATGCTACTGATAGTGATTTAATAATTAACTTTAAATAATTACTTTAATCATACTTACGGTATATTTTATTAAATATCTAAATATTCTGGCAATTTAGCGAAATGGTAAAGGTCCAAACAGTCATGCGGTAGAAAAGGACAATGGAGTCGATGACATCTTTTCTAGCAATTCTTTTAATAACTCAAAGACTGATAGCAATGAAAATTGTAATTCTTTGGAGAACGCTATCTTTAATTTAACAGAGAAATCTACGCCTAAAACTACCGATAATTCCAAAGAGTCTACTCCTTCAAAGTTTCGCTTCAAGTCTCGAAAAAATTGGTTTAAGAAGGCGTTAAGTTTGGATATTCCTGTAACTAGAGAAATTAGGGCAGAATCGTATGATTCGTATTTATCCGTTAATGACCCATTAAACAAGTCTTCATTGCGTATAGAATCAAATGAATCCGTCAATCATGCCAATTCAGATGGTTTGGTTAACAATAAAAAAATTCTAGACGATTCCAGTTCGCCATTTTCAGATAAATCTGATGCACCTTTATCAAGCCATTTGAGCGCAGTTAATACGGATTCTGTGCCAGCTAGATTTCGTAGTAAGAGTGATCATACAACTTATAATCAACGAAATCAGATATCATCAAATACTGAAGGCAGTCATGATAGTGAAAAAAATAAGGAAACTAATAATGATGACGAACTTGACGCTAAGCCAGGTAAGCACAAAAAAGACTTAACTTTATTGCAGGTTACTATATACTCCCATGACATTGAACGATTATAAGAATAGATGGAAATGTGTTGCGTAATGCTATGCTTATTTTGAAATTGTTTTAGTCACCGCTTACATTCAACTCATGGCCACCGAGTATGATGAAGCTGATGCAAAGGCACCGTTAAGTGGTGATGATGAAGATAGTTCCCTTGTAGCCATAGCACTGGAAAAGCATACAAAGTCTCCTTCTACACTACGTCGAAATAAGGTTTCTATCTATGCATTTTAATTTACAAAGTGTAGGGGATTGTAAAATTTATGTATTTGGTTAATAAAATATTGCTTTATTATTCTTATGTAAAGGTATATAGATCAAGGCCTGATCGTGCATCCTTACCTGCTAAGGTAAGTTCCCTTTTGTAATGCAATATGTTCTCTGTTACTTTCTTAATGCTAAGAATAGAAAACAAGGTAATTCCTCTTCTACTTACACAGCGACCTTCAGTGCTTGCTAAAGTATCTGCAGATGGCACAATTGCAGAGGAAGATGAAATTGAAAATACCGATCGAATATCGACAGTTTTTGATAATGTGTAAGATAGATAAAATCAATTAATTTTTTAGTAATTAACATTTATTATTATAGAATGTTATAGTGGGTAAAGATTATTTATAGGATACTATGAAATCGTTACAGCTTGAAAGATATAAGGAAAGCAAAGCCGGCTTCAGTTGTATCGGAAGACGATGTATTGATTTCATTCGATGTATCTTCATATCTTCATTTTGCAACCTTAGATAAGGTAGGTTATTATATATTCTCTTTACCTCTTGCGAATTCCTAAATTGTTACTTAAATTGATTGTCTTAAATATATCGATATCTAGACTTCTTGTCCCTGCAATATTAAAGGAGGATCAGTTAATGCACTTATTGTTTATGCTACCAACACATATAAGACCAGTAAGTTTAGTTGGCTATTGTGATACTAATATCATATATAGATATATAATTTAAATATTGACTCTAGCTTGTATATATTGCTAGACAAGTAATGTTATTAATTCTTTTAGATAAAGCCTTCCTAGAAGCTTTGATCATGACCTACAGGACTTTTATAACGCCGTCTGAAATCATTGAAAAGCTTCTTCTAAGATATCCTAGCGTGTTTGCTTTATCTTCAATCTTATTATAGAATATACGCTAGCTTGTCCTATTATACGAGTATTATGATTTTATTTTTCTTAATTTTGCGTACATTTAAAAAGTTTGATCAAATGAGAGTATACAGTGTCAGCCAGCAGACTCTTGCTTTAATTTTGCGAATTTTGCATACAGGCTGGTAAGGATTTTACACTTATGCTGTATATCATATATTATAAATGTTTCTTTCTACAATATTTGTTGCGTAATATTGTTTAGCTAACTAGTTGATTTGTTATATTGTATTAGTGGTGAATTAAATAGCGGTACAGTCTTTCGTCTCGCCGAGTTAGAATGTAATTTTTTGGAGACTGGTCTATTAAAGGAAACTGTTATGCTACGGGAAGCTTTAGTGCAAGAGGTAGTATATAGCTCTTGTAAAACTAGTACAAGTAAAATATAATTTTAGTTTAGCATGGAGTTTCAATTATTCTACAGTGGTTAAGTACATACCATTCAATATGTATAGTGTAATCGAATGAGAAAGAAGAGAAATAAGCCTTTACGTCCTCCACCGTGCGCAGAAAACGTTCAATCTAGGTAGCCTAATGAGCTGTCATTGTTACTACTCTTACGCTTTACAAATGATATGGATGCTAATGCTACTCTTTTATTAGGTCGTATAAAATATTTGATTTTACGGCTCAAGAACTGGCCGAGCAGATTACTTTAATGGATTTTCAACAATTCAAGAAGATTGAGGTTCGTACAGGTGTGAAATAAATTATGATCAATAACATTAAGTTATGGTGATAAAACTTTGTAGATTCCGGAAATACTTAGATGGGGTAAGAAGCAGTCTGAGAAATTAAATCCAAACTTAACAGCTTTCACTGAGCATTTTAATAATATTTCCTACTGGTAAGTCCATATATGGTCGGTTGTTTATGAAGAGTAATGAAAAGGTTTTATCGATCATTTGATACGGAATTCCTGTGTAAACTTTTATCTTGGATATTTGCAGGATTCGTACATGTATTTTGTTAGAAGAGAGACAGCAAGATCGTGAGAAAATAATGGGCACATGTATTAAAATATTGAAGGTTGGAAGGGTTTATAAATTTCCTTATTAACCAAGTTGTAGATTACTTTACGCAAACTCCAACATTTGGATTTGGTATGCTATCATTTTCTAGTGTTTGCGCCGCATGAATAACTTCAATTCGTACTTGGCAATTTTGTCAGCCCTTGATTGTGCTTCTGTACGGCGTCTCGATTGGCAGAAACAATTTACAACCGTACGAAATTAATGTTACCAAAAAATTGATAGCTATAGCTTAATTATTATGACGGATTTAGTTAAGAGCTTATGTTAAAATGTGTAATTTTTAGGCCATTGAAGAATTATCTAGTCTTATTGATAATACCATGTCTTTTAAAATTTACCGAACGGCATTGGCCGAGGCTAAGCCTCCTTGCATACCGTATCTGTAAGTTTCATTTTATATTTATTTTTAATAATCTTCACTATTCAATGGAGATTTTAGTCATTTACTTTTTGGTGCTGAAACATTTAATTATTTGCAATTATTTCCCATTATCAATATAGGGGTCTTATACTCCAGGATGTAACATTCACTATACTTGGAAATCCAGATAAATTGCCAGATGGTAGCATCAATTTTCAAGGAAGGTGGAAATTGTACACAATTGTCAAAGATATTGAAAATTTTCAAAATTGGTATTAATAACGTATTCTTACATATCTTAATATATTCATTTTATTGATGATGTTTTTATCATATTGTCCTAACGTTTTGACAATTATTTGAATTAATGTAGTCCATACGATATCAATGTCGATGTTACTATTGCCGATTTCTTACGTGGAAGTGTTAATCATTTAACTGATGAGGTAAAGTGTCTATAAAATTCCAACTTTGAGATACTACTTGTACGAAAGTATTGACACTATGTTTTGTAGCTTCATTTTTATGATGGATATTCTTTGATATCTTAAAAATCTATAGTCGTTATATCAATTATCATTGGATATAAAGCCAAAAGAAAGATAACAATTTAACATTGATTGAAAGTGGGGAGAAAAAATTGTCATAATATGTAATGTAATAGTCGTATGTTATTATTTTATAATATGCTTACATTTTATACTGTAACAGTGTATCTAAATGAACAGGCTTTTGCAATGTATGTAAAAAAACATGTCCTGCACTGTATTTGCCAAGCCTATTCATTCATGAAACAGCGTAATATTGTTAATGTCGACTACAAAGATTCATTCTTTCTAGTTTAAGTTGAAATCGCCTGGAATCAATAATACTCGTACAGTATAATAGAAAAACTGAACAGGATTCATGTTGGTGTGCGATGCTATGTGATTCTCCGTAGAATATACTGTATGTAAATTGCAATTTGACCGAAATTTAATGATGCTATTCTAGAATATCTGTTATCTACTTAACACGATTGTTTACGTCTACTGTATATTATGTTATGCTGTACACATAGGAAATGTAGGAGAAAATGATGGTGTGTTAGTTATTAATCACCCATTGATAGCGTTTCAATAATAAAAAAAGCTCTCTTAACTTTATAACGTAGTCCATTTTCTAACGACAATGCAATGAAAATATCAGTATCAATCTTTCTGTGCTAAATTGTGTTTAAATATGCTCTACCGTGATCTATACGGCTGATGGGAATCTTTTCTGAACAAGTCATTTCAGCTCATTTACGTATTGATGATTCTATAGTTGATCGATATCTATGATATGACGATAAGTTGGATAATTAAAATAATTGGCAGTATTCTTTTGACAATGCAGTTTTGACCTAGGCTGTTCCACTCCATTACCAAAGGTTAGGGCTAGCCCATACTGATGATATTATACATGTCGGCGATTTGCACAGTGTTGTCCAGTGTAGATGTATCAACTACTATCCTATTTTTGTGCATTATTATCATTACCATGAGAATATCAAGTCCAGTTGTGATACTACCATGATTCGATCAATCTACTCTCACGATACTATGGAGACAATACACACGGTACTACTTAGTACTACTCATTGCTGGCAGCAAAGTGTCTCCTGGTACCGCAAGTTTTATCCATTCTAGTTCAACGATTAAAATTATCCTATTTTTGTGCATTATTATTACCATGAGAATATCAAGTCCAGTTGTGATACTACCATGATTCGATCAATCTACTCTCACGATACTATGGAGACAATACACACGGTACTACTTAGTACTACTCATTGCTGGCAGCAAAGTGTCTCCTAGTACCGCAAGTTTTATCCATTCTAGTTCAACGATTAAAATTATCCTATTTTTGTGCATTATTATTACCATGAGAATATCAAGTCCAGTTGTGATACTACCATGATTCGATCAATCTACTCTCACGATACTATGGAGACAATACACACGGTACTACTTAGTACTACTCATTGCTGGCAGCAAAGTGTCTCCTAGTACCGCAAGTTTTATCCATTCTAGTTCAACGATTAAAATTATCCTATTTTTGTGCATTATTATTACCATGAGAATATCAAGTCCAGTTGTGATACTACCATGATTCGATCAATCTACTCTCACGATACTATGGAGACAATACACACGGTACTACTTAGTACTACTCATTGCTGGCAGCAAAGTGTCTCCTGGTGTCGTAAGTTCTGTCCATTCTAGTTCAACGATTAAACCTGTTTGATCATACAACTGTTCTTCTCATCGCGATGATAACAAGCAGGTGGATACTATTGGATGAATTTAGAAAGGCAAATTGGATTGTGTGATAGCGGA
This sequence comes from Trichoplax adhaerens, assembly GCF_000150275.1. Classification (NCBI taxonomy): domain Eukaryota; kingdom Metazoa; phylum Placozoa; class Uniplacotomia; order Trichoplacea; family Trichoplacidae; genus Trichoplax; species Trichoplax adhaerens. Next base: position 5,071,129 of record NW_002060944.1, on the reverse strand, counting down.
TAAACGGACATGACGAAAGCGCAAATTGGAGTCGTATTCGTACCCGCCCTCCATCGTATTATACTGGACGTCAGTCGGAGTCGTGAGTGACGTTTCACTCCGATCGATCACTGGGTGACAATTTACAACCACGAACTGCTTGTAGTTGGTGCTGATGGTTCTCGCAGTTGTCCAGTGACGATCTGCTTAGACCAGAAGCTTCGCATCATGTTGGGCAAGTCTGTCCCCCCCAAAAAAAGACTACGTAATTTGATTTGATGATTTTACAGTACTTTAGTCATGCCTGCTACAGCGGAATTATCTACAGTACGTACAGTACAGTATAGTACTGTATACTGTACAGTCGGAGAAGGGAGTGACACTGGTCTTAACTGGACTCTACGCTTTTTCCCCATGGGAATGCAGTAATAAAGCACAGTATTGTCACGGACTGAGTACAGTACTGCGTACTGTAGCGTGCATAGTTTTAGTGTGCGCATTCGCAAATCAAGGAATTGCAAGAGTTGATGGTATCTGGACGTTGACACCAGTGTACAGTGACCCACTGGTAGGGTACGTACCCACTTGGATCGTCCGTCCAACTACAGTACTGTACTGGCAAGACCTGTACAGTACTCAGGACAGTACTGGACTGTAGGACTGTACAGTACCCTATAGTAAGTAGCGTAGGTACAGTACTGTAAAATCGTGTGACTTGAACCTTTGTCCAAATCAAGGAGAAAAAAAAAACAACTAGCACAATCCCCAATGAATTTTACCTTTCAAAGTAACTAACATCCATCGATGCTGTTGAAGACGAAAGAGTGTGATCGAAAAAGCTGAACAGCAATTGAGTGTATACTTGTTCAATACCAAAAGCGGATTGCAATTCATTCATTGGCGCTATTGGACTGTGATAAATACGCGTAGTCTCGACCCAGATTCACTTGCAGTGAAGGAAGAAAGAGCTAGAATCAGTCCCGACTTGCACTCTTGTTGACATCATTGACAGGAGTCGTTTCCCTTTGGTTGCTATTCTATTCAAAAATTGCCATACTGTGATTACAGGATGGGCTTGAAAGAAATCGTTTGGCAAAGTAAGTCTAACTCTATTACCAATGGACACAGATAAAAAATAAATGCAGCTGCTACGGGTACAAGTTAACTTGCAGCAGTGCACAACGACTTGAAATGATATCATTCGCCATTCACTGGCGACCGATAGGATTCGTCACTAAATTGTGAATATTTGTATTCTTGGCGGACACGCCCGTTATCCATGATTTTAGGAATTATTGAAGACGTTTTGCGTCCATTAAAGAAACCTCGAGAATGGAAGGTAAGAAAAACCTTAGCAATACAAATGATGCCATGATAAATTGGAAACGTAGAATGTAATCCCCCAAAATGGAACGTCGCCTACTAAGATAACTATCGTTGATCAAATACTGTATGTCTTCATACTGTACAGTACAGTCTATGGTGGCCGCATTAAACAGTATACTGTAAATAGTTTGTCGACGGTATGGACTGCAGCTTAGTCACCAATCAAACCCATAATCAACACTCTTTACTCATCATTTAAACCATCTTTTACGTAACGAAGATGAAAATAACCAACAACGTATAACCCCCTCTCTCTAGACAGTAGAATAAGCTGCTATGACCTTTTCCTTGATCGGCCATTTTGTATTGATAGATAGTCAAATGGAGAAGGGGTGACGATAACTTATGACTCGCCTTTTTGGGGGTAATGACTGTATGATGATGAGGGATCATATTAAATCCGTAGGGTTAAAGAGATCAAGAATGGATCTCATATTCCTTGCACTTGGATATGAGAATGGAAAAGTGAAATAATGAGTACACAAGATGTTGCAATTGCAAATGTTCCTATACTACTATAGTCTTACTTTCATGGACATTTTTGTACCATACACGTACTTTTTTACAAGTTGACATTAAGGTATCAATATTGATTTTCGAACTTGGATGCTATATATTGAATATCAAGATTTCATTCGCTGCCTTTCAACACTCGAACCATCGCTAGTAGTGTATATCGATTTTTCTTAATAATAGCTGTAATTAGTAATTCTTAATCTGTTATTTCTAGTTCTTTTTTTCTTCTAAACTACTATACTGTACTGTAAAAAGATATCGTAACGAATCTGTGACTGATTGCCAATTTCCACCTTTCGATCACACTCTCTGATCACCCAGTACAATTATATACTACAGTACTGTATAAGCACTATTGTCCAAGTGAGATATTACAGTCTTGTACTTCTACAACACTGTAAGTATAAAATGGAATCGTGAATGATCACATTGGTCAACTTCCTCGCACATATTGAAGAAAGTAGTAGAAATTGCAGACTTTATACCCAACTCAATCATAGTTTAACATATTGTAATATAGTATACTTCAATCATTATGTTGGATAGGCAACCTGCAAAATGTTAATTATCCATCGGATTAAACGATCCTCTTACATCTTATTTGGAAGACAGTCTATAAATGATAGAATAATTATAATTGATTTCTATTACGATGATTATACAGTAACCATCATAAAGACATCAAACTGCCAATGTTTATACGTTAAATTTGTACACTCATATCGTTGTTGGACTAATATCCAATTCATAAAATGGTACAGTAGACTAAAATAATAATAGATTAAGAAGATCCACAATAATTTAGATAAAGAACGCGTATGTAGTACAGTTCTTCTGACACACCGTTCCGATAGCACCATTTCAAAAATGAAAGTTAAAAAGTCTCCGTAATTAACAGTAAAAGTACAGTATATCATTTTTATTATTATCATCACTTCCTCCATGAGTAGGACTATTACTATGTACATATTCACTGTTTTGCACGTCACACTGTATACATAGATATGACCTCTATTTTCTTATTTATTGAGATGAATGATGATAGAAAGCTATTTCATATCTTCGATACGTGGATAACATTACAAAATACAACAGTGCCAAATGCCATTTTATATCATTGTCTTTCTTCACAAATTTTTTGTAATAGCCTGATAATTTTGAAATAGTTGATATTACTATTGTCAACGACATTGTCTTTTTCGATCAAAAAATGAGGATTGTCTTATTAATACAGTGCCACTATAAAAATGATAACATTGACTATAATTAATCCGTTCACATCACGATTTTCTATCGTAGGTCTTAATAGTCGATCATCTTGGCACTCGAATCTTGTCAGCTTGTTGTAAAATGCACGAATTAGTCAATGAAGGCATAACTGGTAAAATATTTCTTATCGTACATTGTATAGTAGTGGTAATAATTATGCGTATCTTGAGGTAAAATATTAATTTTACAATCGGTTAAGAGACATATACGTGTGTACCTAGGTAACTTCCATTAAAATGTAATATTATTGTATAATCAGAAGATGTTAAAGATTTACTTTTCTTTAAATTATTTTTTAGTTTAGTTTTTTTTATATTTATTTCAGCCACATTATCGCTTTATAGAACTAATTGTTTCCCAATAGTCTGCAATACCATGATATTGATCTCTCATAATATCTTCATACGTTACAGTCAAGTTTACTATACGCGTATGCTAAATGACATTAAACTGCCGTGTTCTGTGAGATATGTAACAATGATAGCAATATACAGTATAGTACGCTATTAATATTTTAAGCTGTAATGTCATTGTAAGTACAGTATATTGTCAGAATCTCTAGCCAATGCTAGAAATTTTTACTAATTGTTTGTTTCTAATACCTCACTGTGCAAAATACTAGTGGTGGAAAACTTATCTAGAGTTCGTCAACCGTTATCAAAGATGGAATCTATCTATTTAATTACACCAACAGAAGAGGTAAACACATATATATATATATAGATATTAATCCAATATGACGTATTGCAAATAATATTTAAACTACTCCACAGCGATGCAAATCCTTGTATAATCTATTCATAACTGTTGTTTATATCAAACTGACGATGATTGTATCATCATAAATTGAATAGACCTTAACTTACTACGAGACCTAGTAATTCAACACAGGCAATAACATAGATTTTAACGAGCTTTTAAAGAATGTTCGTTGACCTACAATATATTAACTAGAAGATTTTCAATATACAATTTCTTATAACATACGAATATTAGATGACTACAATACATACTTTACAGTAATTTAAAGTAATTACATTACAGTAATACATTTGTAAATGATGGTTATTATCTTACGTGTATATATAATAAGAAATGTTGGAATATTTGTCCTTCTAAAACGAATAATTTGCACTTATGGTAACGTAATCATAATGTGTACTATTGCCTTTGCTTCTGTTTAACGTCATGTTTTTATGTTATAAAGTTAGGCGACAATAGCGTTTTGCATATTTTTTGCGTTCTTGTACAATATAGTCAAAACTATGTCCGAACTGACTAGCTGAAGGCAGTCAGTAATAATAATTGTCATCGTTGATATTACGATCACGATTCTTGACATAATTAAGTAGTATTTGTTTCTTGTAGTGCTACTTTAAAGGCGTTTTTTTTTGCTCTCTATTTCGAAAAGTTCAATATGCTATATTTTCATTACTAAGTACTAAATTGAGCTATTGTTTGTATTCGATCAAAACTATACTATACTTTATTGATTTCAGTGTAATGATAGTGCGAAAATAACTATGAAGGCTAAACATTATTAATTTTAGTATAACTTTCAAATCTAAAGTATTTTTAATTATGTCGTATAATTTTTAATATCTCTCTCAAATAGTCATAACATTACTTCTTAACTTGTAGTCTATCGATAAAATCATCGCGGATTTCAGCGAATCAAGCAAACCTCATTATAAGTGTGCTCACGTTTTTTATACTGAGGGTAAGATTATCCCTATTGGCTATGCTCGTAAGAGCTATTCTTAGCATCGTTTAAGCGTATGTTATTTCATCTCATGATTTGATCATAAAGTATTCTACTGTATAAGCAATTACAGTCATTTTTAAAATTTTGTGCAATAATTGACGTTGTTTCTTGTAATAACGTTAATCACTAATATTATTGCTTTTTGGATTAAATAGCGTGTCCAGATGAATTATTTCAAAAATTTTCCAAGTCACCTGCGGCAAAATGTAAGCCAAGCTGGAAAAGATAAACAATCTAAATAGTAGAGATTAAAAGGATATTGAAAAGCATAAATCTAGAGTGACAGTAAACAAATAATTATGGATATCATGATTATAACTAGATGGCACTGTTAGGGCAATATTCTCATGTGTTACTGTTATGCGCAAGATAGAATATCCATATATTATATATCTCAAAATATGTAACATTAATGTATTTTCGTTTCATGAATTTGTTGGTTAGATGTGAAGACTTTGAAAGAAATCAATATATCATTTTTACCTATTGAATCGCAAGTAGGCAATAGTATTGCTGAGCTAATAAGTTACTATTTATCGATTATATGATTATTGAACATTACTTTATTTGTATTTACCGATAATTACTCTACTAAATAGGTTTTCAGTCTGGACTATCCGGATATTTTACCGAATTTTTACGGTAGTATTGCTCAATCACGAACGAAATGCATGGAGGTAAGTACAGTAGAAGAAAATTGCTGAATGTTTTAAAGTGATCGTTTTCATTATTTGTACTGTAAAATTTTCCTTTTTAAAGCTTGCTCTTTAATTAGGCTACTTCATAGTAATTTTTTTTTAATTTTTGTATAACTAAAGAGAATGGCAGAGCAACTAGCAACTTTGTGTGCTACCCTTGGAGAGTATCCCATAGTTAGATATAATAGGTAAGTAATACTAATTGTGACTAAATAGCAATCAGTGGATTGAAATGCATTATAGTTTGTGATACTGAAGTTTAAGATTGTTTCATATACTTTAATGAAATCGTTATAGAGGACATAATATTTTGAATTGAACTATTTCAGGGACCACGAATCTGTCGCGGAATTTACTCAGATGTTTCAAGGCAAATTAGACGCTTATAAAGCTGATGATCCATCAATGGGCGATGTAATAATTATTTTGTGTATTAGTCGTATTTTTTTATCAAATTGAAATCATAATAAAACAATTGTTTTAAACGTCGAACGATATAGTAGCTTGTATAGGTAGTTGTAGTTTAGCTGTCGTTGTATATCTGGTATTTGGGTATATAATATCGCCTTTCATTTAAATAATAGACTCCTGAAAAGTTGAAATCACAGCTGGTAATCCTTGACAGGTTAGACTGGTAATGCATAAGAAAGCCTATATTCAATATTCAATTTATTGTGTTATTATTATTTGTTAAATAGGGGATTTGATCCAGTATCGCCAATCCTCCATGAATGCTACTTTCAGGTAAGTGTGCATTGCTAGTTTATTGACAATTTACTTTATTTTATAAGGTATTTTATCGACAAGCATAAAATAGAATGTTGCTTCAGGAGTACTGTAACTTTACTTTTATGCATTACAGGCGATGGCTTACGATCTTCTCCCAATCGAAAATGATGTTTATAGGTTGTACATTATTATACGTATTATTATTATGATCTTTGCTCATACAGTCTAATGAAGGGTCGATATTTTTTTAGATACGCAACAAACTCCGGTCCGGCACAAACCGAAATGGAAAAAAAGGCTCTTCTTGACGGTAATACTACTAGCTTTATGTTGATCAGGAATCAGATTTTATTTATGCTATAATTTGTGTTAATTTTCACTTACAGAAAGCAATGAATTATGGGTTAAGCTTCGCCATGAACACATTGCCGTTGTTTCACAGTACGTAGCTAGTTTTTTATACATTGCATTATATTCTATGGTAGATAAAATTTCGTAGTAGTAGTGCTAAACTAGCAAAAATGTTAAATTTGCATACTTTAAAATGTTGTACTTTATGCCCATAGAAATGTAACGACAGAGCTTAAAAAGTTTGCTGATACCAAGAGGATGGCTGGTAAAGATAGGGTAAGTAATTTTTATTTATGATATTATGTCAAGTATATCATCGTAATAAAGATTTTATACCTTTCGTCAGGCTTCTATGAGAGATTTATCACAGATGTTGAAAAAGATGCCACAGTATCAAAAGGAATTAAGTAGAGTATGTCGATGCTATCGTTTTGCCATGCAATGAACTGTAGATTAAAAAAATAATTTCTTAAAAATTTTACTTATAAACCCCTTTTATACAGTACTCCCTCTATTTGCATCTGGCTGAAGACTGTATGAAACGTTTTAAGGAAAAAATCGATAAACTAGTTAGAGTTGAACAAGTAAGTATTTAAGTCATGCGTTTGGATTTTGATATACTCGTATGCAGTTATATTCATTAGGAAAATTGTTTTTACTACAATTTTAAAATAAAGGATTTAGCCACTGGTACTGACGCTGACGGAGAAAGAGTAAAAGATCCTATGAAGAATATAGTACCTATTATGCTTGATCAAGATGTTAGGTAATAAAAGAAATTTTATATTAAGTTGAAGCACCATTTTCTGATCATCTATGCCATTTTTAGCCCATTGGACAAAATAAGGGTTATTTTGCTGCTGACCTTTGCTAAAAATGGTTAGTCGTCCATCCAACTTGCAAATTTTGAGCACAATTGACATTCTATGTAGACATTAACAGTATATTTAAATTTTACTATTTAATCGTTTAGGTCAATCGGAGGAGAATCGAGAAAAATTAATTAAGCACGCAAATATTCCAACTGTTGATCGGTAAAATATTTCTTGATTAGTTTTGCTAGATAGCATGTTATCTTTAATATCTTAACTAATATTCTATACTTTGTAGTGAAATCATAACGAAAATGAGCCGTCTCGGAGTAAAAATCGATGTATGATTGTATTATTTTACTTATCTTTACAGTAGCTGATAGTAAAATAGTAGATGGTGTCTTTTCTAAACTTAGTTATTATTGATAGGACAAAGATCGTTCTAGAAGATCGAAAATTGAGCGACGTGATCGTTCTGGCCAAGTTACTTATCAAAGTTCGCGCTGGATACCACTAATAACAGATGTTATGCAGGTTAATTTGGCTCTCGCCTGTCTGTGTAGTTATTACAAGCTGCTTATCATGAATAAGATATTTAGAATTGATTTAATATTCTATGTGGTTTGTTGCCTTGCTTGCTTTAGGATGCGATTGATGATAAATTAGACACGAAGGCATTTCCTTTCATATCGGGGCAGCAAAGTACTGGAGTTGGTATGTATCGCTATCTCATTGCAATTAAATATCGCTCTAAGTATAGTACTTTAGTATATTACTATGCAATTTTATTTAAAGTCATTCTTAACTTATGTCCTAGGTATGCCATCAGTTAGAAGGTGAAACATAATTCCTGAGAGTGGCCTTAACGTCAATTATTTTTACCTCAAAAGACTTTTATTGTAACTCCTTATTAACATGCGTACTTATGATCTTAATGTAGTGCCCGTCCTAAAAAATATGGTTGGGGAAAGGATAAAAGCGCGGAGAATAGAACTGGTCCGCGATTGATTATCTTTGTTATTGGTGGAATGAGTTATTCAGAGATGAGAGCTGCTTATGAAGTTAGCAAAGCTAAAAAGGATTGGGAAGTGATCATTGGTATGTTCCTGATTTATAAAGTGCTTAAGCCGTTAGAGATGTTGATCTTTCTAATTTTAGCAAAAATTACTTATCATTCTCATTATACCTTATTTATTTATATACAGGTTCAACTCATTTGCTGACGCCGGAACTATTCTTAAATTCGTTAAGGAATCTCGACTCTAATGAATAAGATGAAGAAATGTATCGTATTAATATCGTTCTGTACGTTAGATGATAACAGTTCCATTTGACCATGTTGAAAGTATTTGATAGGTTAAAATATCAGTTGAAAAGTTTTATCTAATTTCTCCTACCTATTTGTAGTTGTTATAGCGTTGACTTAAAATTATTCAGTATATATTACGTATGGGAAGATCTATCCAATTATCACACTAATATACAGACTGCTCAATTTTTACGTAGAACGACATGTTCGTATTAAGAATTATATTATAGCATAGTCTAGAGTATTGCGTTAATACAGAATTATTGATGAACGGATAGGTGTTGTGCGATGTTCACAAAATTGCAGTAACCTGAATTCATGGTAGATCTCAAGCATTGCATCACTGGATCAAAGGATATTTGTTTTTGCAGTATCTTTCAATGATATCAGTTGCTATCAAAATTACTTAAATTAACTTGTAATTGTAGCTATTACACCATCTCGTACACGGCTTGATGAACAATCATCACAATAAAGTTTCAATTTTCAATGTGTGAATTTATTTAAATTACATTGTCAACATTTTTGGTGTTTTTTTAAAGAAAGATGAGTATAGTTTGAAGATTATAATCACAAACGGTACAACGAAGAGGCAACATTGATAATTACAATCGAATTATTGTCCAATCAGTTTACGATATAAAAGCTATGCACAATGAACTCTCGTAGAACGTTCTAGAATTTATAAACGGATGTATCCTGTATTTAAACAGTCTTAAGACTTGTCAATACTCTGACAATTGAGCCTAAGCCTCCAGCAGCAGTAGCCTGTCAAGATAGAAAAGATAATTATTAATGCAATTGATAGGATTTATGATTGAAGTAAAACTAAACATCCGATCAATTTTGGCAATTGTATATCTAATTACAGTACGATATTAATTTATACCATATTCATTAACAACCGAGTAAAATTACTCATTTCTATATCAGTTGATAAGAATATTAGAATCGGTATGAAAGTGGTATCTTCTTGGTAAAGTAACGCTGCGAATAATTCATTTTCATTTTATCTTGTAATACAGTAAGGAAAAGCTAACGAACAAATCGAAATAGTAATAAACTAGCTTAACCTTTTCATGCCATGCTAGTAAGGTAGCACAACTACTATCTTTGGCTTCTGCAAATCCTCGATAGATATATTTAACCAAAGTATCTATTTCTTGTTGCGACAATCCTTGGATGCTCTTTTCTATATCAGAACTTCTGTGTGATGTCAAAACTTTTAGGACAGCAGTAAAAACTTGATCCTACATAAAAATAAAAGATGATGCTATAATCAAATTTCTGTTGAATTGTAATATTTGTATCCTATCCACTACATTCGTATGTTCCATGTACACTATATGGTATCGATAGATTATTTCTAGGACATTTTTTTTAAGATACCTTTACATCTTTCGAATTTGCTAATGGCGGATTTTGGAGAACAGTTTTCAAAGCTTCGGCTTTATTTCCTGTAGGGTGTTATTAAGGCCAACTCAACACATTAAATTTGGCAAATTATGTATATATACATGTTCCATTTTATCCAATACTGCACCAATTAATTATGATAATTTTCTAAATGAGCTGTTAGAAATTGTTGCAAGAGTATTTGTTTACTATACATTAGGTAACTGCTAATACTCCATCATCTTCGCGTACAGTAATAAATCAGGGGAAAATTTCATCATTAAAGGTATTCAGTTTGAAAAGGCCATCGCTACTATAGCGATCTATTATAGTAATTATTGTTGAAAGGATATCTTTGTAGTAAACTAGTGGCAGCTGAGATATCAGGTCCAACAGGAGTGGACGAATCAGCATCAGCATCATTGAAGTTATTTTCGTCTAGGGCATCGACGTCCACTCGCCGAAATTGAGCGCTTAAAGTATTTTTAGACATCTATCGTAGCAAAAGATACAAGTTGGAAAAAGATAAGATAAAGTGTTGAATAAGCTAACAATATACTGTACTCTATCCTGGTATATATCTATACGAGTACAATAATAAAGTATAATTGATAGTCCAGTCCAGTTTATGGTGGAAGAGGACAGTCATACTTCACGACAGTATGGATCTGAAAACGTCTAATCTAGACATGGATGTTAAAAAAGCTAAAGTATCCATCTTTTCTAAGAATCTATGGGAAAATCCATTGTACTGGGTATTGTAATGATGCATCAGTCTAACAAAAAAAGATGTGTACTGGTATAAAAGACAGCAAGCAGCTATTTCTTCACGATTAATTTAGTACTACTGTCGATTTCAAGAAAGGACCGACCAAGAAGTTACGAACGCGACATTTCCACAACATGACTGTTATCATCAACTATATAAAATAACTCCATCATCATTCTTAAAACATCATCAATATGCGTATACTGTATTTAATGCTTTTCAATCGTCGACATGGAAAATAAATGACCTTTTCTTTCGTCTTCTTTGCCCGTAGTACAGTCCTGCGAGCTCGTTTTCGTTTCCACCCCTTTAACCTTAATTAATCTCTAAGAATGCACTGGCAGCGTTTTAATGTGGAAAAAATGAAGTCACTCCTACTGGTACAGTCCGGTCCGGTATGGTCCGGTACGGTACAGTACAGTCGATTCCAGTCCAGGTCTTGAGAGGCTTGCACTGTACAATGTACTGTACACTCACTGTACAATGTACTGTACACGGGTGTAAAATCGGGATGTGATTTCAGGCTAGTGTGCATTACTGCGCAGTCGCTGTACTGTGCTGTATGACCACTCATTTGCCTATCCACTACAGTATCGTACAGTACCTACACTACCGTATAGTACACACTAAAAGAACGGTACAGGTCGGATTGGATTGGATTAATTATACAGCACTGGAATGATCAAGGATTACGCCGAAATTTTTCCGATTTCCAAGTGAAGAAGACGCAACTTGTAAGGCACTACTATACTGTAGTACTTTTTGATAATGTTGCGTACTGTAGACAACAAGAGACAGAATGAATATCCCACGGTCATGGACTACTACTGGTTTTCTTCTACTACAGATCCTTTTACTGCGACGACTCAATAGTCACATGACACCCACACAGGAGCAAAGAACTCTACACTGTACAGTGTACAGTGTAGAGTAGCAGAGACGCTGGCGTGACGTTAGCATTCTACACATAGTTGGAATCGAGGAAATCAACATGAATGCTGTTGTTGCTTTATGCCATTTCTGTGAAGTTCATGGACCTAAAATCATATTTTATACACAGGTAAGCCTATTTATCATTGTAGGAAGTCATCCTTAGATAGATCTCATTTGCGATGTTGAAATTTCATTCATTTTCGTTAGGTATTTCACGATATCGATCGTTATGCAAAGCAACATCAAGCAACAACACCCAATGGCGATAACCAGTAAGTTGGGCTTTTGCGACATACCGCACCATCATAGGCTACGTCTACACTGTACATTATAGATATATATCCAGACGTAGAATTAATGAATGATACAGTACAGTAGAAGAAGCACTTTGGTAGAATAGGTAGCATAAACGAGTAGAAAATAGGACCGTCGTTATTCTTATACCCTTATGCTTGAAAGGTTAAAGTGGAGAACGACAGTCTAGGATTACACCAATGTTGACACATTATTGACATCTTCTCTTCCTCTAGTGATAATGAAAGTAAAGCGTCGAGTAATAGCTCGTCTTCAAAAGTCGATTCCTGTGATGCCTGTGGATCAATACCTGTCGGTCAACGTGGCTTAGTTAGCTTTGATAAAAGCGCTGATATCGTTTATGTTAGTAGACATGATCCTGATAGTCCTGAATTATACACTGCTCTGAGGCATGCTTGTATTCGAAGGTTAGTTCTACTATGACTAAGTGTTAATGAGATATATTATTCTAAGCTCAGCTTTCATGTAGATTATATCACCTTATAAAGTACAATGTACAGCGATAGATACTATTCACTGGATTTTTCTTGAATCTTCTCTTTCATCCTATTTTAGCCTTAGTTGTGAAATCTGCCCTGGTAGAGAAGGACCAGTTATCTTCGGCGATAGTTTCAAAGGCTATGTTTTTAGTTATACATTTTCCTTGAAAGATGTTGAAGCTAGAGGACAGCAAAAATGGTCAGTTTTTCTGTTCAAACATAAATTAAATACATGTTGTACTATAGATATAAAGAGAATGATTGAAGGACTCCATGACCCGATCAACTTTTCTATAACTTGCATATGATTATTGTATTGATAGGTATAGCATTATAATAGTAAGCAAGGATAAAATTTTTTTAATCAATTCCTGGAACTTTTTCACTAGGTAAGTTCATTTAATTCCTGACGACGATTGAAAGACAGTCATAGATATCTGCTCATAACCTTTCTATATATACTAGTTAATGGATAAGCAATATCTTGAATATATTTATTATCGTTACATAATATAGCCACATTCAGAAAGTGACTAGCGATCTACAATCTAAGGTAAGATTATATTTCATTCTATAGAAATTCCTATTATATTTATTTATCGATGACCAAATTAAAAACTTAAATACTTTGTCTTGCTGCAATCTAATATTTTAAAGGCATTAAAAGTTTATGAAAGTGAGAAAAAGCAAGTAAAAAGAAATCCTTATAGAACTATTGCACTCGATTTAGGTAAATTAATTTATTAGTTGATAAATTTCTCTCAGATGTGGATATATTGGTATACTGTAATGTAGATAATAATTCAGGATAGCTTATGAAACGAGATAATACATGTATATTATGCTTAGGCCCACTTTCACGCAAAAGAAGCGGTACCGGTAGAGCTACTCGCTCTCTTACCGATATATTAAAAGATTCGGTAAGTAAACGGAACTATTAGTATTCTAAATAGTACTGAATTGCACACCACAGACCGAACTCATGGAAAGGTAATATTCATCTTACTGTAGGATATCTTTACTCGATTACATTCCTACTTTACGTGGATGCTTAAAGAAGGTGCTCGCCATTTTACAGAAAGATCATTGGAAGGTCCTTCTCTTAATTTTGATAACAATTTCATAGATATAGGTATGCTGACCGTATCATTAATGACAAAAATAATGTAAAGTTTTAATACCCGATATAAAGCTGAACCCTTCGACGTTTGCATTGTACCTGTATTTCAAGTATCAATACTTTATTCTATCGTTAGACAAGAAATACACGATAGATGCACATTTCGATTCAATACTTCAGTTGTCGCAGGTAAATATTGCTAGTAATGTACATGCTGCAGAGTAATAAAATACAGTCTACACTGTTAAAGATGCTTATTATATTTACGGTATTAAGTGTATGATTTATATATGTTTTATTACGCTCTAATTGATTGATATTTAGACTATGAATAGGGAAGATTTTTTAACTTTATGTCAACATGTCATCCTTGGCAATCAAATCATTATCAGATCATCAGTTGACTCTCTGGTTTCTTCTGCCATCGATATTTTACAGGTAAGTTAATTAGAAGCTATAACTGTTATGTTTATATTCGTAGTAACATTTTATTTGTCATATAGCGCCAACGACTTTTATATCCCTATTCATTAAGAGCATACAGAAACAACGTTGTAAACTCTGAAGATTCTAATTACCTATCTTTTACTTTTATATTAGTCTTTATTACCTAGTGATTGTTGTAAAGTAATATATAAGAATACTGAATACCAGGTAATGTGAAAGCCGGTTACTTGAGATATGATGTTAGCTGTAATATCAGAATTTTATCTCAAATTATCTCATAAATGCTGTTAACCTACTGTTTAGGATTCTTGGAAATGTAACTTTCTAGGATTAAACTTATGTACTGAAATCCCCCAACATGTTCTCGCCTCCGATTTATACGCCCTCTTAGATATTATTCCATTGGCTCACCAAGTGGATAACTCTGCTAAATCCGGGTCAATATGTTATTTAAGAATTGCTACATTAATTTGTAATCGATACTAATTGATATTTTACAACTTTCCACTAATAGTGCCGGATTTAATTTGCATACAAATCTTACTCATTGCTCAAAATGGAAAGATAAAGGTGACTTGATACGCGCATAGCGTACTAAAGCATTTTTAAATTTCATATTTTCTGGTATTGTTAGTAAGGAATATCACTATACGAGTATTATCTATATACGTACAGTATAGATTAGTAAATTTACTAATAAAAATTTTTCTTGCATTGAAGCTCCAAATTTGATAATAAAGCTAGGGACATTAATATCTGACACAAATACTTCCCCCGCTGTAATAAATCAATTCCTTTTAGCCGTTAAGCAAGAATACATGAAGTTAGTACAGTTATCATAAAATATTTCAATATTGCGACCACACCGTTCATTAAAAAGCTTTCTTGTTTTAATGTACAATAAATCCAGTAAAGCAAAACTATTCTATAAATTTATCAAGACAGAATATCATACGGAACAAGAAACCAAAAAGTAAACATATATATATAAATATATATATATATATTCATCATTACGTTTAGCAAATTGCAATCCAATTAACGAATTTGTCCTACAGACTTTTACAGATATTAGGTGTAAATGGTCAAGATGTACATGTTTTGAAATTCTGGATTCGAGGATTGAATAGTGATTGTTGTCTGCATTTACGAAACGCTCAACCGAACTCACCAAGATTAATCTATGCGACAAGATAACATTGCTATTAATTGTTCTAAAGTAAACCACTGTAAATTACTTAAGTAATTCAAAGCGAAAATTCTAACTGCCTAAATAAAGCATGAGTAAAGAACTTGATTTCAAACTGATTTTGAAATTATTCCAATTGCTGAAATTTACTGTTTTAGATTCTATCATGTATAAAGATTAAAATAAAGTACGTTTGCTATAAAATGATGCGCGCAAATGCAATTTATTTTTGACATTACGAGTCATGATGGCAATGTTTTAGAATTTTATATCAGACTAAGCAGCTAAATGCAAAATCGCAAATATGCGTTAACCTAAAACAGTAGACACTACTGGAGCTAAAGCAAGTCTTGCATATTCGTCAGTTATTGAGGTCTATTGGGAATAGTAGGCCTACCAGTGGGCTTTCTCGGTACTTGCGGAGCTGGCTTCGGAGATGATGGAGGTGGACGACTAAGTACAATGTTAGAAGAGTTAATTCAGAATCTTACCGAGCCTAACTGTAATGACTAAGAATATTACCTTGGAATTGATGGTGGTAGGCGGGTGGGTTCCAATGGCCTAGATGGTGCATTAGGGCGAGAAGGTGCAGATGGACGCCTAGGAGGTTGAGGTGCAGTACGATGAGAACTAAAATGATCAGGACTATGAAAGCGTGCGTATTCGAAAAGCGGAGCGTAATTAGACAGCAGCAATCAAACAGCCAAAGCAAACATCAAGCAAGCATATAAGCAAGCGGCAAAATTACTTATCAGGCCGTGTAGGCATTGCGTTGCTCATTTCATCTTCCGGTATTGGGGGAGGATCTGGAGTATGGATAGTTTTATTCGTAATATCTGCGATAACAGTAAGAGCTTCTTTACATGCATGATACATGCGAACCATTTGTTCGCGTCTCACTTCTTCCTCCTTGCTTTCTTCCATCAGAGAATCTAAGCCCTATAAATAGGTTCAGAAAATTTATCATTATACGTGTATCGTATTAGCAGAAAAAATCTATCAAAAAATATACTAACTCCACTTGTGGCAGTCAAAGAATAAAGTCCACTCAGTAAATCCGATCCGATAAAAGCGATGGTCTTAAGTCATATTAGAAAAACAAAGTAAAATTCTATGTTACAAAACTATGTCGACGTAAGAGCTGTCAGCCGCTAAACAAAGCAATTACATAGCTTACATTGTTTACAATTAGATGCATAGATATTTTTGGTACGGAATCTTGTATAATTTTTTTTATTATAGACATATAAGAATCAACCAAGTTGCGAATAGTTTCTACTTGTCTTTCAAGTTGCGGATCCAGTGAACCTAAATCAGCCTAAGAGACGTGTGATTTAAATGTTAAGTTAATCTCGGGATATTGAAAATATCAATCACACCCAATCATCTAAATACGAACAGTAGAAGATGATCCACCAGCAGAATCCGCTTCTTGTAATCTTTCCGGATAAACACCTGCACGTAGGAATGAAGCTTTCCAGCTATCAAGATCTTCATCGGAAGAGGCACAGAGATCTAAGGTTTTATGTTCTTTATACAAATTTCTATCATTGGGATAACCAACTGCATCAGTAAAGTTGTAAGACAAAATAGTTAGTTAATACATGTCACAGCATGCGAACCTTTTATCAGGGTTGAATAATGCAAATGAATGAGCTTTTCGGCCCATGAATCCAGCATCTAAATCTCTTATTTTACAGCCTTCTAGATTAAGAAGATACTTTTGATCTTGTTCCTATAAAAAAAGGAAAATTATCAAAATAAAAATCGTTGGCAATATAAAACTACTAATTTTCAAGGTACTCTACTCAAGATTACCATATAGTAACCATAAAATAATAAAAGAAACACAGAAACTTAAGCTACCTGTTCATCCTTATACCAAGCGAGTGTCTCCGCTACATATCAGTTTAAAATTAAGAATACTTTTAGATTACTCCTCTAGGAGAGGATGCTATAGGAAAGCGTGACAAATTCGTCGAACGATATTGCACAAATTAGGCACTAACCACTTAGAACAAACCAGTAATCTTTTGACATTCCCTTCATAAAACCAACACTAGTCAAAGTCAGCCAACCTTTACGAATGACCTTTCAATGGACAAAGAACACGGTTAATTTTGCGTTCATTAAATTAGTTAGGATATTCTAACAACAGTTTCATGTCACATAAATGACTAGAGACTTTATTACTAACTACAGTAAATATACTTTCAAAGTAAAGAACATTAGAAAGTTAAAAAACTAAAGCTACCACCTGGTTGCTGACTCTCTTTTTAGTTGTGCTTGCAACACTCTTAACTTGAGCACTAGAATGAGATCATTAACCAAAATGGCTTAGATTTAGCGACAGAACTTTATAAGGAATAGTTTAAAAAAATAGCAGCTAACTTAGCAGAACCAATAAAATCAGGGTGATTCGTATTAATATATGCCAATTGAAAATCGATTTGAAATACGGCCTGTAAAGAAAACATTATTAAAATACCATGTAATAGTAGATAAGAAATGAAATAATGATCGCATAGCATACGGCATCTTTAGCTTTGACTTCTTGATTGCGAACATGCTCCAATACTATTCGTTCGACTTCGTCTCTCAGCCTTGGAAATCGCGACATCTTATAAAAATAAACAGAATAATTTATTGAATATTCCATTTATAATTATATTGGCTATTATCGAATGTTTGTATATGAAAATAATACCATTTCCGATATTTTGTTAACGCTATTGGATATTTCATTTATCACCATATCTATACATTTAATACTGGGGGATTTTAGGCGTTCAATCTGACGTTTGGTTACACCTTCAAAGGCCATATCAGGAGTAAATAAGCCAGATCTATTGATAAATTTGTTTTTAGTTGAACAGCACAGGTAGGTAGACACGATGCACCCAAAGATATTTATATAAGGAAGGCACTACCTAACACCATGGATATTTCGAATAGCATAAGTTATCTCTCTTCTCAGTTCTTTTTCATCTACTTCGAGCTGTAGTACATACGTATACAACACAAGGATAGAGATTTGAAATCAAGAAACGTATTCAATTGCAGAACCTAATGTTGTTACAATAAATCCTCCCATATTTTTAGCAATAATGACGAATATTTACCTTAACAAGTTCAAAAGGAAATCGTTCATGAAATATTCTATTCACTTTAGCACCGCCCGATAATTCTAGACTGTCTGTAGTGGATCCTTCGATATCTTTTGTAAAATCCTTCTCAAATTGTTGAATCATCCTTAGTATAACGATAAAAAGTAGAATACATTAACTTGGTCACGCAAGCTATAGTAAATTAATTACACTGTATGAGTTAATATCAATTATTTTTTATGCTAACGTTAGCAATGCTTTCGTTTTTCTTTGGGGATCATCACTACTGAAATTTTTAAATTCCGAGACTTCCTTCTCTAAGGCCAAAAATTGCTGTTGCAATTTGCTTCGCAATACTGGCAAAGTATCTCTGATATGATTTGTCAACTGCTGATTTAAGACTTTTTGTAAAAATGAAGTCCCCATTCTATCAGCCATATGCCTATCCAAATTAAACGCATGAAGATTAAAATGGCTGAAGGGCAATATTCCAAAAAATAGCTACATCTCATTTTTTTGAGTATTACATGTAAGAAGGGTGACCAAGGAAGAACTTTCTTTCAGAATCGAGTGCTGTCCTAATGTCTTTTCTACCCTCGATATCTCTTTGACTACGATTGACAACTCCAACATATCCTACCATCAAGAATATTTAGAAGCAGAGAGTATAATGAATCAGTACCAATGTTATAGTTTTATCATTTTCATAGTCCTTACCCCGCCTTAACGGCAATAACTTGTTTTCTAATATATCTCTAGCATCAGTTCCATCATCCATTAAATCTAACTTGGTAATGACTCCGATAGTTCTAAGACCTGTAGCAAAGTTGGAAAGTTCTCGTAATGTGGTACTATTTCAATACAAAAGATATCTAATTCGGGCATAGCTAAAACTTAGAATTGACTTTTAGTAATAGACTAATACCTTGCGGGTCAACTTCTTTGGCAATTTTTAAGGCATCAGAATTAGCTAAATCAGCGTTGGCGGGTGATACAGCTAAAATTAGAGCATTTTCTTTGGTTACAAATTGCATAATCATATCTCTAATTTGTTTTTCAATGTCTGCAGGTTGGTCGCCAACTGGAACTTTAGTCATACCAGGCAAATCCACTAGGGTTAAGTTAAGTACTACAATTGCGAAAGATGAAAATTTAATTGAGTAACTCTATCTTTCTTCCTAATTTGATCTCCTTGGGTGGTTGTATCATCTTACCATGTGGAGAATAGACTCGGAGATTAATAGGAACGGGGGATATTCCTTTATTTTGTCCTGTTCCTCTATCGGTTTCATCTTCAATTTCTTTACGAATTTCGTTAAAGTCAGTAAATTTTCGACCACGACAGTGTAAAAATTCTCCATATTCTACAATAATAAGGGAGTGTAAGATTGTATCGATGAAAATGTTGATTAACAACGCCATGAACATGTCATTCTTCCATATTTAATTAGTTTATGCAAATTCATTCGCTTGAACAAGGTATAACCGACGGAAGAATATGATTGGATTTTGCCAATCCAGATTAAGAAAATAACCCGTTTATGCTGAAGTTAAACAAATAGAGAGTCAACTTACCCATTTTATTATTAACCAGCTGTAAAACCAGTGGCCTTCTCGTAACTATACCAGAACCTCGAGGTAAGAAATCCCTGTGGTAACAAGTGCAATCAATAACATGTCATGAAGTGTAGAATATAGTGAGTGTAACCATTTCAATACCATTACCCCATTGTATGTTTGAATTGAAGTCAAGATGCCATGATTTCTATTGGCATAAGGGTATGCAAAATTATCTATGCATCAAGACTGTACAGCAAATAAGCTAAACTGTCATTCAACTTGCTATGTTACAATTATGATAAGAATTGCCAGCTTAGAAGCTGCTATTTTTTTTTTCATTGAATCTCTTTGCTGTTCCATTTTATTCTACTAAGTGAAATCAACATCAGCAAGTTATTGCAAACCCTTGATTGATGATGTTACAGTAGTTGTGTCGATATGATTAAAGTCTACAATAGCTACTATTCCTTCTTTCAAGCCTAAATTACAACGATTATCAACATGCTATGCATAAACTGTCATGACTTGTGGTATAGAAATAAAGTAACAGTATGATTAATCCATTGAATTCTTGTTCATCCATAAGTAAGAATACCACAATGAATTCAAGGATGATCGTAGAAGAAACAAGGCAGTCATGCAGTGTCCTGTTTTGATTTACCTGCCGACAAAATTTTCTAAAACGGAGCTTTTACCAGCACTTTGTCCACCAACCACAGTAATTTGCGGTAAATCCATAGGTGAATCCAAACCTAACTGGGAGAAAGCATCTTGTAACTTGTTGACCAAAGGGATCAACCTTTCCATTCCTTGATTGCCAGACATGTTGATCTCTTTGGAGAAGATTTTTTCACTGCCAATGAATTTTCTACTGCCAACGTCAATATGAGATTGCCACAATCTTGATCGAGTTGACTTCAGTGATTTGACGCCCAGGGGGTGACGTTTTACCGTGCCGTCGAGCGAGGACTACGATCCTCCACTACAGTGTTTTGACTGTAGTGTACAGTGTACAGTGTACAGTATCGTCCTGGACGTACTGTAGGCAGGTAGCACGCGAGACCAAGCCGACAGGACGGTGAAACGTCAGCCACTCAGGCTTCAGCTGTGCCCTGGTGTCTGTACTCTACATACTGTACACTGTACAGTATGTCATGTTTCAGTTCGACGCTTCTACCAGTTGTATTTTAGGAGAATTACGTAATACCGTCCTGTACCAGTGTTCTGTCCGAGTGTCCGTATGATCACAACACCGAGTTCATAATAATGAACAGTATACTGTACTGAACAGATAGACATTGAAAGTCCACTTGCTGTACAACATATCACAGCTATAAAACATTTTATCTGGCACTTTGAGAGTTTTTCTTGGCTAAAACTAAAATGGAAGAGTCGCTAATTGGATAACATTTTCTTGTAAGCATACTGTATACTACGGTATATTCGTAATGTAGAACTTTGAATAATTCAGGGCTCTTTGTCCATACTCGTACTGTATAATGGAGATACATAAGCACCAGTAATCAACTAATTATATATATAAATAATTATCAATTCAAATGAACGGTGTACGGTACTAAGTTCTCCACATTTGCTGGTACATAATAATATACAAATGGCAAATTTATATCCAATGCTTGAATTTCAGCAACTTTGCAAAATGACATTGTGATAAGGTTGTAGCCCGCTATGCAGTGCTGCAGACAGGAACTGAAATTTGCCCGTTTTATAATCATAAAAAAAAAAATTTTCCTATCAAGTATTATAAGAGAGAATCAAGACAAAATGAGAGAGAGCCAAGACAAATTCAGTTGCGGGCAGGAGGGGAAAATTTTTTGTTGTCTAGTCCCTGGCAAGACTTGCAGGCAGTAAAGGTCAAGAAAACTCAATACGGAGTACGGACCAGAGCCCTAACCGTGATCGCTTTAATATGCTACAAGCGTCATTAACCCTTGATCCGTGAGTCAATATACTTTAGTAAAAGTTATACAACACCCGCGGGGCGCCAGTGCATTCAAAACTCTGACCCTCTGAGCTCTGGTAAAGACGATACAAGCTGTAGCGCTAAATCTCCAGAACTGGCATTCTTTTTTAGCATAAAAATGTAAAGAAGTTATATGCTGATTGGATTTTAGATATTTTGTAGGAATGGCTTAAAAAAGGGAGAGAGACACGTCTCTATTTTTGGAGTTAACCTTGGAAGGAATGTGGGAGGTACGGTATCCTACTGTGTAGCATCGGAATACTCTACCTGGATCATGGAACAAATTATATCGTTTCCTCAATAGTTTTCCTTTCTATTGAATCAACAGTGCAAACACTTGACATATATAGCCGCAAATGCAAGGTTCAAAGACACCAAGTAAAACAATTTACCTTAAAAACCTTACCAATGCTATATTGATTTTGAACCGAACAAACTTTATTCGTATCTTACAATATTGACGTAAACATGCAGTACTGCACGTCATACATGATAATATGCATATGTTAGTACAGTAGGTCAATACTTAGTAGAAATTCAGCAGATCAATAATTCAGCCTTAATTTCAATTACTTTGTAATTACAGAGTAAAATCGACAATACGATTATCACCTTGTAAAATTATACCGTATAATCTTTATCATAAATTTTCGATATACGCGTGTTGTTGCGTCTACTTGCTAGTTAAAGCATCAGCCTTATTGTTGCATATAATATAATTTAATTTAATTTAATTAATGGACGGTAATTTAATGAGTTCCACAAATTCTCTTTTCATCCCATTACCTTTGTTTTTTTATGGGTATAACTCAATCATTATATGGACGTAGTGTATTGGTGGAGTCTGTAGTGGTATAGAAGATTTCGTATAGGATAACATAAGAATAGTAATAGCAACTAGACAGATACTTTTTACCGGTATTTATATGTATGTTACGAACTTGTCTCGCGTTTAATTAAGCGTGGTAATATCATAAGCTTTTGCAGGTAGTGTACATGTACACAAAAATTATCTTTATAAATACAAGTATACGTTTATGGATGCATCTAGCTATCACGTCGATCCATTAGATACACTCACTATAAAATTGTCAGCAACAAATTAGGATATCTAATACACGTATATGATTATGGATACATCTAGCTATCACGTCGATTCATTAGATACATTATAAAATTGGCAGCAACAAATTACTATGTCTGTATTCAATATGAAAATGTCGCGGAGATTTATGAATTAGCTGTTTTCACCTATGTTATTAAACCATGCAGGACTACAATTCGTTCTCTGACATGTGATACATTTGATCAATTGTATAGTCTTTATGATCAACAACGTCCTTCAGCTGCTCATTATAAGCCTGATGACCTCGATGTCGTTGTTGCAAGATTGTCGTGGACGTCATGGCTGGCTTATAATTAATTGGTATTCGTGGACAAGAAGGTGAACTACCGGATTTAACCTTAACCACACCTTCAGCAGGTAATGAGAGATCATTGCTTGCCGCAGCACTGCTGATACCCTGCTTTCCAACTTGCTTTTGATGCCATTCATCAGCATCGATTGCATAATGTGAGAATCCTGTATTCAAGGCATCCATTCTATAGGGGTATAAAAGAAGATCCTCAAAAAAATATTTTATTCACGTATAGGCACAAATATATAATCTGCGTATCGTACACTGCTCTAACACAGACTCTACCCTAGAAATATTAATTTGTTTTTTTTCAATCATAAAGGAATACATTCCGTTTACGCATTGTATATACAGTATATATTGTAGCAGTTACTGTAAATTGTTATGACATCCTTTTATAATAGGTGTATGTTAAACTGCGAAAGTTTAATATCCAGCATCTAGTGGATTGTGGGTGTATTGTGTGAATGTATTGCTAACTAGTATTATGTAAATCATGTCCGCTCACGAGTAATTATACATGTAGCCTGCTTACTTTATTAAACTACAATTGATATGCAAAAGTAGAAATGCTTAGATACATCTTTCTACAACTATGTAACAAATATAGTTAATTCACAATACGTTGTAAGACTTCTAAATGTATTCAAGTTGATAACAGCGGCGTGGTTACCTCTTGGCAAGCTTAACAGTCCCTGAGCTAGTTTTGAACGATGTTCGTGGAGACCAAGTTGAGGTCATCAAAACCTAAGATGATAAAATAGGTCAATTTCCTTGTGCTAGCAAGTTCTTAGAAAATAAATAACAGTCGTAGGTGTTAAAACGATACCCTGTCACTGGATTGATCATTCAAAGGCGGAAGTTTAAAAGATGACAATGATGATGCGTCGCTCATTTCCTAGTAAAATATAAATAATCGGTTACAATTTCCGTTGACTTATCATCAAGTCTAATACAAGAATTTATAAAACTCTTCATAAAGCATTGCTATAGTATATTAGCTTATTTTTTCTCTCCAATTTCATGAACGAGTAAAATATAATAGAGAGAAAATCCATCTCACACTACGCGTTACAAGAGAGTGCCATTGCTCTGTTTGTCGTAGTATATATACACGATCCCATTATGGCAGGCAAACAAGCTTAAATCATTTATACTTTATCTCAAATACTTCTGTAATTAGTGATGATCTACGATTTCATGATATAGTACATTACTTCTAAGCAAATTAATTTGTAAAAAATGAATGTTAGATTATAAACCTAGCTTAATCAAACTTGTTTAAAACCGCGTAAAAATATTGTTCATCAGTAATTGGAAGGTTGTTCAAATAAAATCAGTCTTATCTGAATGTATCATTTTCTGCATTAAATTAATATTAAATATTTTCAGCCTTTAACTTCGGTCAACGTATGAACAATGCTAAAGCTATTGTAGCCTAATAATGCTATAGACGTTTAATTCATCGCTACAAGCATTTAATTCAGCGAATAAAAGAAATAGTTACTCATATTTCACATAAACAATTATATTACCGGCGTCAACGCTGTTGGACGAGATGAAAATTTCTGTTCGTTCAGCATTGACTCTGGAGCTGATTTGGTCCTATTACGCTTAGGTTTAATTGAATTAGATTCCGGAGCTACATTTTTTTTAATTTAAAATAGATAATTAAAATTATGGCATATTAATAACAGTGAAATCATACACATGCCTATGAATTAAATAACATGACACAACTACTTGAATATTACAGTTAGCATATTTTAATTCTTTAAACTACTAGCTGATTCAGGCATAGTATTAATAACAATTATTAATACATGATATCGACCACATATAGACTTTATCAACCATAATAGGAAGATGATAAATACGCTGTCTACAGTATGATTCATTATCGAATGAAATTTTTAGCTTCTGTACTTAAGTCTTACCAAGTAGTGCTAGTAAAAGTTGGCAACAATCTCTCACTTGGGCATTTAAATTTCGATCTGGTATCAATAAAGTTCCTGCTTGATGATATCCTAGGCTTATCAATAGCTGCCGGGACTTAGGGTTAACTTGCCAAACATTATGAACATAGGAATCCGTAATGTCGATGTAGCTTGAATTAGTCGCATGTAACTATCAAGTAAATATTTAATTAAATCATAAGTATATTACTTGGATGTTAATATAAATTGATTTTAGAACAATTTAATTGAACAGGATATCATATAGTTTAGTTATATATACCAGTTTAATCAAATATTTATGCAGTTTATCATCTAACGGCAATAACTTGGAAATTGCAAAGAGGCAGGACGGAAATTTCACTATTCCTTAGGTAAAAATATAGAAAACGATTGAGTCCTTATAAGTAATTTTTCTAACTAGATTATGCGCATCAATAGTTTTCCAAATTGAGAAAAAGTTCTGAAATGATTCAATAACAATGAAGCCTTGAAATACTACTACTAGCTTACCCTTAATAGATCTCAAGGCTAGTTGACATGGCCTTAGGAGACTATCATAGTCCCAATGTGGAAATATAACACAATTATTGTCCAACTGATTTGGATTAGATTGAAAGTTAAAACCAATCAAAGACAATAATTTTCGACATGCTGGTATTTCTGCCATTTCGGTCGATAGCTGCATCGTATCAGGATTTTGCTGTAAATCTTGCACATATGCTACTGCACGGTCAATCTTAAATGAAAACATGGTGAGTTTCAAATAATTATTATCGTGGTCAGAACGAAAAGATATCACAATTGTAAAACACTATTTTAAAGAGGTAAACCTTCTCATACGCTACTGTACTATACAAAATTCGATCTAAATGGAAGTTTCTTACCAGCTGCAACATTTCCTTTACAATCTGAATAAAATCAGGCATTTTATAGCATTTAAATAATTCAGCTAATAACTTCTGTAATTCATTCATCTTCACAGAGGGTACGACATTTATTTCTATAGAATTAAATCAATTGATGAGTTTGTTTGATATATAAAAATTCAAATTATTTTTGCATACTGCCACAAACTTATTCTGCAATTCATAATTGGTAACTACGTGAAATTTATTACCCTCGAATGATTTATCGCGGGGTGATGATGTCTGTTTACTGGTAAGTAATGTTTCCATTCGCATTTTTTGTTCATCAATAGATTTATTCAACATGTGATGTTCTATCTGTTTAATATCTATAGCCATATCTTGTCCCAAGAGCACATAAGATCCCCAGCATACGGGTTCGACCAGTCGATTATCTTCTCGAATGCTATTTAATGCTGATTTTAATGCTAGACTTAATCGTTGATGTTTGTAAAGATGACTGTAAAAATGGAACCAAAAGGCATCAGATGCCAAATCAGGTATCGGCCATAGCGGTACAAGAACAGAACATGCTCCACAAGCCAGTAGCATATTGGGTAAATGATAAGTTAACTGATGTAGAGCATTTTTATCGCTATAGCTATTCTGGCTGCACGAGCTGAGAACGATAATTTTTGCTTTTAATTTTATTTGTTTCAAGTCATCCATTGTCACTAAATAGGAATCTTCTTCCGCTGTATCCGTATTCAATCGATAAGGATTGGGAGTAAATGCTAAACAGTTATAATATAAACAGCCTAATGTTGATAGATGGACAACTGAAGCTTTGGTTAATTCCTGGAGTACCCGTTCCTTGGTTGCCATCGAGCCTACTAAAGGCGTTGTATTCAGTCGTAATCCAATTTGCCTAACTTCGTCTAACGACATTGATAACGGATTGTTTGATTTCCAAACACGTTCATTGCTTGCTAGTTTTTGCTTGAAAACAGGATTACCAGCTACTAAGATGCATTCAGATTGAATGATATTATCGGAAGTTTCCTTTTTATCGCCTTCCTTAAACTGTTGTAATGATAGATCGTATGGGTAAACATGAACCCTTGGTTTTTGATAACTAGTAGCATAGTTATGCATTGAATGCTTCATAGCATTACTATTGGCAATTTGCAGTGTTAGAAGAGACGAGAAAATGCTGACTTTAAATTTTTGATATAAACTTGTACCACAGGCATCACATAATGTATAATACGGCACAAAGGCTAAATGGTTTCCACAAACTATGATTAAATGATCGATACTAGCTAGATTGAGATCATTTTCAATAGGTGAGATAAGTTTAGCATACAGGGTTTTTAGAGCCGATAACACACTACTGCACTGGATACGTTCATATAATTCATGAAGAAATGTTGGATCATCACGGACTGAATGACTTTGACGATAATCAAACAACTTTCGATTTTCCGTATGATAGTATAATCTTTGCAAATCATTTTGATTGAACAGATCTTTATCTTCAAGAACGCTTCTAGCTGAAGGCATTTCAGATTTTCCGGCATTATTAGGAATAATTTTGGAGTCGGAATTTTCTGGTGAGGTGGCACGTTTTTTTCTCAACACTGCAGATCTGCCTATGTTACTAAAATTTTGCATCTGATTACATAGATATCCGATGCCTTTCAATTTAACTTGATGGAATCGA
Organism: Trichoplax adhaerens; assembly: GCF_000150275.1. Lineage (NCBI taxonomy): Eukaryota > Metazoa > Placozoa > Uniplacotomia > Trichoplacea > Trichoplacidae > Trichoplax > Trichoplax adhaerens. The sequence continues at coordinate 5,043,073 of NW_002060944.1, read as the reverse complement.
ATAATGTCTCGTGTAGGTGATATTAACCACAAGTAGATATATCCATGAACCACTGAATAGTAGAGAAGCATGGAATCGGATGACATACTTTGTGTAGCACTTAAAATTTCCTCTAATGATAATGAGTAATTATCACGTCGTGATCCATGAAATTGATCCCTCAATTTAACAAATTCTACTAAACGAAAGGAATTATACTTCTCAGCATACATTAATGCTTCATCTACTCTATCTAGTTTTATCAATACTTCCTGTATATAACGGTAAGAATTTAATAATTCAATTTCATAACGCGATAAGTCATTTTCAAAATATGAAACAACTTCATATAGAAAAACAATAGACTGTTCGTAATTATTTTGAAGGCAATGCAAATAGGATAGATGATATTTGCTTATCATTTCTTTATCATAATCCAACATTTGCTTTGCTAATCGTAGAGCTTGTTCGGCACTAATTTGCGCTTGTCGATAATGTTTCATGGTATAATAGACTGCAGTCAATTTACAACAAGCTTCGTATTGGATACTATATGTTCTTAGTGAAAGAGTTAATGTCTTATCGTAATAGTTTATAGCCTTTAGTAATTCACCAGACGACTGACAGATATCTCCTAGTTTTAGCAAAGCATCCATTTGTGATGATGAATCGGCAGCTTTCATAGATAAATGTAGCTGTTGCTCGCAGTAAGCTAACGCTAAACTATAATTGCCCATTTTAGAGTACGCTACACCAATACTTCCATATGCGGTACCAAGCATTAGAGTTTTGTTGGCTTTCCTGCTTAAAACAGCTAGAGCTTCATATGCAGCGATAGCAAGTTTATACTCTTGTAATAATAAATAAATAGATCCAAGATTAGCGTGGGCCTCCAACAGCAAAATTTGTAATGAATCGCCACGTTCTCCCTCAGTATCTTTACTCTTATCGTCATCATTTTTTATTGTTGATTCTGTGAGGTCATGGCTCTCGCATTTTTGATTTACTTCGTCCGATGAATGTTTCAATTGACTATTATTAACTTTCTTTTCATGATTTTCACCACTAGATTGAATTGTTATTTCTTTGGTGAGCTTTTGTTTAAGTAGTAAATTAGCGTCATGATTTCCTACTCTAGTATTCAAGACCTTGATGTGCGATGTAGCATATTTTAAAGCTTCTTTATATAATCCAAGAACTTTATACATTACACTTAGCTTTCCTATAACTTCTTCTTCACAATGAAGCCAATGTTCTCCGGTCAACTTATCATTGCTGCCTAAAACTTTAAAGACATATTGAGAGCTACCAGCAAGATTTTCATTCTCAAATTCCACTGTCCAATCTTGAATTGAACTGCTAGTGATGCTGGGCGTATTTGAATCGTTATCATGCGATGCATTAAGCTTGCTAAGTACATATCTACTGATTTCATCCGAATTTTTCTTATTGTCATAATTTTTACTACCTTTCTTTCCAACATACAACGCGCTTTCATAATGTAAAATAGCCATTTTGGTATCATTGATGGCAATATAGGCGCGACTTAAATCAAGGTGACATTTGATTTCAATATCATAGATGCTAAGATCGTTTACAAGTTTTAAGCAAGAATCGTATAAAGGCAAAGCCTTAGAGTAATCAGATTTCTTAAGATGGGTCGAAGCTAGCATATGAACAGCCATAGCATAGCTATACTGATTATACATTGAACCATGCTCAACAATACAGTCAAGGAGGGTTAATGCTATATCTTTGTGATTGCATTCCAGTAAAGCCGACACAATCACTACCAGCCTCCAGAGAATATCTCGTTCAATTGTTGCTATGATTAAAATTGAAAAAGATGTGAGCATATTTGAAGGATTATTCAATAATTTTTATAATTTTATATTAAGAAATAGCATTACTTTAGTTTATTACCATATATATGTAACTTTTGTTCAATACCGCACAAATTTGCTGACAGTTTAGTAATATTGTCGATGTATAAGACTCCGTCATCAAAATCATCATTTAATAGCTTGATATAGTTGTGAAAGTTAGCAATAATACTGTCTTGATTTTCTAATAAATTAAATGATTCCATAATGTGACATAAATGTTGAGATTTGGTACACTTTTCTTGGAGCTTCCTGTAATGAAAATACATAAGCTATTTTGTCATCATGGCACAATTAATTTCTTTTCATTTTATATCGTAATAAACAACGAATCATAGAAAACTTAACTGTAGTCTAATATAAAACTTGACACTTAGAAAGTACTGACTAGAACGATAACTTTACGGCGAATTTAAAAAATTTAAACCTGTAAAATGCGCATGGATAGATTTAAGCGTTGTGTGAAGGATATAACTCAATTGTTATTCTTGTTCACAGTCGGTTGTGATGTATTAATACTTTACTGATATTTATGATTACTACAACGTCTGGATTAAATTAGGTTTTTGATTACAAGTATCTTAAAAATGAATAATAGAGACTATTACTGAAATCAATAACGATATTATAGAATTTGTTAAAGCCTTTGTCGTCTGAAAGAAGCAGATACAATTAGTTACTTAATAAATATCTATAATAAATTAGTATTTACCTTTGATTTTCTAACAGCTGCTGAAAGTACCGGCATAAGTGTATAATTGCCTATTTGAGATTGCCAATCAATGTAGTGATATTTGCATCACTTTTTAATTTACTGAGCAATTGATTACTCTTTGCTAATCGATTAGAGTAAAATAATTATTGTATTATTGTGGCAGTGGAGAAAAGGTGAGTATGGCCAATCTGCTGCAAACCAATCATCGAGTCCAAGTGAACGCTAAACAACCTAACTACCGACTACCGATGTTTGTCGGATCATAACGTAGAGGAAAAGAAGTGAAAGCCTGCATGTACGCATATAAGATATTGAAAAAAATTGCGTACCACTGTCTAATTTGATATACATTTACAATTAAGAACCGAATAACTATCCTTCCTATATGTACGTATTAAAGTGCATCTTATCGACAATAACTCCAACGCAGTACAAATTCATCCAAGTATCCGCTTGATGCAAAAGATTACTGTATCAAGAGTCAATTTAGCCTAGTAGTATGTTTTCGATTTCCAGTATACGAAGTCATGTATATTATTGTGAATTACAGTGATTTTCTACCCTTGAATACTTGTATGGATAATTGAATCGATTTGATAATCATAAGAGCTTGCAGCAATTTCCGTTTAACTTTACGTTATTAGATAGCGTTGAAAGGAAACCATGGTAATTTGGCTTGTGCATGCGCATCGGACATTCAGGTTAATTCTACAGACTGCTAGAAGGAAAGCTGACAAAGCTTCCAATTAATTCATTTTTTCGAAGTTGTTTTTAAAGCCTTTTTTTGACGTCTATTATAAGAGAAATACTATCAGAAAATCGCTCATTGATGTAAAAGTAAATATCAACATACCGTATAACCATGGAAAAGTAAATTACATGCAGTTCCTATACAATAATACACTGAATATCTCTGCTTCAAGCAAGTTTGAATTACTGCTACTATATCGTTCATTCCTTCTACTGTGCTATATCTACTCGTAGTCCGTACCAGTACGGTTTGCGCATACTATAGAATCACGACTAGCATCCGGACAAGTACTTTACGACCTTAATTTTTCTACTTCGTTATTGTAAAAGTGGTCTTAGATTCTTACAAGAGATCTACAACTACTGTAATCTACAGTTATCATGTCCACATTGAATGAATTAATGAATGCAGTAAGATGATTAGTGTTACTGTACGCGTAGATTTACCTACAGTGCTATAGTCAGTTCGCAAACTGCAAAAATAGCAAAACACGTCCATCAGTGAATTCGTCTTTCTTTATAAATCAGAGAAATTATCTTTCTTCATGCAGTAATATTACTAAAAAAAAACCCAGAAAATCTCTATTTCTTGGATGATTTTAATAATAATAGACTAATTCAAATAATCAATACATAGGTAACTTGCAATTACTGAAGTAATTGCCAAACATTTAGAGATACTATTATCATTGAAGTAGTTATTATTGAATTGATAATATTCTGATTATGAAAATTATTATTTATTTTTACAAGCTCTCTGATTATGACATTTACTGCTACACTTAACATTAGCATTAAAACATTGCCATCGGTTAATAATACAAGATGTATGGCATTTTGCAAATTGACTAGGCATTTAGCCAATGGACTGGATTTTATACTTGGATGATAACACATCCTATCCCATTCGTTGCACTATTGTAATTGTAGATGTATTTCAAAATTGATGGAGCAACTTGAGGGAAGTATTGGAGCTTAAGGTGTATAAATAGAATGGGCTACTACAAGTAGACATGCCTTTGACGATTAGTTGGTCACTATCGCCGCTAAGCACATCTGGTTTATTACAAGAATGCCTTAACGATGCCAGATGCAGTTGTCCATGCTATCCCCCTTTGCACTCACAGTACAATAAAGTGAATAAAACTTTTCCAACTGCATTACTCCATCTGCCTCTACAGTGGAAAAAGAAACAAAAAACTGGATAACAATAATGCTCGTATACAGAGCATAGAGTTAGTGTATTTCTTTATAGTTAGTAATCTCTCGTAGGGCAAACTTCTCTATCATCATCACCATATCCCAAGGCTTGGATAGAGTAAAATCACTCCCAATATTCGGTCCATGTATGCCGTTTTCGTACTCTATCACCTCGTGACAAAAATCTATCTTTCACACTTTCACTATATCACGGGCATCGAGTTCATGACTCTATACAGTCTCGCTAAAAATGTTCCAATATGACTGATGAATGAGAGAGTGTTGTACCCTGTTGCAAATGATCTGATTAATTAATTATTATTGATCCCATTTTACTTTATTTGCTAGCCCAAACTCAGATTTCTTCATTTGATGCCATTTCATCATCATTTTTTGTATCTTGGTACACATACCAAGACTACAACTACCGTAAAAGGAATGCTTTTGCTTGCCTTGTCAGTTGTATTTCTTCTCTTTCTAAATTTCTTCCATTACTGTTTGTTTGGGCTGCAGCTCGACAATGGATCACACTATCGTCACTATGGACCATTTAGTGCAACGCTTCTTGTCCAAATGCAATACTAATCCATAGTTCGATTGGGCTGTATGCAACTCGACTTGCACCGATTCAATTTGTTAATAAAATCCAGGAAAGTAAACAAATAGAATCGGCAACAAAAAACGTCCAGATCGCATGGAATCTTTGCCTTTTATTTATTTACTCAAGCTGCATCATATCTAGCGTGCTATACACCTCCACATGTAGAGTACAACAACGCGATATTAACCTGCAAAAACTAATACAAGACTGTGCATAGAGTAGACACGATTCCGAAGCAACATGGAAAGTTGCCTTTTATGTCAATAGACTGCGTATGAATTAAAATTTCCTATTCATCAAGGCAGACACTACCTTCATTTAACCTCCATTTCTCCTTGTATATCAATCAATCAATCGGTAAAAGGATTGGATCATCGCCAGATATTTTCACTTGTTATAGCTATTGCAGTTCAAAATTGCCTAGTGATCACAACGATCTATACAGCACATTTCACTTGAAAGATTATACTCAGCGTGCTTGCAACTGGATACAAGGTAAAGTAAAGCATAAAAATAGCCAGCCTAGCGATCAGATACTCCGATTGTACAGCTGTCTAGGTAGATTCATTTGCGTTATTTACAACTTCAAGTTATATCGTAGATGTGGTCATTTTCTGACTTAATTCATTGATTTAAAAGTGTTGAAAAATCTTGTAAAATCCTTTCGTACAGCAAAAATAGATGAGATATTGACCCTTGGACGAGGCAGTCTCTTGTTAACAGTAGTATGATGCATTGCTAAAAAGTAATTCGCCATGATGGTGAATTTTTCAATTGGATAAAACCTCCAAACTTATCAAGCCTACGTACGTTGATTTTGAACAAGTGTTAATTTTTCTCTGCCTGGATCAACCATAAGGTTAATCAATATGCTTAATATTAAAGTGATAATATATCAATAGTATAGGCGTAGAATCGGTTACCTAAAAAAAAGTAGTAAAGGATCGCTGCCATGCCATGCTCTACATGAACACCAACTTCATTTATTTTATTATTTACAGTACATTTTGAACCATTCTTACAAAATAACTTTAGAATTAAAGTTGCATACCAAATACCTATCTTGAATGTAGTATCCGTATCTGTCGATTACTACCATTCAGTGATAGATCCAATTTAATTTTATGGATACTCTTTAGCCCTTTAGAAAAATTGCAATTTCTGAATAGGATTAATTGCAGATCTAAGCTTTCATCATATCAAATACGGTCATGCTGATGTCGACGTATCATTTTATTCGTCTTCTGGCTGATTTTAATGACTTTTCACTGTAAATCATCCATGTGTTCTGACGTTGATTATACGTTGAATGACTAATAGCATTACATGAGTACATGAATAAGGATAAGTTAGCCTCCTATCGAGTTTAGAGCACTTCGTTTCAACAATAAAATGATAAAAATACAACAATTACTATATAAATTGCCAGCGATGATTTAATATATCCATTGCAATAGCAATGCGGAGCACCTACAGTATAGCTGTCAAGCTATTCCTTCGAACGAAATTATTACAAAAATGTAATATTGGCAGCTTTATTAGACAGTTTTGCTTCTTAGGAGCATTTATATTTTTAATTTGTGATCCAAGGTGGACTCCATAATAAAATTTGAACTGTTGAAGTACTAAGTGTCTCTTGCAGTATACGTACAGGATAGCGCTCTGTAATCGATCCATACTAGTCTTGATCATAGAAAATAATTTAGGATAAAATCGTTTTATTTTACCATTTTTTCAGCCCTATTTCGGTTATAACGTCCATGCAATTGTTTGTATAGTGCAATAACAGCGTACTACTATGGTGGCTATAATTGTTGTCATCATTTATCAACTAATCAATAAAATATGAGATAAATTCATACCTGTTAATACAGCATACTAGCGGATAGAATCGCTGCTGTGAAAAAAACTATAGTACAGTAAACTTATGGATTGCTTTACCTCCGAAAATACAAATACTGTACACTACGAAATCGACGATACCAACTACTTCACTACTCCAAGTTATAGATCGGAAACCAAATTGTAATCTTTAATTCATTTGATCAACTCGCTCCGTCAGCAAATAATTACAAGTAATATTGATATATCGTATTAGCTCTTATTGCGGTGCTCAACATAGAAATTTCTGTCAAGATTTCAAATCACTCAATTAATACGGCTTGTCTTGCCAAATAAAGTGGATAGAAATAATGAAGTTTGCCACTTTAAAGCAGGATTTGAAAGCGTATCACTACTGCATGTACAAATGAAGAATTTAACGTTTAGTACGATATGACATTAAATCGAATACGATTGATATTTTTGCGAAATAGGTCTACAAAATGATGCTAGCACATCAAGAATCTCTTCCCCGTTTACCTGTACCACGACTACAAGAAACGTTAACCAAGTACTTGCGTTCATTAAAAGCTCTAGTAGATGATAATGAATACCAATCAAATGAAAATATTGTTAAGGAATTTGGTCAACCTGGAGGAATAGGAGACAAATTAACAAAGATGATTCAACAGAAAGCAAAAACACACGACAGCTGGGTAAGAATCGTATAGTATGCTATACTGTATTAGATAATACTATACGTTTAAAGCTCGACCATTAAAGAGTAAATGAAATAGACTACCAATGCAATGTGCTTGCAATTATCTACGGTGAAGTGCGATATAGTTAGTATTCAGTTTCTCTTCTGCAATACTAATTAAGTAAAACTTATGTGTGCAAGGAATTGTAGTGGTAAATATAACGACTGAACTGGATGTGATATTTGATGAGGAACTTGACCTTCCATTTCTTTAGTAATTAAAATGCTCTATTCCTCTAATATTTATTCATCTTTTATACCAGTTACACGATTGGTGGATGAAGAGCGAGTACCTGGATCCACGGTATCCCATATGTGTACATACCAGTCCGGCATTTCTGTTTCCGAAACGCTCATTTCGAAAAAAGAGCCAGCAAATTGAGTGAGTAAATGCAATGAAAGTTGATCTAATTAATTATCGCTACTTATCACTGCTCAACCTTACCTAAATATTCCTATCTGATCAAACTTTAAACATAAATTTAACATTGGATGTCATTAGTTTTCATATTATATTATCAATATTTTAAAATATTTTTTTATTTCGCTCAATTTCATGTTTAGTTATATGGATGAATTTACCGTAAACTGCTTGTCTCTGTCATTAATAACGACCTTGATTCGTGTTATAGATTTGCCGCCAAGATGATTATAGCTATAATCGAATTTTACTATAAAATCAAGGGGTTAGTTCCATTTTGTTTAAAGTTTGTGATTACGTTCTATAACATTAGGTCATTGTGCACCACAATAAATATGATTACTTTTATAGAATAACGGAAACTCAATTAAACTAATGGATAACTTATTATTAAGCAGTGAATATCTGATAAAATGCAATCGATAAATCTTAGTTGCCACTTTGATACAATTAAAGTTAATACTTCTTCTCTGCAGAATATACTAATCGATAGATTGCAACTACCATCTTCAAGAAGCTCTTATTCTATGTAGTCTGTATCCATTATTGAAAATGAATATACAATCTTTCTGTTTGCATGATATTTACAATTATACATCAGCGAGGATCTACCTGTGGATAAAAGCGGTAAGCACCCCGTGTGTATGGTGCAGTACACAAAACTTTTCTATTCCTGTCGCATTCCTGGAAAAACTGCCGATAGTATTGCTCAATGTTCTCCAGAACCTGGACAGCCGGAGTTTATCGTTGTAGTACATAACAATCACGTAAATATGATTACTACTTTTCGATATAAGCTTACATCAGTATATCGTATATTTATACCAAATAATTATCTTTCTTTGGATAGTTTTTTGCAGTCGAAGTAGCGAAAAACGATCAAATTTACAGTCGGGAGATGATTGAACAACAGCTTAATTGTGTATTTGAAAAATCATGGAGGCCTGCACCGCCAATTGGTGTACTAACAACATCAGATCGTGATTCATGGTTCAAGTCATATGATCTGTTGATGAAAGGTGAATACTCATACATACGTATAATTAATAAAAATTGCTACTCTAATCGTAGTATGCAATACAATGCCAGGCTGTTGATGGTACCCCAGATAATAAATATCAATTTTGCTGTACTTTACAGATCAGATGAGCGCTGAGTCGATCGAGAAGATTCAAAAATCGATGTTCATGTTATGTTTTGATCAAGATAATTCTGGTTTAAATAATGTACAGTCACATCTCTTCATGGATAATGATGATGGTAGCCGCAATGCTTCATATGGACAAATGCTGCATGGAGGAGGTAGTACAAAGAATACACCCAATCGTTGGTTCGATAAGACCTTACAGGCAAGTATTGTCATTAATTTAAATTAACTTAAGAGCATATTCAATATTAAACTATTCAATGTTAATTTACAGTTTATTATAAACTCTAATGGTGACAATGGCTTAATTTATGAACATTCGGAATGCGATGGAACACCAGTTATGAATTTAGTCGATTACATTCTATCTCGGTGGTAAATATACGTAGAGTTTCAATAAAAGATAATCTATCATCATTTAACTGTTGAACAATTGATGACAATTAAGAAGTCATATTGAGATCTCTATTTATTCAAGTTTCTAATTACCTATATTCCTAACTCCTTTAATACTGCAAACTTTCTATTTTCCATTCTAGTGACAATATAACTGAAAATGAGTACAAAGACACCAGTAGTAATACTGTTGCTGTAAAAGACTTAAATTTCAATGTAGATAATGATACTATAACGGCTATCAAGGATTCTATTCTGAAGATTGATAAGTATGTTATATCTAAGCAATGTATAGCTGGATATGAAAGATAACGAGCTCATAAATTATCTGCTTTACTATTATTTTCATCTAGACTGATTACCAGCTTGAATTTACGATCACTCAATTTTAAAGATTATGGTAAAAATTTCATAAAATCGCAATCTCTGAGTCCTGATAGTTTTTTTCAAACGGCAATGCAAATAGCATTCTACAGGTAAGAAAGGGATCACCCAAAATTGCGATCTATTATAGGAAATAGTATGAACAAAGTATTGTATAAAGGAATAATTTATCTTTAATATTACGCCATGTATTAGGATTCATAGTAGGATGGCTTCCACGTATGAAAGTGGGTCAACTAGACTATATCTTCTTGGTCGAACTGAAACTATACGTTCTGCTTCACTTGAAGCTAAGGCGTTTGCAGAAGCAGCCTTTTCTGATGATATTGAGGTATTTCCTACTTTATTATTTTGCATATGTTGCAAATGCAACTGTGAATATAACAAAGTCGATTCACTGTATATTGTGCTGTAGTTGTACGGTTCTGTTAAATAAAAATGCTATTACCTTAAAACTTGAAACTACATCTTATTAGGTCTCTGTAAAGCGTGACTTATTAAAACAAGCAATTGTGGCACACAAAAAACTTGCGTCAGAGGTATACGAACAAAAAACTGTGACTGCTTATGTTATATTGACTCTTTTTATCAGCAGTTAGATTTAACTAGCATGCATAACCTTGTTGCCCTTTTCTGCAATTGCAGGCCAATGTAGCCCAGGGTTGGGATAGACACTTTCTGGGAATGAAAATGGCAGCGGAAGAAAATCTATCTGAAATGCCAAAATTGTTTACAAGCTCAGGATTCGTTAAGAGTTTCTTCATTGAGTTGTCCACAAGCCAGGTTATTAGTAAAATACGATAATGGCGGTAACTAAAGCATAAATACGTAAGATTTTAGTCGAATAATAGTTAGGTTATATGTTTGATTAATTGTGTTCGCGTTATCTATTATCAGGTACCTTTTAAGCATCCAATTTGTATGAGCTTTGGACCAGTAAACTCCGACTGTTACGGTATTGGATATAATTTACTTCCTGACAATATCTTATTCATTTGTACAACTTTTAACGATTCCACAGCAACAAATCTCCTGGACTTTGCAGAAGCTTTGCAATTAAGTCTAGCAGAAATGAAGAAAATTCTGACCCAAGAAACTTAATTTCAACACGATTTTGTATTTTGCATTTCCAGTATCAAATTATTAACTTTTTTCATTAACCTGCGCGAAGGTGATTTGAAGACGATTTCGAATGCATAGATTTTCTTAGGCCTTAACCAATAATAGGGCAATGAATTTAATTAATTAATTTCACCGAAAATGGTAACGATTACGTATAATTTCGAAAACTTTAATTTATTGTTGATAATAATGTTGAATGGAAGATATAATTTTATTGTTTTTTGCTGTCAACTTCATTCATATTGATGTAATTGCCAACATGTTAAAATGATGAAAATCAAAAATTCAATACACTTGTAGCTAGTTATCAAAATTTTCTTGCAATAGTATACACAGTACTATAGCAAAGTGCTGTACTCAAAAGCCAATGTTTTGTGCTTGAATAGTTTTTGTGATATAAGATTTTTCGACATAAGGTCAAAACTAGTTTCTATTTTGACACTTAGAGCGAAATAATTCCAAGTTCATATTTTACTATTTTACCGCTTTGTTTAGCCTTATAATCAATTTAGATGATATTTAGCTAACGCAAGCTATAATGGTACAATCTTTACGAAAGTGATTCACTGCTACACATCATTAATGAATTAATTTGCAAGCATCTCTTATCTCTTATGAAATATAGACTCATAAGCATAAATCTCGAGTGGTCTCTTTCACTATTTACTGCGTTTCAGTTAAAATAAAGAAAGCTACTCAAGTAGCTGCCTTGTTCATCGAGTCTCATTACTCGCTTCTGATAACAATAGAAATTTTTAAATCAAAATTGATATTTTGTACATTCTGTAGTACATCGACTTTGGTATCATTTTAGTTTATATAGCCTTACTGCTAAATTTTGGTTCAAAGAACGTTAAGCAGTGAATGTTTTGTTGCCCATAATTTATTGCATGCATCAAAATTGTATTTCTTAGATATGTACTAGTAAAACACTGGAATGAACATGAGTAATACCGATATAAGGGTATTGCATATTGCCTAGTATGTAAGACAGTCACTAAAGTTGCGTAAAAATCTATTTATCTAATTAAAGAAATAAATCTCCAAATTAAAAGACTGGAAGCAATTTTTAATCGTATGAATCACTACACTACGAGATTTCGAGAAAAAAGTTCGATTTGAGCACATGCCATTTCAGTATAATACAGTAAATAGTAAATTGCATAACCCATTAATTAATATGCAACTTCGGGATGTGATTTATAGAGAAAGTGATAGTTTATTCATTAACTTGATGAATTACAGACCACGCACTAATTATAGCTTCCTCGGTTTAGCCTGATAGCTTTAAAACTAAATTTATCATAAATTAGTAAAATCTACTCAAATAGTATTCAAATAGCCCGTAATTACGGTACTTAAAATACAAAGTCAACATTACAAGCAAATTTCGATAACAACTTATTAATGTATTGAATTTTTTAATTTTCACTAGCTTAACACAATGGAAATTACATCAACATGAATGAAGTTAACTGCATAAAGCATAAAAACTATATCTTCAGTCGACATTATTTATTAGTAATAAATTAAACGTTAGAAATTATACGTAATCTTTACCATTTTCGATAAAATTAATTAATTAATTGAATTAAAAATCCAGTTATTGATAAAACCACTTATAACGCTACAAATCCGAGATTGCTTACTAAATTATTTTCACGTATAGACTAACGAAACTAACAATGATCCGATACTGCACCGTAAAATGTAATTCGTAAATCTTTTTTTTTAATTATTTTTCTTGGATCAAAATTGTCTTCATTTCTGCTAGACTTAATTGCAAAACTTCCACAAAGTCCAAGAGATTTGTTGCTGTGGAATCATTAAAAGATGTACAAACAAATAGGATATTGCCGGGAAATAAGTTGTATCCAACGTTATAGCAATCTAGGTTCACGGGAGCAGCACTCGAACATACTTGATGCTTAAAAGGTATCTAATAATAAATAACATGAACCTTGTCAATAAAAATTTCTTACCATTTAGTTAATCGCGCTATCGAATTAATTTTAAATAATTACCTGGCTTGTCGATAATTCAACATAAGAACTCCTAATGAATCCTGAACTTGTAAACAACTTCGGCATTTTAGATAGGTTTTCTTTGGCTGCCATCTGCATTCCTAAAAAGTGTCTATCCCAACCCTGCCCCTGATTAGCCTGCAATTGCAAAAAATATCATACATCATATTGCCGACATGGGCAATTTAAAAATAATTTAAGGGCAATATGTATTCATTTTACTTTTGATTTGAATTTTTCGTGTACCATAACTGCTTGCTTTAACAAGTTACGTTTTACTGATATCTAATAAGGTGCAGTATTTCATTTAAAAGGTTAACAATATTGATTTTAATTAACAGAGTGGCATACTAAAGTAAAACAACTTAACAAGCTATGATCTAGTTACTTCGACATTATTAGAAAAAGCTACTTCAGCAAAAGCCTTAGCTTCCAGTGTACTAGGGCGTATAGTTTCAGTTCGACCAAGAAGATATAGCCTAGTTGATACAATTTGGTGTGCACAGGCTATCCGATTATGAATTCTAATGCACATTGGAAAGCATTAATATTATATTACAGATGAAGTATTCCTTTATACGATACTTTGCTATTGCTAATTTCTATAATGGATTGTAATTTAGGCAGATGAAAGTCTCACCTGAAGAATGCTATTTGCATTGCTATTTGAAAGAAACTATCAGGACTCAAAGATTGCGATGTTATAAAGTTTTCGCCAAAATCTTTAAAATTAATTGATCGCAAATTCAAGTTGGTAATCAGTCTAAATAAAGTAGTAGTAAAGCATATAATTCATGAGCTCTTAAACTTTCCATATTCAGCGATACATCTCTACAAATACAACGTACTTATCAATCTTCAGAATAGAACCCTTGATAGGCCCGATGATATTACTGCTTATATTGAAATTTAAATCTTTTACAGCGACATTATTACTACCGGTGTCTTTATATTCATTTTTAGTCATATTATCACTAGAATATAAAGCAATAAGACTCAGTACTTATTATTAAATAACATACACATTGTTTATTATAACCGTAATCAAATACGAAAATCTTAAAAAGGCTTTTTAATTATATCAATTCTTCAATAAATAATTAAATGGTGATTGATTATCATTTACTGAATATCTTGCATATTCTATTTACCACCGAGAAAGCATGTAATCGACCAAATTCAGGACTGGCGCTCCATCGCATTCCGAATGTTCATAAATTAAACCATTATCGCCATTAGAGTTTATTATAAACTATAAATTAATATTGAATAGTTTAATACCAAAATACGGGCGAATTTAATTCTATTTAACTTTAAAGAAAATACTTACCTGCAGGGTCTTATCGAACCAACGATTGGCTGAATTTTTTGTACTACCCCCTCCATGCAGCATTTGTCCATATGAAGCATTGCGGCTACCATCTCCATCATCCAAGAAGAGATGCGATCGTACAGTATTTAAACCAGAATTATTTTGATCGAAACATAACATAAACATCGATTTTTGAATCTTCTTAATTGACTGAGCATTTGTCTGATCTATGGAATAAGTATAATTAACATTTAGAATACATCTATAGAGTGGCATTATAGAAGTCGAGCATCAGGATTACATCGTATATTACTATGACAGTAGCAGTTTTTATTAGTTATACGTATGTCTGTGTTTCCACCTTTCATCAATAGCTCATAAGACTTGAACCATGAATCTCGATCTGATGTTGTTAGCACACCAATAGGCTGTACAGGCCTCGATGATTTTTGAAATACATAACTAAGCTGTTGTTCAATCGTCTCTCGACTGTAGATTTGATCGTTTTTCGCTACCTCGATCGCAAAAAACTATCCAAAAGAATTATAAATATTGCTATACATTATATGATAAAGAGTAATAATCTGTAGTAACCTTTGGCATAAGTCATAGTATTACTATTTGTAGCTTGTACTTACGTGATTATTATGTGCTATAGCGATAAAGTCTGGCTGCCCGCATTCTGGAGAATATTGAGCAATACTATCGACAGTTTTTCCCGGAATGCGACAGGAATAGAATATTTTATTGTACTGCATCATACATGCTGGCTGATTACTAATTTTATCCACAGGTAGATCCCCGCTAGTAATTAAATATAATTATCGTACAAACATAGTTATTAAACTCAGTTTCAGTTGAGTGATACTATATAGCGTATGCTGATTCTATCATGACAGCTGCTAGGATTCGTCTAATGTAACTTATCAAATATTTACTTTTTACTAATAACTATTTTAGTCGTTGATTTAATCGAGAGTGCTGCAATACTTCTCAAATATGGCGGCATCTCTTTTTATGGAATCTCAATAATTACTTAGTCCTATCCAAGCTCGATCACAAGTTCTAAGCAAAAAATTGAACTAACCTTTTGATTTTGTAATAAAATTCGACGATACTTATGATCAACTTAGCGGCAAATCTGTATAAGAAGAAATCAAGGCTATCATTTGGAATAAAAGCAAGTAATTTTATGTATATCGATCTTCGTTATTCACGAAAATCCAATGAAGTACAAGACTCATACTAGTGTCATATTAAGAAGTTATAGCTACTGATGCAATATTTAAAGTCCGATTCGATACTGTATGAATATTAATTACACTATAAATAAAATGAAGAATATATGTATTTAGTCAAGGCTAGTTACGTATGGGTTGTATTTATTTTAATACATTTACTTACTTAATTTGCTGGCCCCTATCTCGAAATGAGCGTTTCGGGAATAAAAATGCTGGACTATTGTTCAGACAAACAGAACTCCGTTGATTCAAATAAACACTATGCTCCCACCAATCGTACAACTTTAATAAAATAAAAATAAATATTTGAGGGATACAGCATTGAGTATCATGAAAGTAGCTGATCAATGGTTTAATAGATATAGCATACTACTCAGTTATTACATTACTCTAATTATTCGGTTATAGGCTTAACATTTTACTTAAATTGCTAGAGAAGGAAAGCTGAGTGTTATGTTTTGGGGGTAATGTAAACAACAACAACAATGTTTAGTTCACGCTATGCTTTATTGACAGTTTTAAACCATAACTACATGTGTTTTTCACACGATATATTGTACGATGTTTACCCAATTGTCATGTGTTTTTGCTTTTTCTTGAATTATTCTTGTTAATTTCTCTCCTACACCTCCAGCTCGGCCAAATTCTTGAACGATTCGTTTGTTTGATTCGTATTCATTATCATCTATCAGTGTCTGTAATGAACGTAAATATCTCGCCAATGTTTCGTGAAGCTGTGGTACAGGTAAATGAGGAAGAGATTGTTGACATGATAACATACTGGGAGCTTGTTCTGTAAATGTATCGATCTTCCTACACATAAACTTTATGTTACGTGTTAATCTTTGACTGCAGAGTAATAAGTAATCTTTCCACAGTAATCCAACTTATTTAACTTAATTCGATCGAAGCAATGTATATAATCATAAAGCGTTGAACTAACAAGAGTTATTCTTATTAATCTTATAGATGGAGCATTACAGGTTGTCGTAATGAAATGATAATGTTACTACTGTATGTTGTTGTACAGTGCTGTACAGTATACATACGAGCATTTACCGACACCAGTATTGATAGCGTGATCTTATACTTGTATTTCAACATTTAAGATTTTGTTACTTTTTCTTAATGTAAATCTATGACTAATGTAGACGTTAGCCATTATAAATCCCATACCCTGCTGATATATTTGTGTAGAATAAAATAATAAAACCCTATACCACACCAGTATATTATTCAGTTTATCCCGGTGAAGGTTCTATTTTTCTATTCTTTGGCATCGCTGCATTATAAATTGTTTACAATGCAGCTGTGGCAACGGATACAGAAAGGGAATCCCTGTCGTGATAAACTGTATAATTTTTAATGTACTGATACAATATACATGTACCCTTACATACAGCAATATCAGCGTGATACGGAGTCTATGATCGCTAACGACTATATTATATATTATTTGTAGTCTCATACTGAAAAACAATATAAACTATAAAGCAATATCTGAAAATTAAAATAAATTGCAGGCTACTTACTTCTCATAGATTTCTCAACGTGTAAAATAGTAATATCTATCCGTATAGTAAAATACAATTTTACTATAATTATTAATTCAAGATAGCAATAGTACTAAGGTGCGATTAGCTTATTGACTAGCTAAAGGTTATGCAAGCGATAAAACATTCATTTCACTGAAAAGGGTAAAGATCCCATAGAATGTGTAGCACTATTTATTCGTATGTTATTGATAATTATTGTAATGCCCAGTGGAAGTTATCTTTTTGTCGTATGCGATTAGTTTTATTTATTAAAATAATCTAAATTTACTTATAATGAACATCTTGATTCTTTGAGCTACTATAAATGCGGATGTTATCATGATGACATGAATGTAAAACAGATTACTGCACTGCATGATTCCATTATACCATTATTTTCGTATTTGGATTGTAAAATTTTATATGGCGTAAACTTCTTTCAACAGAAGTCTTAAATTATCCTTTATTTTTGATGCATACAGATAAAGTTAAATGATTTAAAAAGTTATGTTCAAATTTTTTTAGTGGGTTATGTGGTTTTCCATGAGTTTATAGGCATTTCGTTGGGACACACCATCACGGTAAATTCATAAATCACTAATTAATCAGTTAAACCAGTTTCCTAGCGTCTAAAGAGAAGAGTACGATATAGTTTATTGCCTATGATAAATTATAAAATTACGAGTAATTAATCCAAATGTTCTTTTCTACGGTTGCTGGATTCTACTTAAAAGTAAACAGCTCGATTGCCTACGCAGTTTATCTCATCTTCATATGATCCTAAGAGCAGAAGGAGTCTTCAAAGTTAGTAAATACTCGTATACCTGTATAGGAAAATTTAAGATATATAACATGTAAGAATAATTCTTCTACCTACAAGTAAACTCATTTATGATCGAATGAATATCATGATATGAATAATTGTATTACTATCTAGTTCTTAGGTATAATAAATTTACATAGTTTATAATGCTACTGCAGTACGATACTTTATGCTTGCTGTGCAGTACAGTATATTGAACCTGTTTCCTCAGTTTCATTTCATATAGCTTATAATAGATTGTTTGTGAGTAGCCGGTAGGTTGGAAAGAAAAATATAAATGATCTCCACAAAAAGGAATACAACAATTAATGGGTATTTGCTAAATAACGTATAGATTGTAGTAATTGTAAGTTAGAATCTTTTTAGATTTATTGCTTTTTGACATTGTCGCAATATACGTCTATTATTCGTATTTCTTATGCCAAGTGTATATAGCTACAAGGCAATAAGCATTCTAAATATATTTTGCCTAACCGGAAGCTTGATAAGTAAGATGAATTTGGTATCAATATTAGAAACGGAATCGTTTGCTAAATTTTAAGAGTTCTATCTAATAGGTCTAGGGATATTCTATTTCTATGAAAATGTATAGCACTTTTTTGAAAAACATTTCCTATCTGTTGAACACTCAATACGCAAGATAGATCTGGCTTCAACACGAGTATCTACAAGAAACTAAAGCGTCTGTGAATTTATAAGCATTCTATCTAATTTGATCTAATATTTTAAGTGATTTTGAAGCATTTACGATGGCGTAAGCTTTAATACTTAGTATACGAGGTTACTGTCGATTTTCATTACTGTTATTATAGTATTGTACAATTAATGGATTGTCAAATTACCGATATCCTATTTTGATCAATGTATTAAAGCACTACTCCTACCTATTTGTAGATTAATGTCAGTATAAACTGGGATAGTGTCTTAGGTAGTTAATTAAAGATATGATTAGTGCATGAGGGTAAGATATCGTAGTTGTTAGTGGTATGACTTAATTCAGAGCTAGCTGAATTGAAGCTATGCGTTAAATTTAGAATCCTGTTTTGTTAGAGTAGGAATATGTATAGTATGACAGATTATCACGTGCTGAATTGAAGAAATTATTCCATGACGTTCATACTTACATAAATAGAACATGTACCTGACCGATTTGAAGAGATGATAATCATAAGATATAAATTGAATTATTAGTAACATATGAACATGGCCATTTCATCATTCAGTAATAATTAATATTTTAATTAGGTTAACATGGTAGCATTTATTTAGCCTTACATCATCAATTTGGCAACAATGGATGGGCTACAAGATTCTGAGAAGGTATCACAAAAAATTGAATCTGGTTCCTTTTATTACCTGTAACAAATTATTATGAAATTAATTTCGTCATAATCAAGAAATCTTGGCTAATCTGTTGATATGCGTAATCGATTTTTTTATATATCATAAATAATTTGCTTTTCAAATAGCACTTTTTCTACAATAAAAGTCACATCATTAACCGAGCACTGTACAGTAATTGGTCAAAAGACACATATGTGAAACACTGTGTTAAGTCTAATTTCAGGGTTAGGGTATTAGAAGTTATCACTCAGTAGTGTGGAAGAAGCTTTAAATACTTTGATTATGATGTTTCTACAGCTATTTACTCCACTGTGGTTAAGGATAATTCTAACTTTCCCTATGGTACCCTATATCCATGTATAAATATTTATGAGATACTGTGATATATTTAAAGAAGAGCTGTACCAGTATTGTACAGAAATTTTATATCTACTATTCGTGCGGTTTTAAAATGTACGAATATTATCGTTATCGAAATAAGCTGAAACCTTTAATAAAATTGCAATACGGCTAAAAAAGTATGATAATTTTTATTAAGGCAAAAATTAAGCGGAACTCTTATTGCGTAACGGTTCGTTGCTAACGTAAGTAGGTAAATACTTTATTTACGATTGAGTATAAATAGATTCTATGATTAGAATTGTTAATCATATGTTTTGTCTATTTTATGCTATTTATTTGTAAAAAATAATCCCTGTACATACGTCGTATAATTAGGTATTTTTAAAAAAGGCTAAAATTAGAGAATAATGGGTTGCACTTATCCGTAACTGCAATATAGTCTGTCATGGTTTATGAACATCTGGAGTGGGATAAATTACCGGTAATGCAAGATGGATCTTAAATATGAAAAAAAGTCTCGTGTATTAGGATTAAATAGTTAGGATTAAGATTAATAAGGGAAATCAATGATAAATTGCAACTGTTTTCATGTCTAAGATCTATTTCATACCGGCTTGCATTAGTACCGGTATCATATTAAATTGGAGATTAAAATAAAAAAATGAATGAGAGACTCATCGAATTGTAAGGGCAAATCTGTTGCTAAAACGAATTATCCTTAATTAATCTAGTGATAGAAATATAATCAGAGGAATATTCGATGTATCTGTCGTATTCGCTGGAATGCTTTGGAGCCCTTGACATTTAATTCAATTTAGAATGAGTTAGCGGGTGGTCGAATTGAGAATCTTTAATATCACTAAAAGGACAATGCATTCATTAGTGGCATCTATTTAGGACCGATCGAGGTATTTTTATTATAAATTGAGATACTATTTAAGCCTAATCCCTTTCTCTTCAGAGTTTGAAAAATTTCGTCGCGCCATCTTAGGTGAAGGAGTGAAGAATTTGATATCTGAAGCACAAAAAATTAAACTTTCTAACGTTCTTTCGATCAAGATGACATCGATGAAATTGATAACGATCAGTTTAACGATCGCTCTTGTCTGCCATTTCATGGCACCAGTTGAAATGTAATTATATTTGTCATTTTATCTTTTCGATGAAAGTATTCAATTACATTTTTTTAAATCCGAGTTCGAGAATTTAATACCGATAGACTTGTTCTAAATTTAAAATTTAATCAGGAATAAAATGATAATTTTGACTTTGTCACTATCTTTTTATCTAGGGGTATCTTGAGGTAGGTTATTAGCAATCATATTCAGCAAATACGCACGTATAACCGACATTATTATAATAATTATATTGATGGAATGGTGAATCTTACTTTTGTGCTATTTTCCGCAATGTGACTTTGGCGGATGGTTCAACTCTTTGAAATCGTATGAAAAAGTAAGTCAATTTTTTGGACATTATTCACTGGAAACTCGTTGTAATAGTTAATAAAATTTAATAATATTTCATACAATTTCGACTTAGTAATGAATAAATCCATGCAATGATTTTCCATCCAATTTTAATGATACGAAAGCAAACGATCGTAAGTTATCTATCTTGATATATGAGAATATTTGTCTCCATTTTGTGCGCGTATAGGGTGCACACTTTGCCGTTATATTGTATATTAATCAAATGACCGTTTCTTTCCTTCTATCTGTGTCATTTAGGGGAAACCGAAGGTAATTTAAAGCATCATGATAACTTATCCGAAGAATTGTATAGCATTATTTTTACTGCTTGCTTTAAATGAATAGTAGTTTAGTCTTTTAGAGCACAACGGTTATCATATTAGCGGCACCATAAAAAAGCGTCTTAGCCTATTCTACTGTAACCTTGGGACGGCAGGACTTATTCTAGTTTCTTTTCTTACGATATGGACTACAGACTTTGTAGTCGTTGTCGAATACGGTGCGACAACAGGATAATTTTAGCAGAAGGATAGCATTGAATGTTTTTATTTTTTCTATCCATTAAAATGGATACAATTCCAGTTCGTCATTGAATGCATAAAGCGCCATCATAGAAAAGTTATTGGGATTCTACAGTATATATCGGATAGACGGCGCAAATACGTTTGTATGGAATTTCGCTTTTCTACTTTGTAATTTCTATAGTTTCTATACTAAGTATTCTTCCCTGTGGATTGTCAATTCCGGTATGATCCCGCGTTTTTTCTCGTCGCGTCATGCCTTGAGTGACAGAGTTGACACGTTGACACCACTTGCTTTGAAACAATTACGGTCTTAGAAGTCAATCCAATGATGTCGTGACTCGTGCATGACACTTCGCTACCACACGTCTATTCCGTGGGTCAAGTCTAGCTAACACGTGCTCACTACTCACGAACAGTTTACTTTGTACAGTACCATACATAAGCAAGCCAATTGAAAGCCAATTGACCTCAGTCAGTTCTAGCGGCAATTCAATATGGCGAAAAATTCACTAATTAAATAATTAATGAATAATTCCGTACCGTATTGCTATCTTGCTCAATATCCTTGGCTACATTATACTTCATGTAAGATAATCACTCGACAAGCAAATATTCATAACTGATATTTTGCATATTTCATTTTACTCTTTGAAATTGACGTGCTCATGCTATATTACACAGTAGGCCTTCAAAAACTGTCTTTGAAATGCAGTCTACACGTTACTTACTAGAACTCAAGCTGAAATGAATTCATTGTAGAATTTATAAGTAATATTGTATCGCAATAGCTTTCAAAAATTTATCTATGGTCATTCGTATTGCTATCTTGCTCAATATCCTTGACTACATTATACTTCATGTAAGATAATCACTCGACAAGCAAATATTCATAACTGATTTTGCATATTTCATTTTACTCTTTGAAATTGACGTGCTCATGCTATATTACACAGTAGGCCTTCAAAAACTGTCTTTGAAATGCAGTCTACACGTTATTTACTAGAACTCAAGCTGAAATGAATTCATTATAGAATTTATAAGCAATATTGTATAGCAATAGCTTTCAAAAATTTATCTATGGTCATTCGTCTATATGTTCAAAATGAATAACTTGTCTATCTTTCTTTGCCACTTTTTGTAGTCATTGGCTCGACATTGACGCAGAGTAAGTCAGTAATTTAATAGCGTTAATAGCGTATATGATATTAATCAGCAGAAATCTTCTCAAAGAGGGTAATGGCGGAACACTATCATGATCATTAAAATTGCTTTTCTTTCTTTGATTTAGCTCCGAATTGGATGAGTAAGCTGTCCAATGATTCTATTTGCTTCACTAGAAGTTATCCGTGATTATTCTGGACTACTAATACTTTTTTCATTTCTTCCAAAAATGTACTGTAACATGGGTGCATAGAATTGAAGATACGTAAGTTATTCATGGCTATAGTTAAAACTAAATGTTAGCTTACAACAAAGTAAACTTTCAAAATTGAATAGTAAAAACTACTGCTGATTATCGAATGAAGATTGAGCGTCTTGAAAATGTGATAGTGCTATTGGTAAGATGTAAAAGTAAAATACATCATCTTTTTTGCTTCTTTTTTAGGGCAAATGCAACGTAAGTGATCGTCCATAGCCATCGAATTTCAGGGACTAATCTTATCCTTTATTGTAGACTGTATAGTAGAAAAAACTCTGATTATTCCTGTTTAGTTCCTACCATCGTCTAGTAGAATGATTCCAATATTATCCGTAGTTTAAAACCGCGTATTAATAATACTAACTCCTTCTTAATTAAGGGAAGTAGTATCACCAGCACTTATATAATTATTGGTAAATCGCAGTATAAAATACAGTAATAACGTATACAATACTGTCCACGCAAATGATCAGGACCAAGGCCCTCTAGAACGATGTAGTTCTAAAAGTTTATGATAGGACACACGACGATAAAATTACTTTATGTAATTTTACGATTCGCGTATGCCGTCGACGTAATAGCAAGACTATTTCTTACTCCGTCCCGCGTATACAACTAATTTTAATGCCGACTTGCTACTACTAATATTTTTGACCTGCTGCTAAGCTTTCATGTAGTGAAATTATAATATTTCGAGGAAAAGTACTAAAAATATTTTCCTCTAATCACTGAGACTAATTGTACTCGTATTTCTTTGATTTTTTATTTTTAGAACGAAAAAGACGTAAGTTAAGACAAATTCTCAATATTATTGCACATACGAGTATAGTAGTCTGATTCCAATTAAGTGTATTTAAACAAGTACAACTTAGTCTATTTCCTGTTATTGCCTTTATTTTCTGATTAGCGTTAGTTCATCTTAAAGATTATTTGCTTTCAATTATGATTATCTTTATAAATATGCCAAAATTACTCTGGTTATTAATTCATTCCTTCACAATACTACAATTGGATGCATTCCCGCTGGCGTCTCTTCCTTGAAGTCATCATTTCTTTGAAGTGGAGACATCAAAGTTAGTATTCTTGTTACAAGCGATACTTTGATAGACATAAAATTCAAAAGTCAAAGCTATACTGCTGCACCCATTATCTTAAGTGACCAATTTTGAAACATACATAAAAAATAATTAGCTTTTGCTTTACGATGATATGCAATATTGGAATCAGTTCTTAGCACTAGGTTTGATGAAGCTGTATACTGTAGCAGATTTCTAATTATTTATAATTTTAAATTATGAATAAAATAGCTTTTGCTTTCTCGCACCTATAATGATTGCAATTAGCTAGGCAATTTGTGGTTGTAAACTTGAAATGACGGTTCTGAAATAGTTGTTAGATAGGGCTTTTATTATGAGCTAATTTTTAATTATAATAACTGCTGCAATTAGTGCTGGGCTGGAGAAACCTAATAGTAGATTTAAACGTATTGGTTACAAATTAAATAAATATTTGATATATTTCAAGTGTCAGTTTAAGCTGACCATAAGATCTATCTAATAGCAAATAGTGGCTTTATTTTAGAAAATGCAGTAGTAGTAAAAATGAAATTTGATCACTAATTTAATTCTCAATTTCTTGACTTCATGCCCGAAACAATAAAATATGAAGGAATGGAACTTCGTAAGTTGCTATTTCTCAGATAGTATTTCTGTCTTGTTAGCTTTGCTTCAGTTATGTTGCAATAGTATGATGTGGAATTCCTTAAACGTAGCTATTACGGTATTACTACTTGCATAATTTTATTTATGTTAAGATCGATTATTATTACAATTATTATTACAATAGTGTTACTACATGGCTAGGCAAAAACTAGCTTGTCATTATTTCTAGTTAGCAAATTTGATCGCTTTATCTACAACTATTTGCAGTTGGATATATTCCAAATTATAACCTTAAATTGTCCTAGAAGTTAATTTATGTCTTCTCTGCTTTAATACTACCTGCTATCCTTTAATTCTTATCACTAATTGGAATACTATTCATCGTGGATACTAATTTCTCAGCACCATGTAAGTTTTCACTTTTGTGATCGTGTCTCGTGCTTACTAGATTTTTTCCACATATCAGTATGACACTAGACAGACGAGAATACAACAGTGCTCTGTAATCATTTATGGACTGACTACAGTGATATCAATAACGTAGAATGAATATTTTACAAAGAGATTTACATTTTAGTTATTATTATTGCATTGAGCTGATATGTTATCAATTCGTAGCTATCTTAGGATTTATTAAGATATTTTTTAATTTATTAATGGTAGTCGTTATTATATTTAGGATTGAAGATCCGTGAGTTAATGATTAATATAGACCGACTTCCTCTTATTTGCAAGCAATGATTAGTAACATCTTCAACATTATTTTAAATCTTATTTTTGCTCCTTTAATCGCCCAATTTTAGAGCGACAGCACCGTAAGTTGAACTGCTATAGGTTTAAACTGTTTGCTAACTGCTGTAAGCCTTCTATGATCTCAAGTCAAAAAAAATTGACTTCTAAATTGATTGCTTATTTAGGGTTAATAATACGTAAGTTAAGATAGAATCTACGTATACCTGTAGCCCCCTTATCAATGGGTTTCCATTTACAAAATTTATTGGTAATACTTTTCAATTTCTTCCATTCTTATTAATTGAACTCCAGAGAGAAAGAGACGTAAGATTTAAATTTGTTTTATCTTCATTGCATATTGCTAAGATCGGAGTAGTTCTAAGTTGTAATTGAATTCTTTCGACGTTGTACTGGTAGGGTTAATACAACGTAAGTAGTGCTTGGTATTTTTGGAATAATAGAAGACAATAACAGCTAGGAAATAGATAATCGTATTCACTAATGGTATGTGTCATTTTTAAAATGGTTCCGTTTTTTGGTCTAACCTATTAGGATGGATGAAGCGTAAGTTTTTAATAAGGAATAGTAACTACTTGACTTTGTTAGTAATTAAAGTAAGGTAAATTTGCAAGTTCTTCAAATGTAATTATTTATTTGTTGTTTTTGCTGATAGGATCGCAGCCTAGTAAGCCAATTATTTGAAAGTAAACCTAAGAAATTAAAGCTACTTGATTACTAATGAAAATTATGTCATCTTATTTCTGCAATTTGTGGTACTAATTGCTCTGCGTTTAGTTTGCAAGCATCGTAAGTTATTCCAAATCTTATATTCTACACGTTATTATAGCTTATATATAGCCTGTAAATGTAGATACTGTGGTAATAGAATTGATATATTTTTAAGATTGCTCTGCTATATGGTTATTTCTATATACAAATTAACTCTAAATTTCTAATATTGTCATTAGGATCGGAGCACCGTAAGTTAAGAAATAACATTCCAATGACTTTCAGTACGAATCGAGCTGCTATGTTTGCAAATAATTAGTTCTTCATTATTAATATCTCGCAGAGTGGAATTATCGTAAGTTGAAAATTAACTTAATACCGCGATTACTGGTCTCAGTTTATGTAATGGCTTATATATCTTTCTGATTATTTTGGATTCCTGAAAACATCAGCGAGATGTTTATTGACGAAGCACCGTTAGTATACGAAATATTTTAATATAAAATACGTCGTAGTTAATTTATCGCGCTTTATTATAAAAATTATAATTTGTGGCTGAATACCAAATAATTGCACCTTTCTATAACGTTGTCATCATAGAATTGAAATACTTCACATTAAGATTTAAATTCATGTCTAAATATTTATAATTTATCATAGTCATTTTCATAAGTTAAGCAGCTCAGGGATGTCTAATATTTTTATTTTATAATTATCGCATATTTAGCTGTAAAACTATTTGTTACATTCATTAAATCGTTTTACCTTAAGTATGTAATTGCTAAAATAGTACCAGATTGGTATAAGCAATAATTTTGCAATTACATAACGGTCATTTCAACAATAAATAATTGTACGCTTTCTGTTATCGTTACTAGGGTTGAAGTTCCGTAAGTTAATGCGATATTGTACGGCCTGATAGATTTCAATGACTAGAAACGAACTTATGATTATTACATCTTCCCTCTACACCCTAAATAACTATTTCGTAGATTGGACTTACCGTAAGTCGGAATATTCGTTGTAGATGTTATATATTTACGAGTGATATTACGCAAAATTTCTAATATGAATACTGGCTTTCGTGTATTCTTTTAACGACCAAACACAACAGGATTTCCATGCCGTAAGTATGGATACAAATAAAATATTAGCCTAATAGATGATTTATAAGTTTACTACAAGTTTATGATTCATGCGCACATCTTAGTGAGCTAAAATCGCTATTTATTGTAAGCTGTAAACCTATAATGCTACAAACTGCGCATATACATTTAAGGTACTTTTGATAGTATCAGTAAGTACAATCTTAACATATAAACTAAAGTATACGGAGTATTTAACAAGTACTAAGTTTACAACCACAGAGGAAAATCTTTAGTAATACCAATACGGATAGTTACCACCTGTTGGCAATGACCCGTTGATTTTTACGGCAACTTAGCCGCAAATTTTATATTTTGTAGTACCAATTCTTAACTAATTCTTAACTACTTTTGTATCTATTTTAGGATCGATGATAGGTAAGCCTAGGAATTTATACAGAGATTTTACGTTCAATCTGAAAATACTAACTTTTACGGATCTTGCTTCACAATTTTCTGGTTCATAACATAGTATCGATGATTTGTAAGTTAAACTGAAATCTTTTTGATATTTTTAATTATCTTAATCCCCAGTATACTAAAGAGGATATGCGCTTTCAGCTTATTACTAATTATTTACAATTTTACTTATTGACGATATAGGATAGATATACTGTAAGTCGATTGAGAGATTGAATAAGATCGATTTATTAAAGGCTGTCCTTTATAATGTGAGTTGTATTATATCTGTTTAATACTTGGATTCCATTATGATCTTTGCTATCAACTCAAACAGTATTAGTGCCAGGACTCATCGACGGTAAGTAATTTGAATTATTAGCAATTAATTTTTATGACAGTATCAATTTAATATAACTTTAGATAGTTGTTGAAATACCTAGTAAATACTCTATATGTCATGCAAAATTGTTTTCGATATACAGCGGTACTTATATTGAAACTGACTTTTATCTATGTTCTCATCCTTTACTTACCTACTGGATCTGTACTGGCAACCAATAGCCTGTAAGTACAGTATTAATGATATCCGAATTACGTTGCAATCTGAATATGCCGTAAAATATTAGTTTTATAATTAAGTATATACTAATTATGGTTATTAACGATTCAAACTTCAATAGTTCGGTAAATTACACTATATTAATTAGTGGTCATGAAACTGCTCGCATGTCTTTAAATCAACCTTGAAATATTACGTTATTTTACGGATAATATTTAAAATGTGGAAAAAAACGTTCTATCTGATAGTAGTTGTATTATTATCTGCGCATACTTAAGCTTCATAAAATTTCAGATTGATATTGACATCTTTCAAATTTTAAGTAAATATTCTTAGGTTAAAGGTGTAGTAGTTTCCAGTTTCATGTACTGATAACAGTTTGAGTGGGACATTTTAAAAGGAATATAGTACCTATAGAGATCTTTCTGCGTTGATATTTAAAAAAATTTAAACGTCTCAGAAGCTAATGAAAATGTGCATCTATCTTTTCATCACATCTCGTTTTATGGAATCTCGGACGGTTCTGTGATCTTTATAGCCGGTTAGTATTTATTTCTTTTTATTATATTGCTCTACCCTGCTTTCGTAGAGATCATACTGATAGTCGGCATTTTTATTATGATGTTTATGATCATATTAAGCGTAGATTATTATTTAAGATATAGCCTGCTAAATGTAATTCTGTTACTTATCGGCGATAGATTGTAGATGAGCATTTAATATAGTCTGGTTCAGGATAAAATTTACCTATTCGTTTTTTTATTTCTGTTCTAATTTGTTCACTTGTATGTCTTATGATCGGATACGGCAATAAACTAGGAGGTCAGTAATTAGTATCAATTTAATATCATTATTATAAAAGAAACATCTTGTTTAAATTAACTGATGATTTTTTAATCTAAGCTTTACCAAATCGTTGTATACTGTATTGTGTAGAACGAGATTTAAGTAAAATAGTTAATTATGTTTAGTAATTTAATATTCGGCCTATATGAAAGTTTTTGGAAGCTATTTAAGTAGATTAGTTTTTAATTGTCTATTTTTCGTCAACATGCTATACTGCGTTGTACAACCGTGATTGCAATAGACTGTAAGTAGCACTATCGCAAACTAATATTATGTTGTATTTGATAATTCATTAAAATAATTCTGAGAATTTTTCCTATTGTTGTTTCTAACCATTCCTTGCGTAATGTTTTCTTTCATTTAACCTTGGTGCCTTCAACAATTATATATTTATTAGCTGGTAAGTATCAATTACTGAATATAGTGGCTAGAATCTTGTATTATTCTGCTACTGATTACAGTACTATCCTTATCTTTATTTCCATTATGGTTATATAGTTTGATTTATCTACATTAAATGCAACAAAATTGCTTGTATGCTGATAAATTAGCTCTAATAGTTTTGGATATCTTTGAATTTTTTATGATACTGTAATATCTGATGGCTAATCATGAAATTGAAAATGATTTTACAGTCGGTAAGTAACGTATGAATTATTTCACGTAAAAAAATCTTGAAAATTCCCATAAAAAAAAGTTGTAGAATAGCATCCTATAAGGCATTTTATTATATTAATAATTTCGGATATTTAGTTGCTTGATCGTAAATTACACTGTCGTAATGTTCAAAAGTTAGGACTCTGATATAATTTTAGTTGTACTATATCGTTCTTCAGCTATAGTTAATCTGATATTTTATAACTCTCTGAAAGTTTAATGCTTCTCGGAGATTTCTCTTTTTGACCGCAATTAATTGAAAAGCATCATGCATATAGCATAAATTAGATACAAAAAAGGCCTATAATTATCGAAATTATCATTTCTTTCTAACAACTATACATACTGAACATAATATTCCGTTGGTGCTTTTTAAATTTAAAATTTTTCTAATCAATTTTTGTTATTTTTGTTCGTATACTTTACTCTTCGGCATCTCTTTTATTTCGGATTAATATCAATGAAATTGAAATCCTATAGCAAGTAAGTTCGAATGTTAATTATATAGTGCCCAAAACATGTCTCACTTCCCTGTGAATATAGAAGAAAATCAGAACTGTATTAATTTTATATGATTATATAAAACCCACAAATTATAATCGAAAGAAACTAGATCTACGATTATTAAAATTATTATTTTAATAATAGAGATTAAATGTGAAAAGCTGCTGAAGCTTTCAAATTACCAGTGACTCATAATAGAAATACATTTCTCGTATTTAGAGGATTATAAGAGATTTTCATTAAGTAGGCATAATGCCTTTAAAATCAGCTTAGTAATATCACTTATTACGAAAGGAAATAAATATGTTTTTATTACAGCATTAGTTTATAAAGGACAATAAAAATTTCCTTTTGCTGTATATGGCATAGCTAGCGCTAGATTCTTCGACATTAGCTCAATAAAAGGCTATTTATTTGAGACGATGCTACTTAAACTGATCAATTCTATCTTTTAATTATATTTCGTTATAATGACGCCCAACTGTAATGGCTTCGGATACGTAATAAAAAATTTAGACCGTAAGTTTAGTATTGCTAAATCTTTATATTGCATTCTAAATTTTCAAATTTTTGTCAAAAAACTGTTAAAAATACGAAAATAGTATGAGACAATTTTTTTATTTATAATATACTGTAAATACATACATGAAGCTTTCCGAAACATGAAATTATAAATACCTGCAGAAAACGCGATGAATACTAGCTTACAATTAATACCGTACTATATTCTTTTAGGAGGGTTTAGTTTCATTTTAATGTTTACAGTGCATTTCCGTTACTTTAATTTGCTCTACTAGCTTTAAGAAATTATATTATTTCAAGATTTAAAATTTAGTTACATTGCGTTCAGATATTTTACGTTGAGTACTTAGATTAATTGATCTTAAGATTTATAAATCTAATTGTAAATCCTTATATTACCTCTTTGGTAACCGGTCATGCTCGCCTATTGATGCAAACTATGCAGGAAGTAAGTACATAGACTTATTAATAGCTATTTTGAACTTTATAAGGCAGATATCAATAGGAAAAAGTTACCCTAGTGCTGCTAATTTTAACTCCCTTCTTAATACAGTATATTTTAAAATGGCATTACTTGTAGGTAGTCATTTTTATCCAGTATATACCCATTGTAGAGTGATTAGCCATGTCTAGGCTTACAAAGATGGCACGTCGAGTTGCTTGATTAACTAGATATTACTGCAAAAATTCTAGTATTACGTACATAAGATCTAGGCCGAAGCTTTACCTTCATAACAATCAGTATTGTCCAACGCCTTAATATCAAGTAGTCTATAATTTAATATAGCATTAAAAAATTGCATGTACGTACATTTATATTAGTTTGGTCAGGATATAGTACAGTACATTATAATTATAGAAAGTTTACAGTATTTGTGCTAAAGGAAGGACTTATAATTAAATTAATTAGCTTTAAAGTGTTACAGGTTCTTGAGTAATTAATATAATTTTTAACTAATTTCTGTTTTACTTTTATTTCGCAAATTGAAACATTGGATTGTGGGAAATAGTGCGTAAGTACTATCGTTGATCATGTGAATGCTTTGCGTTACATCTCTACGATGACTATCTTTAGCATACTTCTCTTTAGTTTATACATAGCATTAAACGACATGTTTAAGTTTAAGTATCACTAGGTTAGACTTGCAGTCACAATCTTTATACGATATTGTAAGTGGAGCGATAATACTTCACTGGGCACATAAAGTGATTCTGGATATTATTTAATATCACGAATGATTAACGAATCTTCTTGTTGAAATTTGTTATTAAGTCAATATTATACTGTATATTTAATAATAGTACGTCATAAAGGATCTACCGTAGCATTATTGCATTGGTAGAAAGTAATATGTTGCCTAGTTGAACGCCTGAAGTGGATATCATCGTTAATATAGTGTTATGTTAATCGCTTGAAACTATGTGGTACAATCGCTGATAAATACTGATATTGACGATAAGATTTTATTATCTTTCCTTTACCTTTATGAAATTCTGATCACTAATGGAATATGAAAATTTAGCGAGTAAGTTATAATGAATTCTAAATTTGATTTTTTGGGCAAAGATTTTCACGGATGTGGTATAATTTAATGTAAAAGTATTGTACTGACATTCCTAACTTTATTTTGTGTGTCTGTCTCTGCAATAAATTATACATCAACCGTTTACTTACCTTTAAATTTGGGCAATCATAACAGCAAGTAAGTAGATTTTATCTATGAAAGTGAATACGATATACTGTATGCATAGTGTATTTATGAATAAATATGCGGAGGGATATGATATGTGATGAAATGCAGTAATTCACAAAGAATAGATCTGCAATGGGATACGTAACATCAATTTGATTAACCTCTATACTTCTTCCTGCGATACCTTGTAATGTACTTGTACGATTAAATACTGTATAATAGACGTCTAATACCTCTTTTGTAAAATATTGTAATTTATGATTTATTTTTATTGTTTTATGATGCATAGCATACTGTAATAAGCAAACTTAATCTAGATAGGATTGCAAAATTATATGTAATTCTATTCTTATTTAAGATTTATCCGTTAACTGCTATACAAGCTAACAGAATGCTTTTTTTATTCCCTTTTAATAAATAACGTCACCTTTGGAAATTCTAGGAAGTAAGTAATTAATTACTATATGATTTACTGTTATTCTTTCGAAATATTATATAATTTATATAGCCAAAAACTATAGTTTGATGACTGGTTGAAAGGATATTAGCAGTCAATCTATATCTGACTAGCTATGCTGTAATCTTGTGTAATAGACACTTCAGATTCATTATGTCTTTTTTAATTAACATAATTAAGGCAAATCAATATAAAATGAAGCTTCTGTAGCTACAAAATCACTTTGATTGTATTGTTGTACAAAGTTCGTAATAGTAAATTTATTGTATTTACAATTTTCAATGTTATGGCCTAAGTAATGTATACTGATCTTGAGCTCTTATTTTCGTAATATTGCAATATTGCAATCGTGGTGGCATTGGACGCAATTCTTTAGGAAGTAAGCTTATATTGACGTTGACAGAATATACGTTATCAGTGGTAGATTATTGAAGCTTTTGTTCATTAAAGTAAAAAATTGATATTTAGGCAGTTTTCATCATTGCATATTATGTACATTTACATATCACAGTGTGTACTATGTCATACTGTATATAAGTTCAAGAGGACTTTTAGAAGTCCTTGATAGTTATTATATACAGGTACTAGAACTTCACCCTAATCTCGTTTAAAGTTATTGTTTTATTAGTTTTGATAGTACTAATTGTTACTGATTTTTTATTAAATGATATTTTATAGAAAGTAGGTAGAATAGTCATCGAAGGATCGATCTTAATAATGGAATATAATCTAGCCTACATTGGTAGAGCATGGTTGATAGAATCGTCTTACATGAAATGACTCAGAGGCTTCGTAACACCTACCTATACATACGAATTATCATGTTACGATAACGTAGCACTAGAGATGTGTTTAGTGAGATTGGTTATAAATTGTCTCTCGTAAATCTACGCAAGGTCATCTCTTACATGCCACATGTAGTCTTTATTTTTGTCAGCTTCGTGTCATTAGTGTTGGAAATAATAAATTTTGATGTATTATGTGAACAATACGCCAGCGGAGTGGTATAATATGATATACTGTAACTATCCATTAAATACTATATTGTCTGAGCTGAAATATTATTAGCAAATTAGATACCATAAGAGGAGGTTGTGTGACCCGAGAAGGAGTTATATTCATATCCTAACCACTTCGCCTATTTTTGATTTATACTTTCGTTACACTCTTTCTCCAATCCTGCCGTGAAAATTACACGATCAATCTACCAATAGATTGTAAGTTTGAAAACGTTTATGACTGTTCAAGCTAACTTACAGCTACCGAAAAAATATTTTGAATTTTTTGTTATAGTTTAATCGGATATATGCGCAGATGACACTTATATGATGTAGCAAATAATTAAAGCTTTAAAGGATTTAATTTTTAATTCCATTTCGATTAACTATTCTTTATAAAGTACTCTTACGATGGCTAGCGATTGCTATAAATTAGTGACTGTATAAATCTTTACATACCACTGCTCTGCAGTGAATCTCAAAATTGAAGTAATGGTTACAATCTTGTTTTCTATTGTTTTCTTTCAACTTTCTCGGCTCTGTTGCGAATAAAACCGATAGATGGTACGTATATATCCAATGAATTAATCTACAGTAGACTATAGTATTACAGCACTTTTTTTTACTGAACTATAGCGTTTGTAATAAAAATGAATGTTACATAACATTAATTTAAAAATTCTATTAATTGATAATGAGTAAATTTTGACGGAATATTTACTATAACAGCAATATTATATGGCGATATACCTGTAAAAAATAAAGGATAATAGCTTACTTACTTTGTACTAAATAACTGGAAATTTTGCATTTGCATATTCCGCATTCCTCAAATCTAAATGTATTTGGCTTTTGACGTACGATATAGGGCGTAAGTATAATAGAAAATTTTACACCAATTTTGGTCAGGATACTACTACAAATTATATATATATATGTTAGACGACATTATTTACTTAAGAGTGAATTATTCAGTTCTTTCAATATAAGGAAGCTTTTGTATTCTGATTTTGTCGGTTTAACTCATTTTCTTCCATATTAATTCTCAATCCTCGTATGTGCTTATCGAATAAAATCTAGAAAGTAAGTAAGCTGATTTATCTACTATTATTACAAATGTGATCAGTCTTAAGATTTACTATTTTATTTAATTTCGTGGAGTATGCAAAGTTATTATTATAACCTAAAGGCAAATTTGTATTAGATATGTTAATAGCAAATTGGTTGTCTACGTTAGAATAGAGTTAGTGGTTGAAATATGTCAATCTTAATATGTCATTATTAGTCAAATGATTGTTGTATTTGTATACTAAAAATTGCTTCTTTCATCATTTTTATATTTATCTGTTTCGATAATTAAACATGAATGAATGCTAATTAAAGGTGGTAAGTAAAATGGTTGTAAAATTGTACGTGATAATCGTTATGATGCATCTAGTAAAGAAGTTATACTAGGTCTTGCATAGTACATTGTATTTGCCTGAGTTTAGTAAAAAGTATACAGTATTCGACTTTTTGATATCAGAGTGTAAAAGAAAGTCGGTCATTTGACTTATTAAAATGCTACAGTTATTATAGATGGTTGGAGCGTTGCATTCTAAATCTTATGCTATAGCCACGACCAATATAGTGATAATGTTCAAGTATTATGTAGATAGTTATGTACAGCATTACGTACATGATAATACCAATCAAGTTAATTTTAAATTTGGTAATGATAGCAATAGTTCGCCAATGAGAATTAGGTTATTTATAAAAACAAGCATACTATTTAGGATAGTCTATATACTGCAGTTTATGAGTGCTTAGAATATTTAACGGCAGTACTTATGTAGATTTACATATAGTAGTTCTATGTTTGTGCTTTTATAGCAAATTGTTGCTAACTGTTAGTACTGGTTGTATTAAATTTTTATCCGTTCTCGCTAATTACTTCACGCATCCTTCGACGATATGGCAGCCGGTAAGTAACGTAGATGTCTAGTCACTTAAAAAATAACGATTATATTTCTTCGTTGTAATGTCGCTGGATAATATATCAAGAAATGAAAGCGGTTGTAAATTTTCAGTTAATACAAAGTAGTAATGATATCTCTTACATAATCTATGTCAATAACTATTTTGATTTAGATAATATCTTTTACATACGGAATAGTATAAGTAATCATTCGGCAATGAATGGTAATCTTATTTATAGTAGTGTAGAGACTGCTGTATTGTATGAAGGTATTACCATCAACAATACACGATTAAAATCTATCTACTGTATTTATCTCGGCGCCCATCGAGAAATACGCGTAATGGTACAGTATTGTATAACCTTAGTAGGATAAATCATTTCATGAGTGACTATGACATTAGTAAGGTAGTAATCTTGAACTTAATTCCATAATTGTTAGTCTTAATTTTACTTAATCGTACGTCAAATAGGCACAGCTGTGAAACGATGTTAAAGTTATTTGCGATTTTATTTTTATAATTTCATGCCTACTCTAATATAATGATCATACTCTGTTATCTCAATAGCTAGCATAGTAGCATAGATTTCATAGTTGTTATAATACTTTTATGACATACTCCCAATTTTTTCCCCTCACATGGTGATTTTCGGACGACCTTGGAATTGGTTTTTGTCGATAATTTTATCGCACTGCGAATTTACAATAATATAGGAAGTAAGTAACATAGGCTATGCGTTTATGGTATACTTTGTTACTATTACTAGCTGAATAAAGTACCTAGTAATCATGTAATAACATGTACCAGCAACAGCAATGTATAGTAGCAGTCTTAATGTTACGTTAAGTCTTGGAAACGTAAAGTCTCATTCTTACAAGTTGTTAAATTTTCTAATTTCAAATCATCACTCAAATAAATTTCAATTCCTGGAACCCAGATTGTGAGTACTCATAATGTAACTAGTTAAATGAGATCACTAATATGCATGTATAAAGACACTGCATATTTGAGTAATTCATTACATTACTACCCCTAACCTATTCGTAGAAAGCATCAATTTAATCAAATGCCGTGGACTAGTAATGCAATTATATATTTAGATCATCAAAGTTAAATGCGATATTGATGATGTAATCGTAGAACATGCACCAATTAAATATATCGATGGTTACGTTAGTATTAATAGATGATGCTTTGCACTTGATATATTTGTAATTGATCAGTGATATCATTGCTATCATCAAATATTAAATACTTATAGATTAGAATTAGTTATATAACATATCGGAAAAAATTTTATCATTTTGCAATAAGGAATTACTAATTATGTTATTCTTCACTCTTTTCATGGCTACTGCAACCTTATTGCACAATAGCGGGTAAATATTGATATTTATGCTATGCTTTGCGCTCTTGTTTTCATCAATAAGTTTTCTCTACAGATTATTTGGGATTATAGTAGTTTTCTAGAGGATTACAATTTGTCTTGATTTATAAGATTAACGGTGACTACATCGTAGGATACCACTGTGTAATATCTGCATATCAGCAGTATACAAAAACATTGCTAGCTAAATTCAATTGTGATAGTTGTTTTGTATGTTATGTGACAATAACCTAAAGGTACTGACTATCAAAACTATTATACTGCAATTACCGGCAATAGCTATTCTAGCAATTAGTTGTAATAATATAAAGACGAATGGCTTCAGTACCGGTACCTTCTATATCATAGGGAATAATATAATTATATCATCATATTACAAACTCGAGTCGGAATGGTCATAAATATTACACAAAACTCATATTAATAAATCTTTCAATTTATACTCTAAAGGTAATTGTGTAAACCAGTTTTTCAATATGGAACTAATTAATTTTGCTTTCGTTTATCACCCTCAGTTGGACGAAGCCCAACACCTATGAAAGGACAACCCCCTATGAAAGGAAAAGCGCCAATGAAAGCACACAATGTTACAACAGAGATAGTGAGTTGAATCATATTATGCACTTAATACAGTATTGAAAAGGTCCGACGTTGACCAGTCAAAAGTAAATTATAGAATATTCCTTAATCTAACATTCGTTATGATTTTTTTTCCTTTTCCGATAACGTCCTAATGTTGAAAATATTACAGCAGGTAAGTGTAACTAGAAATAACGTTTATGTCGATAAAATTTGTATTCCTTAATTTCAAAAACTGAAAATTTTCTTATTGATCTATTATTTATTGGATTATTAACTGCTTAAAATTTAAATTTGTCGACGGAACTACTAGTTATATAAGATTGCAAGCCTTATGTACAGTATTACTAAAATTTGCTTTCTTTTCTACTCGGATATTTATTATAATCGTCATCAAAATTCGTTCAGCAAGTAAGCTATAATAACGCACTTTGAATAGATTTGTTCCTGTCTAAAGTACTACCGTACAAGTGAAGATTTAGGCGATTTGTTTGGCCTTAAACTTCATTTACTTACGCTTCTTGGATATGTACTAATTTATCGTAGTGAAATAAAATGATTCGATTAGTATTAGTATTATCGAGATTATAAATACACGAGCAATCTACTAAAAAGCCATGTAAATAGAATGTAATGGTCATATCTTTTTCTTCCTCAGTAACTGACACGACAACAGGTGTGGGAACCGCTTTCATACAAGGGAATGTAAGTGATCTATTTGATATTGCAAGTTAGGACATGTGATAAAACCGATTAAGAAATTTCAAAATTTGTAGAAAATTATTAGATCTTTACGCAAAGATAATTAATCTACGCTAAGCTCTATTCTATCTGGATACAATTACTAGAAAGACTTTTAGACAGAAGTACTGAATAAGCTAAAGTTGCCTACTTGAATACTCTTCGTAGCATTGACAGCTATAATCTGCATAGCAACATTCTACCTTATTTTACAGTTATTCAGATTATTATTAGTAACAACGTTTAACAGCGGACTATCTATATAATCTAATATGGTAACTGCTGCAGTATTTACGTAGACATTATTTTTACCAGCCAAAGTACGATGAACCAACCATATCCTAGTATATGAGTTACATATCTATTTTTGTCTCTAGAATCTATAGTGACCTAACACCCTACTGTACAGTACAGCATATAGTCACCTGTATTCTAACATAGAATCTTCAATTACAATCTATGGCTACAGGCTACTAAAAAAGGCTTATGATAAGTGTTGAAAGCTACTATACCGTATTTCATACTGAAAATGGCTAATAATCTACAATCCAATACTAAGTTACGTTACAGGACTGTGCAATTTTTATGTCATGACTGCTGTTGTAGGTGTCCCTTGTTACAATACTGTATCTGGAGTTTTAGAGGTTTACTAAATTGATTTTAATCGCAAGAAGCGGTATCATTTAATCCAATGGCAGTCATATTTTACGACCTCTTTTAATACTAAAACATGTAATACGTAACAGGCGTATTCTTTACGATTTTACTCCAAAGTAAATTTATTTTTAAACATAGATTTTCAATTGATCTGTTCATTAATGTATGATAACGTACTGTATAAGTTCCTAATATCCTTTAAAATTACCTGAAAATATTTACCGTTTCTTTTCTGTTAGGATGTTGTTTTGGCTTGGGCAGAAAGGATAACTTAGTGAAGCACTTTAATAGATTCTTATTTGGAATACTAGTCCGTTAATCTAACCAGTAACAAACAGATAGATTTCACGCTAATCTTCCCCTTTGCTGTTTAATCTCTTAAATAATTTGCTTCGGTGTGTTTTTTGCGTAATTGAGTGGTATATCATTTAATGCGCTCGTATAGTTAGTCTTATAATTATGAATTAGCTTCTATCTGTTAATTAAGTTGTTTACTGGTGACCTATCGTAACTATAGGAATAACTGTTTTAAAGTAGCTCTTTGATGATGTTAGTATTTTGGGTAAAATAAGTATTGTCATGTAAGCAGTTTTTAATGGAATGTAGCCGTGCTAAAATAATATTCCCTTATAATAATGATTGGCAACAGTAATATATGTTGAAGATAGTGAATTCCCTTCTTATTAATCATAATTAAGCACAAGTTCAATTACAAATTTTTCACTTATTAAAACGTTAAACCAATAAATGTTGCCATACTAAATTTCAGCATTTCGATTGGCTTTATAATAATCTGACTGGATTGAATATTATCTTCCAAATTAAAGATTATAAATAATTATAATCATATAAAATTGTAGTGTTTTTAAGTCATTCTTATCCTTCACTGCTTGTGAGCCAAAAATGGCGTTTGTGCGACAAATCTACATTCTTCAAATGTTTTTATTCTAATTAGCTCTTTTGCATGATTTTAGTAAATTGCAAACATAGGGTTACAGAAAGTATCACTGGAACTGTAAGGTTTCATCTCATGGAATAAAACATGATAATAAGGTTAACCGTCAAATTAACTCATCTTTCTTATATGTTCATACGGTCATACGTAAGCAGTGTTCATTAGCTCATACCGTATACGATAATGATTGACTACGAAAAAGCCCTAGCATAATGGGGTTAAATTATAGCATGAAGGTTAACTATTACGGTGCAAAGCACTATGAGCAATTTCACAAAATCTACGTAATTAGAGAAGAAAATCCTAATTAGGGCATGCAATCCTTAAATGATTCCTCTTAGTGTAAATTGCTTTCACGCCTATAGTTTTAGGCAAGATATACTGCATGTTAATCGCCGATTACCGAGAAACTGCTATACGAGTAATTAGTAGAGAAATAGACAAACAGTTCGATATTCAGACTGACCTGCTTATGCGAGAACCCGACAGATAGCAGTGCCGTGAGTCCGAGACCTCATTAATTTAATACTTCTTTTCGTTTACGGTTAGCAATAGTATTTTAAAGGCCATATCTTTAGTAAGGTAAACAGTAGCTAAAAACTAGTATGCAATAATATGCGTATTCATGCATATGTATTATACTAAATTAGATAATAACGTTATGTCTTACATTGGAAAAGTAAGTTGATTTTAAAATTGAGATTCGAATCTTATATAGCGATTGCCACTTACAAATCAAATTACAGCAAGCGCTAAAGCCAATACAGTACTGTGCAAGCTAATATACGAGATAATGTGAATGTTGTCACACTACTTTAAATAACGATTTAGCTATTATGCAACTTAATATATATAGCAGCATCTTTTTTCTTTTCACATTATTTTCCGTTATACATCAGCAGAATCCTCCAGATTCTCGTCTTTCATAGGCTATTAATTAATGAAAGATACAAGTTATCGCATCTCAAATATTCATAAATTCGAAAGAATAATTTCAATGATCATTTCGGCCCAGTTTTTGCTTGTTTGCACATACCGTTTAATTGACTTTATAAATTTACCTATCTCACTTATTTTGATAATGGATTTAAAAGTAAATAACCGAGCTAATGCCCCGAGTTAACTGAAGTCGTGCGGAAACTTATTAACGTATGGGGTTATGAAAAGTATAAGCTAAACTGGCTACGTCTATGCATAATGCTTTAGTTCATGAATTCATTATTGCAGGACTACGACAAAGGTATATTAACAGAACGGTATTCGGAAGCCGCATTCCGATATAAGCAGCCAATCGGAAAACTTTTAGGTGATTGATTACAAACGATATTGTACTGAATTATACCAGAGGTATCAAGAAAATCTTTTACTTCGATTGATTTATGACCGTGAGATTAAACATAGGTCATTTGTGCTAAGATTATCAACATTCGGAATGTAATAATAAGGTAGTTAAATTGCGTTGACAGCAGAGGTTCACGATATAGGAAATTACCTCATACGGTTGTTTAAATGTTCATAATATTTCCTATACGAGATATTAATACGTTAATTG
This sequence comes from Trichoplax adhaerens, assembly GCF_000150275.1. Lineage (NCBI taxonomy): Eukaryota > Metazoa > Placozoa > Uniplacotomia > Trichoplacea > Trichoplacidae > Trichoplax > Trichoplax adhaerens. Next base: position 5,001,121 of record NW_002060944.1, on the reverse strand, counting down.
TGTGTAATACATAGAACGAAGCGACAGTCTGGTTACATATTGCAAATATTTCTAAGAATTGGATAGGCTGATGGGACCAACACCATTACGGAAAAATTTAACAAGACCTTTACAAATTCTCTCTAAAACTGGAAAGAAATCATCTCCAACTACAGTAAGATCTTCTATGGTATTGAGAAAACGTAGTACTAAGCGAAAGGGAGTAGACTCTTCCGAAAGTTTACCAGTTGAGACAGTATCGATGGCCAACGATTTAACGACAAACACCAAACAGAGGATAGCATTAAATCTTTTAGAATATGAAAATTCTACAAATTTGCTAAAAGAAGTTAACAACTCTACGAGTGATTCAAATTCGATTCATGAATTTATTGGTGATTCTTCAAAATCAAGCTTTAGCAGTTTTCGATGCACAAATTCAACAAATTTACAACAAGAGAATGACCATACTTTGGAAAATGAGCGGGAGATGCTAAAAGATTCTTTCCAAGATTCACCAACAACCGTTTTCAATAATCAAGAATATGAAATTCCAATACTTACGGAACAAATAGGTTAGCGATAGAAATGCTGAATTATGATTGTAGTATCATAAGTAGAATAGCTAATAGACGTTAAGAACAGTTAAGAAGTATCTACAATTATAAAACAATTTAGATTGCTACCTGAAAATAAAATATAATGAAAGCTAACTCTTGTAGGGATAACACTATGTAAAATTAGTCCCTCATAGGTAGTTTTTAAGTCATATTATCTTGGATATTCAAGAGGATACAGATGATATCCAACAAGAATGCTACATTGCTAATGAAAAAATGAACTATAGTCATCTAAACCGCGATTTATGCTCTGAAACATCTCCAACATCTACACAACGAATAACAACGACAACAAAAAACTTTATGCCGGAAGAAAGCTACTCAGCAGGTCTGTATAAAGATATATACGATTATGAAGTTAGTCGTTTATTATTTCCCAAGACTATAATATATTAATAAGAAAAGCTTTGAAATGAAAATCATTACGCAAAGTTTATACAATATTAGCTACTTGCAAATTGTAGTAGTAGGTATCAATGATTATGACATAAGAAATGTCTCAAAGTATATACTGTCATTCTTCTTACAGACAGGAATGCCTTCCAGGAAGCATTCAGGGATGAATCTATTAATCTGTATGGGGAATATCTTCATGAAATAGTGCAAATACAAGGTAAGTTCTATGAGCAAGAAGAAAGAAGGTTGAAGTTTGAAATTGAACTTCAAAATTATCGTCAAATGAGGGAAGAGACGAGATATCAAGATGAAAGGCGATACCAGGAAACGTCTTTAACCATAATGAGATCTATCTTGGATTTATTACAGTCTTGAAAATGATTGAATAATACAGTACAGCGCATAAATTTATTGGTAGACATTTTTCTCTGAAGATATGATGAAAGTTTAATTTTGGTTACTTCATATAATCTAAGAAAGGGCATTTCTACTCTAAACAATGTCCATTTACACCATCGTACTGCGAGCTTGTTTTAACATTACACAAAATATCTTAAGTGGAATATGCCAATTAAATGTATCTTTGACTGCTGCTATATCACAGAATCGTAAGATTGATTACATTATATATTTCTTATACTGTATAGTATTAGAGTGTAGTAGGATTGCAGAAATGACATTATATCAAAGTCATTTTAGCCAAATGTTAATTCTCATTCGCTCCTATGTGAATTCATAGCTTGATCAGTTTAATTTATTAGCCCTTTTTAACAACATCCTATGATTAAGTTTAATATTTTAACACAATTGACGCATTTAACGGCTTGTATTAATCTACAGGCTATTATGTAGTAAATTAGAACTTCTAATGACTTGAAGATTGATGAGACATAGAAAAGTTAATCGATAAGCTAATAGCGTGATAACTAGAAAGCAAACTGGTTTAATAAAATGTCATTGAAAATAGAATCGATCTCATATAAATTGAAGTTGATCCTTGTTAGTTTGGGTGATTTGGGTGCTATGCAAGCTTAAGCTGTTGTATAAGAAAAGTTATTTTTCAGTCATTTTCTAGTCATAAATGTTAATTTTTGATGGGACGAATTTGTACTAACCTTACAAAGTGTTTTTTTTTGCCACTAGCGTTTGCATCGCAATATCACAGTAAAATAAAATCAATTTCATATTGTTAAAGCTGTGATCAACAGGATATTGCAACTAGATGTACCAAAAGATGGTGGTAATATAACTTACTGATTTTGAATTATCGCCATTTAAGGTCATTATCACATGCGACATCGATATTACCCATAAAAAGTTGCCACCAGTATTAATATCTTACCATACCAGTAAAATAGAATCAGTTTTACTTTGTTAAGGCTTATAACCAGAGAAAATTTGTAGCTCAATATGGGAAAATTGGTGGTATTGAAATTGATTTTAGATTATTTTTATTTCAGACATTATCAAGTACGGCATACTTAATCATGACTATTAGATTGTTATCATTGATCAATATAACTTTACATGGATTAGCACCGATTGATTTTATCTAATGCGAATTTCTGTCTTTGCTTGAGTTATTAGATGATATAAAATGAACATTCAGTGTCCTATGATAGCAAGGGAAAGCAACGAGTCGTATTATTTCATGTAAAAGATATTCTACAAGTACAGTGCCGAGTGTATCTCTATGCAACAGTAGCCCCATTATGGCCCCATACGATATAATATAAAGTATCTAGTGGCCCTTGATTCGGATGAGTAATACAATTACGAGTAGGTTAACGGAGTACGGCAGTCCTAATTTTTAAATATGTGATATCATAGCGTACTGTGCACTTAATATTTAATTGCGGGTAGATTGTCTTTTGGGGGAGGAGATATTATGCCATACTGCTAGCAGTAGATGCTTCATCATCCCGTTTGATTCTATTGCAATTATTATTGTCTAGCTCATTGCCCAGCACCTTACTGATAATTTTGCGATATTAATAATGTGAACCTCATTCACAAAGAATGAGCTTGAAACAATTTGCTATCAATTCTAGTCGTTGTTGTTATTAGGGCTGTGAGGTAATGTAAAAGTTATTTATAGCGTTTACTTTTTGTGTATGTATATGTTATGTTTTATCTAGAAGTATTGGCTTAATTTACCGGCGGTGTTTGCACCTTAACGCTAGGGTAAAGCAGTAACAATATAAATTTCCCGAAAAGAAAACCATTTTCTTGTCGATAGGAAAATTTATAATCCCAAGTTTATTGCAAGTGTGATAAAATTGTCTTCATTTAGGATATTATGGCATACTGGACTTTGAGATTAATCATCATTTTCGATTGTTATTATTTACTCCTATTGTATTGCAATAAACAAACTCGGCGTAAATTATTTGCTAATTTCCGCTACCGTTAGGTAATAAGAAATTACTTAAAATATACTGGTATTATTTTACGAGGTCATGTAAAGATTTCGAATATATGTTGCAGACTAAGGAATGCTATACTACAGTACAGAATTGACTTTATATAACGTTGGTGATGAAGTGCTACGAGATGCAACTTTTTTTCTGTTAAATATTTGTACACCAATATCACTTTGCTATCGGGTAAATCGACGTTGGCCCTCAATAACTGCCTATGCTTGCATCCTAACGGTACCATAAAATAAAATCGCTTGGAAAATTTGTAACCTTAAGAGTACAACAGCATTTTGTGTAGGAAATATGGCGGAAATGAATGGTATTGCGCTCGTTTTTATTTAAGATATTACAACATTCTACGTGAATCATAGAAGCAACTCAGGTCCATTTTTATTTATCTCTATGGTATGAACATTCAGCGCTTTGGATTTGCTATAAGTTATTATGTGTAATTATTTACAAATGCTGTCAATTTTTAGGCTATTTTTTGGATTATGAGGTCAAATGTAATGATTTTACCTGTTTCAGCGCTCTTTAAACACATGCTAGGCCTGAATATACCGCGGAAAATAATTACGGTACATGTCGTAATATTGAAAATTATTCTACGATGCGGTATAACATTTGATGTAGATACTGACTTGAAAATGGTATAGTGTAGAATTCCCCTCATAGAATGATTTCTTAATCGGATGCCGTTGCTCGTAAACTACTTTTTTTTTCTATTAACGAGTCTGTAAAGAAATATTTTACTTTGGAATAGTTTGATATCGGCCTTACATTGTTGCCAACGTTTGCTTCTACTTAGATAATCTAACATTGGAACGAGACTGCACTTGTGTTGAGGTTTTGACTGTCAAAAAGATTGTTTAGATTTGGAATATTGCTCCATACTAGGTTGCTAATTATCATTCCTTTAGATGTTACCATTAGGCAATGAATAACATTAGTTGAGCGTGTCCATTTCTACCGCTGTTTAATTAAGGTTGTATGGAAATAGATTTGCAATATCCTGTAGAGTAAGTTAGGAGAAAGTGCTATGATGTGTTTCCGGTATTGCCCATCCGTGATTTATTGTAACTTGCCAGCATAAGTTATGAATTACCCCTGTCATGTTTCTATCTTCTTCATACTCAATGTGTTACCTTGATTGATTCCATCATGCAATGCAGTATCATCCTATCATATCACTCAATTCACCTTCTTCTACAGTATACGACGAAATCAATAAAGGCATTGATGAAGACGATGGAGAAATAACCTATGCACGAAATTGAGACGATACCGCGTTTTCAATTGGTAGCTGAGTGGTATGATGTCATCGTTGAATAGACGCATACCGTCATGATCTTATTTGGTTGCTATTGGAGAAATGGAATAAATACAAGTCCAAGATGATGAATCTTCTTTCCATTGTATTCATCATACTAGCTTATGGCAATGTAGGACCAAGATATTCTACTTGATAAACGAATTGAGCTAAAGGTACAGTAGAGAGCGGTCACCGTGGGCCAGCATGTGGTCAAATGTAATTTTATCAAGTTTCAGAAATTGAATCATTTTGAGTCAATTTGCAATCTACAATAGACTACGTGTATGTGCTGATATCATGCTGCTGTTCATGAAATTGGAGTAAGTGAATGTTTGCGTATATTATATAGCTAGAAGAAATGCCGCTTAACCTTCAAGGAATCCACCATCCCCACAGAATATACACTCGGCTTAATGTACAGTATAGATCAGTCGAGAATTTGTGGAAATGAGTGACGTTGGCCCCCCACTGTCGCTATGGACGAAAGAATCCATCTTCCATCCTTCTGTAACCCCATCTACTCCTTTTGGGAAATCCTTCCATTCCAATACAATCTGTGCGTAAATCAGAGTCCTATTTCCATAATGGGCCATTCAGAATGATTCAGTCATTCAGTGTACAAGTAGAGTATTGTTGAGGATGACGTATGATTAGTATAGCATGGCTTCCACACGACAGTAGTACAGTAAGTACAGTAGAGGTGTTGAATGATGTTACTGATTATTATTTTAACGCCAGTAATCCACTACAGTGCTTGTACTACGGTCGTAGAATGAAAGTATAGGTGAGAAAATGAGGGAAAAATGGATCGTGCATGGGTAGATAGATACATTATATAGGCATCATATACGAACTATATAGGGAAAGCATGGGGAAATATGCCAAGTCCTGGACTACTAGAAGAAAGACTTTGGTCTTCCATGGCCAAGCTGACGGCCGTCATTGCGCAAGTAGTTGAAGTTCGGAAAGATGACTCATGATGGTTGAATCATGTCATGAGTTATGACTCATGCTCGAGCTGTCATTCGTCAATGGAAGTTGGAGTTGCTTTCGAGTGAGCCTGTACAGATTGTGTACTGTACTGTACTCGAGTGAGCCTGTACAGTACAGTACAACTACAGATTATGTACTGTACACTGTACAGATTGTGTACTGTACACTGTACAGACAGTACAGTACAGGATTGGGTTGATTACCCTTGAATGATTTCTGCGCAGAAGCAGGGATTTCTTTTGCTGAAAAATGGCATGGTGAAAAGCGAGTTAGTCTACTAGTACAAGTTGAGTAGTGTAAGTACTACTACTGTACCACCAGTAACAGGACTACCGTAGTCTAGATGGGCAAGGCCGAGCGATTACGTCATCATGGGTGTGACGTAACCGCCCATCGCCAAAGCAGCCAGTCAGGGGCTAGGACCAGCAATACTGTAAGTCAAAGTGAAGAAATTGGCTGAGTAAGCAAATCTACAGTGCAGTGTACTGTAATGTACAGTACTCTGTTTGGGAAATGAAGAATACTGTACTGTAGATTGTCCATATTTGGAGAATATATTTTTGATTTAAACTAATATTATTGCACTCGTTGAGCTTTTACAGCCATTATTTTGGCAATGGAGTCTGTCCATGTCAGTAGAGGCTGTTGTCAACAATAATGCTACAGTGCGGAAGTAGTGATATCGATGATACATCAATCTGCAAGTATTGTACTGTATACTGTACTGTAAATTAGGATGGACATGCATCACATGAGTCAGTGTAGGATTTCCTTTCTTTCTTTGCCGTATTCAACGTACTGTAGAGTCATTGAACGTTCTGACGTTCCCGCGACGTTTTCAACGTTGAGCGGCCATTTACTCCCCTACTCGTCGCCATATATGGAGATAATCAGCCCAAAAGGCATTTGGCGGTACCGTACCGTACAGGTACGACGCTGTCCGTACAGTACTGTACAGGTTCTTGTATTGTACTGTAGCTTCACTTGCAAAACATGCCTCAACTTGTCAACCCGTCTACAGTGTACAGTACTTTATACTGTATGTCATCCAACGGCGCTACGGTGGATCAGACACAATAGCAGTCATGTTGCGTCACTATGCCAACGTGGAAGTAGTCCCTGACCATCGACTAACTGTACTGTAGCGTAGAGTACAACAAAAGGTAAACACAACACGTTTCAACACCTCCTGTAGTAATGGTACAGTTCTCCATGTGCTATTTTTAGCTGGCTAGGTTGACGTTGCGGCTGACATTGACATTTGCTTATTGTTCAAGCCATTCAGCGTACCCAAGACACGAACTGTACGATACGCGCGTATTGTACCGTATCGTGGCATATAAAAGAAAGAGCTTGCCAGTCGGTGCACAGTTCGCGGATTCCGTCAGCAGAGGACGACGGTACAATTGGCGCGTTGGTGTTCATTGATTGGGTAACCGCCATACGTCAACTTGGGTACGCTTGTCACTAGATTGCCATTCGAGTTTGTGTCGTGTTGTGGCTTGCCAACGAGGAAAATTTCCAATCATTCTATCGACTCCCATCATCGTCTTGTTTTTGCACTACTAAACTCGTGTTGTATTCCTCCAATATTGTATTTCAATCCAACAGGACTTCTCTCAATTCATACATTACTTGTTTAGTTCAAGCATCCCCCCCCGGCCCAAATCAATCCTATGCGTCATTGATTTCTAGCATACACATTGATCATGTCGGACGTTAATGTAAATCATTTGATACATCTTTCACTGGTTAAAATTGCCAAGAATTTACAAAGCCGTAAAGGTTGCGAATTGAGACGGACGTTATTATTAAGTTCCATCTTAGATCGGGCGAGATACTGTGCTACGACACCATGCAGTGAAAGTGACGAAATGATAATCGGAAATGATGACAACAAAAATTCATGTCAAAATGCGATAGTGGCCCATGCAAACGATTACGATGAAAGCCAAAATGATGCTGTTTGTCAACAATCCCAACAAGGAATGGAAGATTTATCCACAGTGTCGATGGATTGTGAAAGCGTAGCGGACGACAGCAAATTGATACTAGAGAAAGACTCTCAAAGGAGTGATGATATCCATCACAATGATGCCAATCCATCCCATCAGCCGAAATTAAGAGATGATGACCATTGCAACGGTCAAAAAAGAAAGTTACTCATTGTTAATAAAGATCAAGTTGTTCCCGGTGATTCTGTTGAAATTACTGAATTGGAGTACTATCGGGAAGAAGATGAAAAAGATGAAAATTCACTCATGGATTTATGCTCACCCACAAAGCGTATTAAAGTTTTCTAAAGCAACATAGACTCTATCTTCACTAGTTTTTTTTTTATTTTACATCAATTAACCTAGTTGGATAAAGAATTACTTCAACGATAGAAAGAACTTCCTACTCAACATTTCCATTGAGCAATGACTGACATAAAAAATACTAGCTAATACAGCAATAGATTTCATAGTATATTGTTTTGTTGCCGACACAAGATTTGAAGTTAGCTTAGAGGAGGACTGAAGAAATGATCTAAAATGACACGCGCTTCACTTCGTCCTGTCCGCTAAGCAGCAATGTTGCAAGCATTGTTTGGTTATACCATGATACTATCAAATATCATCAATATCAAAAAACACTCTGCACCGGTAGCAAACTGTTAATAATTTCAATTGGTCAAGACTGCTCTGTGAGCAGTCTATATCCTACATTAGGTATTACTATGCTATTTATGAAGCAGGATAAAAACTATGTTGATACAGTAATTTTCTGTATTGAAAGAAACAATCTTAACTTAATATATCGTACTTAGTTGGCAATAAATTATTATATTAAACAATCCATTAAATTAGTCAATACTTTAATACTAAATATTCGTATACCATGTCATTGAATGTAGACTAAATGTAGTAATACTCCTCAATATCTATTATATCAACACTGATTTAAAACCTTTGCTACAGAAAACATTTTCAATTCTTCTAGAACGAAATATTTGACCGTAACGGTGCAAAATGAACCATTTTATTTGATATACATTATATATTTGCCTGCTTTTTTGTTTCTATCTGTACTATACAGTTTCTACTCATGCTAGCTATAAATTAGAGCAAGGTATTTGTATGATATTGTAAAAAAAATGATCTATTAACGCGTTTGTTAATAGATTGAAGTTGCTCACTACTTATTCTTCAATAGGTAATGTCAACTTTCATCAAAGCTCTTGAATGAAGAAATTTATATCAATACTTTGTATTAAAGTATTGTATACTGTATAGCTGCAATTTGTTATTATTATATGACGATGACTTATTAAAGAATGTTATTTTTTGTGCCAAAAAATTGGAAAAAACATTATTCCGACGTAAAGCAAACGAATTGTCAACTAATTTATAATTTATTGTACAATAAAAGAATTATTTCAGACAAGGGGTAAATGTTTTGGATTACGTTATACAGAGTTAAGGAAACTGAATTAGAAACTCATACTTAATATTAATACAAAACACTACAAACTTATTTAAATAAATTAGACTACTGCTTCATGTCTGTTCCTTTTTTGGGCAAAATGAAGAACGTTTGCCACTTTTTACTGTAATCTATTCTGATAGCATAATAATATAACAGATTAATATCGAGGTCGTATTACACAGTTTCAATTTCGTTTTTGTCTCACTCCCATACAAGGACGATATAGGCTAAACTAGGTAGTGAGCGCCTTGATAGGTAGTTTGTTTATTAGTGATTTTATTAAGAGATGACGCAATTGAAATCCGTTGGCATAAATCACCAATGTATCCTTAATATGCAGTAATTTGCTTTTATTACATGGGGGACTCATCGAAGAAAGAAATATCATACACGCCTAGGCACTTCATGTTTTGCTATTGATAACAATGAACCGAAAACAAAATGTTGCACTACAGGAAATTTTCCTACAACCTAAAAATAATAATAATAATATAATACAGTTAGAGAGAAAAATTCACTCCAATGGAATATCTCACTCTATACTTTATGCTAATGTAGGCATTTCTTTCTAGTCATACAGCTTGTGATTCATTATATAATATTGAACTGTTTACGATACATCTGCCAAGAGCTAAGAATAGAAATGAGAGTAATATCTATAAATAGCTGAACGTAAGCTTTCAAATCCCAGAGAATACCGCAATTCATATCGACCTATCTATACGTATTATTTCGAAACTTACTAAATATACTACTGTGGTGTACAATTATAAACAATTTCATTTATAGGTAATAGCTATCCGGTCATCAATTTACTGTCATGCAGTACAATAAAGTTATTATTGTTCACTAACTGTAGAGGACAATTATCAGTAATTGTTGTTATTTCTATTGAATTAAAGTTGGTAGATTTTCATAAAAGCGTGGTATCTTATTCCTACCCTATTAAAGTATTATACGCCTCTTCCGGTAATACTAACGTAAGGATTTTAAATGATAGTATAATTGTAGAGTAGTTCCTTTGAGGTAAAGGGTATTGGTAAACTTGTTCGAATAATTTCGAACTGACTGAAAATAATTAAAGGATCTATAAAAAATTATACATGATATGAACATTACAGTCACAAAAGTAAAGCCAACTTACTTCGGCTTTGAACATTTTAATTAAGCCAGAATTGACTTTAGCCCAATACAGTACACCACTAATACCCCATAACTGATTAGAATGTTCAGCAAACGGACCCGTTTTCATCTATTAATTTGAAAGATACACGATAATTACAGGATAAGTTAGTTATAGATAATTAATTATTATATTTAAAATAATATTATATTTTTCGCTAGATTCATGTAAAGATTACCTTATTAATGAAATTAATGCAGTCTAAAAACATATATTCGTGGGCATTTTCTTGACAAATCTTTGGGTCTACAAAGGACTTTGGTAGAATCGTAGGGTGATCTAAATAACATGACGCATTGAAGATATAATGAAATATAAACTGACGATAATTAACAAAATTATACGAGTTTGAATGATTGTGTTCGCTTTTATCAGACGAGTAACTGGTATAATAGACACGAATGATGGTACACTCATCCTACCTATTAATTGTGAACTACCCCATAAATAGGAAAGGAATTGAAAATCATCCAATCCCCATACCCCGTGACTACCTGCTGGTTCCATCCTATATCTAGATTGTAAATTTCTTACAACATCAAGGTACCTAGTCAACACAAGACATAATCATTAAAAATTACCTATGACTACGCTAGTGTAAAGTAAAAATGAAGCCTACAACTAGTACTCATATAGTATGGGTCTCAACTAACAACGAAGATAATAAAAAGTGATAGAAACCTATTAAAGACTTGTAAAACCAGAGAACAACAATCGCTTTCATGAAACACTTCCAGCTTGCATAAACAAAAGAGGAAGGCAACGAAAGAAAGTTCATGGCCTTTGATAGCATATTATAAAAGATGGTGATGTTATTAAGCGAGATTACGATAGTTTTTTAAACATCCATGAACATTCATAATCCTATATTCATTGTTAATTAATCAATGTCTTTAAATTGTAATCAATTAGAAATTAAATTCAGTTTTGATAGTTAAGCATACCTGATCCGTAATCAATCCTAGTAGCGTTACCAAAGCTTTCTTCAAGAACAAAATTCGCATAGATGAGAAACAGAAAATAAGAATGAATAAAAGATATTGAATGCAATCCGAGTAAAACGTGAGCAACAACAGTTACGGTTATACCTTTCCAGTAGGCTTTAAGTTCTATTATTGATTCTTTAGCATCATCAGGTAGCAATGGGGTAATTAGGTCATCCGCTTTCTAATCGAGTGTAATCGAAATATTTAAATATGACAAGAATATGCTGGCTGAGCACAAATGGCTGTATAACAGCTAAAACATGATCCTGCAAGTACGCTTTAGTTGTTGATGTAAACTAAATTCAATAACGTTTTCAGGTCCAAGTGGATCTTGCGATCTTATTATTTCTAGTTTTATAACTCCATGATGACAGTCGCAAATTTAAAGACGATACCTTTCATCAATATCCTGTATTACCTCACATAGTCTATTCCGCCAATCCCTAAATGCGGCATTACCGAAACGTTGAGGTTGATCTATTGGCTTAATTTCTTCGGTCCATTGATCCAAAGTATCAAGAATCTGTAGCATTTGTTTGGTAGCCTAGATACAGAATTAAGCTATATGATTATTTACAAAAATACTACTCTTTCCTTCTCGAGATATCAATCCAATCTTCATTTTATTAAGTAGTCAGATGACCCCTACGGACAGCTTTGTATGATGCTTAAGTACCTCTGATTTTGGAAAATCGTCTGAAATTTTCTTGTTTCTAATTGCCATATTAAGCGATTGTATAAATCCCAGTAATTCCGCATAAGCCTAATGTATAGCAAGGAACATCTATCTCATTCACCATTTAAAAGATATATAGCAACATAATTACAAATTTGCCTACAATGCTGTACAATGTGTACATACGGGTATAGTATACCTCGACGCAATGAAATACTGTAATGCTGTGGTGTTATTATTCGTATGTGCCAATGTCATCTACAAATGCACCTTTGGTAAGTAATGGGATAACATACTGTACACTGTAAGTGATATTACAGTCGATTTCTTCGTCTGTTTGTATTGCATGCAAGGAGAGATTTCACGATTTTGATCATTGACAAGAAGAATAACAAACTGTGGGCATGTATCGATTGTAGCATCGTTGTACGTATTCTACTATTGATATCAATGGTAATCAATGAAGAAGATTGCCTAATTTGGTGACGTTAAATGCATTTTTCAATCGTGTCTGTTTTAAACTGGGTCATGCAAGTCTGGGATAGTGGCCTAATTAGCAAAACAAGATCTACCGACAAGTTTGAAGAGATACTACTTAGCAAAATATTGACAATTTACCGATGATTGCAACCATTTGGCCATGTCCATCATGGAGAGTATTTCTCTCTTCGGTTGGATGAATGTTTTGCCTTGAAGCATTTGAAAACAGTAGATACCTTTAATAACATCAGAGGCTATTTATTGACGATATCATTGGATATATCGTCGCTTGTAAGCCGATTTATCACGTAGACTAACCTTGACTTTCAGCGTTGGTCGCCATGGTAGATAGAGCTTGATCTTGGTTGCAAATGGCAACGGAAAAGTAGACGGTAGTTCAAATGAACTGTATCGAATCTATAGTACAGTACTGTACCGTAATAATGATACAGTACAGTACAGTATTGTACCGCCCCCCTACAGTACACAGAAGGCCCTGTACTGTACTGTACTGTACTGTATGTTGCTGTGGAAAGTCTGCTGCTGTAGCTCCATTCTCATTTCTGATTTCGATCTGCAATGCTGAAAATAGTCACTTAAAACCATCGTCAAATCGGAAGTTATTGAAAATTACACGTAGGATCACAACATACAAGATACTCATGCACTATTACAAGTGTCTCTTGACATGGATAACCATCCACTTGGTGGTACCTTTTGATATCAACTTTGGCTCTTGCACGCAATATCCAGCACATCAAGACAATCAAGCCAACGTAGGTCAAGCTATTGCTATTGATCCAAACGGATATATTGCCTACTGTCCATGTATGGGTAAGTCTACCTTAGTAAATCCAGATTGTATGGATTGTGTCAAGAAATGTTCATACTCTACCCGCTGATAATTCAACACTATCAGTTTAAGAATGCATGCTGCTGCTCACCTTGTTGACATTGGCTTCAGTACTCTACAGTGTACAGTTGATGACAAGTAGTAGCATCAACAGAATGAGCTAACAATTATTATTGATTACACGCTTATTAAAGCGATCGTTCCAGTTAGTCAGTAATCACAATATTATACCTATAAATAAAATTCAATTTTGATAGACTATACGCCTATACAATCATGCTGCAAGTGTAATTGCTCTACTATGTCATGATAAGTGTACAATGCCATGAATTTCCGATCAGTACACTTGAATTGAAATATGGATTACTGGACAGATATGTCAATTCTCGATAATTATAATCCTTCCTATTGAAAAAGTTGCAGCTAGAAAAATGCAGGTGTATTAGCAAATACTAATATCAACTTTGCTTATCCTAGGTCGCTGGGGTAATCAAGCTGATCAGTTTCTAGGCTCTCTCTCATTTTCTCGTGGATTGAATAGAACATTAATTTTACCCCCATGGGTTGAATACCCTGAATGGAGCCCTGGAACATCTGTAAATTAATATTGATAATACCATACTGTAGTATTGATCTTTATACGATATAGTAGAGTATTGTACTGTATGACATGCTTATAGAACGGATTTCCTAGCTTTGGCAATTGATTCATTTGATTATTGGTAACTATATTGCCTATTTTAATTGAAATTGGAAGGTTCAAATTCCTTTCGATAAATATATTCGAGTACAGCCTCTAAGCCAATACCATCGTGTTATCACCATGGAAACATTCATGAGTAATCTTGCTGCCACTGTTTGGCCACCCAACAAACGGATCGGATTTTGCTTTTACTACAGAGAGAATAAGCAGGTATTATAGTCATATATGTCCATCTCTATTTACTATATCCTTGAGATATTGTATGGATACTGTTATAAAGATGATTAATTTTTCTAATTTTATAAAATCACGGTGATTAAAGTTTTGACTGTGTTGTGCATAGTAGGCCACTACTGTAACTGTAATAATACTTTTACTACAGAGAGAATAAACAGGTATTATAGTCATACATGTCGGTCTCTATTTACTATATCCTTGAGATATTGTATGGATACTGTTATAAAGATGATTAATTTTTCTAATCTTATAAAATCACGGTGATTAAAGTTTTGACTGTGTTGTGCATAGTAGACCACTACAGTAACTGTAATAATACTTATTGGAATGAATCGATTATGCAATTGCTTTAATACTTTAGTGTGCAATGAAGGAGGGCAATCCATTTGGTCCATTTTGGAATCATTTTGAAATTCAATTCAAATCGTACGTAGAGTATGGAAATAGGATTGGTGGTGGCAACGCTTATTATTCATTTAATGAGCACGTTCGTTCAGCTTGGAATCAAAAGTAAATACAGTTTGCAATAAATTAAATTCAAATCTTGTTATGATGTCACAATAGCAATCTGGATATGATTGCTTGGATTAGCTATTATCATTGTAACGTTATTATCTAATTTTACGTACTGCTCAAATTCAAACTGTTTCACTTACGGTCCATGTAATGATAGTTTTCCAGCAGAAAAGTACCCAGTGATGGCTTTCTCTGGCCCACCAGGCGATTTTCCGGTTAAAGCACACGACCGGCTATTGCACAAGTATGTTAAATGGTCTAAATTTATATCCGGAAAAGTAAAGACTTTCATAAAGGATTCCTTAGATAAGCAGCGATTTGTTGCTATTCATTTAAGAATGGGTTCAGATTGGGTACGCAATGACTGAATGTTTATAAGTAACATAACGAATTGCATTATAAGCCATCAAATAATAGCCTAAGACTAACCGTGGATTTTGCGAAATTTAATTTAATTCATCTTAAGAAATCGGCCTGCCAACATTTAAAAGATCACGAGGCTAAAAATTATATGGAATCGCCACAGTGTTATGGAGATAATAACGTCAAGCCAATACCGTATAAAGTATGTTATCCGTCTGAAAATGACATTTTCAGACAGACTAAACGGATTGCCCGAAAGTATAACGTTACCAATGTTTTTATTGCAACGGACGAAAGTAGCGTACGAGATAGATTAGAGCAGAAATTTAAAAAGGAGCAGGTATGGACGTAGATACTTATACGAGTTAATCTGTCAGATGATGATGATATTAGACTTTTAGGGAAAATAACAACACGCTGATTATACCGTTCATTTCTTTCAAAATTTTAGATTAGAATTGTAAGCCTGAATCCCCCCGAGCCTCATGTTGAGCTGGCAATTATTGGCAGAGCTGAACATGCCATTGTAAATTGCATTTCATCGTTTTCCGGGTTTGCGAAAAGGGAAAGGGACGCAAAAAATAAACCAACGACTTTCTGGTCAATTAAATAATTTTTAAAGATTTTGTACATCTTGATACAATTAGAACATTATCAATTTATCACGGGTGTGCTGTAGGCTTAATAGATGGATTATGAAATAAAAAGGAAAGCAGTAGCACATTTATTATTCGTAAAGTACTAGTTAGAATCAACGTTGCAAAAACCGAATGCTGTTGTAATCTACGCTTATTTTGCTCCATCACTAATGTCTCGCTGGCGAAATGAACTTCATCTCGTTGTGTTATTCTGATCAGTATCATATGTAAGAGCGTTGCACTTGTATACGGTACAGACATATAATATTGGTTCTTTAACCTATTTATCTAAAATTGATTCTTGCTGTTGACGATTATAGCCTCAAGCAATGTTAGTATTGTATTGAAAGTTTTTAGGCTTTATATAGAAGTCAGCTTCAGACTACTGTATTAAAGTGCAACCTCAAATTTTCATGTGATTTGATTACATGTTATCTAATATTTACTGTTCAATTAGAAAATATTTTTATATTCTTGTATTCAAGCAAAAAATGTGAATTCTAAAGTGACTTTTATTATATATATCGATATGTATCGACAAAATAAGTTCCTACATAAGTAAATTTATACATTTATCGACAAAAAGGCATTACTAAACTGACTTTACGTAATTATATAGACAATAGTAAAGAAGTACACTAACATTCATGCATTATTCCAGTGGTAGTTATACTGTCTTTACGAAGTAGCGCTATGCTTTTTCTATCATTTATCCATAGAGATTCTTTAGTAGAGTAGATGAGCATCTTAATGATTCCAAGTATCAGGAGTAATAATGCATGCGCAACTTTGGCTTGCAACACGATACGAATTTGAATTTAGTCACTATTTTAATTAATAGCTTGTGATACAAAAGCTTTATGCATAGAAAAAAAGTCTAGATCTTGATTTTATAGGGTTTTAATTTATTTTACCAATATGTTATTGCATTAATTAATTAAGACTCTTAATATATACGACAATATTGATACAAATTGGAAAAACCAAATTAATTTGAAGGAGGCCTGCAATTAAGAAATGGGAAATATTGATATAAGCATCAATTTCTCTGTATTATGCCACGTAAGAAACATTTTCAAATCTTACTTTGCCCATTCGACGTCCAAGAGTAAGTGATCATAAGCGAAACCATTTAACTGAGATATGGCATATGCTGCATCTTCACGATTCTTATAATTAATGAAAGCAAAGCACTGTATAAAAAGATGCAAACATTGAAAATGTTGATTAGTAAGTTTCAAGTGGTCAATTTCTACGCAATACTCATTAAGAGAATAGTTTAGGATTAAAAAGACCTTTGAGCGACGCGTTTTTTTGTCACGAACGAGAAAAACTCTGGATATTTGACCAAAATGTCTAAATAAGTCAGTAAGATCGGCTTCGTCGGCATCCTCGGATAAGTTGGATACACGGACTGTATTCTGATCGTCTACGAAAGATTATGATAATAAAGTTGTACCATGATACCTGGTTAAAATATACTACAGTAAAATTATAATTTACCTCTCTTGTATAATTCCAGAGTGTCACCAAGTTGACTACCTCCAAATCTTCGACTTGGTACAACATATTTACTGTCAACTCCCAATTGACTACTGGCCATCCTAGACAATTCACTTCGTGCATTTTCTACGTAAGATGGATAAAGGTTATAAATTGATGCCATACAGCAGATGAAAAAGTTTTTGGAGAAATACTGAATGATAGGTACTGTATTTATCATCCATACTAATTACCTTTATTAGCGGCAAAAGGTGCTTTGTAGGTTCCAAATCTTTCTTTTGGTATATTGTTTAATGACTTTTCGTCACTGTTATCCTATAGTCCAATAAGATAATTCATGCTTTTATCGGTTGCTAGTATTGAATAGTGTATGTGGTTGTACTTACTTCACGATTTGTTATAAATGCTAAGAAGGTGTCTTCAGCAACTTTAGTCGTACTAGAACTAGGACCTTTAGGATCTTCAGTAGATGCACCAAATTTCTTCCAAGCCTATTGCAAAGCATGGACAAATCATTATCACAAGCGTTTCAAGTCGTCAATGGAATGGCCGCACGTCAGCATTCCAACTGTCATCAAATGGAGTTGATAATTTATTTGTCGGTCAATTGTCCTACCTTTCTTTCAGCAACCGGTTTAGGAACTCTCTTGTTTTCAATGCGAAATGTTCGTTTAACCTACAAGCATTAGCCATCATACATCGGCATTAGTCTTCAAGACTTTGTTGAAGATCAACAATTGAGTACAGTAGTATGAAAGCGTTACTCTTTGCTATCTGGTAGATTGAACATTTTCATTTTCAAGGTGGCTGTGATAACAGCGAATAGCAAGCATAACAACGATAGGATCTTACCAGAAATTTTCTGTTGCCCTCTGTTCTCTCTTCTTCTACGATTTTAATACCGTTATCCAGAATTTCCACCTTAGGACTTGAGGACTCATCGTCTAGATAGGACAAGCAATCTTGAAATTGGTAAAATAGTCTCTCCACTCATCCTCTACTTCATAACGTCTACATCTACTTTATTTCATTAGTAATGTAAATCAACACGAAATATCAACACCCCTTGTCATCAACAATTTAGCACCAACTAGCATGATGAAAAGCCGGCTAGATGGACTACCGATGGTTGCATGCCAAATATTACTGCATCCATTATCTAGACGATATCATCATCAACTAACCCTCATTTTCCATTCTTTCTCCCCACGTTGCGTTGGAACTACAATTGAAATGAGAAAAGAAAATGAGATACTATCTATATTATGGCCTAACTCGACAACAAATATAGACGATGATGGAGAATGTTCAAATGGATCCAACTTACTCTACCATGTCGTTGTCCATGATTGGCATTTCGTTTTGTATCAGACCTTGTATAGCGGTAGACCGTATCGCTTTACCACTAGGACACCACGTTGGTGTGGCGCACAGGTCGTCCGTTGTCCGACCGTCCATTTGTCCAGTGGGCGAAAGTGAGTACAGTACTTTCTTTACTGTACTCTGGACTGTGGACATTGTCTCAGTACTCAAACACCACACAGACAAGTATAGTCCACACTGCACTCCTCCTCTACTGTGTATCATTTGGCCACAGGAGTAGTGCACTGTAGAGCAGTGGCCCCTCTCGGCCACGGTACCAATGGGACCGACGATGACGGCTGTAGACATTAAATTAGCACACCATATACTACTATATTATGTACCACATTAGGTCCAGGATGAGAAATAATGTCACCCATGACTAGTGATATCCTTTTGAACGTCCTGTATAAGGAAGCCGATTGGACAGTGCAGTCAACTGATCCATTGGATACTCCAATTTTTGCATCAATTTGTACAAAATCGATCGCAAATGCATGGTTTGAACAAGGACTGTCTAGAAGAGATTGATCTATATAGGAAGGTGGATGGCGATTGGCCTTTTTGAAGCGTTTTACTTGTAGTTTTTACTCTTCAATCATAGGGGAAAAAAACGGATTCCATTGTACAGTCTTATGTTCAAAAAGGTGTCCACTGTTGGTTGGCAATTTAGTACACTGTACAGTATCGTGAGCAGAAGACTTGACACTGCTGTCAACAGTACACGTTCGCCAACGTTCACTTCCAGTATGATTGACTGTCAACCAGAGTTGCCAGCTTTTAGTACATACTGTACGCAATGTACTGTGCCGGTCAAGCGGTAGAGTGGTGTACTGCGCTATCCAATTCATCTGAGCAGCCATGGGTCTAGCTAGACGTACTGTATGGAAAGAAATGGTGGAACTGCGTTTGGGTTATCATGAGTGAGTCAGATTGTGCAAAGGTGCAGACAGTAAACGTTGATCGGCCGACGTTTGCACTTTACATGAGTTCACATTTCAAGTTGAAATCGATCAAGTTACACAGTAACAGCCTGCAGGGACTACTCAAAACTAAGAAAAGAAAGGAACGGGACAGCAAACGCTCATTGACGATACGAATCATTGCAAGGCTGATTATTGGAACGGTCGTTTTAACTGCGTCCGCAACTCCGTATGTCTGTAAAGTGCGTAGCTGTACCGTCTACTGTCTACGATTGACATCTGAATGAGTTACTACTGTCCACTGCTCATGTTAGGGTTAGTGTCCAGTATGCTTTCATGGACCGTACTGGACCTCCATGGACCGTACTGGACCTCCATGGTTATTCGTCCAAATCGTATTTATATGATTTAGTATGACATTTCATATAAAACCTATACTTTCATGGACCGTACTGGACCTCCTATGGTTATTCGTCCAATGCAGCGTGTCACGATGCTGTAGCGATTAGATCTGAGAAAGGTTTGGTTCCTTTATGATCTCTACTAGCGATTGAATGATAATACAGTACACTCTGCCCACTCTAGACATTGGATTAGCACACTCTAGTACAGATAGTAGTGTCAGGATAAGAAATGGCGTCACCTACTGACAGTGATTTTGCGTCAAAGCATAACTAATGACATGATTTGCCCTACACTACCTTGTTGGTGATGTTTCGTGTTATCTACACTATGCAGTAATCGACGATATCGGCTATTGTGAGGACAATGGATGACGTAGACCCAATATAAAGTCAAACAAGTAGACAACTTTGAAAATCTCGAGCGAAAGTAATGTCACTACTGTACAGTTCAGTGACGACATTACTCAAAGAAAGAGTGAGAGAGGGACTGTCAACCATTTTGCATTGAAAAAAATGGGGAGGCTGACTATTTTACTTATCATTTCGCTCTATCGGAAGACTGGAACTGCACACAGTACTGTATGCAACCCACTTGGTAGCCATTTCCAGGCGTAGCTAGTACAGTGTACAGTTTTAGATGTACTCCATAGTCGAAATCACCTGAGAAATAGTCAGCAAGTCGTCGACACTGACAATCGCTTTCTTCAGTCAGTTTACTCTAGCTGTACTGTAATAGTCGCTGATACAGTACTGTACACTGTACACTGTACAGCCTGTCCTGTACGCACTACGGACTGCTGGAGGTCTGGAAAAGCTGACTAACTTGTGAGCAAAATCCTTTTGGCTCTTGCGATGATATTGCCAACAGGAAAGCCATAGCAACTACTTCCGATCGAAATGGGTCAATCAGGGAAGTTGGTGAGTCAACATAGGTGGTAATAAATCATTCTAATGCATCATTTCTATCCACTTAGCATGCGTATTAAATCAAGTAACAGCCAGGCAGCAGCAGCAGCTCTTTTCCTAGACTTGTAGTATGTTATTGAGTGAGCTGCTTGATGACAAATCGCCATCATCAATCAAAACTGATTGGTCAAGCTCTTTCAGCCATCAGATCACACTTTTTCATTTTGTGTAGGAGATAGTATCAAGAAATGACAACAGCACAAGCAATTGATTTGAAAAGAGACTGAAAAGAGATTGATTTCACCTACTCCATTGACCAATGCTATGCTATAGTATTTTAGCAGCAGGTCATGATGGAGATAGATGACATACGCATTACGCAAGTATTGCTGTCTGCAAACTTAGCTAGCGTTCTTTCAAACTACAAAACACTGATCGCTTATTAAAACTCATTGGTTGCGTGCATGACATACAGGATAACAATTCGCCTATGATAACTCGTTGATTACATAGACATTGCACACAGGATAGTAGTTCTACAGTTCACTGGCTGATCGATGTTGATGCAAGCACGTGTATAATCCATGCATTAAAAAAGTATTCAAGATGGATGGTAATGGATGGATAGTAATAATAGCACAAGTATTCGTACATGAATTCCATAACTGCATTCCATTGTTATGCAATATGTCCGAATGCTACACTTGCTGCTCGATCTGTAATGAATTCTAGATACGAGTATATTGTTCTATACAAATTTACCTGCCACGATGGTGTTAAACGAGTAATTCCTCTCAATTTTACTTCAATTTCTTTCTATATCAATAGAGTAAAGACAAGGCTGCTAAGCAAAAGAAAGCAAAACACAAAAAAAAGAAGGATAAAACGATAACTAAGGAGGCTGCTCAGCTCCACGTACAAGCCGCAGGAGATCAAAAAGCGCCCAATATTAATAACAATATTCAGGCTGCTGATAACAATATTGCTAGCGAAAATAAAGGTGCGTTAATAGTTGCAGATTCGGATGTTCTGCATTTTTACAACAAGGTATAGGAATCGAACTGAGTACTTTAATATTGCAATACTTGTAACATTTACTGGATTGAAAATGGCAATACTACGACTTATGCCATATTTCACTACCGATACACTATTCTTATCACAAGTTATTTGCAATATGGATACTTAGCCTTTGAAGCTTATTTTCTAGTAAACTGTCAAGGATAATTAATTATGTTCGACTTGCTACAGATTTACCATTTTGCCTGAGACTCCTCTCCATTTTATTATTATACCAAAGTATTAAGAGTTTCGATACTTCAAACTTTCTCACCTTTTAGGACGCCCGTACACTGTTTCTGTTGCCGTGCCTGGCTCTATTTTAAACAATGCTCAGTCTCCGGAATTACGTACTTATTTAGCTGGACAAGTAGGCGATCATTTTCAGTCAATATCAATAGGTATGGATATCTTGTACACTAATTAATTCTATTTTGTGCCAAAAGATTGCAAGGGCTTTAGTAATTTTTGAGGTTGACGAAGTAGTAATATTCGATGAGAGCGGCAAGACTGTTAAGTAAGTGCCACACTTTGTAATACGGCTTAATCAACAGAATATGGTGTATATTGTGTATTCTGACTTTATTCTTTTGTTACCCTAAACATGAATTATAGCGAAGATGTTGGTGAATTTACTGGCGTTACAAGGAAGGACTATGATCCTAACAAAGTTTTGGCTAATATTTTACAGTACTTAGAATGTCCCCAGTACGTTTTTTTTTTAAATACAGCGTAGGATTCTTTCTTATAGTCAACTACATATCAAGACAAGATTGATTCATAATTTTATCCATGTCTTTCTCTTCAACATTTTCTAGATACCTGAGGAAATTTTTTTTCCCAAAGCATCCTGATTTACGTTATGCCGGTAAATATGTTTCTGTTATGTACAGTAATATCATTTCAAGTAGATAATTCTAATTTAAGTGAGAAGACTGGATTAACGCTAGATAAACCTTTTTTGATAGGCCTATTGAACCCCTTGAATTCCACACATCACATGCTTATTGATGAAGACGTACCATACAGGGAAGGTGTCACATTGGACAGACCCGTCGGTAAAAAGGGTTCATTAGTAAACTGTGGTATGAGGAAGGTATGATAACAATCAGATTGGATAAGCAATCACTACATGTATATTCACAATATTTCTGTTGTATAATGATGCCATTCAACATCGTACCATTTTTTTGAGTCAATGTCTTCGTTATAAACTTGTTCTGAATATCATTTTAAGGAGGTAAGGATTGATCGACAACTTCAATCCGGCTTAAGAGTAACGGTCAAATTGGATTCTGAACAATCTTCAGGTTTGCTTATCTAAATATAACATGATTTTGCATGAATGCGAAATCCTTTCATGCGATTAGCACGTTACATTTGATCACTACAAGTCTAGCCGTGTAATTATACGCCCTAAGTAACATCCGCTTTTTGTTTTATGAAATAGATAGTAAAACTTACAAAGGTACAGTTGTTAGTGCTGATGCTCCACGGATGGATGCAGGTATATATTGGGGCTATAGAGTTCGAGTTGCACGAAGCTTAGGTGCGGCCATTACAGAATGTCCTTATGAGGTTTGCTACTCATTCTACTGTATAGTCTTTAACACGTGATTTTTTATTTAGACTGTATATGTAGTACCTTTTATGATAAAATTCTTTTCCTTCACTTGTGTATTAGGGTGGCTATGATTTAAGTATAGGAACATCAGATGGAGGTGACTCTATGGAAGAGTTAAATTTGTCTTCTTTTAAGTATGCGCAAATACGTATGACTAAATAGTCGTTACGAGATGCCCTTGAATCTGTATGATAACGAATACAGTCTACTAGTAGGGTATTTGGAGCAATCCACACTCAGTATCTTATTAGGAGGAATTATAATTATTACCAGTCAAATGTTTACTCGATAGATACCGTAGAAAGGTTAACTAGCATTAGTATGCAATTTGTAATCTCACACCGTAATATCAACGCTATTTATTAGACATATTTTAATAGCCTTTGGAGGACTTTCTGGGCTTGAAGCAGCCTTGGAAAGTGATGAATCCTTGCGTTTATCAGATATACGCTTACTATTTGATTATTATTTAAATACCTGTCCTGGACAAGGAAGCCGAATTATCAGAACTGAGGTAAACATTTCATAGCAATCATGAATTTTTGTTTGAGAACATTTGAAGGTATTTTATATTACTGTAATAAAACTGTGAATTTTTACCTACAGGAGGCGATGTTAATTAGCTTGGCCACAATAAGACCGAAAGTATTTGCAGCCGCTAAATCGAAACTAAATAAATGAAATCAATTGTTCTACGTATAAAATAAGAGTGTGTAAATTAATTAATCCCGTTTCATATACAGGATTGACTATTCACGAGTAGCGTTAACATCGATTACAGTTTCTCGTAATAAAGAAGTCGATTAATGTAGATTGTATATCGGATTAATATATTTTTTATTAGTGCATTCTTCATAGATACATCAATAGGATCATGTCGTTAGTTTGCAAATTTTTTTTGTATCGAAGGAATAGCTACTATACTAACATGAGGCTTGATCTAAGATTATCCTATCTGATATGCCGAATATGCTTTCAAAATTTTTTACGTCACAACAATTGCTATTGGTACGGTAAACTATGTTCAGAAATTCCATTATAATGCATTCTTGTATGTTATCATTGAAGTAAAACATGAGTTTAAGCTAAAATGTATATACTCGTATGCTTGTGTTAAGTGTATGTTATACAGTATGCTGTCTATGCAATGTATACGCTCCTTAACTCTATTCTCCACCTACTTGTAAGATAGCACCGATTCTACGTAGTATTACTCCGGAGGATATTATGATTTAGAGAGTGAATTGAATTTTTCTATAAATAAAACATGAAAACCATATTGGATAGTAAAAAGACTAATTATATTAATTATCATTCGATAGTTTCCTATATCTAAAGCGATTAAATGCACTGTAAAAGCTGCAAGATAAATATATCTTGCTAGACGCTTTTTGCAATACCTGCCAAATTAATTTAATTTTCCTAGTTATTGGTAATTTAGTAGCGAGACTCAGATTGTATGCCAATTTGATACTGGTTTACTCGGTAGGCCAGTTGTTAATACCTAATCATTACTCGTATGTAACATGTAATTTAATAAACGATTTACGTTGTAACACCCATTACTTTACGATAACTATGTTTTTGGATAATAATTATAATAATATCTGTATAGTACGAGAATATGAATTTACACTGAATGGAAATGCATGTGCCATTTCGACTGTACACGTCTTTATTTTTTTCCTAATCTATATCCATCTTGTGATATTTTACATATACCACAGCCCTGTTCATGGTTACGTGATTACTGAGATATTAGTAACCAATTTAGTGCGTATTGACGTCTGCATATTATAGTAAAAAAATTCTACTTGTTTGCATTAATACAGAGATTTAATATATCCTTCTAAGCCTGGGGTCTTTGCTTATTCACACGTCTATACGGATGATATCATGCTGAAAAGATAATATACAATTGTACATTAATTACGTGTACATGCAATCTTGGTAATTTAGCATCAATGTAGACCATGTTATTATTCTTCCCTATTCTTAATTTAAATTGTACTGTATACTGTATTCGTTATTACACAGGCTATCATCACTTATTGTACAGTTATCCGATGAATATCGATCTTCATAATTGAGCATCAATGTCGATTATTTTCTTGCTTTCCCTTTCTCTAATCGTAGTGTATATTGTATTTATTATTACAGAGACACTATCATTACTGATTCTACAGTTATCGGATGATATTATGCTGAGACAATAACTGCATAGGATATTTATCCTCTTAATTCGGTATAAACGCCAATAATTATTTTCTCATTAGTATAAATGATTATATTTTTTTTTATCCTAGAAAGGCAATCTCCTATACTGTGGTACAGAATATTCGATCTTTCCTCATTTCGTTGCATTCTTATTTTTCTTACTCTTATAATTACCGCGGAAATTTTCACATTTCCTTTCAAGTGCTGGAAGACCATATTAGTGTAGAATACTCTCATCTTTTATACTGGTGCAGCGTATTATTAAAATTCAATTCATTGTAAATAATAATTTGTTCATATTGGTATTTCGTAGGATCTTGAAATATCCTTCCGAGTGAAGGAGGTTTACCTACTGTATTTATTATTATGATTATTAATATATGGATAGTATACAGATGGCACCATGTTGAAAGACAATACGAGTACAATGATGAATTTATTCTGTTTATGCAGAAAATATCCATTGGCTATGAATTTTGTATG
Source organism: Trichoplax adhaerens (assembly GCF_000150275.1). Lineage (NCBI taxonomy): Eukaryota > Metazoa > Placozoa > Uniplacotomia > Trichoplacea > Trichoplacidae > Trichoplax > Trichoplax adhaerens. The sequence continues at coordinate 4,974,817 of NW_002060944.1, read as the reverse complement.
CCCATTTTTGCCCGTCTTGAAGTCTGGAAGCCATAACGGTTACCAGACGGACATTTGGCTGGAATCCTATTGAGTACTGAAAGGCATTGAAAGGAGTCTATCGAGTTTTCCTTGGAGTCCTCCTGTCAGTACCATCAATTTTTCCATTGTAGAAAGTTACAGCTTGAGCGTTTGATTTTACACAGTGAAGAGAGCTGCAGTTCAAAATGGCCGCAGTCCCCAAATTGAATCGCGAAGAAGCACGAAGTAAGGAGATTGTCCAACTTGTAGAAAATATCGTTAATTACTAAGAATGTTCTTCTACTTTATTGATAATATAGAACACGTGCAATTACTTAGACGATTATATTAGAGATGATCCTTCTGTTGAGCGATTGCTACCATTTATACTTACAGTACTTTACCGCCAACAAATTTAGTTTGCTGTAGTAGACAATGAATATGGTCATGCCATAAACTATTGTAGCTTAAGACCCACTCTATTCGATTTCATCTTATCGTATATTGAGACTAATTGAGCAAGAAAGAAAGAAAGGATGCCGTCATAGAGATATAAATGAAGTTGATTTGATCTATTTGGTTATCCCCCTTTCGATCGCCTTACTGTATTACACAATTAACATATTGCCACGTAGGATGTTCGAATAAACTTGATGGTGATTTTTGTGATTGGATACGTTACCTATCTATTAATTATAGTAGTGAAAATGGTAATCGATCGAAGTAAGAATAGCTTAATGAAAATAGACGTCCATCGATATTGTCATGATTTGGATCTTGAAGCTTAGTATGCTTGATAGTTTAGAATCATTTTCAGTACGTAACCCTGATCGTCGATGACTGGTTATCTATCGACATCTATATTAATAATGTTTTTACATTGAGCACTTCAATTTTAAAATTATCGTAGTGAAAGAAAGGAATACAGGAAATGGTATACTGTAGGTAAATGGTGAATCAAGATCCAACGTTGAACAATGTTTATCGACTTTTAGATACCACTAATCCAATGGAAATCGATCAATGATGAAATCACTTATTACAGCACATATATCATGTCAATACCATAGTAAGATAGGGTCTCCTTGGGTCATAGAAGTGAAATATTTCGGTTTAATAAGTCCAATTCAGCTTTTACCGTGATGATCGAGTACTGTATAGGCAATGGAATATGCTGTTGTGATCACAAAATTGCCATGATGATTACTTTTGTACTAAACGATATAAATAGCCATATGAAATGGATAGTCTGTAAGTAGCGTGTGATGGCTACATTCATAGTTGCAAATCATTGCCCGGCAGACAATGTTGAATATATTCATAGTCGTGCGTATCCTCGCTATAACTCGCATTATTGAAAACTTTAAGATAGATCCTAACTTGCTACTCTTGTACATGTAGTGAAGTTGATATTGAATTATCGATATTAAACCGTCACTATGACTCCACCAAAAATCTTTAGGATAGACCATGGCTTGATACGCCTTGATATTGTACTAGTTTGCAACTGCCGGCATTGAACGACGATAAACAGCTACAATTCTTTCCCATAAAAATCTTTAGGATAGATCCTGACTGGCTATTAATGTAGTAAAGTTAATTTCGCGATGTTAAACAGTTATAGAGTCATAATTACCCGAATAAAATTCTTTAGGATAGAACCTGACTGACTTGCTATTATTGGAGTAAAGTGAACTTTGCGATGTTAAATAGTTAAATAATTACACAATCAGAATTACCCTAATGAAATTCGTCGAGATAGGTTGTGATTGGATTGATACACGTAAGAATCTATAGCTGCTGAAATTCTTTAAGATAGGATTATGACTAGATAAGTGTTGATTTACATACGCGTATGTGAGAGTTTATAGCTTGTGGTATTGCCGATGTTCAACAGTCTCACAGATTCACAATTACCCTTATGAAATTGTTCAGGATAGAGCATGAGAGGTTTTAGCTGTTGGTTTTACCAATATTCAATTGTCAGTTAGAGTCACAATACCCTGATGAAATTCTATCTTCAGGATAGATCGTAACTTGATGCCTATTGATTTATACATATAAGAGTTTATAGTTGCTAAAAATTCTTCAGATTGGATCGTCACTTGATACATATTGATTTAGATATATAAAAAGTTATAGCTGCTGGCTTTATTAATGTTAAATAGTCACGTAAAGTAATAATTACTCCGATAATATTCTACAGGATAAATCATGACATGATACGTATTGATTTAGATTATGTAAAAATTGATACCTTGTGGTTTTATCGATATTCAACAGTCACAATTACCCTATAAAAGTCTTCCGATTAAATTGCAACTTGATACGCATTGTGAACTAATTGATATTGCAATAACTACATGTAATTTATAGCTGCCTTAAAGGAAGTCGTCCAAGCTTTCACGGAACCGGAAAATCTAGCGAAAATGAATGCTGCTCGCGAGGAAGCTGGTACAGACTTACTTAAAATGATGCAAATTGTAGTACCTGTGGCAACGCAAATACAACAAAGAGTTATCGAAAAATACGGTTTCACAAGTGATCAACAAGGTAATTTTGCAGGGTCGCAAGATATCTTATTATCGACTGTATTTGGTGGGGTAGTTTTATATTAACATTTAAATTTTATACGCGTATATTGCACTTTCGCATTGTATTTTAAGGTGTCTTTATAGCATGTACATTACTTAGATGTACACTCAAAATATGCTGTTCGTTAGCTGTATTAGTAACGGCCGAGAAGACTGATATTTTACTACTTTAATTTTAAAAAGGATGAAAAAAAATTCCCCCTGTTACAGTACAGTATTCTGAGAATTGACTATAACTATAGTTGAAGATATTTGATGACCTAGGCAAGCAACCCAACATGGTTTACTGGATTATGATAGAATTTACCCACAACTTTACCTTCTCACAGTAATTGCGAACATTAAAAGTATCGCTGTTCTCTCTGGTTGATACGATGACAGGGACTACTGCACAGTAGTTTCTGACTATGAACGTCTTGAATCAGATCTTACTTTATGGTCCCGATCGCTTTCCATTTACTCTTGTAATAACAGATGATAACCGGAAAGTTGCAGTATATGTAGGGTCTAATACAACATTATTGAAAAGCGGCAAGAGTAATTTCATTGCTTTACTAATGTACAGTATACTCAATGTGCGAGGGCTTTATAACTTATTAAAAAGTTTTTCAAGCGATTGAATGAATAGTGAAAACACTGGTACCTTTTATTCTAGGAATTTTAAAAAAATTCAGTATCAATATTTCACCACAAATCATCATACATTTTAAGTCTAGTTGTGGCACTATTAAATGTAGAGAATTCACATAACGATTAAGTACAAGTTGACGATATTACTAATGTTATTACATACATTATGCGTATCTACAGGATCGTTACAATTTGCGCAAGCAATACAAGCACATGTACAGGATGATACAGAAATTGCTCAGATGTCTTCGCAACTTAAAGCAATGTTTTTGCCGCCAAATATGCAAGGGCAACGTTAACTAGTAATTCCTCATTGCGAATCAATTGGGGATCTATATAGGATTTAATGTATCTGTTGATTCTTTTCTTGTAATATTTACTTTTCTTAATTGTTAATAAAGTTATTACTGATAGACCAAACTGGACTAATTATAATTATTGTAGAGTATACGGAATGGTTTGTAAAATTGACCAGAAGCACAAGTATGGTAATTAACCGTACGTTAGCTTCTAGAAGCACTCTAGCGACTGAACGTGCACTTGTTGTTATGGCAGCTGTCAACTACATAGTTCTATCGTAATGTAAAATTTTAAAATCACCCAAGCTTGTGCCTCGCTCTATCTGAAGAAATGTTATTCTACACTAGTTACAACAACAACGGCTAGTACCTATAACAACGAAGTAGAGAGATATCGGTATGATCAAGAAGACATCCTTGAATTGCTATGCAACATTGTTATCGATTCTAAACCAATCATGCTTATAGTAGAATTACAATAGATTTATCTAGGATAATTAAGCGCTCGGTAATTGATCAATGGGTGTCTTGAATACAAAATCTGCCGGAAATAGATCCTTTGATCGTGGAAGTAATAATCGATAAGACTGTCGTATAGTGACATCAGCAACGCCAGCTACATCTCCAATTTCTTTCTGTGATTTCTTTGTGTCTGATGCTTGAGACGCTAAATAGATCGCCGCAGCAGTAACGGAAACAGGACTTCGACTAGTCAAATAATTACAAATAACCGTTAGGCTCCAATTATTTATCCTTTCAATTACTTCATCTAAAAGATAATTAGAAATACTTGTAATAGTCGACATTACCCTGGAGCAAGATCAAGTTCGATAGCTCTATGAGCGATATGAGAGGCTGCTTTTTGAACGTAGTTGGGCAAATTTAAATTGGAGCAAAAACGAGACTAGCAAGGAATAAGAATTACATCGATATTAGGCGCGATATGGTGTAACTTGACAAGTTGCATGACATGAGTTCAAGTTACCATAAAATCTTGTGTTGATATCATTTCAACATTAGTTTCTAAGGCCTTAAGGATAGCTTTGAAACATCGTCCAATCTCTTTCTTTGATATTTTCGATACAGCACAAATTTCTGTATTTCATTAAGATGAAGATATTTTAATGCATTAGCAGTAGAGGGTATTACAGTGTTCATACTTACTTTGAAGAAAGTCTTACCCTTAAATGTACGTGGGACGCCTTCTTGCCGACAAGCTATATATAAAGAAGCTGATGCTAGAGCATCATTACTACGGCCTTTGAGGGATTTCAATTCATAGCCTTGTTTGAATAGTACTTTAGCCCGGTCCTAATAAATGATCGATATTGTATTACTGTAGACAGTAGGGTAATTTTCATTTAGCTACATGATATTTATGAACAAAGTTTCTTACAACAATCGTTTTTGGTAAGTTAATTCGATCGGCCATGGTTGCAATTTCCTGAAAGGCATTGACTAAGCTTCTGTCCGTACCATTCATCTAATTAGAGTAAGGATGTAGATATAAGGATACGATAGTCTATATACTAGCGTGTTGTAGCTACATCAAGAGGATAGAATCAAGTTTCATGCAGAAAAATCGATACAATCAATCTCTAGTTTCTACATTGATCTTGTTAATCTATAATTTAATGCAGTCGTTTGACGTTCAAGATATATCACGAAACTATACAATAGTAAGAATGTACTCTGCGGCAATCAGTATAGCGTAACAACTTACTGCATATTGACAAGATAATGCCATATTTGCATTTGCATATACGTTTTATGATAGCAGTAGCTCTATATAAGTACAGTATTTCTAGTGATAAAGTTTGCAGTCTTTTAAGATCGAATATTTTTACATTACCGCAGAGCGATTCCGGTATAGTGCGTTGCCATCAACATCGTAAGCTGCTGAACCTGATGGCGACTTACCAATGACAGTGGTTAGATCACTGCCATTCAGTAATGGATTCTACAAATAAGACATAAGCATCATGATCAATTTCTTTCATACAACTGAAAAGGTCATTGATGAAGCAATTGTACAATTACTGCAGTAGTATTGTATCACTGTATAAATGATATTCAGGATTAGTAGAATTTTACGGGCTAGAATCCGATTAGCTTCTTTGGGTACTTTGTATTATAATGAAATTATAGCTGTAAACATTATTCAACTGAATCAAGTTTATCAATTTGGTAAGCATTTTAAAAGAAATGATAAATGATATCATCATCTAAGAGTTCAGTAGAGGTGGTTCAATTCATAGTACACGCATTAGCTGTGTTTTAGTAAATTGTTACTAAGCTGGATACTATAACAGAGTAGAATAGACTATATCCCACCTCGCTAGCACCAACACGAGATGGATCAGATCGAGCCTTTTCATTGCTAAATGTTCTCCATTCGGATCCAACATCAATGATCCTAAATGATAGCATTAAATAAGTTTTATAACTAAACTATCCATATCGTAATGTTTATTCATCCATCTTGTATGAAATTGAAGAATTCTTGTGAACTAGGAGAATTATTTTAAGCTAAAGTTTAGGTACAACAATCAAAAATATACTGTCAATTTTAATTCCAGATATACGTGACTACGAGTATAATGAGTATTTCTCATTCTATGGGATAACAATATATACAGTATATGTTACAGGTAAATAATTATTGGAAACCAGAATTAATTTATACAATCGTTAGAGGTAGTTTTTACTACTATGATACAATCATACAGTAGTGTTGTACTGTACCAAGGTTTTCTCTACCAGGAACTGCCAATAAGCTGATTACAGTAAATTGGACAACGATGGATTTCAATATGTTATTCACAATTGTTTAAAAATTATTCTACATCAGCAGATCTATACTAGCTTCAATTAACTTCAGAGTTGCACAAGCTGGATTCTTCTCTGATACTATTACGTACTCGTATATCAATTAGATAGTACTGATGTACTGTAAAACACTTTAGGTTTGATTTCAAACTGAAAGTACTATTAAAGGGGCATGATATTCAATTCGACATCTAGGAAGGAGTAAATTACTACGATAGAGAATGTACTATAAAGAATGATCATAAAGCAAATATCGATACAATTTGTACAAGCTGTATGTACACATCTATACTGCATCAATCACAATCGTTTTTTTAGTCCTTGTCGTTAAGAAATTGACATACCGATCTCCAACTACTAAACCACATTCTGGACAAACGATATCGCCAGCACTATAATCTTCAATCAGGTTAGCTTGGGGATGTCTAGGGCATCGTATCTGAATGCCGGTGGTAGCCCTATATTCCAGTACAGGTAGATATAAAATGAATGCATGAGATGACAAAACGCTGAAATAGTAAAATACTTTTGGAATGCAATCAGGTAGGAACAGAGTATTTCATCGTCGACTATACTGAGCAGTGTTGCAATCAATAAAGTAGAATAGTTGCTGATGACGTCTTGTTTTGCAACCGTTGTGTGTGCGTGTTTTAGATATCAAAGACTCTTTTACTGTAGTAAACTCGTTGGGAATAGGAAATACAAGGATGCTAATCATGCTATGCTAAGAAAACACTAGGGTTTGTGTAATATCTGGCGATTGGCGTGTCAATAAAACAAGCCAGTTCTCCGATCGAATCTAGAGTCGTGATTGAAAGTAAAGATGGCGAAAGAGACGAGTCCTTTATCAACTTGATGACTAAAAGATGCAGATCAGTAACCTATTGTAGGCTGTAGTACAATACAAGATTTTACCTACTTCTATCGTAAGCTTCACAACTGCCTGGCAAAAGTGCAGTTTGTCTAGCTGCATATACTCTTGTACTGCATTGAGAAATAAAGTATTGCCATCTCATACAGTTGTAACAAGGACTGTTGAAACAGGCGTAACTAAACCAATGTTGCAATTATTTCCATTTGTAACAAGCATCATTATTACATCACTGTGTTTTCTTACTTGCTTCTCGATGTCATGCTTACAAGATAGCCGAGTAGGGAAAGTATAAGAATAATAGACTAAAAAAAGGCAGGCGATTCTTCTTGTCTTGACGATGGAAATGTCCAATCTTTAGCCTCTAGCTAGTATCGATGAATGGTGTATATTGTGTTGTATTGCCAGCAATGCCTCTACCACATTTCCAAGGGTAGCAAGACTGCGATCAAGGCTAGCGAGTGACAGTAAACTCGATCGATTGACTACAAGCAAGAGTAGACGATCCAATGGATCCCTTGACAATGTCAAATACCTTGGTGCTCCTTTCAGCGTTTTCAAGTAATAATGTAGTCTTGCACTTTGGTGATTGTAGACGAATATCAAAATGATGGAGGCACTTTCTCCAGCAGTTAAATCATCGCTTTGCTTGGGAACCGGTAACAACGGCCATCCTACCGTCTATCTGTAGCATAAGTCTACAGTACTCCATGGCAGCACAGTGTAAAGTACTGTGCTCTGCTATACTGTACTTTTCAGAGTCGAAATGATCGAGCCACTTTCTCCGTCGGTCCGGCTGACGGCCAACCACTGGGTCCAAGACTCAAGCCTCGATTACGCAGTTCGCAGACGTCACCTGCAGCCGACTGAGTACAGTACAGTACTAGAGTGAAAATGCATACGGTAAGAGGTAAGCGGTCATTGCAACTGTATCGTCATCGGTCACAGGACGTCAAGTACAGTTCTAGACTGGACCGATGACTCAGCCGTCGGTCCGGCTGATGGCCAAGCACTGGATCCAAGACTCGATTACGCAGTTCGCAGACGTCACCTGCAGCCGAGTGAGTACAGTACACTGAGTACAGTACTAGAGTGAAAATGCATACGGTAAGAGGTAAGCGGTCATTTCAACTGGATCGTCATCGATCACAGGACGACAAGGACAGTTCTAGACTGGACTGATGACTATGCCGTCGGTCCGGCTGATGGTGAACAACTCGATCCAAGACTCAAGCCTCGATTAGGGAGTCTCGGAAACGTCAGCCTGGAGCCGACTGCGTACAGTTTTAGACTAGAAGGATGACTCAGCTGTCGGTCCGGCTGATGGCCAACAACTGGATTGAAGACTCAAGCCTCGATTAACGGAGTCTCGGAGACGTCAGCTGGAGCCGACTGCGTACAGTTCTAGACTGGACTGATGATGCTGCAGCCGTCGGTCCGGCTGATGGCAAGCAACTCAAACCTCGATTACGGAGTCTCGGAGACGTCAGCTGGAGCCTGGAGCCGACTGAGTACTGTACAGTACAGTACTAGACTGGACTGATGACTCAGCTGTCGGTCCGGCTGATGGCTGGACTGATGACGCAGCAGCCGTCGGTCCGGCTGATGGCGAGCAACTCAAACCTCGATTATGGACGGAGTCTCGAAGACGTCAGCTGGAGCCTGGAGACGACTGAGTACAGTTCTAGACTGGACTGATGACTCAGCTGTCGGTCCGGCTGATGGCCAACAACTGGTTGGAAGACTCAAGCCTCGGAGACGTCAGCTGGAGCCGACTGAGTACAGTTCTAGACTGGACTGACGACGCTGCAGCCGTCGGTCCGGCTGATGGCGAGCAACTCAAACCTCGATTACGGACGGAGATGTCAGCTGGAGCCGACTGAGTACAGTACTAGACTGAAAATCAATACGGTAAGCGTTCAGAGTACGCAAGTACGCATCCAGTGGCATACTGGACGCAGTCTCGATTGCATAACCTCGGCAGACCCACTGAGTGCCTTGGTGGCAGCAAGGAGAACGTAGAAACATCAACCAATCAATCGACTATCCCCCCCCCCCCCTCCAATCTTAGTTGTTCTATCATCCAATCCTTCATTTGATTTATTTCTTGCAGATTAGAGACGAAAGATTGTTGCTATTTGTATGTGTTGTGTGTGCTGTCAATGTGATCGATGATTCCTGCCGTTACAACGAGTAAGAAATCGATCGGAGTAAAAGAGTGAAACGACATTGTCAAGATAGAACAACAAGAGGTACAAGAGTCTAACCCAAGGGAAAAAGTGGCTACCGAAACGAATGAAGGCAAGGAGAAGATGACGATCAAGATATTACTGCATGCCTTGGCCTTCTTACTGGTATCCATTATTATCGCCTATTCCAAGCGTGGATCATGTATGAGTATTGCCGAAAAGAAGGAATACAAGTAAGATAATTCATGATACACGTATCGATCATTCATTGTCAATCAGTGTGCAACTACGCGTACTATAGACGAGACTAGTGTAGATGGTCAACGCCTAAAAGTGCCATCATCATCATCATCATGGGCGTCTTGTTAGGCGATAACGTTGGTCTACTGGATTGAATGAATATCAATGATGATCCAGTGCCACTAAGAGATTGCCTACACTTGGACCAACCCAGAGATTATTTTCATCGTTCGATACTACCACTGATCATCAGCGATCCCTTTAAAATGACGACTTGTTCGCCATCGACGCATTGAGTCAATGGTGTTGTTACGCTTGATTGAATGAACATAAAATGGCAATAGACAACTTGATCTTTACTTCTTCTTCTCCATACTACTATTGTACGTCAATAGAAATGATCGCCTACAGATCATCATCGACGATCCCTTCAAACGACGACTAGCTCGTGATAGACACGTAGAGAAGGAGTTTGCCTGAAGTCTTGTTTTGACGATGTTGTTGTTGCGCTGAATTGATGAAACATAAGATTGTAATCCAGTGTTAAATCATCATACTTTCATGATAGTTATGTACGTGTAGAGTAATGGACTGCCTTCTTCTTCTTCACACCAACATTGCATATTGTCTCCAAAATCCCAACTGAGATGAACACCAGATGATGAATTAGTGTTTAAACTAATCCAACAGATTGCATCTTATTATGAGATGCGATGGATAAAACCATTTCTTTCATGTCCAAAAATCACATCCTCAAGACAACGCTCTTACTTTATTTTATACTTGCTTATTCATTTCAATTCTCATCCTTTTATTTCCCAATCTCGGGTATTCATCACATGACTGATGAATATGCAAAAGGAGTCAAGCAGATCATATCAAAATTCCAGTATGGAAGATTAATTATTTTCTTCAACCTATCCACCAGTTTAGTATCATACGTAGTCGTTCTAAAGCGACAATTCATTCGCCCGATATCAATGTTATTTTGGACAGTACTGTAATCATCATCAGACTAATGCAATAGCAGCAATCTACGCGCTGGACTATTTGCCATGATAACTCCATGATTACACCACATTTCAAATTGAAATATTCTTCAATGTCTAGACTACAGCGTTCGCTTTAGGCAAACTGCAGGGATACGTCGTCAATTTCCTATTTAATTTTCAGTTGTAAAAACACCTGCTAAGCTAGTCTGTCATTGTACAAGCAGCATGCTATTACAAACGAAGGAAACTGTACAGTAGTTGTTCTGCTGACGAATAACGATGCCATGAGTACCAGCAATATTGGGCACAATCTTCTAATCATTCACTTTACTCATAAACTTGACTTTACATTTTGACTTTTATTCATATCAAGTTTATCTTTTGAACAATTTATTTCTGAATTAGATACGTAATTAGTCACTTTCAGCATTTTAACGATGAAATTAAGATTACCCCATCTTGATACAGTAGCAGAATAGTTTTTTTCCAAGATAAAATAGGCGTAATCAACCTTGTGTTGATTTCTGATCCAAATGTAATAGAAATAGGATTAAAGTATACCGACTTTTACTTTTTTATCTAGGTAAAAGCCGGCATACCGTACTTTTATCACATTAATAGGGATTATTGTTTATAGAGTAGATTAATTAATCGCTTTCAGTGTTTCCATTAAGAATTAATATTATTATGATTATTATCCGCCTGATACAGCAAAATACACATGTTCAACTTTCTGTTGATTTGTTATGCCAATAGAGTAGACAGATGAAATACAGTATAGCCATCAAACTATACGCTTTCATATTTGTATCAAATTGATCTGATTTCAGTATCACATTCTAATCATATAATAATTCGCATTTACATGTATACGATAGAATCTCTCTTTATTATACCTAACGTAGTTTTATATTCACTATGTCATTATAACTTAAACCGCATTATTACCACAAACACTAACCAAACTCAATAATAGATTCAATTAATCCTATTAATCCGACAAAATACTAATGTCTTAATTTACAAGTATTGCTTCAACGATGGCACTATCGAATTAGCTATCAGACTGCCGTTCGATGGTTCAAAAACTTTGACCATTATACTGTACTGTACTATATTTTTATTCGAGCGTAACATTATCACAATTGATTCGTTCAACTTGAAAAATGAAATTAAAAAAATCCAATCAATAACTCAACAGTACAAGTGCTTCTCTTATACTCTGTCACTACTATACCCATAAGATACGTCGAGATTATTTCTTATCCATCATAGAAACACTCAATATTTCTATTTAATCTACAAATGGTAAAATAGCCTTGGCCAAAAATTGCCTAGTAAAATTATTTCATAAAATTACAATCGAAAAACATTTCATGAATGCTGCGCTTATAACGATTGCAATTACAAACAACATAGCATTTATCTTTACAATTCAATTTTTTAGGGAAAAAGTCCTGGAAATGTTCTACCATGGCTACAACGCGTATATGGTATGTAAAAAACTTAGTGAAATATTATTATTATTATTAATTAATAAATTGTAATCAATATAATATAGTAACTAAAATCTGCTATTCCTCTCAATCGAAGACTGTAATATATAAGAGTATAGGATCCTACACATTTTCATCATATGTTAATTAGCTGTATAACTCAATTCCATTCTTTTTTTGCTTTCCTAAGAAATGGATTGACATTTTTTATGTACTATGTTTACTTTTGGATCTTGTACTGCTTAATTTATTATAAGAGATTATATATATGGATCCATTTGTTTTACAAGTAATTGTAAATGGCTACTACATCTCTGATTACAATGAGGATTTGAAAACCTATCTTACCCATTTATGTATCCTATTGCTTTGATATAATCCATTTATAACAAAACTAAATATGATCTTATAGAAAGTATAACTAAATGATGGAATACAACGTATATCTTCAGTGGTTCTTATTAGGTGTTACTTATTCAATCACTTCTGAGGGCCATAACAATCATCTTTGCCTACAAAGTCAAGCATAAATTTGTAATTAGTGTGCAAACGAAATATTTTAATTTTATCTCTGGTAGTACGGCTCCCTAGCACTAATATTTCACGATGGAATGGTATATAGTTGCTTTACGTTATTCTATTATCTAATAAGGTAGTCAAACGCTATTAAGCTCACTACTGTATTATTACATGAGAAGCTTCGCAATTTTTAAATTACATTCTTTTCAAATCGATACCGTAATTTGATGGTTACCCCACAAGAAATCGTAGCCTTCTTTAAACGGATTGAATAAAAAAATGATTGTTACTGTAACATAGTTTTTCTGTATTACGGAAGTATTTTCAACATTATTTTTAAATTGAATTGTGTACGACGTCACTGTATTGAAATTAAATAATAACTTTCTTTTTTGATAATATTTGCTTTGGAAACACTGACAATTCGATTGTTCCTGGATAATCTTTTCAGACGAATGCTTATCCCGCAGATGAATTAATGCCTTTAAGCTGTCGTGGACGTATCCGTGGAGTAGAACCGGATCGCGGGGATATTGATGATGCACTTGGCAAGTATGTATATAGAGAAATTAATAGCAATAACTACACTATGGGTTAAAACTATTATTGCTCACCCTATTTAAGAAAAGCTGTATATCTGTATAATTATATGAAGATTGTTCAAGATTTATGAGTTCAATGGAACAAGGCAAAAAAGTAAAACGTTTATCTACGTTTTGAGCTAATTTTCAGCTGTTTACTCTTTGTTCCTTTTTTTCTCATGTCTATCATGCAAGTATTCTCTACATACATTACTGATGTAGTGGTTTTACAACTTTGAATACTTATTATTTGAAAATAACTAAATGTACAAATATCCATACTATGTTGCCCAGACACATTTAGGATTTAAATACTGATTTTTAATGTATCGACAATGACTGGCTTGAAACTTCAGTATTACATATGCAATATACGTAACGCAAATTTTAACCCTTCAAAATTTTTTTCCCGTAATTGTAAATTTTATGTGCACAATACCATTTTTGATATTTATCATAATTATTAATAGTATCATACTATATATATATACATGTGCATACAATGCATGAGAAATAGCAACAATCAATCATAATTGTTAACGTATTTTAAACGAGATATTTTCAGTTTTACTTGTTGTTTTGCATACATAGATTTCAACTGACTTTGATTGATACTCTGGACACGCTAGCTGTAAGTCCAATAATCATTTTTGCAAGATGGATTTATATTGCGCTGGATAGTAATAATAATAGTAGCCCAAGCTTTATCAAATTGTGATCATTATAAATTATGTTAACTATATTTTGACTGAATGATATTTCGCTTCAAACATTTTAATTAGGTATTAGGAGATGTTGCAGAATTTAATAAAGCTGTCCGTTCAGTTATCAATACGGTATCCTTCGATACCGATATTGTTGTTTCAGTATTTGAAACAAATATTCGCATTTTAGGGTAACTATAATTACAATCAGTACTACTGCCAAGATAACATCATCGTATATTTTAGGTGAAAAAAATGGATTACAGATAGTTCATGTCCCTTGTTTATTAATATACATATTTAGCGGACTTCTGGGAGGCCATGCCGTCGCAGCCCATCTTAAAGAAAGCGGAAGACCTGAATTACAATGGTATAATAACGAGTTGCTAGATAAAGCAAAAGATATTGGTAATCGTCTACTACCGGCTTTTAATTCGCCTACTGGGATACCATATCCTAGAGTAAGTAACTGAAAATTCTGCCTAAATGATCATAAGTGAACTGTTACTTTTTTTAACGCACAATTAACATTACATCATCTCAACACTCTAGGTTAATCTCAAGTATGGCATCAATAAAGAATTATCTACCAGCAGTACTGGACGTTCTACTTGTTTATCTTGCGCAGGAACAGTTTTGCTAGAATTTGCTGCGCTTAGCCGGTGGTCCCAAAATGCTACTTTTGAGGTATTGCACCCACAGTAAAATTTGCCTTTAAAATTTTTTTTCCAAAATTTAATCCTATTTGACCTAAATCTTAAATGCACATATACGTGTAGTTAAAAGCCCGACTGGTAATGAAGCAATTATGGAAACGTCGACAGCGACATAGCAATTTACTGGGTCAAACAATCGATGTAAATGATGGTGACTGGATAACAAAAGGTATTTATCTACCATACAGTATGTGATTCATTATAGTGGATGGTATCATTATGTTCGCAGTCTATATTCGTTCGATATCGTGGTTAGCTTTGCCATACCCTGATATGATAATCCCCGTAATTTGAAATTTTTTCACTGCCCTTTTGATATTTAGATAGTGGAGTTGGTGCAGGCTTCGATTCGTACTATGAATATTGTCTAAAAGCTTATATTTTACTTGGTGATGAAACGTTTCTCCATCGATTCAATACGGTAATAAAGTAATGTTTATATAGCAGTTACTATTATTGTGCAGTCTACCGATACTCATGGATTTTAAAATAATGACGTTTGTTATTTCTGATCTAAAAGCATTACGAAGCCATCATGAACTACATTAGCCAAGGACCAATGCTTGTAAATGTATTAATGCATCGACCACGATATGCCTCTCGCCCGTACATGGATGCTTTACAAGCTTTTTGGCCTGGATTACAGGTAATTGCTACTATATTGGATAATTGTGCTAAACAATCTTATATAATCAATTAATATTTATACGATTTTGTAGGTATTGAAAGGAGACCTAAAGTCTGCTGTGATAACACATCAATGGTTGTATGAGATTACAAAAAAACATAATTTTATTCCTGAGGTATGGCATAAATTTTTTCATTTTACTCTGTGCCATTCCAATAAAAGATAGCGTTACTTCTTTTTAAATGCAGGCCTTCACGCCTAATCTGGGTGTATACTGGCCTCATCATCCACTTCGTCCAGAATTTGCTGAGAGCACCTATTTTTTATATAAGGTACAACTGTTGTTTTCTTGCATTGCCAAATGCAAGTCAATTTTAATCACAGCAGCCTCGTAATGCTACTTTATATCCTATAGGCAACCCGTGACCCATTTTATTTAGAGGTAGGTAAATCCATCGTAGAAAACTTAAACAACTACGCTCGTGTTCCGTGCGGATTTGCTGCACTAAAAGATGTTCGTACATTGAGTCAAGAAGATAGGTAAATCGTCAAGCTGTAAAAATCTTATCTTTAATAGTAACTGTTGGTATTAACATTGCCAACTATCCATTTACAGATTGGATTCTTTCGTCTTTGCCGAGACTTTTAAGTATCTTTACCTCCTATTTGCGGAAAAGGAAGATGTGATTTTACCAATCGATAACTTTATTTTTACTACTGAAGCTCATTTATTGCCTTTATCACTATCCAACATTCGTATTTCCGAGGTAGCTTCATAACTACACTAACTTATGTTGTGATTGGGTTATAGCATTTACTTTTACTTCAGTACTACCTATGCGCACTATTGTGCAATTACTAATCAACTGCCTATCGAACTAGATCGATCGTGTCATGGAAAATAAAACTATTAATTTTACCATGGATGCCTCGACTTGCCCTGCAAATAATGATAAATCCAACAGTTTTTCAAAGTTTACTATGAATTTGCGTTCAGGAACTACTGAAAAACAATGTGACCCAAAAGATGCATCACAGGCGTAATTAAACTGAATATGGCAATATTTATGTTGCTCTTGCGTGCAATAAAACTTATTTTGAATTCTTATCGGTACTTCTTTAGTATAAACGCAGACAATCTCAAATTAAAGCCCTCTGACCTGGTGATCGGTAATTTAGAACATCAGAAACTTTTACAAGAAATGGGCGTACAGATCGTTTCAATACAAGATGGCCGCTTACACTTACAACATATGCCTAGTATTGTAAGTCTTCGTCAGACATCTGCGTTATTACCTTTAGTAGTATTTTATTGGTAATTTTATAGTTTCAAAGCAATATACATTAATAACTATAAAAAGAAACAATCAACTTTGCTTAGCTAATGGACTTGATCTAATAATCGTTCTTGTTAGGCAAAATCACCAAAAGATGCAGAATTAGGCTTAGAATTTATGCGACAAGTCATTGAGGTTAATCGTATTATCAAAGAAAATCCCGGTATGATATTTATACATTATTATATTTATATTGGGTATTTTATATTCTACTATTACAATATTTCTGCAATAGTTGACGATTACATGCATTCTTTTTATGGTAGTAATCCAACCTCGCGTAGTTCAGCTTCTTTCCGCGCCTCATAATGGACTTGTAACTTTATCAGCGGGCCCGGCGCAATTTGGAAAAAATTTGACGGCAAAATATCATGTAAGAGGGTTTGCAGCCATATCAAATCCTGTTAGTGGATGTACCGCTTTAAATAACTTCGATGACGTATCTGGGAAAATAGTCATTACTAAGCGTGGTGATTGCATGTTTATCGATAAGGTACTAAATTGATTCTGTGCTTGCACTTTTATGGTATAGATCAATTTCTTAATGACAATTTAATTTCATATTTAGGCCAGAAATGTTCAAGCAAGTGGAGCGATAGGCTTGATAGTAATAGGTAGTTATGATAAATAATGCAATAGTTTTGCTACATCAACAACAAAATTGATAATATATTTTACTAACAGTATAAGTTATATTTCATCACCTTGTTAGATAATACCGAGGGAAGTTCCGCACATTCCCATCAGGTGTTTGCTATGAGCGGGGATCAAAATAACGATATTAAAATACCGGCAGTGTTCCTTTTCCAGAAAGAAGGAAAGATACTTATTGAGGCGGTACGGAACAGTGACTCTAAATTTGAGATCCTTTTAGGAGCACGAGCTATTAGTAGTAAGTTAAAGTGGTCATTTCTATTGATGTAAATTTGCAGATATTTAATTAACGATTACCACATCGTCCATTCGTGCAAGATTGATTTTAATGCTGATTTGTACTATTTTCGACATAGATTGGAAATACTCAGTTTCTCCTGACAATGTAGTCACATCTACAGCAACCACAGAAACAGATACAATGCAAATGACAAAAGCGCCAGATACTGATAAGTCAAGGACTTCCGATCCATTAGCTAATAAAATTAGCAAGTCAGTCCAAAGTCAAACGGGAGATGAAGACATTATTTTAGAAGACAATGAGGATTCGCCATAAAATATTTTCAATGTGTGAAATTAAATTGCTTTCAACGATATTATCGGCGAGCGGTGTTTGAATACATTGTTTAATTGCCGATATATTGCTATTCTTTGTATTTACAATAAACCTTGGTAATTTTTTGGAATTACTTAAAATTTGATATTGTAGGTATGAAAGCGTTTGCTATAATTGTGCCATATAGGCAAAAAAAATATTCGTACTTTAATTACAGTTGCTAGGTTTAGTTTTAGATCCGCATATTGTATACTCGTATATATAATTATTACGGACATAGTAGTTATCGAATAGATGGTATAGAAGTATTGTTATTAAGCTTTTCTCTAACGTCATAATGTTTTTAACAAAATAACTTAGGAGTGATCTATACTGTTCATGTTATCTCATCAAGATGTGCGCATAGAATGCGTGTTTAACATCATGACATATCGTATGATGCCATTCCAAGCTGCTGCCTCCACGAGCGGTAATGTTAAGCATTTTAGAATTCGTTTACAGTAAAGATCGCTGACACAAGCTATTGTACATATACCACAACATGTACTTTGACTTGGATATTGTATATGCCTTCTTGTTCGTTGGCAATGGATCATCACTGTAGATTCTACAGTTTATAACTTAACATGATTTACTGTAAGTAGTACGATAATGTATTTTATGCTGTACAGCAGACATTTGCAATCTCAGTTTTATAAACTGTAAATAGATTTAGTAATAAGCCCTAGGCATACTGTATGCTCGATTGTAATGCTATAGAACTCAATTTTCACTCACAATCGAATAAACCATGCATTACAAGTCGGGTTACAACCTGACCTACAAGTAGTGTTCAAGGCTATTCTACGTATAATGAAGAACTTCCTTTAATAGCAGTTCACGAGCTTGTTATACTGTAATAGAGGCATTTACAAAGGCCAGCCTAGAAATAATGGATTATCTGATCAGCATCAACTATACCGTAAAATGTATCCATTGGGCGATAGCAGTCCATAACTAGATATAGAGTACAGTATCGATAAATCAGAAAATTTCAGCTATTTTCTTACAGTAAATTGATAAAAGAATTTATTTTCTTTTTTCGTCAACCAATTCAATAATACAGAATTTGCAATTCCACATAGAAAATTCATTATTTCAAAACATTTTTATCCAGCGGTCTGAGACGCTTCCATCTCAATTTAGTTTATTATACGTAGTAAATAGTTTAAAATGTATCTATCTTAATGCTTGATTTACACGAAAATGTTTCAATCGATGGAAGTACATTACATATGATCCGAGGTCTACTTTCCAATCTCTCATGACTGCGCAATAACTTGTCATCGTGCTATGAGTCTTCAATGGCAATTTACAGTCTTTCTCATCTCTCCAATTGTATCTCAGTTCTCAGTTGTTATCTCTTCCACCATATCTACTAATGACAATATAGAAAAATCATTTCAGTCAATAGTTTCAATCTTTATACAATACATAGTTTAGTATGGAAGGTTACCGCTGTCTAGAAATGAAAGATATTGTAGAAGCGATCGTATCAGAAAGACTAATCTAGTACTATTCATCGTGATTTTTTAAACACTCATACAAGAGGTGTCAGGGTTGTTCTCATCATTTTACAGATCGCATCCTCAATTCCTTTGACATAGCAGTTAACAAATCTTTCAAGCAATGTCATTGCATGAAATAAAGCGTCTTATCCAATTTACTTACGTGATAAATATAGGTGATTAGTCCAAGATGTGCTTTAAGAACCTCGTTGTTGAAGCGGACTCATTCCATCGCTTTCAAGGCAAACTTGAGCTATCCATTAGCAAAAATTCAAGCTGCAGTCTTTGGTGAGTTATGGCGGTGACCTTGTCTACGCATCTAAGAATTATTAAGAACTATCTGCGAGACAACACCAGCCAATTTACTTGTAGACTTGAACAGACTTGCACGATATCGTGCATTGCGAATATCATCTCATCGCTTCATCAATACCCTTTGGCCATTAAAAAATCGACCATCCATCTTGTCGATTAAGTGCTCGTCTTTTAAATGTAGATTTTCTTGTAGTTCATTTTCATGCTAACGACAGTATGGAGTCATACCGCCATTACTATAGAAGCTATAATAGTGGCGATCCTCTCTTTTTCTCCAGTAGACATCGAGTTTTGCCAGGAAGTGCTTGGAAAAAAGAAAATCCAACCAGGACTTTAAGCTTTCCTATCCAGTTCAAGCCGACTAGTGCAGCACGTGGAGTGACTTCGAGGCGGGCAGATTTCGCTTTATATACTGTACAGTCTGTACGGTAGAATTGTATAGTATCATACTGTATGCTGCACCTTATAGTACAGTATCGTACCGCCCAGTGTTCAACGTAATGTACAGTACCCATACCGTAGTTAGTATTGTACTTTTACCTGCATGTCCTGCTACGATTCCTCTAGTCGTCATAGTAACTACGTCGATGGAGAGTTCAATTTATGACACTCAAATCTATATCTGACTGCCAGCATAATTCGATTTTTATAATTAATTATCAATAACTAGCCAAACGAGCACACCATGCCGCATGAAGGCTATTTCTAATAATATCAATAGATGTTATACTCGTAAAGTCGTATCATTCAATCTGGCAGAAGATTTCAGCTAGTAGCTGCGTCGATATCTATATCTGACTGTCAGCATAATTCGATCTTTATAATTAATTATCAATAACTAGCCAAACGAGCACACCATGCTGTATGAAGGCTATTTCTAATAATAGCAATAGATGTTATACTCGTAAAGTCGTATCATTCAATCTGGCAGAAGATTTCAGCTAGTAACTGCGTCGATGGAGAGTTCAATTTATGACACTCAAATCTATGTCTGACTGTCAACATAATTCGATTTTTATAATTAATTATCAATAACTAGCCAAACGAGCATACCATGCTGTATGAAGGCTATTTCTAATAATATCAATAGATGTTATACTCGTAAAGTCGTATCATTCAATCTGGCAGAAGATTTCAGCTAGTAACTGCGTCGATGGAGAGTTCAATTTATGACACTCAAATCTATGTCTGGCTGTCTACATAATTCGATTTTTATAATTAATTATCAATAACTAGCCAAACGAGCACACCATGCTGCATGAAGGCTATTTCTAATGATATCTGTAGGTGTTATACTCGTAAAGTCGTATCATTCAATCTGGAACAAGATTTCAGCTCATGATACCTTGCTTAATGTGAATAAGATACTTTACTTATGATAGTAAGCAGTAGTGTCATGCGCCTACAGAAATAATTATATATATCTCTATATGCACTCGTATAGAAGTTAATAACTGTGTTGTCTCGTACGACTTATACAAGCATATAACTATAGTTCGGACCATACTATGCTTTGCTTAAAATGGATGACTGCCATTGCATAGACGAGACATGAACTCTTGATCGATGTTTGAATACTACAGTAGCTGCAATTAATTAATTCTAAATTTATTTTATGGCATATAGATAAGTGATATAGCAAATTTTACAAGTAAATCGACAGCATTTGCAGCCTGTACAATAGATCCAGCTTCAATATTTGCAAATTGTACTCGAAAATGGTCAATAAGTAATAGAAAACGGTTGAGAATCAAAGATTATACTGGGATTGAAGAGCAATATAAATATACAAAATTAAAATTTATTTATCAGTTCGACAACTGAGCATGGAAGAGGTAATCTTGCACAAATAGTGGTCAGAATAGTTTGCATATTGAGTATAACAATGTACTGCAGTACTGCATATGTACTAATACATTCTATTGCTTCATTTTATGAAGGTACTAATAATAATAACAAATGATGACCAATAATGTCTTAATCAATGCATCACGTACTTTACAATAGCGAAATAGCGTATTCATACGCTAAATAGAAACAGCATACTCGTATGTGATAATATCTTGTGCTTCATTTTTTGTGTGAAAATATCAACGCTTTACCTATGGTTATTGACCATAAAATTCAATGTACATAAATAGACAACAAGACTAGATATATACAATATTGTAACTTCATTTAGCGGCTAATGAGATAAGTTAATTTATTCTTCATAACAAAAATGGAATGATAGCTCGACGATCTTCAGGATAATTTGAAAAATTCTGATAATACCATTGGTTTGTTTGGACAGCTCCTAAGGAGAGCATCGTTGTAATGAAAGCCAATAACAGCCACCATGACTGATGGTCAAGACTTAAAATGAATCCGATAGAAAAATAGATGATAATTTCTGATAGGTAATGAGGACACGAAACGTAGTTGAACCAATCACCTCTTGGAACTCCATAGTTGTTGTGAGATGAGCTTCCTACGCGTAACTGAGCTAAGATATTATGGCATCGATGTTGATGCAAACTACCCCAACAGAATATGCAGACTCCAATAATATTGGTGGCAGTTGATAGATCTTTCAACCGGAAAGTATCCCCATCTAGAATGCAATTCGAATCAATTACTTAATACTAGTCTTTTACGTAAGTTGATACACATACTCCTATAATTGACGCGTTAAGAGCTATAACGCTTTAACAGTGAACAGTTATACTATATAACTACTATAATATAAACTATAGAAAGAGCAAAATATTACCAACAAACCTGATGTTAAGAAAGATCCATCAGATATGATTGTTAAATTAACTAGTATGTAAAACATTCCTCCCAACAAGTAATGACCTAAATGCATTTGTGCCGATTGTGAAAATTTTGAGATAAATAAGCATTCGTAGAGACGTCGAAATGTTTGCAGGGATAGCAATACCAGAGAAAGGATAATAGATGAGGTCTTAATCGTGTAATAATTGGCAGAGTCTAAGTAGCCAAATACTTCCTTTACTTGAATGATGATTTGATAGCACAAAAACTTTTGCTGTTTGTTACAGCTAGAGAAAAGCACGGATAGAGTGAGAAGAGTAAAAGTACTTCCTATCCAGTAGAAATGTGCAAAGTACCTACAAAACGAGATTATCAATAGATTAATCCACTCGTCTATAAAAGACCTGTTGATTATCACCATAGTCTATCCTTCTGCATTCTGCAGAGATTGTACTTTGCAAGAATTCAAAAGTTAACGATTGCAGAAAAGCAACTTGTGATCAAGATCACTAGAGTAACACTAGCCTACAAAAGACCTGTTGGTTGTAACCGTAGCCTATCGTCCAGTATTTTGCAGAGTCTGTACTTTGCAAGAATTGAAAAGTTGCTGACAGCAGAAATGCAACTTGCATTGTTGATCAAGAACGCTTAGCTCAACTTTAACTAGTCCATCACCTACAGCTCTTATTACCATACAATGTATTTGGTGTTTCAGTGTCTGACCTTTTAGGGACTAGCCACTTTCGATTGAATGCAGAAGTATTCTCATCAAGCAGCTTGCCCCATTCATATGTAGCCCGGATGAAGAGTGGTAAACGATGATGGCATAAGATATAAGCCAAAACTTGAGCTAAAACAATGGCTAAAAGACAGCCCCATATTAATGCGAAACCGTCCATCCTGGAGCTGCTCTCTGCCCTTAGGACATGATATTATAACGCGGCTGCAGTCCAAAATACTGGTCAAAGGAGCATCAATGCTGTATTAGGAAGTTGTAGTCCACAGCAGAAGCCGTCAACGAAGTGTTGAGCAGATTGTGCTTGGGAAATGTGGGGCACCTAGAGCACTGTTCAACTTGATTGAATTTGCCTAGTGGCACTTAACTTAGGGGCAGCTACTGCAGCCGATGGTGCTGTCAGCCTGTCCACTACAGTACGGTACACCAGTGTACTGTACTGTACACTGTACACTGTACACTCAGTACAGTACAACGAAGTCCTCACGGCTGTGGGTCACCCGTGCCACGTCACGACATTACTATCCAGTCCAGTCCAGTCTAGTTCAGTCTGGTCCAGTCCAGTCCGGTCCAGTCCGCACCGTACTGTATCCCGGTGCACAACAGAGTGGACAGACAAGCGGACAACCGAACCTTGCTCAGGTCAAGACTGGACTGCAAGGGAAAATTTCTTGACATTACTATTTAGTACCGTTACTACAGTATAGTACGATACATATGGTTACTACAGTATGCAGCAGCAACAACTACAGCACACTATACCGCACGGTACTGCATCAGAGTGAACGACAGAGTGGACAGACGAGCGGACGGTCGTGCAGAGGTCCGATAGGAAACTAGACTTTAACGGAAAATTTCTTCAGTCAACTGCCAACGAGAGCCTTGCCAAATCCCAAACTCTTTCTCATCACCTTGCTCAATCCTAAACTCTTTCTCATCACCTTGCCAAATCCCAAACTCTTTCTCATCACCTTGTCAAATCCCAAACTCTTTATTTGCTTGCCTTAAGCCTAGTTGAGAAATAATAATCAATATGGTTTTAATGACTTTGATAGCTCGTGTGGCTGACGGGCTGATAATGGCTGCATCCATGCAAGAATCAGAAGAGGTTTGTTCTCCTTGGAGCATTTACGCTTCCGTTGTACTGCATGCAATGGATAGTAGTTGAGTAATAATAGCCAATGCATGTCTTACCTTATTCTACACTGTACAATCATCTATGGTTGTTGCTTATTGATCATGATATCCTTTAAAATACCAACAAATATAAAAACGAACTAATACTCGTATGGGAATCATTGCTCTTCGTAATAACGACGACATCGACACTTTGAACTGAAATACAGTAGATTAGAGAGAATCTTTTTTTGAATTGCAAGAGCTTACTTCACAGCTATTCTAAAACACCACCATATCCAAAGTGGCGGATTACTTACAGTTAGGGAGAAAAGATCCGTCATACATTTAGCTTTCTTGACAACTAAATCGATTAGTCTTATAATGTTACCAGCAATAGATATACTGGTTGTAAAAATGGCAGTGAAAATCATCCAGTAATATCGTGGTAGTTTCTCTTGTGGTGAAAAAAAACAAAATCCGCTTCGCTATCAACTTTGCTGGGCGTACGCTAGTACTGTATTGGAATACCTAACGTCTGGCAAAGTTGCCACAGTTCACGAGCCACCAAACGTTATACCGGATTATTAGTTAACTTGCAATACTTTTCTACCAAGATGAACTTGCCTATAGGTAGATAACATGGGTGCCAACTACTGTACACTAAAAGGATATTCGGTGTTTCCATTATTTCCATCAAGGACGTTACTAATCTGCACTCATAAACTGCCGATACGTTAGCACATGGTAGTACACTTGATTTGTCAATTCTTGTCAATAATTTCGTATAATCTGGTAATAGGTTGGCAAGACTGCACAACAATATCAAAATCAAGCAAAGATGTTGTTCAGAAAACTATCAGATCAATCACCGACACGCTGTAGCATCGAAACTGGTCCTTACGTTTTCCAGTAAGTTTTCGTAACAAGAATATCAAATTTTGTTCTACTGCTGTCTACTAATTATAATCAGTATGTGGAATCACCGTACACGCACCACACTGCTGCAACATGATCAAAGTACTTATTTTTGGCCTATATATTAAGCAGTTATCATCATCCTGCGTTGCATTCTCTTGTCATGATAATTTTACACTGTGGCATTGCGCGATATACAGTACCATATAATACTCGTATATCCTGAATTTCAAATGACAAAGACGTTCTAAATGGAATTCCTCCAATGGCACTTGTAAATAATACAGTTTTCGATCTCTTTTTCGAAGCTCTTATTAATCCCTCCTGAAAGATTCCCCTTAAATGAAATACTGTAGGAGCATTATACTTTCTATTACAGTGCTTTTGTACAAGTAACAAGTTCGGATTAATATGGTCATGAATCTTACAGTATACGCGTACATTAAAATATAAACGGCCAGAGTCCAATCCGTTTATACTGGGAATGCTTTTAACCAACCTTCCTTCTATCTCACGTTAATTTAAACACCCTTTTCTTATTTATCAACAGTTACTTAATAGACACCGGCGTCTGTTTCATGGCTCTTTGCGAGAAGACTTTTTCGAAAAGACTAGTATTTGGATACTTGAATGATTTGCAAGCAGAATTTATCAAATTGTATGGGTCTGAAATAAGAATAGTTTCGAGGCCTTACTGTTTCATTGAATTTGGTAAGCATACCTAAGCTGGTAATTACTTTACTAGAATTGTCTGGAATAAATTATTTTCCCTTCAGCATTGAATAATTAAGATAATCAATCAGCATTCGCTGTTAGCTACCTGTAATTTTTTGTGTAATGCTAATGTAAAATTGAGAAATAGCTGTGTATAAATTACGTACATTACTGATGCATATCTTGAATCTTTTGCATTCAGAAACATTTCTACTGAAAACAAAGAAATCTTATATGGATTCGCGATCTCATCGTAATTTAAATCAATTAAATGATGACTTACACGATGTACAAAGAATTATGCTGCAAAATATTGACGATATTTTACAGCGTGGAGAACAGCTATCAGGTTGTTTTGCTCATACAGTGTTTATAATTATCAATAATCTGTTCTTTTATAGATAACTCTTTTTACAATACAAGAATCATATATAAATTGCATATTTTGTACGTATCCTATACGATGTGAAGCTGATTATCCTGATTTTGCTTTATCCCTTTAGTTCTGGATGATAAAGCTAGCCACTTATCGATGCATTCTCAGAAATATAAAAAGGATGCCAAATACTTGAATTTACGGTCAACTTACGCTAAATATGCTGTCATAGGTTTTCTGTTTTTTCTAATAGTGATCTACTTAAGGTTTTGGTGGTGGTAATACGATGATGATTCTATATCAAGGCGTATTGCTACGAAGATGAAATTAAATTAATAGTAGCATATACAAATTATAACACTATATTTTGACAACAGTCAACTTGTGTTGCAACGTTTGTCAGGATCACTGACATTAAATTACGAATTTTTAAGTTACAACTGTGACGAGACAAACGGTAATAAGCATCGATTGATTTGCTTTATTATTCTGCACCAGTTATTGATATAATTGAAACCTGATTAATGCATTAAAGGTACTATTTTAATTGGTCTACCTATTTTTGATTAGAGATTCGAATATCTCAGGTGCTACATCTTGCTCTGAATATCGCAGTTGATGTCCAGCATATACTGTATTTACTGCTGGTATAAGTGGACAGATGTTAACACTATTTAAAAAGTTAATATTGTACATGTCCTTGCAAACATGTATCTTTACATCAAAGGCTCTCCGCCAGAATATATTGTCATAAAGTAACAGGAAATTAATAAATCGTAGAAGTATAGAGATATACGTACCTGCTACAATTGTAACAAGCGTAGTGTACGATCGTGTTCGTATTGTAATAAAAAGAAAATAAATATCCTGGTAATTAGTTAGATTTAGCATTTCATTATATTTTGGTATTGAATATGATTCATCTAGATGTTCAGCAACTGGCTTCTGGCTGTAACAGGGTGTCGCTACTTTTGTAAAACTTTCATTCAATTAGAAGAACTGTGGCTTTCTTTGTAATCCTGTGATGAATTTCTTCATTTACAATACATCAAAATCGTCCAACTTGAAACAATAAAATAGCTAATTTCAATACAAACTGTGAAGAGACAAATTATAAATACTATAGCAGCAAATTGATCCTAACCTCGCCTTGATAACGTAGTAAATGTTTTTTAATCTTGGATGAATCAGTCCACGTAACGTAATCTTCCATCGTTCTTGTCACCAACAGTGCAGGATCGGTTACGACTTCTGGTCCTATACGAATGTCTGTGATATAACGCGTCAACGAAAATTGTACAGTAAATGCACTTTTTAAAATAATGCAGCAATACTCTTTCATTCTAATCAGAAAAATGTGAGTCAATAAACTTATTATTAGTAACATGTAATAGGAGAAATCATAAATGGATACGACCATGCTCTATAAATGTAGTTGCCATCGAAACGGTAGGAGCCATTCGTAGCTTGACCAGAATGACAGGCAATCTTCTCCTACAATGCACAGTAGTCAAATAGCGAAATGAATCGTTATTACCGCACCTTTATACTAGAACTAATGCAATGGCAAAAAAGCTATTGGCATTAACCTACAAGAATAAATTTTATGGTCATAAACGATGCATAAACTGGAATCTACTTTGATTAGTACACTGACCTGCAGAATGTGGAAGCGGTTAATTTCTCACACAAGGTTAGACTCTTCTGCGATTGGATAAGTCCAAGATTATATCTACACATATAATATTATCAGTTACGCAATCAAAGTCAACTTAGGTATTCAACTCCATCAAGGAAGGGCGAATTATATAACTGTTAAATAAAACGATGACTTACAGTTTTTCGATTAACAATGCGGAAGCTTCCACGCGAAATTCATCATTAACATCTAGCTTTTTAAGTACATGAGATAATTTCCTTACCATTCCACAAAGTTTATTATATCTAGATGTTAAATTCAAGTACAATTTTAGATTATGGCAAGGGACACTTCCAATATGGTGCAGCCTTTAAACTAACATAGAAATCCAATGTCTATAATTACTTTGTGAATAACGAATTAGGTAGATCTACTAGATCTGTAGTCATGACGTGTGTCTTTAATGTATACTAACGAGATGATGGTTAAAAAATAGCCTATCACGTAATTACACACTTGAGCGATAAAAATGAAATCTGATTGTACTAAACTCATTCCATATCTGGTACCAGTATAATACTGCTTGTTCAGCATCACATATTACGCGTAGGGATAACTCGAACTTTTTATATTCAGTCATAGCATTACATGTATACTGGATCATAGCATGATATTTCTATTGTAGATAATGCACAAAGTATTTAATAAAGAAATGGGATGTAATATCGTATCGGTCCAACTTGTAACAATAACAGTATAGTGGATTACTGACCAATATAAAGTTTCTATATCCGTTGATTTAACAGAGAAAAGATGTCATTTGAAATGGGATAGCTCAAGTTGGATATCGAATAAAGCCTTGTGCGAAGCAATGAGATGTACACTATCGTATCTATCCAACTGGTCGTAATCAAAGTACAGCGTGTTACTAGCCAATACAAAGTTTGGATGTTACTTCATTTACAGAGAAAAGATGAAATTTGAATGAGACAAGTAAAGTTGTGCTATGTAAGAGTTACTGCAGTGGCCGAACGAGCCATGGATCTCTTCCTTTCATCCAACTGTAAACATCTTGAAAAGTAAGAATTAATCAACCATGTTGTACACTATCTCCATACTGTACTCATTTTTCTAACAAATACAATATCTCACTATGATCGTTTGCGTCTATGTACTGTTTGGATGCCTAAATATGCTCCGTTGTATGATTATATTTGCAAAGTCGAAAAGTGAGTATTGATTTTGCACAACATGATGTATTGCATGAACGAATATCCGAAATGTAGAACAGAAGTAACAAGCGTTGTTATTACGCTATTTTAGCGAAGACATTTACTTAGTATAATCTTCTCTTTTTTTAATATGATATTTGCGTATAATCTGGATCTCGCGAATATTATTTTCCTTCTTCCATGATATAAAATCAACTTTTTTTAATAATTTCTTTTCGTGATATTTCAAGGAGCGAACCATGCTTGCAACGAGAGAGAGAGAGATGACAGACCGATGACAGACAGACGACCGACAGATGATAGACAGTCACTCTACCTCGAGTGCAGCCACCAGAGCAGAGTCCTTTTCCTACAGTGCACAGTACAGTATTTTACAGTACGAAGTCTAATACTGTACAGTACTGTACTGTAGACGACGGTGTAACGCAGCCTGAATACAGGGGGCTGAGTATTTGCTGGTCGTTTCAACTCAATCGTAGATCTGAAACGATACGCTATACTGTTGATGTCTAAATCTCCCTTCCTTAGTTGATTTCCAACACTTATCATGAATTATTAACGTCTATGTTCTATAATTTTGCGCCAATAAGTTTCTTCCTTATTTCGAAATCATTTTCAGCTGCTAATGAGCGATTTAAGTGCAGAAGTGCAGAGTCCTTTTCTACAGTGCACAGTACAATACTTTACAGTACGAAATCTAGTACTGTACTGTAGAGGACGGTATAGCGCAGTCTGAATACGGGGGGCTGAGTATTTGCTGGTCGTTTCAACTTAATCGCAGATCTGAAACGATACGCTATACTGTTGACATCCAAATCTCCCTTCCTTAGTTGATTTCCAACACTTATCATAAATTATTAACGTCTATGTTCTATAATTTTGCGCCAATAAGTTTCTTCCTTATTTCTAAATCATTTTCAGCTGCTAATGAGCGATTTAAGGCGATCTAGAAACTGGAACTTCTTGCCACAGAGGAAAAATCTGGATTTTGCGGGTAGGTGTTACCGCGTCCTCGTACGAGTGGACATCAGTGGACATGACTAGACATGACTGCATGCAATAGGATTGGCGATGGAGGATGTCAAGGATATCAAATAGATTTATTCAGATATTATGAAGGAAATAACCGTAGGGAGTAAATCGATATCGCAAGGGCTATTATATTCTTACATTGATAGAAGATTCCAGGAAAGAAGTAGTACCTATCCATGTTCACCTTTGGTGTAGCAGTTCCAAGATAGGGGTACTCGTATATCCGCCGATGTTGTCATGGTTATGGCCTTGAGTATCGAGGCGGTGAATTCAATTCACTCAGGCTAATTCCATATATACAAATAAATTATAACGGGCTTAAATTTATACCAACTGTCTTATTTTGTTCAATAGAGCGCTGTAAAACGATGATTTAGGTCAGGAAAGCAATGTACTTTCCTACTACTGTGATCTTACATCGTGAAATCTCGTGCTTTACCATTCACGGCTATGATCTAAATGAATCACTTTGTACTGCTTTAATTTTCGCTGAAAACTTTAGCTTGGCTAGGCAATCGAACTTAGCTTAGCAGTGCAGTATTGGGAAGTCATAGTAGTCAAACTCAAGTGGATTAATTCGTTTGTTTCCTGAAAATGAACAATTGGTCTCCATAACTCGTACGAGACGCAATTTGAAAAAATTGATCTAAATGCGCGTGCAAACGGGTAATTTAGATCACTATCGTATTCATCATGATAATTTTTCTTCAATACTTCGGGCTAGTGGACCAGGCTAAATTTTACTTAGTAGTCTTGGAGAGCTGAACGGCTTGACTCGAGTTGATTGGTTCCTTCCCCCCAAAATAGACAATTTATGTCGTCATTCCTATTAATAAGGCGCAATTTTGAGAATGAATGAGGTAACCTAATCCAATTGTACACTTACGTACAGCGAGAGAATGAGAGACTAGAAGTATATGTATTAACTTCAAGTGTTGTATAAAGTCCAACTCCATACAAATTTATAAACAGCTAGGGCACGATCTATATCAGAACTGCGACTTTTTTAAATATTGATTTCATAGGTAGACAGGGCGATATGAAGTATTTCCAGAATATGCTGTACAATCACGTATAGGAATTTCCCTTGGATCAATAGTAAATTAGTTATGAACAAATGATAAAGTAGATTACCTTTATAATAAAAATGGTAAATTAATTAATTTAACTGTAAATAGCAGCATTTAAGTCGTCTGAACTTCATCAGCGATGACAGGAAATTAATTAAATAAATCATTATACTGTAGACCATCGAAATCAGTACAAAGCACATCAATATATTACTGGAAACGATCAATATCATTTAATATCCATCGATTCGGGTCATGTTTGCTTTTATTGCAATAGGCTCACAATAAAATTGGGTTGTCCATGAAATGGAATGCATCGATCTTATCCGAGCTCGATTGCATAATGCAGGCTGCCGATTTTTATTTAGCTTACTTCTGTAGTCATTTGTTCTACATGTGTAAGACTAATGGGTTTCATGACACTAGAATCATTTCAAAAATGTTGTTAACATTGTTATTCATGCATGACGAATTTTAGTCCGTTATTTATTGACTTTATTCAGAGTCAAGTTTATTTACAAATTGCTCGTGTGTCTTCATATGCATAGTGGGCGAGGTGTAAAATGTTTTCCAGCCTTAATCAACACCATTAGTATAGAGTAATCTACTCATCCATATGCATAAGTTAATGCGCTGTACTAGTCATCTCCAGAAAGGAGGCTAAATTAGCATACAGTAGAGTAAAAACACCTTGAATCGCTTCGATTATTTAAATAACTACGCATACCACTCGCAATGGCTCGATGCCAACCGTTCGTTCACGTGCCCATTGTTCTCTGATCGAAAAAGCCACCTTCAATATCGAATTTGATTTAGATTCCTCAATTTTATATCAAATTCTTTTCCTTGCAAAGGCAATAACATAATCACTTCATAGCTTACATATTCAATGTACAAATGAGCTATGGATTTATAGGAAGTAATGTTGTAAGAATTTATTGGCGCACTAAAAGAAATAATCAATATCAACGACGTGTTTAATGAAATATGTAAAGCAACCATTAGAATATCAACATTATTGTGTCTTGACCATTAAAATTAACATAGAATTAGATAGTAATAGCATTGATTCACCAACATCAAAAGCAACATGGCAAATGTTTATACTGTATAATGTTGACCCAACTCTAGATAATATCAGCAATCAATCTAGATAGTTGATTGAGTACTAGTGCAGTAAGAGTCGTATAAAAATGAATAATCAATCACGCTCGATTTAATATTGTTCGATTGATAAGCATCCACCTTGGCAATAGTTCAATTTTTTTGATTATTTCCTTCCTTACCTCCATGCGATATTGGTTATCAGATAGGATAACACAATACTAAAACCTTGAAGGAATTGTAATTGAAAGTACGGTTCGAAGAGCACAAAATTCAATTTCACTATCGGCCAGAATTAGAAAAACATTACTGTTATAACACATGGCCATCTAGTTTAGGCGCTCAATTACACGACCTCGATGTCAGCTAGCATAAGAGCTCCATTCGTCGTTTTATTTGCCTATGCAGATGAATGTAATAATTACTAACTCTTAATCAAATAATCACCATCTATTAAGTATTAAATGAGCTCTCAAAGGGTGATATGAAGTGTTGATTTCCTTACTGGTTTTTTTATGTATTTCTCGAGAATGACTTTATGTACAGAATATTGCCGATGGAAGTGACGTTTACAAGCTTTACTGACCCTTTAGAATATAATGTAAACCTCAAACTTAACGGGCGTGTAAATGTAGGAAATTAACTTTAGCCTCGACTCTTAGTTGGCCACCAAGTCAATCATAATCTCGGCAGAGTTATTCTATTGAAATTTGGCAGTGACGTCTACATCGATACGCAAATATTGACGATCTATGCAAACACAGGTGGATGATGATTATATTCTTAACTATTTTCCGATCGACTAATTAATAAATTCTTGACCAACAATTTTTTAATGATGAATATTAACTACATTAATAATAAATTGATACCGAGTTAAGTTTTAATTTACTGTAAACAATATTACAGATCAAGATCAATATCCGTTATCGCCTCACATTAAAATGAGTGAGAATAAATTATAAAATTACGAATATTCATCATTCTAATTAATATCCATAGATGTTAACATTAATAGTGTCAATGTTACAGAATAAGTATTTGATCTAGTCTATATCATAATGAGAGAAAAATGGATGATTCAACGTACCTACAATGACTTCAAAATGTGATTAATAGATAGGACAACATGATCGTTATGCACGTTTAGCAATCAAGAATGACTTATAGCTAACGGTTTTGGCTGTCAAATTTTGTTAGATTACCTTGGTAACAAAAAATAAGACCCTTGAAAAATCCGGATTGTGTGTACAAAAGCAATTCAAATTGAATGTTAATCTGGTCAATTGATGAAGTGATTATCTCTGGGTTGTTGAGTGGGTTGTTATGACCAAAATAGAAGATATTTACCAGAAGATTACTTTCATTTGAGTTGGATCAAGTTTCGTGACAAAAAATATTTTCCTCGAAATTATGATCGTGACCGATAGAATGATAAAACTGTTGCTATCGATAGGCAGATATGATCAGTTTACATGGAATTATTTGTAATAGATTCAAAATAGAGTATCTACGCGTATTGCATGTGAAAATACTAGATTCAACCAGCTGTACTTTTTAAATTGAAATTTCCTTTCTCCCCCCCCCTCTGTCCTTGTCTTATGTAGTGCATCTCATTTGCACATCAATAGAATATAAATTCTTTCTTTTGATACCAATACATTAAACTAATTAAGAGATAACATCACTGATTTTATGCCTATTAGTAAGGCTATAATCAAAGTAAGAGGGAGGAAAAACAACTACTGGAATTGTAAAGTAGGCTGAAATTTCAGTCCTACGGTAGTGTACAGGATAAAGTGATTAATGATAATGAAGCTGTGACTAAAGTAAAATGCTTAGTAAGCCAATGGAAATACCTACAGTACGCTTCGACGCTCTATGAGACAATTTAATGTGAAATGAAATTTCAAGTTATTGTGTCATCTTTCAATTTTTACCGTTCAAGAATAATACAGTCAGCCATTTTGTAAATGTAAAGTATCCGCTACATTATTCAATAAAACAGAGAAGCATTGAGAATAAAATAAGAAACAGTATGCGACCATTGGTACGCGTGTTTGTGTATATCGATGTAGTCTATGGAAGTGTGTGTGTGCACTATGTAGGCATTGATAAAAGGAAATAACGCCATTCAAATTGAATATTGTTAATTCATTGTATATTTATATCTAAAGTTTACTAAAGGCAATTTAGCTTGGCTTTGATCGAATATTCAACTATTGGCCAACTCTCTAATAGAGCCAACAACGGTTACAACAATGATACAGTCGTAGTAGATTAAAAAGCTCAAACTTAATCAATAATAACTCCAAGATGTTATGATGATCAGAATAATAAGGAAAGATGCTAGTTGTATATCTACTATTGTAGATCATTGAAAGAGTCTGTTAATTATACTCAAGACAATAAATAAAATTGATTGTTGCAACGATGCGTGTTAATATTCAACAGGTGATGGCAGTCGCTCAATCAGAACAATATTCAACATACAATGGTGGCAAGCCATGACATCATTTTTTCTTCTCTATAGTATCTTACTTCATCAAGTTGATCATCGTTCAATGATGATTGAATATTCTATCGGCGGTGATTAGATTCTTCTCTAACAATACAAGCAAGATTGTATTAATTTTATAGGATAAAGTATAGAGTTATCCATATGAATGGGTTGATCACTAGTCAGATCGATATTCATTTTGTTTTTTGCTCATCGATTGACTTCTTTTTTAGATTGTTATGGCAATTTTTTATCGTCACCCTGGTTGCCCCCTATTCTCTACATTATTCCACGACTTTAACATCAACAGTGTTAACTTAGCAAACAATTTCTACCTTATACTTTCTTTCTTTTCTCCCTCCTCCTTGCTTTAACTCTACTCTTCAATTTCAACCCCTGCTAGATGCGTATTGATTAAAACAGTTACTAACGGTCTGCATAACAATATCGCTGATTATAATTATTATTATTATTGATCGATCGACGGTCTCTTTACATCCATTGTATCAATAGATGGTACTACTGAAAGAAAGTAAGAGATAAAAGCATGCAAATGGAATCAATTGGCAATGTCTGCTAATGTTTCATTTAGGTTAAACTCCTCCCAAACTAGTCAACATCTATAGTTTCAACGATGACAATAGAACAAATACAGTAAGTTTAGCAGAGCCTCCATAAAAAAAATTGCGTGCCATAGCTACAGTTAGCATATGACGGACATCAAAGCCTATTAAGCTATACAATCTTTTTTTCTTTTTTAGCCAATTGTATTGTTTATCATCAGTCCATTTGGACTAATCAGTTACTGATTTACCTGTTTAATCTCAACTTGATGCTTAAACAATTAGTAACCTGCAACACACGACTATCTCCTTGTTACACATTGACCATACGTTTAATTGCTTGTTACGACGAAGACAAAATCGCTTATTTAGATATTTAAAATTAATTTGGATAATCCAAGTGGATTTAAAATTGTTACAATCAATTTTCATTTCCTTCCCACCTATTCATAATTGGATATCAGTTAAAGTTAAAGAAAAGAAGTGGAAAAAACGATTGAATCGGCAGCAAGATACATCAAAAATATTATCGTTCAACAAGGAGTTAAGATTTCCTTTTCCCCTTGGCCAAGATGGACCCTAGCCAGTTTATCGTTTCATTGCTATTACTCTTATTGGTAGTAAACGTTAAAGGACAATCAGGTAATACACTACTTTATCGACTTGTAGACAAAAGAAAGTAACTAATATGCTTGATGATCCATGAAATTCAAGTTACCCATCAACACTATCATTTTGGATAGCATTATTTCCAATAATGATTTTACTATTAATGATAATGTTGATTCTGAAAGTAAAGGCAAAAATTCTTATCTTCATATTAGTTTCAAGTTATTATATCGAGCGCTTTTATATTTTTTGATACTTACTCCGCAAACCAGCATTAAATATACGCTACTAATTTTCTTTTTTAAAACCGTTTTGTTTAGTATTAGAGTCGATCTGATTCCATATTTAATCTTTCTAGTCAATTCATGATTCAATAATTTTTCCTCTTCCAATTCAAATAACTTATTAATTTGAAGCTCTTTCCGTACTTTTTAGTGGATATTTTAATTAAAATGAAATATTGTAATTATGATTATGCGCTTGTAATCCGGTTAATAATGGCTAAAAAGATCTATTTGATACTCTCTTTCTACTATAAAACGAGAGTATAACCACAATAATCAGAGCTTTGTAATCCCGTTATGCACCTTTAAAATGGTCGTTAAAGTTATATCGATCGCTGCTCAATCCCTTCAATTATGCAATAATTTCTAGCCCTCTCCTAACTTCATCTTTTCCTAAGGTTAAATAGAAACATAATCAACCTAGATCCTACCTTCTCTAATAATGTCGCAAGTGTTATCTTCATCATATCTAGTGAGCATAACAGCATTTTATGCCTACGAAGGGATTAGATAGGGCCATTTTTGAAAGGCAATAGTAAAAAAAATACATCATCAAAGAGATACTCTCAAATCTACAAAAGAATACCATGTCAAATCCATATTAGAGAACATTATTTGCATTTTATTAAAGTAATAAGAATGGGATTACCCCCAAAAAGTTCACTTAGATACCATAAAACTAATATCAACAGGAATTGTGGTTAAATGATAACCACTGTTCATTTGCTCCATAAATATTATTTTACATAGGGAGAGTGTATTTAAATAATCAAGACGTAGGTTTACTTGTCATATCATTTTGTCCGTCGAAAGTTAGACAAAGTAACATATAAAATTGAACGATTTACTATGCTTGAGAAAAGCTAATCATCTATCTTTTTAAATATCATGGATTAAACTAATTTCTGGAAAATAATAATTTAAACAACCACCCTGCATTAATTCAATGAAAATCTTCTCTTCCGCCCATAATTCTATAAAAAGATCATGACAGTCGATTTTAGCCGTTTTCTGTTATAAGAAGTCTTCGTAAGATCACGTATAAATTTTTACGAAGACTCAAGACTTTTTTATCCATCTTTAATAAATCCACCTCTATTAAAGTAGGTTTGAATTTAGCGTTTGAAGGAGAATTTTATTAATTTAATTAAAAATTTGCAATCAAATCATATGGAATAATTTAAAAACGAGTCCGTTCTAGTGATTTATCGGATATTAATTAAAAGAATAGTAATTGCTATGTATCGATAAATTATGGAGGAAATATCAAGAAGTAATGATATTAAAATGGAAAAAATGACGAGCTGCTAACATAGAGTAAAAATAATTCACATTCAAGAGTGCAGTTGTTCCTTCAAGAAAGCCACCTTCGAAAGGATTAATTTCCAGTCATAATTTAATGATACTAAGTAACCGTAAATGAAGACTACTTTGATTGTAGTCATTTATCTTTCTTCTCACTTCTAGTTAAAGAAGAGTACAAAATTCTGTAATAATATTTTATTATAATATTGACACTTACTAAGCCAAATCTTATACTATTCCTTGGCAAATAGATACTGTAGTAATACATCAGTTTAAATTTACTTAGACCATTGTTACTAAATAACTGGTTAAGAGCTTAACTTTTCTTTTTAAATCTTTGTCCAATATTACCCAACCATAATTTTCTGTGTCAGTATAGATTTCTAGCTAAGCCATTTTACGTTGCCTTTAATATCCCTGATTATTGAAGCTAGTCATCATGCTCCCTCATGGCAGGGGCTTGGCCGAACAGAGTTACTAACAATTACCACAATATTAGCTGTCATATTTCCTTAACTATTATCAACATTGTCACATTAAATTGAAAAACGAGGCAAACTTGATAATTTATACTCATAATAACAGCCATAGCTCCTAAAGCAATTAAACTATTTTTGAAAACAGTCTAAGATAGCCCTGTAAAACTTTACAAGTATTTGCTTAATTTTAAATTAGTGCTAAATTGATAGTTATTTTTCGTTCCTATACCTTCATAAAAGCGTACAAAATCTTTAGTTATAGTTTACTGCCTTAGCGAATCGCGGTTTAATAACTTCTAATACTAAAATTAATTCTTTAACTAGTTATTACTCTCTTTTCACTACGGTACCTTCTCACCCTAGTAATAAAATAGTATGCGGACATTGTATATGAAGCCTAGTTGTATTAAAGACTGGATATGCTTAATTTTTATCTCTATTTTCTTGATATCTAGTTAATTTATGCCAGCCTGATTCCTGCCTGCATGGAGGCAAATGTGATCCTTATACCGGCAGATGCAGGTAAGCTATCATATAGATACTGCTGTAGATTAATTGAGATGGATACAGGCTTGTTTGCCAATCTAACAGCCCATGGTGTGGGCCTACTAGTCAATGTTTCTTGGAGATATAAATTCTTAAATATGATTTGGATATTGCAATTGAAATATTATAACCTACTAATGGTTTATAGACTCTTTATGTAGAGAGTCTGCAACACGATATTGTGAACATATCAACCTATACTTTTATACCCTACTTATATATTAATATTTGAGTCATTGATGAAGAAATGACTCATTCAGTTTAAATTATTCTTTCAAAAAATTTGAAGTATTACACAAGGGATACAATATCTACCTTCTATACGGATGGGTTGTACTTTATTGCCACAGATATTAAGATACAATACTGTAATCGCTAGAGAATAAAATGTGAATTATTTCATTATCTTGACCTTGGGCAAATTAAGAGACATAGCTGAACGGCTAGAATAATTAATTCATACTGCCTATGGCTATATTATTGAATTAAGCTGCTATCAAATTACTTTATTACGTTAAGAAGCTATTCCATAAATAGTTAAAAGTAGTTGAAAGGTATCAATATTGCAATAGTAACTTTTCAAATTTCCATCATATTGAAAACAGTTTTAAATTATTAATCTGTTCAGATGAATTTCCGTAATTTTTTCTACACATGATGCTAACTGAGAAGATATACTTAAAATAAGGTAGAACAAAAACGTCCCTATATTTACGCAAATGGCTTTTATTCGATTATTCTATGATGTCAAGCTAAAAATATATGAACACTCTTAATATTTCTGTCCTTTAATTTATAGTGCGAGTATACGTGCCTAATTTTTATGAACTCTAAGATAGAAATTAATTATGGCTTAATCATTCTGTGTGCTTAAGACAGGGTATTGTTACTTGTTATGCAGTCATGCCTTCTTCAATCTATAGGACCTTAGGTGTAAAAACAATGTTTCCACTTTAGACTGGAATATTAATAAGACCTTTACGGTAGCAAATAGTGTTTAAAAGCTCTTTGTTTAAGGTATAGCTAGTTATCATGTTTGATTTTGATTTGTCTTGAGGCAGATTAAGTAGAATTGAACGAAAGTAATAAAGAAAAGATAAAGAAACTGCTACTTTTAACTATAACAAAGAATGATTCGAAAACGATCTTAGTATCACAACTATTGTACAATATGAATAAGCACCAGTCAGTCGGCATCATTTGGGAATATGAAAGAAAGATAGGCAGCAATGCAAAAGTTATAACACTTAACTATTGCCAGACTTGCGAGCTATCTGTAAGCGTTTTAGGATATCATCAACTTGAAAACTATGAATCAGTCTAAAAGAGACGTCGTTGTTCTAGTTTTACGAAACTCAAAAATAGAATTTATTAATCAAGATTAGGTGTCGATTCCATTTTATACAAGTACTAAAAATGTCCATCTCGCTATATTAAAATCTTTCATCATTTAATTATAATGATACGTATGAAGTATAAAATAGTTAGAATTACTAAGATATTACTTGCAATCTTAGGCATGATTAATTAATTTCTCACGATCTCCGATTATAATTATTAAAGTATTATTATAATTATACTTTGGTTAACCATTAAATAGATCTACTTTCATTTACCCCTAATTCTATTTTAATGAAAATATCCATTGCTTATATATAAATACGAGTATATATAGTAGTCTACATCGATGACTCAATACACATAAAATGTCATTTTAGTATAGATAGAAAAATTCTTTCCATATCATAACCGTAAAAGAGCTAAAGTTCATGAAGAGATTTTATTATGCAGTCATGACTCATCCTCTAATTATTACTACCATTTCAGCGCCAAGCCGTGTAAAGTTAGATATAAATGATAGCTAAAATTTCTTTCCCTGGAGTTAATGCAATTATTTTATCCCTCTTATTTGCCCTATAGCTTTTTATTCAATACCCTAGCAAACTTAGATAACAAAGTCCGTTTGTAGTATTAATTAAAATTTTTGTGCTTACGCATCATTTAAAATAATTATTTTGCAACCTTCCTTACTGTATTTGAAAAAAGCTAGCATAAATTCATATTATATGAATCATGCATAGTCAACATTCTTGACTTATCTTATCTTTGAATATGTTGTTAAAATATTAGATGATAATTACATTATCGATGGGGTTGAAAGGGCGTCAAATATTATATATATAATTATATATGTCTAATGGAAGAGACTTTAGCGAATTAGCTAAATCGACCGTCGATGTTGTAATTATATATTGTCAATATGGCACCCTGTTGCTCATGATGTCACTTATTGTATTATCGATCTATCGAATTATGTGATCTCTAGTTTATAATCTTGCACATGCATAGTGAGATAGATCATTTCTCCAAGCTAAAAGTATGCTAGTTAGGAAATTAGAGTATACACGGGTATGTAGTATTAACTACATGCGTTTGTCTATTTTATCTGTTATTGCTCTATATGGCTATCTACGGACGTGTACACTGCATTTAATCAGGATTCAAAGAATACAATCAATAATTTTAGCCGATATTATATCCAAGTAGATAGGTGGTAGTGGACATCCAGTTGGGGTTTAATTATTAAGAGATAGCAGGGGTACTACTTAACTCTTCTCGAAATGTTATTGAGGTGTTAATTTGCTACCACAGTCGATGTCTCCACCCTGCATAATCTATCAACAAGAGTTATTGATTGCATTGTCGGACGCGTGGCGCCGTTTGCCGTAATTCAAATTTGTATCCTATCGTCGCAGATTAATAATACAATTATTTAAAGAACATGTTTGAGCTATAAATTCAATCAGGATATCAATAAGATGGAGTCATACAGGGTCAGCCAAGACGATGACTAAAAGTTGGTAATATTATGCTGTAGCTATAGCAAATTTAATCAACAACTAGATATCTCATTTTTCAATCAATACATATATTTAAATTAGCATTTTTTTCTCTCTTCTTTCAAATGAAATTGTTGATGATACAAGTAATGTAAAAAAGTCAATACGTGGCAAAGATACAGACAAAAAAATAGTTACAACTGACAAAACTAACTACTCTCTATTCTCCATCAACTAGCAAGTCTATTGTTTGATTATTCCCTGTGATTTTGATATGGACATTGATGTCTAGCCGGTCCCGTACTTTGCTTAAGAAGTTGAAATTAATTCTCTCTTAACTAATTAGATTACTGTTGAATGGTCGACTGTTATTTCATAATACTCTCCCCAATTTAGTTGAAATAGCAAGCGACTTGAGGCTATAATTATTCTTAGCGTGTTGTTTGTAATATTCTATTTTTCTTTGATTATTCTTCTTATTATTTTTTGCTACCCCCCTCTTCTTCAATCCATCTTTTGACTTTGTTAGTGATGCTTTCCTTGTATCCCATAGTCATGTAGAAATTGTATAATATCGTTAATTAATGAACAATAACGATTGAGAAGAGCAACTGTTGTACCCACTCATGGATAATAATAGTCTTAAAGATTGAATTGTTGAATCAATTTCAATAGACTATGTTTTAAAAAATAGTGACACCAGTTGCATCCCACACGACCTTTCTCCTCCATCATTTTTTTCTATTGTCTAAATTCTATGTCAATCATAACCTTATACAATTGAGAATGTCATGACTAAAGAGAAATCAGCGTAATTTATTTATATATATCATTGATTGCTTGTCCATGAACGTTGGTTATTTGTCCACTTGTTGTTATCACTCTTTTTACTCTCTTGGTCTCTTTACATCGCATTAGGAGCTTCATTTTAAACGGAAAAGGCATTGATGAGAGCAGTATGACGATCACTTTTTTCAGATTTAAATTTTGAATATCTTGATGCTTTTATGTTTGAGTTACCATCGCTATTTCCTGTTTTAGTAGCTATTATTGATAACTTAGTAGATGAGATATTAAAATCTCATCAATCTTATACTTTTCTTTTTATATCTACTTTTCTTTTCATTAAATCATCGTTTGAATAAAAATAAGAACAGTATCTATTATATTAGTTTCAAGTGGCCTTAATTAGTGCTTCTAGGCATGTATACTTTTAAATATTGCTGACAATATAACTATTGATTTGAAAAGATGAAGAGAGTCTAATACAGAGAAAAAAGAGACGCAGACAGTCAAAAAAGAAAAAAGTCAATTTATTTCATTTCTATAATCAGTGCAAATGACGACAAGAAGATTCAATAGAGATTTGATTAGACATGTTATATTCATGAACTAAGCATCACGATGATGACTCATAATCCCTACTCTAATCTTCATGTAATTATTTTCTCTCGTTTTTTTACTCTACTTAACGTCAAATAGCAATATATTAAGATGATGAACAAATCGGTCCAACATCACTATAACAAATTAACTTTTAAATTGACGATAGGCAATTAACCGGAAATATGATAGTGACAATCAATGTCACGACTCACGATAACATTTTCTTCTTGCTCTTTCAAGCTTTGGACATGAGTAATTGGTTTTGTTCAAGTTAAACTTTACAAACATCTAACATATCTTAAGCGATTCGAACATAACAAATCATAATAGCAAGAATTCATATTAAATCAAGCTATTACGTATCGAAGTACTGTAATTTTTCTGACATGATTTATATAGCTAATCAACGAATTAATGTAATTTAAATTTAGAATAATTAATGTTCAAACTGATATGATTATAATCATAATTCAGATAATTACATTTCCGTAATTTAAATTATGGAATCAATGATAAGGAATTGATAAGGATAAAATTTATAGCTAGAGGGAGGAAAATAATGTCTAGCGATATTACAATTCTTCATTTTATTTCATCGAATCTCAGTCGAGTGTAGAACGTATTCATCGACCACAAGGAATATCATAATGACATAGACAATATTAATAGAATGTATCACCGAGGTTACAATTGATTAGTTGTACATTTTAATATCTTTACCGCTGGCAATTAGTTTCTGATCTTTTGTCACTAACCGTCGCCAACTTCAAAACAAGAAGAATATATTGATTCGAGATAGGCAACAAATAAGTAACCAACACGTGCTGTCCACGAGAACAATTTATTCTTTTTAGATTTTAGCACCCCTTATTCCTATGAACACCATTCATGCAAATAATAACTCGGCTAACATTAATTAATTCTCTTATATCCATTGCTCAACAATCATTAAATATTTCAATTTATTCATTAAATCAACTAGACTAACGCGTCAATGCTATGACATATTGATCAAATTAAATAATTTGTCTGTGCCGTGCGCCCCTATCTTTGTCCATCATGTCGACAATATAGGTAGATATTTTTGATTTCATACTTATTATTCTAAGGGCTATTACCAATTTACGAGGAGTCTAGGAAATTTCACTTCTATCCACTACAAGAATAAAATCACTAGTAAAACAGAAGAGGAAGTTAAGCTTGATATATC
This sequence comes from Trichoplax adhaerens, assembly GCF_000150275.1. Taxonomy (NCBI): domain Eukaryota; kingdom Metazoa; phylum Placozoa; class Uniplacotomia; order Trichoplacea; family Trichoplacidae; genus Trichoplax; species Trichoplax adhaerens. Next base: position 4,930,704 of record NW_002060944.1, on the reverse strand, counting down.
CGTGGAAAGGCGTAAAAATAATCGATATTGTTCAATCTATTGTATCGGTACTTGTCAAGCACTTGACTTATTAGTAGTGAGGAAGAAATCGTTTTTAATTCTATTTTAAAAGCCATACGACGTCTATTTTGATTCAAACAATGCCAATAGTTTGAAAATAAAGTAAAATAGAGGGTAGAGAGACGGTAAAGTAAAAGATATCTCTTCGTAGACGATATAAAAGGAGTAGCAATCACAACAACAACAACAACAACCACCAACAACGACAGCGACAATAATAATAGAAAAGAATTTTAAGACATTGATAATAACTGAAAACTTTGTAGGCATTAACTAGTACAGAATTCAATTCGATGATATTCGTTGCCACCATACAAGTTAAAAGAATATGATTATACCTTTGGCTCTGCTTTTTGTTTCCTTCTCCGCCGTATTCATCTCTTGCTATTGTTTCCATTTCTATTTATCACTCCATAGTATTCTTTTGAAAGTTATGACTTGAGGCAATAATGTTAATCAGCCATGACAACATAACAGTCTGATTATGCCAATAAAATGATATCATTCAGCGGAAATTTATTGATGATACAAGTTAATTAGTTTAATCATCAATGATGTTGCAATCTTCGAGCATTGATGATATAAAAAATTGAATTTTGACCCAACTCTTATCTTCGTTAATGGAAAATGTCAATTTTGCCTAACTTCGTCAACAATTCATTTAATTTTCGTAGTATATGATAAAAAAGCCGAGACAGTTATTAAAGCATGTGGAATACTTTAAGTGTATTAATAGGCTTTATCTAATCACGGAAAAATTCTCGATGTAATTAACTAATCATTCTTAATTCATATCCAATACATTAGTAGTCAATTACTTCAAGTATTTTTATAAGCTTTATCTAATTACGGAAAAATTCCCCTTATAATTAACTAATGGTAATCATTTTTATTAATTTATATTTGAAACATAAGTAGTCGACTACTTCAAGTGCATTAATCGCGCCTATGATGGCATAACTTGATAAGAACTGAACATATTCTCTTGAATGGAATTATAATCTCCCCAATTTTCGAGGACACAGTAATGACAGCCGGCTATACAATCCCTAATTATAATATAGGGAATATGTTAGAACTAATATAATAATTAGATGATCAATCTATTCTCAATCTTTCCACTTTAGTGCTTCCATATTTCAAGTAAATTAAATGTAAAGATGTACTAATCAATCATTTTTGTGTTTGAGAAAATGAATCTGATATACTAATAATGTGATTATTCCTATCCATATTGAAAAAAAAGCTGTTTATCAACCTACTACATACGATTTTTCGTTATCGTATATTATCTTTACTTCTCCCTTTTAGCAAAGTCAATCCTGATTTTAGCCATCTCACGATAAAATATTCATAATGTCAGCTTAATTTTGCAATTGGTAGTTTACTCCTCCCTTCATTAAATTAATAAATTCATCGTTATGAATACAGTACATCGTAAATTTATCTGTATTGATATTATTAAAATGATAAGCCAAACCCAAAACTAATTGATATCACTGAGATAGATACTTAAGCACAATATCATCAATAGGTGTCAATAAAGTAATTGCTATCGTAGACTACAGTATATATATATTTTATCCGTGATATAGCTAAACTTGAAGGAATACTGTTATAAGTCAGAGTCAATGTCTAACAGAAAAAGATTCTATTAAGATTCTAGACGATAACTGGGAGGTAATATGAGAAGATTTATAATTAAGTTTAACATTGTATAGCACAAGGGATTCCCAATTTGCATCAGCATAATTAATGAGATGCTAATTTATGACAAAAAAAATGCTAAGGGGCAAATCAGACGTAGTCTTACTTGTTTTCTGATGAATAAGTTAATGATAATTAATTTATCCAGTTGGATTATGGGAAGATGGAAGGGCTAATACTTTCGGTTGATATTAACCTAATTGAAGTACTATGATAGCGCTCAATGACAATCTTCTTTTACAATACATAGACTAATATTTTATTATTTAATATCTAACGTATAGGTGACTAATTCAATCATTTTATTTTCTATCGAATTATAGCTGTTTACCAGAATTTACTGGCCGAAGATGTAAATATTCCAATCCTTGCTTGAGTTCACCATGTAGTGCAGCACAAAAATGTGCCGTTAATCCGGTAACATGGAAAGACTATTCATGTGTATGCCCGACCGGTAAGTTGTAATTTTAAAGTTATTCCGTGCAATTATGCAATTATCATTGCTAAAATAAAGATCGAAAACTGTATACTCTCTAGTTAAGTCTAGTCAGAGTTCCGTGTAAATTATGCAGTCTTTGCTAATTCAAGATTGAAAACTGTATACTTTCTAAGTTAAGTCTAGTCTGAGTTCCGTATAAATTATGCAGTCTTTGCTAATTCAAGATTGAAAACTGTACACTTTGAAAAAGAGCAGTCAGATTATATTACTACAGGCATACAATTTATATCTCAATCTTGTTAACTGATTTGTCTATTTCAGTGCTGTATATGTCAATTTTGGCAATAAATAAGTTCTTTATTTATCTAGTCCGAGTTTTTACCTTGATTGGCGTTGATGCGTTTATTGTCGACTAAATTCATTGCCTATCATTGCTATTTGTTAGGTTTTACCGGCACCGCATGCCTTATGGATATTAACGAATGTATCAAGAATCCTTGTAATCATAATGCATCATGTCAAAATACTTATGGTTCTTATGCTTGCCATTGCCAAGCTGGTTTTACGGGTAAAAAATGCGAAACCAACATCAACGATTGCGTTAATAATGAATGCCAAAATGGTGCTACTTGTGTTGATTTAGTCGCAAGTTATCAATGCGATTGTGCGCGAGGATACACCGGTAAGAGAAGTGAATTTAATAAGCATAAGTGGAGTTGCAATGACTTCCAATATTCGCAATAACCTGTCATGATAGTTTCAACATCTACCCTGGTATCTCACTGTTAAATTGCTACTATCATCTATATTAGGTGCTCGTTGCGACAAAGTTGATCAATGCGCTTCTAGCCCCTGCATGAATTTAGGCTCATGTTTCACCGATATTAGCGGTAATGCATCATGCATGTGTTCTCGAGGTTATACAGGAATCCACTGTGAAATTGATATAAGTAAGTACAGCGATAATGTCTTTGATATACAGCTGTGAGGAGCTCCTTCTTTTATGAAAGTTGTACTACTCCATTTTATCCTTTTTAAAAGCAAAGCTTATATTTCATTCTCGTTCTTTCTGCAGATGAATGTAACCTTGGCGCAAGTGTATGTGAGAAAGGCAAATGTGTCAACACCATCGGCTCCTATTTTTGCGATTGTCCTGTTGGTTATCGAGGCCAACGTTGTGAAACTGATATTAATGAATGCTTATCCAATCCATGCCTTAATGGCAATTGCCTTAATGATATTGGCAATTATCAATGTTTCTGCAAAGATGGCTTTACAGGGCGCAATTGCGAAACGAATATCGATGATTGTGCCAGTACCGTTTGCCATCATGATGGGACATGTTACGATCTCGACGATAACTATAAATGTGTCTGCCAACCAGGTAGTTAACGGCATCATGAAGTATTGCTTAAATATTTCAGAATATTTGATAATAGCTCCTCAAATATTCATATGGTTAATTTATATTGCTATTAATTGAAGGTTATACTGGACGCAATTGTGAGAGCAATTTCGATGAATGCTCATCTTCGCCCTGCTTAAATAAAGGTGTCTGCCATGATGATATCAACAGTTATAACTGTACATGTATGGAAGGCTATACAGGTACAATTTTCTTAAGTTGCTACGTTGTTTATTAGTAAGAGTATCACTATTGATTAAATCTCAAAGTATAACAGTTTCATCCGATTCAAATCTACTGGATATTAAAGCACCAATACGAATCTAACTTTCGCTAGGAACACACTGCGAAACCAACATCAATGAATGTGCAAGTTCACCATGTATGAATACTGCAACTTGCCATGATCTTGTTAATCGTTACATTTGCGTTTGTCCTACTGGAACCACTGGTATCCATTGTGAAACTGATCGAAATGAATGCCAGGAAGATTCCTGCTATCGTCGTGGGAAATGTATCGATGAAATTGGTGGATTCCGATGTGAATGTAATACAGGTTTTATTGGCGATCGATGCCAAGGTAACATTGATGAATGTTTATCCCAGCCATGCCACGCAGAAGGCCTTGAAAAGTGCATTGATGGCGATAATAGCTATACTTGTATCTGCAAAGATGAATTTACAGGTAAAATTAACAAGTTTATTCAATAAGGAGTTTTCCACTCATCATCGATAGTCCTATTGAAACACTTATCAATTCGTGTAGGTCAAAATTGCCAAAGTCGCCTTGATCCATGCACATCCAATCCTTGCGACAATGGTGGTACATGCCAAAGTAGTAATGGCACTTACACTTGCTCATGTCCATCCTCTTTCACTGGTCAAGATTGTAATAGTAAAGTAATTCATTGCTCGCCTAATCCTTGCCAGAATGATGGTCAATGCCGAGAATTAGCCAATGGATACGAATGTGATTGCGTCTCTGGATTTACCGGTTCAAGATGTGAAGGTGGATGTCGCTGTTTAAATGGTGGTGTATGTACAAGTTCACAAGGTCGTCAAGAGTGCCAATGCCCATGGAGATATACTGGAAAGTCTTGCGAAATAGAATTGCCAGGTAAATATGACCTAATCCGATCTATCTTCAATAAATTTATCGCATTTATTTCAGTACTAAGAAATGAATTTCGCCTTAATAACATAGGCGCTCGTTGTAGCATCCCATCATGCAAGAAAGTATTTAACAATTCAGTTTGCAACGTAAGTTTTTCATGATAAAGTTTGCATACTTCTCATCCAATAAGCTAATGTATTCATCGCTTATTTATATCCTAATGACATTAGTTATTGTCCCTTCATAAGTTTAATATCTCCCTATTTCTTAATCGTTCACAACAGCCGGAATGTAATACCTACGAATGCGCCTGGGATGGATTCGATTGCTCACTCTATTTGAGCCCATGGAGTAATTGCACACGTAAGGATGGCCGACAGTGTTGGAAGCTCTTTCATGATGGTCGGTGCGATCAAGAATGTAACTCTGAAAGCTGTTTATACGATGGTTGGGATTGCAATCAAGCAGTAGCTTCTTGCCCGTAAGTTATTTTCACGACCGCATTCGCATTGTATCCTTTTTGTCTAGCTCTTGGACTAGTTCTCTCGTACAGTTGTTTCATTTTTACCATTATTAAGTATCTTTTATAATTGAAATTTAGGGATAATTACAATCAGTATTGCGAAGCCAATTATGGTAATGGTTATTGCGATAAAGGCTGCAATAGCCGAGAATGCATGTTTGACGGATTAGATTGCAATGATCAAACACCAAAATATGTAAGTGTTCAGCTTTTATTCTTTCTGTTTTCCTTGATCTTACTTGCTCTTCTATCAATCTTCCGTAATTCGTTTCTGTACTAAAGTTGAGTTATGAAATTAACTAGAAAAAGTGACAGCATATCTTGTGGCTTGCATGTCCAATTTACTTATAATTTCTATTTTTCTTTGCTCTATCATGGCCTATTCTCACGCGTAGTCCAAAGGCGTATCTTATATGATCTTGGCAACCAATTTAGAATCCTTCACCAACAGCTCCAAGTCATTTTTGAGAACGTTAAGTATTGCTATAAGAACTACTATAGAAATTGCCAAAGTGGATGGTAAAGATGATGTTAAAGAAGTCAAGGTTGGTGCAACATCAAGAAGTAAAAGATCGCTCTTTAACGATTTCAAAAATGGAAGGTTTATATTGAATAGAGAACGCCGAGCAACATCGACAGTCGGGTAAGAAATAAGACGTAATTACTCGTGATAGACTTTGCAATACACTCAGTTCCTGTCGAAGTAATTCTGGCGCTACTTTATTTCACACATCGGTAGTAAAAGATTGATTTTTCTAATTTGTTTCTTCTCATTTCTCAAATATCCGTTATGACAGGCTACGAGTAGGTATAATCTTGGATAATCGTGGATGTACAGGATCTTGCTTTAAGAAGACAAATGAGGTAGCGTAATTATAACTTGAATTGACAATTTGAGACCTAAGCTAGAAATAGAAACTACGTATATCCATCTCCATTTAATATTTCCTTTTAGGCGGCTAAATTTTTAGCAGCTTTAGCTATTTCCAAGAGTATTCTCTTAAACAAACTTCCATTCAAGATACTCTCTCTGTCCGGTAAGCCGTCCTATCATGAATAATCAAGATGGATAATGTCCAATAATAAAAATACTATATTAAAATTAGATACAAGACTTATAAATTGATCATAGATTGCATGGTTACCATATTAAAATTACGAATCGTGCAATCGTATTATAATCCTCAATAATTTGCATCATGATTTTGCCATCGCATGAATCAGTGACAGTTGCATAGAGTTGCAAATCGAAACCATGGAGATATAATAAGCTCTTGTCGCGAAAAGAAATTAAGCTATGGACTTATTTCTTAATTTCCTTCTTTTCCAGATGAAATTATTCAAGTGCCGATTCAAGATAATCCGCTATCATTGGAATGGATTCTAATACTTTCCGTTGGTGGAGCTGCCGTATTTATCATCTTCCTAGTGGTAGGGGTTTTGCAAACACGTAAAAGGAAAGAAACTCGCGGTATTTGGTTTCCTTTTGGATCAAAAGAGAATAAAGATAATAATGGATTACCTAGTTATAACTCCAAACTTGCTGGACCGTAAGTAGAATCTTCATGTTTAAAAACAGTAGTTTAGATCGATTTTGTTATAACCGTCGATAATTAGCATGTTCAAGTTACAGCAATAAATTACATTAGTGATGTAATCGACAAGTATTTTGATTTGTTGCTTAGTTGCCTTGTACTTAGATAGCTAGAAATTGATGTTATTTATTATTATGATTAGAAATAGCAACATGAATAATGGTGCTGGTGCTTATGGACACAAGCAACAAATGCGGCAAGAATATAAAAATTGTCGTGAAGTGCCAGATATTAAAAATACAGAAATCAATTGGAATTCTGACGGTGAAACACAAGTGGATATTATCGAACCTCCACGTAAACGCTTTCATTACAATATTAATCAAAAGCAAATAAATCATCCTGACGACGATAGTGAAACGGATTCTAATTACGATTTCCCAGCGATTGCTGAAGACGATCGTGAATGGAATAGTTTACATCGTAACGAATCGAATCCTAAATTTTTACCTGATCAAAATGCTCCCAAAGAATTATTAAGTTATGTAGAAGATGTTAACGCTAAAGGGAAAGGTGGCATAACACCGTTGATGCAAATTGTTCGTCGAAAATCGAATCCATTAACTAATGGTAAGAAGAAAGATCAGGAAAATCATGATAAGAATGATCAAAATAGTCAACATCACATTGATATTGCTACCGTTATGGATTACCTAATCAAATCGGGAGCTGATAAAGATGCCCAAGATGATAATCAAATGACAGCATTACATTTTGCTTCAATTGAAAGAAATGAAATTGCTACGGCAAAGTTATTAGAGCACGGTGCTAATCCAAATATTAAAGAGAGTACGGGTAGGACACCGTTACATATCGCTATAACATCAAAAGCAGAGACTATTTTTAAGGTAAATTGTAATTGTAATTGAGCCAATATTTCCTAGTTTTACTTATCATCCTCGATCCTTTGCTCTTATATACTTTCCAATGTTACTCCTCATTTTGCCAAATGAAGGCATTTATACGGTAGTTGAAACATGTTCAAGGAGAAAAATAGCATTTCTTAATCAATTTTTTGACCATTTATCCTCTACTAGATTTTAGCTCATGATAGCCGAACAGATTTAATTGCAACGGATAAAACCGGTAGTACTCCATTAATCTATGCTGCACGCTATGGTATGACTAATATTGTCAAGAAATTACTGGAATTACCTGATGTGGTCAAGGTAGATACAGTCGATAACAAATGTCGAAATGCATTGCATTGGGCAGCCAGTACAGAACATTCTCGTATCGTTCAGATATTACTTGAACATAAAGTTGCTATTGATGCACAAGATACTTATGGTGAGACAGCACTATTTAAGGCAGCTAAAGACGGCAGAATTGAAAATGTCAAAGCTCTATTAGGTCGAAATGCTGATGAAAGTATTGAGGATATTCATCTTAGAACGCCATATGATGTTGCTAAGGAGAAGCAACATCGTCAAGTTGCAGAATTAATTCGTCAACATCAGAGTCGGAAAGTTGCTGTTCATGGAGCAACGACCAACGGAACAGCTGCATCACTCTCTCCATTACCGGATAAGCCAAGAATTGTCTCCCCTGAGATATTTCGCCAAGAGACAACACAACCCAAAGTACCTATACCTCGTATGACTCCACGCCAATCGACCACAACTAATTATGCCAAATCGGTCAATGGTCGAGACGCACAAAAGTCACAACAGAAAGTACAAACTCAAGTTCAACAACAACAGCAATTGCATCAGCAGCAACAGCATCTACACCAACAGCAACAGCAGCTTCATCAACAGCAACAACAGCAACAGCAGCTCCATCAACAGCAGCAGCAACAACAACAGCAGCAGCTTCATCAACATCAGCAAAAACAACAGCAACAGCAGCTCCATCGACAACAGCAACAACAGCAACAGCAGCAACAACAACAACAACAGCAACAACAACAACAACAGCAACAGCAACAACAACAAGCCAGACTAGTACCTAATGCAGCCCAAAATTCACCTTTAGCATCTCCACAATATCATGATTCACCACAGCATCAGCCATCACCGATTGTTCTCCAACCATCGCCAATATCAGCTGTTGTAACTACGGCGAATGGAGAAGTTATTAGTATGGTAGGTGTAAATTCAACAACAACTTGTGTTAGTCCTGTTACACAACCAAGTTTACCCATGCAAGCCACTGTTACTTTGCCAACAATGACCACAGAAATGGTCAATGGTCATGGTTTACATCATAACTCTAATTACGTGCCGGTACCTATGCAAACAGAAGATGGCAATCAAGGATTTGATCTACAAAATATTTTAGAGTTAGAGTTAGATCAAGCCTTTTTAGATTATGTATCTCCCATTAATAATAATGAAGAGGCTGATTTTAACAATCAACCAACTGATATAGACGATGGCAGTAATCCTTCTAGTAATCATATTATCAATCAAAATGGCCATTTAGAAAATGATGGACCAACCATAACCAATAATGGGATGATAGAGCAAACAAGTTGGCAAGATATGCAATCGGATGTTGCTATGTTTAGTGATAGTGATGATTCTAGTTTAGATTTACAAGAAAGGAATGCAAAACGATTTGAAATGTTAGCATCAGCAAACAATTTAACCGATGATCAACCCGTTTTAGTGGATGAATTAGAAAGTGATGATTCGCCTTCAATAGTAACTACTAATAATAATCCAACCGGTATTCCAGTTTCATCGCAGCAGTTGTATAATGAGAATGTCAACGGTGTTCATTTAATGACTCACAACGCTATTACAACAGTTCCAGTACCATCAATGATGACTCAAGAATTCTATCTAACACCGCCTTCGCAATATCCTAATGGTGAAACACCACCGCAATGTACAACGACAACAACAACTAATTTAAATTCACAAAGTAATCGATTGGTTATTAATTATTTGACACCACCACCAGAATCACCAGAAAGTTGGTCTACATCGACATTATCACCATTGTCATCACAATCAGATGGTTCAGAAGCGATGCCAAGCCCTTATTCAAATCATCTCTATCGTAACGGTGCACCAATTGCTAGTGTTAATAATGGTCCAGTCAATATTGGGCAAAGCCTACAAATGCAAATTACGCCAAATCATTAATATTACGTACTAAGCACATGACATGTACGTGCTGGAGATGATAGAAGATATACTGTAAGATATCATAAAAAGATTTCAATTGAGTATGTTGTCAGCCTACGAAAGAAAGAAAAAGACTCCGATTTTTTAATTTATCTTTATTTTAAAAGGTGCCACACAACATAATCCTGATTTAGATAATATAATTATCAAACTTGTCGAAGAATATTACCTACATTAAAATAGAAACGTTCGGAAAAATTAGTAACAATTTAGCTTCTATTTGATCTAAGCTGCCGTTCCAACTAGCTTTATTACATTGGTTGTATTCACTAATGAAATATCGATAGTTAAATTATGGTATTAATCTATGGACACACATAGAAGTATTGCCATACATAAGGATTTACAGTATCCAATTATCCATCCAATTGAAATCTAATAGATTAAGTGGAGTAGAACCTATATATATATATATGCGTATATGTATATAGGATAGATAAATGATAATTTTCAGCGTAAAATATCATTTTGCTTGATAAGATAGCGTCGTTCATTTAAATTAGAAACAATATAATTAGTTTTTATTTTCAAAAAGGATTATTCATTTTATTTATACCTTAAGATATAAAAGCTAGCCAACATTAGATTCCATTAATATTTTAAGATAGTTATGGATGAAAGGGTTGCAAATTAATGTTACATGCCGAATTACCATGAACAATGGATTATTGTAAATATTATTTATAATGTTAATATTATACTATGATAATTATTATTTTATAGTTTCGTAGTAGTTGCCACGATTTAAATTTTCGACCTAATAACTATTTACCTGTTTTAATTCTTTCTATAGACTTTCTCTTTTCATGTAAATAGTAGATAATTTCAAAGGATGTTTGAAAGCCTTTTTGTTAAGTTTTAAGAGTATAGCAAATAATGATTATTATTCTTTGCCATATCGAGGTTTTATTTCATGTATGAGCTGTGATGAAATAATTTAGATCTATGTTTATCAATCATAGTTTTTCTTCTTTTCTAAATATTTCAATTATGATTTCAATTTTTTTCGGTCGCCAATTTAAAACAAATAGTATATAAAATTCACAAAGAAATAACTATTTTTATTTTCATGGAATTTATGTTTATCTACTTAATCTTTTTTATACTGAAAGCTCGATTGATTATATCAATCTTGAGAATGGATTTTCAAAAAGTATTAAAATTCTGATTTAAAATTGCAATAATCAACTGAGATCAAGTCGTAGCCTAAATGAAGACTACTTTTAAATAGTAGCAGTCTCTTCTCCATAATAGTATATAAAATTTGCTTAGGTTCTATACTTCTTTGTAATTGACAAAGTTTACATTGTCTTGGGCTCATAGTCTTAAACTACCATGTCATTTGTCCATGATAAAGCGTATAAGAAGGATAGTAACTAACCTACTCTTATTCGTTACTATTTTATTTTGACGATCCAAGACAAATCAGTCTCCCTTATGACAAAGGTATAGATTAGAGTATACATCTTGTTGCCTAAACACGTTAAAGGACTATTCCGAAATAAATTCTTTAGGTTATTTTATCTAGAGCTATATTCGTACAGTAGGCTAAAATTTTGAGCTATTGATGCTGTTACCTAACTAATCAGTCCGTCGGCAACTTTACCAGTCCTATTTACTTTACCTTTTAAAAGAGGAAATTCCCATAAAGGTAACTTTTAGATATTACTGATCGATGCAGCTTATCTTTTTACGCATATTTACGCATATTTACCAGCTTAGATTAATTTACGTTCTCATTATTAACTAAGATATCTCGCCAATAAAGCAATAGCTAAAACTGATAAGACTCTTTTATCTACTGGATATAACAATAATCTAAGCAACATTTAGTATGGCTGGGATGATATTGCTACTGTATATATGTACATAGCTTAAGTTGACGGTAACAAAGACGAAAAGAATGCTTAGAGATATCTTTGCAAATCTGATATAAGCAATATCAAGTTTGCTTATGACGATACAACGCTTCTGGTAGGATATAACTGAAAGATTTAAAGTTAGTACAAATTAAAAGGATGACTTTAAGATATTTTATTTTTAAATTTATGCAATATCAAAATGATACAACAATGCCCAACATAAAGCATAACGTTAACGATGTCTGTTTGAAAGAAAGGGTAAGCTGAAAATAGTATTTCAAGTGTAATTGTTATTTCGTATATCTAAACGCTATAAGTAACTTCATAATTAGAATGTTGTATTTGGATGGCATTATTATAGAAAGAAGTGTTTACAGAGAATTTTATTTTTAAATTCATAGCTATTTAGCCTTCTATAGCATAAAGCTAGGTTGTTGAGATGATACAGCTTCGCACATGTCATAATCCCATAATATTAATGTAAATGATAGCGATAAGTTCTAAGCATATCGTTAGAACGTATTATCTATTCTTGCTGCAAAGCAATTATATCGTTCTAGCCAGTTTCTTTAATGCAAAATTTCATAATATTAAAATTAATATAAAATTAAGGATAACTTTAAGTTTCAAATTACGGGATATTTAACTTACTAAGGATAATAAATTTATAGCACAGCTGATAATTGAATAATATCAGCAAGGAAGAGAAAACTGAGCTGAGATATTTTATTTCAAATTAAAGCAATATTAAGTTTGTTGATGGTGACATTGGTTAGTACATCACATAAACTTGGAAATTTGATGATAGTAACATGGTAGAAAATGATGAATGAAGATCATTTCCATAGTGATCTTTTATAAAAAAAATAAGCAATTAATTTAGTAAATTATTTAAATAACTCATCTATGTACATAAAGTAGTTTTACACATTGTTAATGGCCAAAAGATAAAATTTTATAGGTGGACTATTGTCCATTTGATCTTTCATTTTATTTTAAGAAAACGGTTTCCTTGCACTACCGTAACGGCTATATCAGTTTTTGTCCTTTAACTGCATCAAGAATCACTTGATCGCAAAAAATTATCCTTCAACGTCAACATCATAAAGTTACCGACTAATTCAGGGCAGGCTACCACTATGATTAGAATCGTATTATAGACAAAATAGAACGTAAAATATTTTGTAAACATTCTATTTTTTTCAAATTTGTAACTTACAAATATCAACAGTGATTGGAATGAACGTAATGACAGTGTTTTTTTATGTTGAATGTTGAGCTGATTGATATGGTACTGCTAGAATAAATACAAATAAATACATAACTGACAGAAGATTGTAGCTCTTACAGAAACAAACTTAAATGTTGGCAATTATTTATAACAATTATGTCTATATAGAAGAATGATTAGAACGTATCAAATATAGTAGTATCGTCTCAATTGAAACGTTATAGTGAAAGAAGTAACTTTAACAGTAGGATGGCCAAAACAATTGAAAAATTAACGACTGCAGGATAATTACTATCATTTCAGCTAATAATATCATTACAGTTATTAGCGAAGTAGAAGAAGAAACAAGATCATTCATAATAGTTCCTTTTGAGTAGTACTGAAGAATTTTTATATTGAACTATGTTACATAATTAATATAAAATATCGAAAATTAGTTTATTATTTTCGGGAAAATATTTAATGGTATTGCGGTATCCAATTTAATAGTATCCTTGTACATATAGAGAGCTAGCGAAGTAAATCGATGCAAAAGTGAATTGATAGATATACGTACAGTGTAAATGAATAGACATGAATAATTATACAATTTTGTGTTAACAGATGGGTTGCTTAATTTCTATGATGAATATAACTTTTATCGTTACTTTCAAATACGAGATAGTTACAGCAAGATTGAAACAGCAGATGGCATTAGGCAGCACGTAATCTAATGCCAGTATTATTTGGTGTTATAAATCAAATTCTGCATGGTATAGAAATTAATTTTTTGATTTAGTTAGGCTTAATTTTTCATGTATTATCTTAAATGATGCCAAAACTTGTGCCAATGAGCGATTTTAGACGTTATTAAGCTTGGTGAAATAATATTGATCTGATACAAGTCGGAGATTGGATGTAGCGTAGTTCTAGCAGTGCCTTGATTGAGAATCGAATTTCATGTAAAACTGGATTTATTTACCTTGATTTTTATGCTTTTTCTTAACTGATGCTAAAACTTGCTCTAATTCGCGACTTTTTGCATCATCAAATATTCCTTTTTTAATCCCTTTATTTGTAAATGATGTCGATCTAACATAAATTGGAGGTGGTGTAGATGATGTTACTTGTTCATCACCCTTTACTAATGCACCACGAATGGATGGTCTTGGTGTCGTTGAACCTGACGACCTGTTACTTAAAATCTTATTTAATGTATTACAAGTTTGTATAATTTTTTGTGCTAGATCAATGATGCCAGTGTCTGTGTCGTCATCTTGAGATTTAGAATGATCAAACAGTGATAAGTCGGGCGTTCTTACTGAACCATCTTCTGGTGTATTTGGGATTAAACTGGAACGTTTGGAATGCCGATTGATGACTCTTAACAATTTTGAAATATCTTGAATAATACTTTTACTATATTGAACTGATTCCTCATAAGTTTTCAATCTATTCTTTAAACTGTTCTTGTCACAACAGGTAGCAATTAGCGATTGAACATCCAGTTTTAATCGTTCAACATCGTTAATAACAACCACTGCTCGATTATAAACCGACTGAATAAATGAAGATTGGCAATAGACTTGATTAAAATCGTCAATATCATTCTATAATTGGTAAAGATATCTAAGGTCAGTTATATAAAATCTTAAAGAATAAATATCTGGTCGAAATAATTAAGCTTCAAAAGTTGAAGACTATGACATCGATATTGATCGAAACATAATGATGCTAGCTTAGGGTTGGACGATACTATTCATGATTATCTCACATAAAATACTTATTACAAAGGCAGATGGGTAGTGATAGAATTTTTACATTACCTCTATCGATTGCAAGAGCCCTTGATCTTTTAATAAAATTTTTACATCTTGTGTAATGTCAAGGAGACAATTTATGACTTCAACACTTATCTAGATTATATATTTATTGAGGAATTAATCTACAATTTAAATATTTTAAGTTAAGAATACGTTTAATAGTTTCATGTATCTTACCTGAACTCGATGAGAATGTCCGGTGATACTAAGTTTTTCATCACATTCCAAAATACAGTCATAAGCTTCGATGATCGCCTTCTCGATGGGACGATTTGATCCATCAATATATCGTTTTTTCAGATAATTATCCAACTATTTATTGGAAATAAACAGTTAGATGTATTCCAACTATAGGTAAATTTATCGCTGCATCTTAATAACGACTATTCTATTAAATTGAAATGATGTTAGCTAATAGAATTAATAACAAGATTTATTAAAATGTTTGAATTTATATAGATTAATTATTCATAGGATACCAAATTATAGAGCGATATAGTACAGTTAGTTATTAGCTATTTAGTTCTCACGGATAGTAAGACTAATGTAATATGAATTTATTTTTAATTAGAATCGAAATTAGAACTTTATAATATTGTCTATACAGAAATATTTGATTAAAGCGAAAATTGAGATCCTTCTACACCCAACTAACATCACGCATGCAACTGCTCTCTATTACGAAAATATCACACCAAGATTGCTTCACAAATGGATCTATACCTGAATAAGGTTGCGATGGCTATCTATGTCATCAATCATATCGCTATTATCAATTTTCTCATCATTAAATAGGTAAGATGCTGATACAAAGGTATGTTCCCCTGATAATTCAGCAATAGAATGGACACAATCATAAATTCTCTTATAAGAATTATGGATTTCGCTGACCTTCCAAGTTTCAGCAGCCTATAACATATGGTAGAATTTTAAAGTAGTCAATAACTGATGTTCAGGAGTACTAAATTACTAATAATCACGACTTATTTATTTCTAAATTAGCTTACCAGAAGCATATTAGCCACATTTCCTCCTGCGATCTTTGTTATTCCTAATAGTTGGATATTAATATGATCATAGGTATTATGGGCAATATCCATACTACCCCAAGTTCGAACATGTTCAGCCAGCATTTCCATCGATACAGTTAATTGGAGACAGCAATGATTTAGGTTAACGGAACTTCCGACTCTCTCTGAGAATATTTTTAAGTTTTGATCGATAATCAAGTTAGGCGTATATTATAATAGAATCACTTGTAATAAGTTATTTTGTATCGAATTTTGCCAGTATCTTCGCCCTATTAATCAATTTAGCCAACGTTACAGGAAATTTTTTCATTACCTTTATTATAGTATCTGAGTAATAAGGCTCCAAAAGCTGATAGCATCTGGCATTCGTGTAAAACTTTTTGAGGTAGTGGGACATAACAGGCTTGTACTCCAGCTACAAGGTACATATAGAAATACGGATAATACATCAAATTAATGGAATGGCTATAACGTCGAGTTTTTATTATTCTACTCCGAATTCTCGAGATATGAAATTGTAGCTTTGCTATTGTATGTAAAAACTATCTAGATATACCTTCCAAAAATGAGATTGCCTTTTGGATATGATCATGACAAAGTTTGACAATAGTTGTTGCGGAATTGAAGGCTAATTATGCAAGAAATTGATAACTATTAATATTTGTGCAATAATAAAGAGAATACTTATTAATTTGTATCAGATGGACGCTATATTAAATTGAGTCCATTACATTTTCGATTTTCTAATTTAGGACTTGATGGTGCAGATAAAATTTCCCTTTCCTACAAGTAAGTGTATATATTATTCTTTCACGATTAAAGCTAATATTTAAATATTAATAATATCTATCTGTTCTTACCAATCATTAATTAAACTGTTAAAGCTAGTATTTACTAATATTCTCTATCCTACCTTAGTAATGATTTAACTATTAAAGCTAGTATTTTTAACTAATGTTTTCTAATAGTGTCTATTCTATCTCATTAATGATTTGCCTGTTGAAGCTAGTACTTTTCACTATTATTTTCTAATAGGGTCTATCCTAACCTACTAATCATGTAATTGCTAAATGTTATTATTTTATCATATCAATGCAATATCACACTTAATTGAAAAGGCATTGAATAATTTTGTAATAGTGTCTATTCTATCTTAACGATGATTTAACTGTTAAAGCTATTATTATATCATATCAGCGCAAAAGCAGTACATTACTTATAACTTAAGGCACTGAAAAATTCCCTAATAATGTTTATCTTACCAGTGAAGCCACTTCGGCTTTGCGTCCTCTTCTTACAGGGTAAATTCCTTTCGATCCTTTCCCAGTCTGAATACTATTTTTGGCCACAATTTCTCTATATACCGTAAATGAAAACGAATTTAATTCATTTTTATACTTAAGTTACTTTTAGCACATTTTAAGACACTGAATGAAACAAAAAGATTAAGAAAGTGAGTAATACTATTCTTCAACCATTAGCTATAACTTACAACAGCTTTAGATCTTCTTTCTTTACTACTGGTCGTTGTCGTAAGCTTGAACTTCGATCATCTTCACCACTACTTGAAGTATAATTATCATGGCTCATGGCAATAACTGGACTTGCATTGGGTATAGTCCTGTTATCAACGGCCTTCGTAGATTCTTCACTCTTGGAATAATGATTTCTATCATTGATATCTCCCGTTGTATTAGGATTATCCTGCTGTGTTTCTTTAGATAAATAATTACTTTGAAGGGTAGAATGTATATCTATTTGACTCGCAACGGATGAATGCTTGCTATCCGGATAAATTTCTACTTGACTGGCAACAGATGATCGCTTGCTACTTGGATGTATTTCTACTTGACTGGCAACAGATGAACGCTTGCTACCCGTTAAGGAAATGGAATTAAACGTTAATTCAGAGTCATGATCGTTGATTTCAGTGCTATCTAAAGTTTCCTTACTACTAGGTGAATTAACATCGCCTGACACATTATGAAATAACGATTCTAATTTATCCCCCGAACTGCCATACAAAGAATTGTTGATTTTATTGGAATTTTGAAATAAGGAATCTGTTAGTGATTTTCGTTGTTCTTCATTAGTTAAATCGATTGTCATTGATTCTGTATCTAAACCCAACGGATCAATAATTGGATTTTCTAGTACTATTTCTGTAGTATCGATTTCTGTTTCGTCTTTCCCTATTAATTTACTCTCAGGTTCGACATTAGCTAAAACTTTGGATAAATCAGTCATGGCAATATCCGCTAGATCTTTTGTACTATCTCGTATCGGTAAACTTGATGATTTCTTTATAGTCATGTCGTTGAGTAATTTCTCCGATAATTTAATAAAATCGCTTTGGTCGCTTTCTGATTTTGGAATAAGGATTCTCTCTTTGTTTGTTGTTTCTGCTTCTTCGCTACCAATTTTATAGACTCCAACTCGACCGGTATTTAATTCATCCGTATAATTGGATTTTCTCATGTTGGTTTCCTACAAATTAGTGAACAGAAATTTCAATTTTTCCCTTAGGTCTTCAATACGTCAAGATGGTGATCACCGACAGAAGTATAACGGAAAAGCTCTAATATCCTACTACTTCTATTTCTCATAAGATCCAACTAAAACCAAAGACTTATACTAGTGGATCACAGCCAACTAGAACATCTCTATTTAAACAAGAAATCCTCTCCTACCCAATTGATCTCGCGCATATTAGCGAGGTGCGATTCAAATTTCAAAAAGGACCAGGTAGTAGTCTTGTTAGTTTGTGGGTTTTTCATGGAGATTTTAGTTAAAATCTGGTAAAAGAAATGACCAAAACGATCGTCAATGATCAGTTATTGTAAAACTTCTTCGGTAAGCTTTTTTTAAGGTCGAATAGAAACCCTTCATCCTGTTGCTTCTTACCTTTCCATCGACTACGTTGTCAAGACGATCAAATATCTACGTAGATAATCATCAATGAACAGACTGAGATATTGAAATTCAATTTGGCTCAATTTTCTAAATATTAGGATAATGATATACTTACTGCTGTTTCTCCAATAGCTTTACTAATATGATTGGCTTCGTTGAGAAGAATAGAGAGTCTTAAACTTTCATAAGTACTTTCATCTGTCAGTAAAATAAAAAATATTTGAATCAGCCATTTCCGATCATTTTCCTTTCCAATTCTCTATGACTTAGCTATATTAGAATTTATTCACCGATACTCATTAAACTATCTCTTCTTTTCTTTGGATCTATCCTTCTTAGTCGTTTCTAGTTTATAGTGTAGTCAAAATTTTCCAAATTGAAATATATAAATAGAAAGTGAAAAATAATCAGATCATTTTTAAGCATGTAAGGTTGGATTATGGACAAGCATCATCTCTACTTACTAAATTTCGGATCCATTCTCTAACCATAGATAAATCACTCTGTTGGAACTCTAGCTTTTCAATTGCTATGCGTAATTGAGCAGGATTTCCATCTTGTTTCTATGTTAGTCAATCATATTTTGTTAAATTGTTGCTGTATCTAAAATTCTTTCAATTTTGTCTAAGGAAATACTTAAAACGCAGTTGAATATAGCAATAGAATCCAGCCAAGATTCCTGATTTACCTGTAAATCCATGATTTTTTGTGAAATTTCCTCGTCTAGTTGATTATTAGCATTTTCAATTTCTTGGATTATCCTGCATCATGAAATAATTGTTGTAGTGTCGTGAGCTTAGTACTTGAGTTAAATTCTGAATTAACTATGGAATTACTAATATGCACTACCGTAGGCTATAATACTAGCGTAGTTTAAATGCCATTAGTCGCTTGTGCCCCGGTAAAATATAGTAATTCAATGCCCGTGCTTAGCGCATGCAAGTGTGATAATGTTACCATCGATATTAAATAGGTCATGCACTAGGACATATAAGCTTATACAAGAAGTAGATTGGGAATTCTTCTTGTTAATATTTTGTTGTAAATGCAGTTACGGTTAGCTTTATTGTAATAAAGCTTAGTTTGGGTTTTAAATCCAGTTAGTCTGATTTATTGTAGACCCTTAAGAACTGACTTTACTATAGACGTTATTACCTCAAGTTACAGTGATTACTTTTATAATGGTGTATCATCTTAATTATGGGGATGTAATAGGGAGACTAGGTGGCTAGACAGGAACTTGGTGAGGATAGGCTTGTCTTAACTACGGAGATGTAATAGGGAGGCAAGATTACTAGACAGAAACTTTGTTTCGTCCCTTATAATAGTAACAGAATAGACTATTTGGCTAATTGCTGTATATAATGTAGAAATTGGAATCCTTTCTATTAACATCTATAAGGAATTACTTTTCTTCCCATTCATCCATATTAGCAAGAATTAATGGATATAGGATGCGTAGACAATGATATTTCTATATGGACGAAAGTCTCCAGTATTTTCCACCATAGAGTGTTAAATTATTCTGAAGATATCTTTGTCCTCGATTATAGATGTAAACTGTGATTATAATTTGGATTATATTCAACATATTATGACTAAAATTGACAGTAATAGCATTTGATAATCCTCGCCAAAAAATAGGCAAATGATCAATTATCATATAGTTGAGAACGCTGATTATTTATGCACTAAAAGGGATATTCTCTTTTCTCTACTGGGGAATTAGGATAAAGATTGTCATTAGAAATTTAAACTGTAACACTAGGTACTTAGATCGTGCCCCTATAAATCATAAATCATATCTGCAGCGCTAAATTATGAGAATTGTTATAGCGAACAGCTAAAAGATAAATTCATTGTCTTCGATTTATACCCCACCGAGTCTATCAAGATAATTAAAAGAGTATTTCTCATATGTTCTTGGCTAGCTATCATTTTGAATTAGAATGAATATTCTCATCACCGATTTATAAAGACAAATGACCATTGTATTATTAAGAACTAGGTCCTTCTAACAAGGCTGTTACGAAAACAAATAACCATGAAATTGTATTGACTATCTTTACAGTATATAGAATTAGTAGATTAAATTATTGTATATTTTTTCCTTTACCGTAAGAGTATAGCTACCGCTATATATTTAGTTTTACATCAAAGGATAATAGAATATCGATTAATTTATTATTTATGTTCTGCTTACTTTTCCAGCTGTTTGGATAACAGCTCCTGATATGCATGTTTAAATGTAATTGATCCAACTGTTGTAGGTTGCGTTAAAATCAATGCACGTCTTCTGGAACAATTTACTCTAGCAAATTATAAAGAGAAAAAAGAAATTCTTTTATCAGCAGTGAGGTCAATAGTTTGTTACTAGAAGAAGGTTTTATCCAATTTAAGTAGTAATGATGCGCAATGCCTAATCTCTAACCTAAAGAATTGATCACCAAAGACTATTTTATCATTCTACAAAAGCGAGAGCAGTGTTACATCAGTGAGAAAGGAAAATAAACAATCGATAAACCAGAATTTTAATCCCTACATTATGTAGGACTTTCTTTTCTTTAAGTAATTCACCGTTGACGTATGTGGCTGAGTTTTCTATAAAGGAAAAGATCATAGGTTAAAACTAGAAGAAGTAAGCATATCTCTGGGGAGCTGGACGTGTAGAAAAGAATTCAAATGTATAGTATGGTATGCACTTTCCTTTACTATTCACTAATTTAAACTCTTACCTGTCGGAGTGACGGTAATTTTATCACCGCTAATTTCGAAGTAACTGTTAAATAGATGTGATATGCATTGCAATTAGCTTATTTGATATTTCATAATAACAATAATTTTATTGCTCTTAAAACTGATAAACTGCAATGTGCTATAAATAAGAAAACATGTAGTTTTTGGTGTACGAGATATATTGCAGTAAATTTGTATTTAAGCTAAGATTATATTACAAATTGTATTGTATTTTTGACATTGCTTAAATAGACTAATAACGAGTCTACAGTAGCTAGAATCTAGTTAAATAGTACTCGATAATTGATTAGATTATATCATTATTAGTTTTGGCTGGATATGATTTAACTAAATATATGATAGCTAGAATGATAATTATATTAAGAGTGGCTTTTCTTATCAGAAATTTTACATAGAATAAATCGTAACTCAATAAGTAATTTATATGCCTATAATTTGTAGTACTAATGGATGATACTATTGGGCAGATTGTATCGTAAGCTAAATCATGGACGATTAAATTAATTTTATTCTTATAACATAACGTAAATACCGAAACCGATAAGATTGTCATGGTTGACTGAATATAACTTTAATCTGCTCGTAAGTTGGTTATGGGCATAGGCTATAGTATGTATAAACTGTATCTTTCATAGATTTAAATAGACTCGATCGCTTCTAGTCAAGTAATTTTATCTTATATTATGGCGCAGATGGATTGTTTCAAAGCCATCACTTAGCTGGCTGGGAAAAACTATAGCTTATTCCGAGTATAGATTGGCTAAAATATAGATTACAATGTAAACTGCATTTCCATAGATTGAAATAGACCAGACCGTTGCTGATTAAAATCATTTTGCAATGTAAAACTAACGAATTATTTAGTTAGACAGCATTACTTCGCCATTAGTGGGATACATAGGATATTATTCTACTCGTTTAGTTTAATCTATGATGTCCAATATAACCCATAAATAAGTAATTTTAATACACTAGGTCGTAAATGATCAAAAAAGATTTTATCTTATACCATAGCATGAAAACATATGGCATAATAGTTACGATAACTTACCAATGCCTTTCACTTATGAGTGCACCAGGTAAACGGATGTTGCAATCAGAATATAGACTTCCCACGGAGGTGTATGCTGCTTGATACGGAAAGATTGGTCTCGTTATAATATAGCGATAACAGTTGGAATTTTTATCCTGCAATTTTATTTTCCACTATTTTGCAAATATACTTTAGTTCTAAATAAAGTCTATCCGGAGTAGTGTTCAGTTACATTTTAAGATATAGTACAAAATAGTTGATAGTCGATCATCTTCGTGTAAATTAACCAAGTAATCAAATTTGCTGTCTTTCATGGGTGCAATTCCCATTTCCTGAAATACAATTTTGGTGATGGAATAATGCTTTATTTTCATTTCTCTAATTTTAAGACTTGATAAAATTATTTTAGATATCTAAAATCATTTTTGAATAGTAGATTTCAAGTAATATCGGTTGATTGCGCATATAGTTTACCTCAAGATCTTGTCGTGCTCTATCTTTAAATGTATTAGATTCTTCATATTTATAATTAATTAATCTGTAATCAGAATGAATTGAATAGAAAATAACTATACTAAATCTTGAACTAAACCAGTCTCATATAGTATTGTACTGATTTGCATGATAGCACAATTTCTTAAAGAATTTTTAAATTTACTCTTTTTCTCTTGTAAGTTCTTTAACGGTGATAGCAATGTCTTTCTGTATATTGGCTAGGTCTTTGCTCCATGTAGAATTGGATTCTTGATGTGCCATAAGGCTCCTAAGGTCACTTGATTGCTTCTTTAATTCTACGACGGAATTTATATTAGCCAAAACAGTAAGGAAATTAACAGTTATAATTATAGTGTAATTAGCCTTTTTTAGATATTATCATGACGATAATCTGAAGTTTAGTACCTTTAAGATGGAGACCATAAATATCTTCATTAATTCGTGCTCGATTTATAATTGACTTTGCAGCATTGCATAACTTATGAATTATTAAGGATTATAAAATATCCATGCAATGCTATTTCTAGATTAATAAAGCAATCAAATTGGAATTCACAGAATAATTTTTTATAATTGATACCCATTTCGTAAAATCTTGAAACGATTAAATTAACCAGATGATTTGAGTAGTAATACAAATACTCTTATTCAATAAAGTGATGTCATTTTACGCTAATATTAGAATTTTAAACAGTTTTATAGACCTTAAATATTTCATTGTATCTGATTGATATAAAATAGCAACAAAGTTATAGTTACGCAACGATCAAATTTCTATAACAATGTTAGAGTTGACATAGTTTGGTATATTCTTGGATATTTTATCGTATCTATAAATTCTTCGCCAGTACTCGAAGCAGCTTGACTAAGAGTTGCCAGCATAAAAGTCCTACAATTTCCACCCAGGATTTCTTTTAATAAACTGGATTAAACAAAGAATGAACAGGAAATTTCTGTCTACTGTGCAGGTCATTTTAATCTATAGTTTGAAATTATTAAGCTTTCCATCTCGAAATCATGTTATGAAGTTGTATTACCTCGTTAAATCACAATCTTTATAAGCTCGTTCAGCTTTGTTCTCATCAGTTTCTTCCATGGATAATTGCCTAATTATTGCCTTGAAGGATTGTATCGATTGACTAATACTACAGTTGTCCTAAGATTGTATATTAAAAAAAAAAGATAGTAATTTAGTATTTGTTTGGTTACATTATATAGTATAATAGTCATATTAAGAATTTAACATGCATGCCAACTGGAAAATAGTTGTTACTATGTTAATGAGATGCATATAATTTACTATATCACTATTTTGAAATCCAAGTTCAGAACCAGCTAGGTCAACGATATTAAGTCGTGATACTTTGGCAGTGGTTGCCACTTCTTCTATTCCATCCAATGTTGTCTATAGAAGATTAAATTAGGACAATTACTATCTATAATATAGTATACATGATAAGTTCAAAATCGACGGTATAAAAATTGCACTATGATTTTAAAATTATTGGTTGCCTAGGAAACTTGCAGAAAACTACCTCGAAGACTTTTAAAACTAACGTAAATACAACATGTGCTCGACGACTTCGACGATTAATTCCGTTACTGTAAATGGCCCTAAACTTTTGTCCATATTCTAGCCAGTCCTATATTCAATTTTTAGCTTACATTAAATCTTTTGTAGAATAATTAAAAATGTGAAAGTCTACCTTAATTTGAAGATATTATAAGCATCATTTATCTTCTAACTTACTATAATGTCTTCTTTACATTTCACTATAAACCTTTTTCGATAGTAAAAAAATTTTTATTATTAATATTACTACCGATCCTTTAAACAGAGTTCATTTTATAGATGATGGGCTAATATTTCTTTTATTTTTTATGAAGAATTTTGAATTCTAATTTAAAAGTAGCTTACATAGATAAATTATCGATATAAGGTCCTGTTTGCGGATCTTCTAATATGCTTAGCTAATAATGAGTGAAATAAGGAATGATTAATATTAGTTGAAATTTTTAATGGAAAAGTTGTTTGCTCGCTTATCTATCTATAGCTATATGAATATTCTGTTGAGTTCAATAATAATCATTTTCAAAAGCTAGACTTATGCTCTTAGAATTAAGATTACATACTGCCTTAGTATGTTCATTAAGTGCTAATATGTCGTAGATTTTTTCATTGAATATTTCGTAAAAGCCAAATTCGATACTAGCATTATCCTAATTAGTTAACAGCAATATACCTTGGTTAGATATTTTGAAAGGAAGGAAAACATTG
Organism: Trichoplax adhaerens; assembly: GCF_000150275.1. Taxonomy (NCBI): domain Eukaryota; kingdom Metazoa; phylum Placozoa; class Uniplacotomia; order Trichoplacea; family Trichoplacidae; genus Trichoplax; species Trichoplax adhaerens. The sequence goes on along the minus strand of NW_002060944.1, from coordinate 4,905,322 downwards.
AAGAAAAGTGCAAATACCTCCCCATATTCTGCTACTTTATCGAACAATTCATCACATATCCTCGGAATTAATCCTTCATCCATATCATTGCCGGTAATGCTAGTAAAAGAAAATTGGAAAGGCACTAATTATCAATGTTAAAGTATTCACGCAAGACAAATTCGAGGAATGGAAATTGAAAAGTGGCATTAAGTAGCTTTATTAATTTGAATTAAAAATATTTGTATTAAAACCAGCATATGGTGGTTCTAGAAACAATTACCAGTAAGATCTTCCACTACCAATCTAAAAAAAATTACCAAAAGAAAAGGAGGAACATTAAAGGTCACGAAGTCATAATTGAAAGCACAGGAAACTCTTGCAAATGACATGGATTAAAAGCTTGTCATGATGATACATGTAATAGTATTAATCTGCTCCTATAATAAATGGAAGTTTGAGTTGGCAGAAAAACAAAAAGGACAGCATCATTTTCTACTTTTTGGCATAGACATCAGAATAAAATGATGCCGATAAAGATTGTAATGATGATGAAGCAAAATAGCTAAAAGTGGTATACTTGAAGGGAATGATCCAAAATTAGATATTCTATATTAATATTGTCTATGTTCAAGTCTACATAAATAGTAGGAATTCCACCTGAACTATCTCTTATTTTGAATTTATTACATGCTATAGATGGAATATCTATCGTAATGCTTGTAGTCATAACGGCATAGTCTCATACTAGATAAGCAATAGCATGTCGATCGAAAATAAAGTACATAGTATGATTAGTGGCTAGTTGGGGTACTTGAATATTCTTATAATACGATAGTAATCATACCAATGAAAGGATAAAAGGTAGAACAATTCAGAGGAAGGATTCAAATAAACTGTTTTATATATGTCAACATCTGCATCAATAGTAAGCATTCTATTTAGGTTATCGTTCTCTACTTTAAAATTGTTTACGTACTGGTCCGTAGGCGAAAAGGCAAGTATTATAGCCTTTGAAAGCTAAGTTAACTATAGGTTGGCCGATCATTTTATAAAGTTCATCGTGCTTGTTGTCTTTATCCGTAGCTTTGATGACCCGATCAACATTGCTTTCATAAATTTCACCACTTGTTGCTCTATAAGTGATTCTGTTTTGACCGATGTCAATATTTTGATCTTTATCTCTAAGTGCAATAGGAGAAAAGAAGCGATTAAAATTTAAATAAAAGATCCAGTAGAAATAGTTATGGAATAAATTGTATTGTGTGTAGGGAGCAGAAAAAATGAGGCGAAAAAGCAATCTGCGCTGTAAAACGATGGATTGCTCTATTATTCGTTATGCTTAGCTGCAAGATGGCATTTTTGCCATTTATATCGCTCATAATTAATCAAGATCGATGTCTATCAAGCGCTTATCTATAAACAAGCTCTACCTTTATTTAAACTACGGAAGATATTATATCATAGTAGATAGGATTCCATCTATCTATGGACACTCTACAATAAGTTGTATTTAATTGATCCTATCGAGATTGATTAGAGAGATAGTAGACAATAAATTTGTTGTATTTTCTAAAGTTTTTACTTCAAATTTCAATCAATGTCTAGTCAATAGATCATTATTACCCAGGAGAAGTTGGTTTAAATCTAGCGACGATAGTCCATGGTACTCGTACTTCATCGAATGCATCAATAATAAGCGTTTGCGTGCCTTTTTGATGGCTTTCGACATCGTAGTAAGTTTCATGTTGAAAATGGTAAGGTAAAGAAGATGATGGATCAACCATTCTATCTTTGAAACTTTCGGCTCGATCTCGAGCTTCCAATTGAACTAAAATCTCTTGCTTATTACCCGCTGTCATCGGCAATGAACGACGTCTTGCTGCTTCTAATTGCTTCAATTGTGCCTCAATAGGTATAACACGAATTTTACCAGATAATGGATTTTGATCATTGCCAGCCGTGGTAATAGGCGATGGAGCTGAAGGCAATTTTCGCGTTGCTGGTCGTTGATTGCCATTGCTTCCCGCTGGTACATGAGGCAATGATCGATTGGAAATTCTTTTTTTCAATCGTTCACGTGGACCTGCTGGCGATTCTTGTAGATCAATCTCTTTTTCCAAGGTGGTTTCCATGAAAAAGTCAATTTATATCCAATGTTAGAATAATAATAATCAAGCTTGATATAAATGATCTCGATCGATTGTATAACTCAGTAACGACGACATACCAACGCGTCTACAACTAATATAGTAAGATGAGAGTTCAACACTGTGGAGAGGTAGATGGCTAATACAGTACATCATCTTGTCATAGTAAAGGCATGAAATTGTTTCCATAAAAAAAAAACTAAGGATAATGAGCGTATCACGTCACTGAATATTAATGAAGTTGCTGCTTGATTAATTATTAGTTTGTCAAAGAAAATTCTTCCATTACCCTATAACAAATTAAACCTAGTTATGACGCTAGAAGAGTACAATAGTTTGAATAATATGACAATATAACATAGTTGATGATCTACATCTTATTTTGCTTTATAACAATAGATAGTAGATCAGCTGCGGGCAAATAAAGTTTGATTTGTATTTCCTTTCTAGGTACAATCTTCTCTTCTTGAGCAACAAGAGAATAACCATGGTAGATTAAAGCTAGTTGTAGGATGACACTTGACATGTTGGAAAGGATTTATTAGTCTAGTATTGTAATTGGAAGGCGATTATTCGATTAAAGTATGTTATACCGTAGGAATAGATAAATAGGAATTTCATTTTCTACGTTGACTTTTCCAAAATCTTGGATTGGCAGATTACAACTATACTGGGGTTACTGCTAGGTAAAGGATGACGCTGGACATGGTGCACATGATTTATTATTCTCACCTTGTAAATAGAAGGGAGTTATTGGATGAAAGTATTTTGTAACGTAGGGATAGACGAGTAGGAATTTCATTTTATACGTTGACTTTTAAAGTCTTTGATAAGAGATATAAATCAAAACTGTGCTGGATTAATAGTAGGTAAGGATGATGCTTGACAGTGTGGAAATAATTAATTATTCTTACATTGCAAATGGAAGGGGTTATTCGATTGAAGTATTTTATACCGTAGGGATAACAAATAGGAATTTCATTTCTACGTTGACTTTTTCAAAATCGATGAGAGATTACTACTATACTGGATTAATGTTAGATAAAGGATGGCGATTGACAATGTGAAAACGATTTATTATTCTTACAATGTTAAAGGAAAGAAGATTTTTTAATTGAGTATTTTATAGTGTAGGGATAGATGAATAGTAGCTTTATTTTCTACGTCCACTTTAAAAAAAAATTGTTGATTGAAAGAGATACAGGGAGAGTGAGAGAAAGGAAATGAATTCCTTGCATAGGCCATAGTAGAAAAATATAGCATTGATAATGGACTAATTCTAAGTAAAAGATCAGCTCTGATCCTGGGAATGATCGTTTCTTAGAGTAGGACGGAAGTTATTAGGTTAAAGCAGAAATAGAGGAACTAAACGATTTAATGAACTCCTTAAATTAGTACCGGCTTTCGTAATGGATTGATATTGTCGCTGTTGGGTTACTATCAATAGTCATAGCGGATAATTTTTTGAATCGATAATTGTGTTTTTTACGATAGCTTTCTTTAAAGCCGTGGCGAACTGATCAAAGCCAGAGAGAATTTCCATATGCAATTAGTATTGGCTAGATTAAAATAGGTTACAATAATATTTTTATAGGGGAGTCTTTTAAAATTATGCTTAGGTAAAATTTCCAAATGATAGAGTATTTTGTCAGCATAATATATTATTAATTATTAATTACAAGATCCGTAGTCTTGAAACAAGTGCTAAACTTGTTGATTAAAAGTAAAGAATATCTCATAGAATCAGTATTCTCCAAGCGAAGTAGTCTATCAAGAATGCAATCTTACTGCATCACGAGAATCTTTCAATTTATAGTTAAATTAATTCGTTAAGCCGGTAGGCATATTTTTATCAAGCTGATGATCCTTAATCAAGATGAGCTTGTTTATTCACTATCATCATTTGTAATTTAACTAGAATAATGATCAATTCTAAGACATTATTTTGATCCTTTATTTCTATAGAATTGTTATTAGACTGTATAATTTTTGTATTATAGATTGAATGCTATTTTTTAGTGATAGCCTTTCGAAATTTTAGCAAGAATAATGATTCAACTCCATAAACAATATAATAGTTGTTCGCTTCTAGAATATCATGTTACTATTGATATCGTATTTGTTTAAATCCATGACTTCATTGGCAACAATAAATATTGGTTATGGATAAAATTGTATAGAAAGATGGGCTACATACACGGAGTAGGCTAACTCTACATTTTTTCTATCCTTATTTTTACCAAATATTCTTGATAAGAATATGAACAAATCCGGTTGAACTATTTCATCTGTTGATTCATATTATATTTAAAGGTTTTATCCGTGTACAGTCTGAAAAAATGCACACGATAAACTTTACTCAACTCCTTCTTCTATGTAGTTCTGATCTACTACTGTTTTTTTAATCTCCTTTTTGTACCCGGTATAGCGTTAATCAGAATACGAAATTAGTAAATTAAAGTAAACGTTGTATAACATTGTAGAGTCCTAGTAGTATTTACTATTTTTAAAAATTCTCGATTGAGACATTGATGTTCTAATAGCGTTAGAATTCGCCATCATTTGCCATAAGTTGCGTACTTAATCTATTCACTGGATGCATTCTCTAGCTGTTAGTAAAGTATGTCAATATTTATGAATATGGCAAAATATTATGTCAACATTGCTTGCAAGTTACTGAAAATATTAATTTAATGCTAAAATGAAGACTTTAATTATTTATAGGTATGGCTACAGTGGCATGAAACTAAACTCCAGGTTGTTACTCTCTAAACCAATGAGAAATAATATAGATTATCGTCAGCAGTTACAAACACCAACAAAAGATGATCAACATCATAATAAATTATACTCTTGAAGGTCAGTTCGCTTCTTTTCAACTATTGAATGCTATTGTATCGGTAATGAATTTAATTTTAGCATAATGGATGAGCTATTTCTTTTGTACCTTTTCAAGAAAAAAAGCTGAAGAATAATTTTGGCATTTCTTGTGTTATTGTATGGGCGTTAATTTGATTTTAACTTCGCCGCTAAAACAAATACACGTAACTTTTGAAGAGGATGCGGCTATCTATCTTGCAGATAGAAGTGATGTTGTCATTCAATACAGTAGTACTGTTTGGGAGTAATGGCAATTTTTTGGATTTGCAACAAAAGATCACCCTTGTATACTTGTGGTTCTTAAATGGAACGGTAGTGATATTGTTCATTGATTGATACTTTTTTCACCAGCAATAAGATTGATTGTATGCGATTATTCTATCTGGTATACTAGTTATAAATATCACTACGTCATTGTAAACATATACGAAGATTAACCATAGAGTTTTACTTTGTTGTTGTCGATGTGCTTTTTCTATATCTGGATTAGTTTGAACAATACCGTACGATATCAGTTAATGGATTAAGAAATGTTACTTTTCAACATGGATTAGCCATATATTGACTATTAAGTGATGAAATTACACGAAAAGTTACTAATTATATAAGCTACGGTATCTTCTTGCTTCGAATATATTATTCAGATAGAAATATCGACGTACATTAGTAAGCGAGTTTTATGTTACCGTCATCGATTACTATAGATACATTTTATTTTATAAGCGAAGTAGTAAAGTATATACCGTTGTGTAACAATAAAGGAATGAAAGGAAGATTTCATTTTCTTTACCATGGATTAGCCATTCCGATAGTATCTAGATTATAATTTAGAATGCTAACCTGCGAAAACTGTACGTGTTATAAGGGCATTGCGGATGTTTACTCAGTACGGTGAAAAATGTAGACATACACAATCAGAAAGAATTTTTCACTGCTGGAGTACTATTATAATCTATTTGTTACATGGTGCTTCCTAGAGGTGTTATAAATGCTAGAGTTAAAATACTTATCTTGGTTTACTCAATATTTAAAAGTGTACGAATAACAAGCAAGTTGCTACACATCTAGAACCACTTAGCTCGAATCATAAAGAAATATTAATTTTTTTGTCTGACTCTATGGTAGTTATACGAGTATAAAGATGTAGTCGAAAAATGATGATATTATCTCTGCTGAACTGTATTACATGAAAATAATTTTAATAAATTGTTGGTTACCGCAGATATCGGCTGTACAGCTGTACAATAGATGAAATAAACTGAAGTTTAGTAAATTGATAATAAAGTCAAATACACTTGAATGCGCTATTGATAGGAGAAGTCTCTAGCATAGGAAGACATATAAATCAGAGTAGTAATATTTTTGTAGAGAGCATCCAAACAACTCTAGTAAATATTACGTATAAACGGCTCAACGTTTGTTAATAAATAAGAATGTAAGAACTACTACGTAAAAATATTTATATATAACGGTATCTGCTATGTAGTATCTTTGCATAGAGCCTTTCTAAGAGATTTTATATCACGAGTAAGAAATACAGTTGTAAGTATATCTATGCGCATAAACAGCTAAGTGTGCGTCATTAAAACAAGACTATAATCACTACTAAATAAAATATCCTAATACAATTGTATCTATATCTGTATGTTATATAGTATTTTGCATAAAGAATTTTTGAGAGTTCTACATCAAAGCTAAAAATTATATTATTAGGTTCTTAAGTAAAAAAATGATAAAGTCATTTTAAAAAATAATGCAGATACCGCTAGAAAAAATGTGTCTACAGTAATGGTACTATGTATTATGCAGTATCTTTACATTGAGGGGTTTTTGGTAGCTTTAAATTACGTGTAAAGAATGTATCTAGTATCTATAGGTAGATTTCCGCAAATCATCATGTAGGTACTCGTCATTTAAATAAGAATATAGCTTTCTGTGACTGTCATATTTTGTCAAGGATCTGGCTTTGGATATGGTGAATCTGACTTTAAAAGTAATTGTTGCTATCGTATCCGACACTTTGCATGCATCAGCTATCTTTTCGTGTTCTGTTAAGATAATAAATACTCTTTTCGTACAAGAAAAACATCAGTGAGGAGGATAATGCTGCCTATAATGAAATTAAAAGTCATTAATTTAGAATCTAGGATATCCTAGCTATAGCTAATGTGGTTAAGTTTTACATAGCACTAGATATGTGCGATTGTATTGCATTCATTCATGTGTCAATTCACCTTAACAAGGCTAGGAGAGAGTCCTTTATAAAAGCCAGCTAGGCCTTCAGTGGACCATATTTTCAGAAAACAGTCTTTAAGACTATTGTATTTATCTACTTGACCAAATTTTTCTCGGGGCTTTACAAAGCCATTTACCTAAAGAGAAAAAGATATGATTGATATAAAGCCGGTATCTTGCAATTAACATAGTTATATAAGTTGTAATATGTCTAGCAATCAAAATACTATGCACTATAATAAATGCAGATTTGATAACCAATTGGAAAAAGCAGGTATATGCGATATGATCCATACCTCTAATCGTTTTTTAGCCACATCAAGTGGATAGATGATGCTTTTACTAAAAATTCCGGCAGCGCCTCCACTTACAGTTATATCGACGCCATTTTTGTTTAAATTCTACAAAGTTACAAAGATAAGATTGAAAAATATCGATCCTTTGCTAATGCACTAGTAGGGACACACAAGTTAATGTCTTCTTGAAACATGAATAACATGTGACCAATTTTACCCCTTTTCCATTACTTGTAGCCACTGAGTACCTTCTCAGTTCTCGGATAAAAAATTCGTAAAACGCGAATTGCAGACCAGTCTGAGGTACTATGCATAGTAATGTTGGTGATAAACCTATGGATGGTCGTTTAATTCATTTTACTGAATATTGAAATATCTTCTCCGAGAATGTTCAATCGGATAAACTGTAGCATAAATTTTACCTTTATAAAATGATCTTATCCCTTCATCTTTGCCCATCTTAGCTAAGGCGTGTTTATAGCTAATATAATACTAATAGCATAAAATAAGATAGTATTATTATAAATTACAAACACTTTGATGGTTATTGAAAGGTTAGTATTGCAACTTGCAAAGAATTACAACTACCTTAGGTTCGCCTTGAGCGACAAATCTTGTACGCAAGACATCCAGAGGGTGAGCTACTGTTGAAGCAGTAAGGCCAGCTATGCTGCCACAAACGAAGCTGACGACTGAAATGAATGATGGCAGTTAATTCATGTGTACTAATAATGTGCACTTCTACAGTAGAGACAAGAGTGTGACTGTTGATGGTAGTTACCGTTAGGTTGTAATGGAGAAATTATATTTTGCTGATGTAGTTCATAGATGACTTTTTTACTGAAATTATATGACATGAACTGTAAATCATAAAATGAAAGGTATTAGCTTGAAGAAAAGAGTAGTTATCATGACGACGCGATCATTATTCAATTACTGTACTCGTATACTCTTAGTTTATTTTATATCTGATTTGCCAGGGTACTATTTATAAATCCACAAAGTAGTAAGCTTTAATATACAGTTGTACTAGGCACCAAGAGCAGTATGATTCGATCACTTTAAAATAATATTTATGTCATAAAATAGCAGATAACCTACTTGCACGCCTCCATAGGTGATGGACAAGAGTTGGCCAGCCATTTGTCCTTTCCTATAATTGATTTATAGTGGTCAAGCTGAGACATTGAAGGTGTGATAAGATTCAAATTGAAGGGTGAAATGAAGAAGAATTGTTACCATAATGCTAATAGACCTTCTTCCGAAATAATTTTTATCATGGATTGATAGATTCCAAAGTACTTTGAATTTTGTTTTTGTGTCTAGCATTGGGAGATGATTGATCAAGTTGAAAGTTCAGTTAGCTTGCTACTAGGCTATGAGTGTTGACAACTAAAGCATGCATAGCTCGTTATCCACCATTGGCTTACCTTAAAGGTTGATTCAAGCTGCAATTGAAACCTAATCTTGATGACATCAAGCGGTGAAGTAAGAAAGCGTGTTATTAATCCAGCAAATCCTCCAGCGATTGCATCGTGGAGCATTAATCCAGCTAATTGCTTGTTCTTGCTGGATGTTTGCATCTCTTGCCTTGGCCTACCGCGATGATGATGACAATCTTTGCTCGATTGGCCCATCGCGATACTGTAAGATTATTATTGGTAAGGTTGTATCCAAGTTCGATTGTTTATTTAAAGGTTTACTAGCAATCTAAGAAGATTAGTGTGCATTGCAATGGATTACTTGCCAATCAATGGCAGCAAACGGGTCCAAGGTGGAGCAAGATGGCCGTCTTTGAGGGCGGTGGTCACCGTGCTGGACTCTTGAAAACTGTCAACAACTTCAGTCTTCTTACTCAGACAGTAGTGAATGGCTTATACTAATAGCAGTCCGTTAGAAGTCTGTGCCGCATTGAACCCGAAACTATTGAGTATAAATACAGTACTACTACTGTAACCGTATCCAAATACGATACGAATGATGCTACTGTTATGGATCAATACGGCTTTACACCAGGTCTTATAGTATTGTTAGGGTTGCTAACTCTAGATGATAGAGAAATAGGCTAAGTACTGTAACTGGCGTCAGCCATCACTAATTACTATGGTCGAATGGGCTAAAATGATCGAAAGTCGATCCCTTCCAAGATGGCGCTATTTACAACTTGTCCTTGCTGAATTTGAAGTCAATTAACCAATCGTCAGCACTAGAAAGGATAGAAATGATTCACTTTTCCTCTTGAATCTTATTACTCTGCTGTAGGCTAGTGTTGTGTCTACAATACAGCGCTAAAGTGGGCCTATTTTGATGTCCCTTTGCTATGGTATAAAGTGTCACCATGTTGCTAGAGGAATCCTGTTGATGGCCTTTACGTCCTAACCATATCATGCAAGACGAGAACTAGGATGGTTTAAAGCTCCTTCTAGACGAGTAGTATATCAGCAGCCTTTAAAGACTGCTATTTAGCTTCTTAATTAGTCTTATTGCTATGGTGAAATGGCTACAATACAAGGCTAAAGTGAGCCTATTTTGATGTCACTTTTGCACGGTATAAAGTGTCGCATGTTGCTAGAGGGAGGAATCCTGTTGATGGCCCTTACGTCCTAACCATATCATGCAAGACGAGAACTAGGATGGTTTAAAGCTCCTAAGCTCCTTCTAGACGAGTAGTATCAACAGCCTTGAAAGACTGCTATTTAGCTTCTTAATTAATCCTATTGCTATGGTGAAATGGCTACAATACAAGGCTAAAGTGAGCCTATTTTGATGTCCCTTTTGCATGGTATAAAGTGTCGCCATGTTGCTAGAGGAATCCTGTTGATGGCCCTTACGTCCTAACCATATCATGCAAGACGAGGACTAGGATGGTTTAAAGCTCCTTCTAGACGAATAGCACATCATCAGCATATACAGTGCTATTTAGCTTCTTAATTAGTCTTGTTGCTATCGTGAAATGGCTACAATACAAGGCTAAAAAGGACCTATTTTGATATCCCTTTTGCACGGTATAAAGTGTCGCCATGTTGCTAGAGGAATCCTGTTGATGGCCCTTACGTCCTAACCATATCATGCAAGACGAGAACTAGGATGGTTTAAAGCTCCTTCTAGACGAGTAGTATCAACAGCCTTGAAAGACTGCTATTTAGCTTCTTAATTAATCCTATTGCCATGGTGAAATGGCTACCATCTCGAGCTGTTTCAGCATTATTTCTGGAGGCGATTGGAGCTCGAGCCGCTGCACTGCGATTGACACAGTGTTGACCTGCTTGAGTTTCTACGTTAATACGATGTCCTCGTCGTTGTCGCGATAGTATACATTCCGTATGGTTTGCTCCGCTTGTATAGGACAGTATATAGCGGTATAAGCGTGTTACCGCTGGACAGTGGACCGGACAGGAAGCGGTTCGGTTGGGGTCCTACTCTGGCCCCCTTATCGAGTTGTACTAGTGCAAGGACTAGTCGACTCAAGCTATACTGGAGTGGTATACCTTGCGGGCAGCCAGAGCACCGTACTCTCTTCCGTCCGTCCATGGTAAACGTCAACTAGCCAGTCAAGGCGGCCATCATCTACTAGGTCGCTAGTCAATAACGTAGCAACCATCTTTTCCCTTTGGTCTTCCATTTTGATGACACATTATTCTGGTTGATCATGGATATTCCTGTTTATTCAGTGCCTTCACTGGTTGCATATTGTATCGATGTATTAATTGAGCAGTTAAGCTCGCATGTCGATCAGCCTAACGGCAGTGGATTTCAATTTCCTCTCTATCCCACCTTGTCGTTACCACCCGAAATTGGCGACGCAATGATCAAAAGGCTTAATGCTCGTCATCTTCTCAATGAAGCTTGGCTTTCTTTATTTCGCAGTGGTAGCCACAATCAAATGCGTCGTTTATGTGCTCGTCGAAGTAAAATTAGCAATAAAGGATTATCATATTTAGCCAATCAAGAATTACAAGAGATTGATGTATCAGAAAATGATCATATTACCGAATATGTGTTGTATTTATTCGAGAGTAAAAGTGCTTCAACGTTGCGCCATTTAAATATCAATCATTGTACATCCATTAATCATTTTCGTTGTGTCGTCAATTTTCATGCATTGCGATCATTAGATGCTAGCTATACTAAAATTGATAGCAATGTATTGGATGTAGGAAGACGCTTACGTCATCTTAAAGCCATTAATTTATCCGGTTTACAATTGAAGTCATTGAAAGGTCTAGAAGTGCTAGCCGATACCTTGGAGTGCTTACTCTTGTTCGATAGTTTAGGCACTGATTTTATTTTAAAGACAGTATTAAGATTGAAAAATTTGCGCAAATTGGACATCTCATGTTCACCAATGAATGGTTATGAACATATGAGGCAATATGGATATATAGAAGATGAATTATTCCATGGTAAATACAATAGCATACTTCATTTTTAGCTCATGATTATTTTTCCCTTTTTTTTTTTATTATATCAGCATGATGGTAAACGCTCGAAATCCACTGTTAATGATGAGACAATATTTTCCCTCTTATCCTCCTGCGATAGAACTACACTTTTTAAATTATGTTAACGTTGTCCTTCAGCATTACACTCTTTCCCCTAACCAATCCATTTTAACTGATCGTCTAGTGCTAGCGAATTCCTTGAATAGCAAAACAAGCATGAAGGCTACTACTATACTATTTCAAAATTTTATACCTGACCATGTTATCAACGCAATCATCATATGATATTACGTATACCCCAAGTTACAATAATGCATTCATATAGTACTCATTATAACATTAGTACAGCCTAGAATAAACATTCATATGCAGTTATCGTGGAAATATCAATAACTTTCTTGGACAAAAAAAAATTGGTTTATTCAGTAGTTCGTTACATTGATAGTCGTGATAGACTAATCCGCTAAATAATTGCCTTTCAAACTGGATGTAATTGATTAATTTATCAATAGAAGAACTTCATCGAAATAGATGTATCGGCGTTTGTTGACGATATATCTATGTATCGGTAGTTGATGCTTCATATAGATACTAACCACAGTACAAATCAACCAGGAAAGAAATCATTTATTGTAATAGATATGTCCATCGATCTGGCCATTGAACCAGCTAACTGACTAAATATGCCTATGAGTCTATTAACGAACCTAAATATTCTATACAATCACTGATCATTACATCAAATGAATCAAATTAGAAGCTATTCACTAACCTAAATATTGATATTGTCATTTATCATTGCATAGAATTAACCAAGTTAGAAGCTCTCGATTTATCGGGCATGCAATTATGTCGAAAAAATTTCGAAGTTTTATTAAGTGTCAAGCCAAAGTTAGAATTCTTAGGCTTGATGTTTGTCGATTATCATAATTTTCCTGGATTATCTCAGCTTGCTCAATATGTGAGTCAAACAATAATATTGATATTACAAACAAAGTGATACGTATGCTATCCATGGGTTTAGTAATCCAAGGATTGCAGTAGATCTGAGTTGAATTATTTTTTATTTCAATTGTAAATTAGATTGGTTATAACTTCATCTTACCAATCATAATTCATTAGACTACCGGAGAGCAAGATGAACATCAAATCGTATTGGTCTTAAAATTATATAAAAATCGCCGTCAGTATGTTGACTCTGCTTTAAGACGACTATTCGAAATTGCCAGGCATTCTAACCTATCCAATAATGATGAAGCTTTAGAGGTATGTTTTCATTTTTAGCCCATTGGATGTATCACCCAACTAAAAATGGCTTGATAGAAATGATCAAATTTATTGGACTCTATTCGCTTCTTACTGATATTTGCTCTTATTAATGGCTCATTATAACAGGCTGTCTGTCAATGTATGTTAACATATCCTGATGATTACAGTATCCAAAGCGCTGGAAGGTAAATTTTAAAATCAATCACCATTTTAGTACTTAAAACAAATGATAGTTATTCTTTATAGTGGAGATTATGGTTATATCTACTTTCGTTACTTGATTACAAAAGAAAGTTAAGTATTGTTAGTATAAGGATAAGCATGTTGTTAGTGTTTTTAAAAGTCGCTTTACCAGTTGGTAATCTAAAATTCGGAATATCTAATGCAAAGCTGTTTATTCTTGACACTGCGATGCTTCAGTCAATCTCTTACGTTTCTATTATCTTGTGGATATTCTTTGCAGTGCTTCAATCTATCATTTCACTAAAGACTCAGCGTCTCCAACTCAAAGCATCGACTTAAGAAGGTGAATGACTATTGTAATTGACTATCGCTTTAGTGATGGGTATCGATATAGTAAACTAAGCATGTACTAATATAAATGTATATATATATATATATATATATATATACATGCATCCTTAACATTAATTATTCTGGTAGCGATATTTCGACAAGATATGATAGGAAAAATATTGATGATAAATTATGATATTATACAACTGATTAAATAAGTGATAACTATTCGATTATGAATCGTTTGGCATTGACGCTGTAAAAGATTTCAGATTGTAGCAGTAGAAGTAAAAAGTTGACAGTATAATATTTATATCAGAATTAATATCAATTGCAATGATTCCAATGATTGCGTTCCATCATTACATCACTATAATATAATTATTATTACAGCATTGATTGTTTCACTGGTGATTTGTTACAATAACATATAATATCTATGTTATTATAATGACAACTAGTAAATTTAGGACATTGATAACTCATTGGTTGATAAATATTTTTAGAATGGCAGTATCAGCATTGTTGGTGGCTATGGAACATCATCACTCACAATCTACACGAATTCAGGTATAGAACGGCTTGTCTTTTTATAGCTCTTACCTATCAACTATTACGTATATTGCACTATCTAATAATGTTATAATTTAGATTTATTAATATGCTCTTTTAAAATACATTTTCAACTATTAATTATGCTATCTACTTTTCATCTGGATAGTTGCAAAAGAATACTTGCGTCTCATTATGCAACTTTAGAATTCCTATAGAAGTTGTACGTATTTTGGTGTTAGAAAGATTGCTATCTGTAGTGATAATCAAGTGTCATAATGTATTATCATACTTAGAAGATGTTATTTTTATATACAGACATTTGTATATGAAAGATTGGCTAAAGTCTTGGTTGGATACATGACTAATAGTTTGGACGATTTCGTTCAGAGAATTTCCCTACAACTTTGTAATTCATTAGTTTGTCAGGTAAGCATTTCAAATAACGGTACGTATAGTATTGCAAGATTCGGTAGTTAGTCATCATCCATTTTATAACATATAATATATACTACACTAGAATTAATTATAATTACAGTTATCTTGGGCTTGGTATTATCTACTGTCTAATGCATATTAATGTAAATAGGTATCTGGTGAAAGCAAGGAATATTTTGGTTCTTTAAATTTCATCGAAGTAAGGGATCATTTTGCTGATGTAGTAAAATTCATTTTTAGTGGAAAAATTAAATGATGATAAAAATTTTTTGTTTTATTTCTAGCTGTTACTTGGAATTATTTCTGCTAGATTACAAGAAAGATCGGCCTTGGACGAAGAAGACCTTAGAAGGGTAAAGTATTGAATACTTGTTAGTGCTATTTTGGGAGTAATTTAATTTAATTGTTTTAATAACAACATTTTTATTGCGTAATGTAAATCGTGCTTTACATCATTAGAGTACTCATGCTGTGCATGTGGCCTGGAGTGCAATGTGGAACGTAACTGGTAAGATATTTCTTGTACTATTTTAATACGAAAAATAATCTACATGATAGTTTAACTACCGGTTTATTAGATGAGACACCTGAAAATTGTGAAAGGTTTTTAAAAAACGATGGGGTTGATGTCTTTTTACAATGTTTCCAAGTAAGTAAATTCAAGATATAAAATTGTACCTTCACACATACGCATAAGATTTATCATTTAATGAAATCTTGTATTAATTTCTTTATCAATTAACTTTTGTAGTTTTTACATGGTGATAAAACGTTAATAGTAAATATGCTTGGATTGTTGGTAAGTTATTAAATAGTTATAGATTTCAATTACAAATTTCATAGCTAAAGAAATGTATTTTTATTACATTTACGAAACTAGGGTAATGTTGCGGAAGTGAAATCCTTACGCTTTTACCTGATGCGTGAAGACTGTATGAGAATGTTCCGGTATGTACTAGAAATGCCTAACTTAGTAGTTATGCTGTAGATTGTTGTGGCAATATATGTGATAAAATTAAAAAAATGTTGTTTCTATGTCATGATTTATAGATCTTTACTACGAGAAAGTGAATTAGAAATAGGCTATAATTCAGCAGGTATTTTGGCTCATTTAGCATCCGATGGAGAGGATGCGTGGACTGTTAGCGAAACGTTACGTGAAGAGACTTTAAATGAAATTGTGAGCGATTCAATCCATTGATAACTTTTTACATTTTTTCAAGTAAAATTTTTCTAACCTAAATGTTCCATTTTTCACATAAAGATTAGTGTAAGCGAAAGTTGGAATATAAAAGCAGACCGTACAATCAATTATAGGTTAATGACATTTAAAAGTGATTGCCATTTAAATGTACCACTTGATACTTATACTCGGCTAATGTTTATTCATGGTGTATCTATTGCAGATCGTTAACGCCGATAATTTACCTTCTACTTAATGATACAATGCAAGTCCAGTACTTTGCTAGTTGGGCATTTGCAAATTTGACTGGAGTTTACCGTAAGTTTATTATTAGTAATCTGCTTTGCTGCTAAATATTAATTATTCATTGCGTGGTTAGCTTACTAACGTCAACATTTTAAAATTTTAGCTACAAAATATTGTCCAATGCTTTGGAAAGATCTTGCACATTTACGAAGTGTTCGTAATCAGACAAACATTCCAATTCGTATGCAAAATTATTTAGATATGACAATTGAACAATGTGTGACTTGGAAGGTTGATAGGGACGCTATGTCACCTACAGATACTAAGCACTTAAATTTAAGCAGTACATAAGCACATTGTAATTATTAACAAGCAAAATTGCCGCTATATTTTAGTTTGACAATATAGTATGAGAGAAAGCTAGTTTAATATTAACAGCGTACTATGTAATGACTTGTACCAAAAATTTTTCAAAAATAACTTTTGCTATAATTCCTTAAGGTAATTTGCAGTTTTTCATATCTTTTATGCAGAAAATTTTCCAGCCTTCTTACTGATCAATGTACGAGTTATCTACTGTTGTTGAATAGGCTGTAGTGCAGCTGTTAGATAAGCTATTATTGTCAACATGTTATGTAGAAGTAAATTAGATATAACTTAAAAATAATACCAAAATCTAGGGTTGTTAACAATAATAGATATATATTAGAATGTTTGTGATAATTCAAGTATGTTGATTTCAGCTTCGTAGAATATGATACTAATCGTATAATTTTATTCTCATACTAAGTTCTGTAAGTCTTGAATTATGTTTTTCACAATTATCATGCTACAAACAAGTAAGATAACATATTTAAGCAGCGACACTTNTCTGCCATTGTTGTTCTTAGTCCTTCTTTTCTAAGATCTGCTGTTACAGGAAGTTTTCCTTGTCTATCGGAGCTTGTTGTACTATTGTCTACGTAATACGTAGTATCTCAATCGATAGAGAATCAGTAATAAAATCTGCTATTCTAAATTACTTGTGTGAACCACACTTTAATTACAGCTAGTAGAACAGATTTTATTATATAGGCAAAGGGCGACTGAGAAATGACTGTTAGACGTATGTATATTTGTACTCCGCACCTGGCTTATATGATGTATATCTATTGTTTTCGATCATTGTACATAAGATAGTCAATTCTGTAATATTCTAGGGGAGTATGCTCGATATAAATTGTATAGCTGCCATTGCTTATTTAACAACAAATAAACATATATAATCACTAACAATCTCATAATTATCGCGTATTACAACTGATTTATTCGCCTTTACTGTCATTCTTTTACCTAAACAAATTCAAATTAGTTACGTTAGAGCTATTACAACATATGGAAACGTCGTCATGTCACAAATTCCCGTGTGACAAGATAACGTTGTGATCGAATCTACGATCTCGCAATAATTCGTACACCTTCGATTTCCGTTATACTTCTAACCTTAGGAACTAAGAACTAACTTTTTATTAATTTGTCCAATCGTTTAAATAGATCTTATCTACAAGCTTTTACACACCTCTTAGAATAATACTAATCCAACTATAGATGTAAATGACCTTTAACACATCACAATTTAAATCGTACCGTCTACAATCTATATCTGGTTACGTAATCTCCTCGGCTTACAATATCATTGTAGCCGCAAAGCGTGTACTATTTTGGTACGGTGAGTTAGCACCGTGACACTTCAATACAGGCAAAAGGATTATGTCATAATACAAGTGATTTAATTTATTTTTATCGTATAATTTCATAACGTTAGCAAATACGCGTATATAAATATTGTTGAGCTGTTAATGGTAAAACTACCTACAATATAGTACTAGCTAAGAACCATTTTCTCTTTTAACTTTATTTCGAGACCTAATAAATCTAGTGATAATAGATAGATACTTAATTATAAACATTATTAATTCATAAATATTCCAGTGCCATACAATGAACTATATAATGTCAAGGCAGGTACTCGATACATTTTACATTGTACAAACATGGCCTTATACAATAAGCAATTTTAATAAATGAGAATTATAATATATATGTATAAGCAAGCGAGAACACACCATTAAGAGAAAAGATATTATAAATTGACGACGAATCGTAGTATATAGAATTAGTACAACGGAATGATTGTATGAAATAGCAAGTAAGCGCAGATAATGATATCCTTGAAATTAGAATATTGCAATACAATTAGTAAAAATAGAAGGGTAAGATTGAAAGAATGATGCGTATAAGATTATTTGACCGAGTAGTTCGCAAATATAGATACGGTTATATTCAAGCATATGGTATGCTATCTTAAATTAATAAATTAGCCATATACTGCACAATACTACTGTTATATCGAATTAGAATATTGACTCAAGACTGCTTTTTCTATATTTATTGCAACGCATAAAATTTAGTTTCTTAGTTAAAAGTTGGTATTTTGTCATATACTTCTTAATAAGTAATGGAAGACTATTCTTCAATTAATTCAGCTGCATTAATTCCCCGGACTGTAACGGCACTTGGCTTAACTAAAAGACCATGATTGGGTTTACTAAAGAAGACAAGTAAAAACAAAATTTTAAGATGATCGTCATGAGAGTTAACAGAATAGTTTTTCAATTTTAAACACAGATAAAAATTAACATACGCGTATATCACATTTCCTACGATAAATTATTGTGTCTAGAAAGAATTTGCGCGTGTTTGGATTATAACTAAATATCATACCAGGCAAAGTACTTTTTGCCTTCATATGTGCCATCCATGGTTCCCTCTAAAATAGCGTTGTAAGTGAAATTAATTAAACTGATGCAGATAAATTTAGTATGAATTATCATTATCAGTGTAGCAATAGGCTTCCTGGCTACTCCGCAGTAAACTTACTTGGTTTGCGTAACTCGATGCCGAGATAATTTCCATGCAGGGGTTCAACATAACCGATAAATCTGATAATTCCAATGTCGCTGTTGACGTATGCACTCATTCCCTGTACGATGAAATACAATTTCTAATTTAGAAAATTACCAATGCAGCTGAAATTGACCATAATAACTCACCGTTGTGACAGTAATACTGGAAGAGTTAGGGTCAGATTTGCCTAAAGAATTGTTGGTATTGGTTTTGAGCTTTAGATTCATTGCTATCGCTTTTTCATCACTCTCTCTTTTGATTTTACTATTTCTAAGCACTGTATCAACGCTGTCACTTATACTTGATTTCGAAGCAGAAACATCCCTGTCACAGACATAGTGGATAAAAAAATTCTTAAATTATCGATTAAAATAGGGTTATAGGTTGCATATTGATAATTTTAATCCAATATGAAAACATAGCGTTCTTTGTTAGGTTTTAAATTCCCTAGCTGATAATTTTATAGTACACCATAGAATCAACTAATTTAACTTGTGATAAAAAATTTATTGGAACAGCTTGCAAGAATTGAAATGTCCTGAAATCAGTTTTACATGCCATCTAAATTCGATTCCAATAACCTCGAGCGTAAAAATTTCTAATGAATGCTTGATTTAAAATTACAGTATATTGTATACTTTTCACGTAATATGTACAGTTTCGTTTTAAAGTAAGTACAAAATGAGTAAGGTAAAATCAAAAGGTTGTCGTTTTGTCAAATACTGCTATGTTTTAACATAATTACATAGTATCAAAGTTCAGTCTTTTAGTCAACAATTTCGTAGTCATGAAATCAAATGCACTGATTGATATACGGGTGAAAAATGAGATAAAGGTAGGTATACCTATTTTTATTCTCATCTGGCAAGTTAGCATTTTTAATTAATCGGGCTTTTTCAGCTTGAGCAGCTTGTAAGTCAGATTCTTTCTGTAATTTCGCTGCGTAGTAGTAATTTAAATCCCTAAATTATAGATACACCGATTAATAAGTTAATACATGCTAATCTAGATATCCTCTAAATTATTCATATTTAGTAAAAATACCCAAAATGAAAGCAGTAGGAATAATGATGCTATCGACATACTTCATAACTTTAGATGGTGGAAGAAAGACGCCATGGCGGGGCTTACAAGTAAAGTAGCGAACGCCAGCCGTCGAACCATCGTTCTTACCTAGCTCTTCATCAAGTTCAATCCCAATCCAGGTACTATTCAATTTAATTTCAATTTCCAATATCAGTATTTTAATAAATATTCATGAAGTAAATCAGTTAAGAAGATCAATAAGATTTAATTATCTAATGATTGACCAGCAATCGCAATATTGAGAATTTACTCACCCACTAGCAAATTTAGTTTTTCCTACAAAACGAACTACTCCTGGTTTATCATCGGACGCAATGACTCGGTCTCCTATCTAAAATGGCAGAATAGAAATGCTTATGACAGTCTATATCCTAATTATACAATCTTATTTTGAATGTCTTATCTCATATTTCTAGAACTTATTCTATTCTACAGTAAATGAGTGGATTGTAAAGTCGCATTACCCTAATTTTTGATGATTCATATTTCAGTTGTAAAAGGTCTAATACGCTAATTTCGTCAGGATTGGATTGTGATTGCGAAGAATCACTTGCACTTTCGAAAATATTCTTTATCTCCGAAGGGTTAGGTATAAGATCGGAAAACTGATTGCTACCACTAGTTGTATGGTCCGTTACTTTCTGTACTCTGGACGCATTTACCAAAATACCTAAATTACAACAAATTGACGAGTGCCTTGTTGATCTTAGAATATATTTACATATTCATTCACATCTTACCATGCTTAGGTTTGCAACTAAAGTAAGTTACTCCATCTACTGTACCATCGTTTTTACCGATAGGTTCATCTAATTTTATACCAGCCCATATTCCATCGGCAAATTCTGTCCTCCCAAAATAGCATAACTTGCCGACCTTAGTTGATATTAGCATCATTTTAGCCAAAAGTGGTGTGAAATATAGTGTAAAAAATTCATAGCTTAAAGATTTTAACGCAGTAGCTCTTCATATGAAGATATTTTGGAAAATTTGAAAATTAAGCTCACTTTGCTACCACTACGAACAGTATCTCCAGGCTTGAAATCGAAGCTCAAAATAGTTTCCTTTAATGACTAAAAGTGTATATACATAACATAGAAATTCTAGATATGCTGTAGATTTTTGATATCAAGAATGGTGCAATAACATTTAGGACGTACAAGTACGCAAGTATTATTAATAGTATCATAAATTTAAATTAATAAACTTGACTAGTATCCAGCCAAAAAGCATATTATACGTATATTGGTAAATTAATTTCTTGTTTTTATATCCTACAAATTTATATTTAAATGCTAATACGTTTGCGAGCTCAAATAGAACACCGAATTTGCAAATACCAGGAATAATTAAGAATCGTTAAATTCATTTAACTGCTGCGGTTTTTTAAATTTTCCAAGATCTAGATATAAAACTGACGTATTAATCTATTTTAATTAATTGTAAACCTTTTTATCTGACGATCTACGATCACCACTTGATCTTGATTTACGATTCCGATCAATCTTATCCTTAGAACTCCTCTGCAATTAAAATGAGTAAAGATAAATTTACCTTTGAGTATTAGTTTGTATAAAAGGAAAACATGAAATTTATTTCATATTTTTGCATTAATTATTGTATGTTTTATGTAAAGCTATTTTTTTAATGTATAACAATGAGGTAAAGAATTTATTGTATGCATCATTTTATGTCATTCATATTTGCAAAAGCGTTATGTCATAGGATTATGACATTGTAAATACCTTACTGCTGGATAGATTGTCGTCGATTTTACTAGTAAGACCTTTGCTACTTTCACGCTTCTGTGATGTATGTGCATTTAATTTATATGTTAGCATCTTTAATGTGATTTATACTAATGGCCTCAGCACTTCATTAAAAGGAATACGCTTAATATATTCTAAGTGCACAATAATTTGCTATTTAGAATGTGCTTTCCTACCTTATTATTGGATGTGTTATCTTCACCTTTGCCAGCATGGGTTTTGCTACTTTCTTGCTTCTGTAATATGTACGTTTAATTTTTATATTGATATTTCTAATATGATTTATGTTAATGTTTAGTGACTTTGGTATGTTATTTGAAGAAACACACTCATTATACACGTATACTGAGTGAATAATAATTTGTTATTTGGAACGTGTTTTTCTACCTTATTGCTGGTTGCGTTATCTTCCCCTTTGCTGGTGTGGGTTTTGCTACTTTCATGTTTCTGTGATATGTTCATTTAATTTGCATATTAACATTTTCTAACGATATATACTAATTTTTACTAGACGATTTCGGTACATTATTAAAAGGAAGGTTTAAATAAAAGGTTCTCTAGACGATTTCAGTACATTATTAAAAAGGAAGGCACTCCATATATACTCGGTGTGTAATAATGTATTATTTAGGTTATGCTTTCCTACCTTACTGCTGGATATGATGTCTTCCCCATTACTGATATGAGTTTTACTACTTTCATGTTTCTGTAATAGATACATTTTTCATCCATAATTTTTAATATTTACATACTTGCATCTCTTTGATTAAACTGGATAATTTTTAAAACTCCTTAGTTTGTTATTCAACAACATTTATCCAATGTATAATACTGTAATTTACTATTTATCATACAAAAATAATTACCTTGCTACTAGATGTATTATCTTCTGCTTTACTAACTTGAGTTTTGCTACCTTCATGTTTCTGCAGTAGAGAGCGTTTAACACATGTCTTATGTTACTAAGATTGGTGACTTATACATGTTGTTCAACCTATTATCTAGCGTTATATATTTAATTTATAGCATAGAAATTGATAAATTGTTTAGAAGATACCCTTTCCACCTTATTGCTGGATAGACTGTCGTCTCCTCCGCTAGTATGAGGTTTACTACTTTCATGTTTCTGAAGTAGGTATGCATAATAGATGTTTTATTTTACTAAGTTTGACGGCTTATAAATACTGTTCAATTTATTGCCTAGCAGTGCATACTGAATATATAGTATAGCAATTGCTTTACTACTCAGTACATATCTTATCAACCTTATTACTGGATATGCTGTCTTCTTCTTTGCTAGTACGGGTTTTGTTACTATCGCGTTTCTGAAAGATAAGTGTCTAGTTAATATTCTTAAGGGTACACTAGCTAACTCTAGCATACAGTAACTCATCAGAATCTAATATATATTACTAGACTTTGATAGTTTTAAAACTTTTAATAGCAGTTACTTAGTCGTATACTCATGCAGATATACGTATATCATGCAATATGCTATTAATTTATGTCCTATATATCCGAATTACATTATGACTTGATTCCGTATCTTCTTCTTTACTGGCGTGAGCTCTACTACTTTCACGTTTCTATCATGGTTCAAGATAGTAAAAATTCAGTATTCTATTAAATGTTTAGAAATATAAAATCTGAAGTTATCAGAAATTCATATATTAAGCGATCTATCGAGGTGATATTGAAGCCATGCCACATTTTTGATATAATATGGCGAACATTTCATCATAAATGTCTCATACATTTCGGTGTACTGTCGTTATTAATTAATAATATTAACTTGTAATTACAGTCTACGAAATGGTTCAAAGTAATGTTAAAGTAATTTCGTTATTTAATTAATCGACATTTAATATTTTCTACTTATCAATATGATAGTAGAAAAGCAGTAGTAAAAATTTCGCTTAGGATTAATTAAATCCAACCATTCGAGAAGCAACATTATAAATATTAAATTTTAGATTTTGTTACTTAAGAGCAATATCGAAGGTAATAAGCATTAAAATTTCCTATCAACAATTTTTAAACTAGGAGCTGTGTGATAAAATTAGTTGCAGTTTAATTAAATTCGATCATTCAAGGTATCATTATTAAAATACTTTATCTGCAGGTTATTGTAAACTGGGGTGGCTTTAAAGAATTTACTTGAAACTGGATTGGATTCAATTATTTGAGGAAAGAAATTGAAATAGATCTAGCCATTATTATAAATTAAGAGATTCTACCGAAGGAATGGGACAGCATTTGATCGAATTTATTTAGAGATAGACTTTTGATATCCTATTTAGCGATTTTCTAAACTAAGAACTGATATGAAGAAATCAGCCTATAAATACTATTCCAATTTTTGTTTATAATATCTTAAATTAAGAAATTAATGAAGTTAATAGCTAAGAATAGAAGACCTACTTTAACTTTACGTTCTATTCCCGAATCAGATGGAGAGTCATCCTGGCTACTATCAAAATTCTATTGAATTTCGAATCACAGTATTCAGTAATTGAATAAAGGTTGTGTAGTTTTAGCCGTAAGGACTCTATTGGGCTAGTTATATCAAGAAATTTAAATTTTAGTAGAAAATAAATTCCTTTCCTGACCTTAACGAATGACATGGATCTAATTTTATCGACAACCGACTTCTTTCTCTATACAAATATAAATTAAAATCGCATATCTATGACTAATTCAGTTCTATCATGGTGACGCAATTCATATTTATGCCATTAAAGGTATATTATAAATAGGCTATGTATGATTAAGCATTACAATTTAGGGTATTCTTACATCACTTTGATCTAGTGAATTCAATCTCCTCAATGACTGCTTTGATTTTTCTCTTTTAGTAACCTTATATTCAGATGACGACTGGACCTGTCATGAAATCATAGTTAGGAAGTATATTAAACTAATATAAAAGAATATTCCATTACTATTAATATTTACGGTATGGTATTATAAATTAAAAAAACTGGTTTACAAGCCAAATTTTATAAGCATAAAGATATATTTCTCTGCGCTCAAGATTTAAGATTTGAACATTTTCAGGCCAAATTGAATGGTAGCAAGATATGTGGTGCATCTATCTATCATTGCAGTCTAAAGTTTGCGTACTTCCAGATTAGATTATACAACAGTTAAATGCTTAAGAAAAATCGAAAGATTGAAGCTCTTTCAGGCAAATTTTGCGATAGAAAAGAGTATTTCTTTAATATTGAAGGTTAAGGTTTGAATACTTTCGAGCTAGATTTTGCGAAAGTAATAATTTATGAAATATCGAAAGATTGAAGTTCTTCAAGCCAATTTTGGCGACGGTAATTGTATTTTTCAGCTATTGAAGCCAAAGATTTGAATACTTTCGAGCTATATTTTGCTGTCGTAAAATATTTACACGATATCGAAAGATTGAAGTCCTTAAAGCCTACGAATTGATGCGTCTAAATTAGATTTAAGACAGTAAAATATTTATACGAAATCGAATGACTAAAGTCCTTCAAGCCAATTTGGTGATAGTAAAGAGTATTTTTCTACCATTCAAATATAAGATTTAAATACTTCCGAGCTAAATTTTACGGTAGAAAATGTTTATGCAAAATCGAAAGATCGAAGTTCTTTAAGCCAATTTTGGGAACAGTGGAAAGTATTTTTCAACTATTGAAGCCTAAGATTTGAGTATTTTTAGACAAAGTGTGGCAATGGTAAAGCAATAAGATATGGTATCAAAATTTATAGCCTAAACTCTCTTAATGTAAGTTTTAATGACGAGCTAAAAGCAGTTTTACTGTATTAAAGTCTAATAAATAAGCTTCGCCAAGCCAAGTTGAACGATGCCGAAAAAGTTTCTTATAATGTTACGGCCTTAGAGTTTTAACTCCTGGAATTCTGGTTTAATGACAGCTAAA
Source organism: Trichoplax adhaerens (assembly GCF_000150275.1). Lineage (NCBI taxonomy): Eukaryota > Metazoa > Placozoa > Uniplacotomia > Trichoplacea > Trichoplacidae > Trichoplax > Trichoplax adhaerens. Next base: position 4,879,424 of record NW_002060944.1, on the reverse strand, counting down.
CATTTTTCTACACTTTCAAAGTCTAAGATTTGATTTATTTTTAGTTTAGCTCATTAAAATCAGGCTTGATCACCACTAAAAGTAGTTCTACATTCCAAAAGTTAAGATTTGAACTTCTTCGAACCAAAGTTTCTGGGTAGTATTTTTTAGCTCTCAAAGGTTAGAATTTAAGCTCACAAAAGCCAGGAATAATGGTAGCTAAAGTATGTTTATGCATTTTCAAGCTAAGATTTGAGCTCCTTTATGCCAAAACTAGATGACAGCATTATTAAGCTATCAAAGTTCAGTATTTAAGCTCGTTAGAGCCCAAGTTTGCGACCATATAGCGCATCTTTTACGTAAAAACTACCATGTAATTCTTTCAAGTAAGGATTATCAGCATCGAAAATCATTTGTATAATATCAAAGTCCAAGATGTAATCCATTTGAATCAAGTTTAGTGAGAGTAAAATATGTTTGAATACGATCTTAGGTTAAGGCTTGAATTCAACTCACGGTTTCGTTAGATTTATTCTTACTGCTTTCACTAAGAGATAGATCAGTTAAAATCTATAGGAAAAGATCATCAAATAGATTCAATGTTCCCATTCGTTGTATTGAAATTTTACTCTACTTTAATTCTTTTATTGAAGCATCAATAAGTAATAAAGTGATCGAGAATAGACATTTTCTTACGTCATCATCAAGTGAATTCATTTCGTGCATTTTTTCGATCGTTCTGATTGATTTGCTTTCTTTCTGGAGTATTTCACTCGATATCTGTAATGGATATTAACATATTAATCGTAATATTGAATTCTATAGGATTCTGAATGATTGCATTACATTGATCTAATCGATATGGATAGGAAATTTATTACTATAGATCTCTTTTTTCTTACTCTATGAAAATTTTATCTTATGATTTAGTCTTGGAATGCAAATCTAAACGTCTTACATCGTTTTGAGTTAAAGACTTAATTCCTTTGCTAAAATCAGTAGTTCTATCCCTATGAGTTTCCTGCAGCAATAGATTGATAATGAAAGCAGTTACTTTGTGGCTAGATCTTTCATCACAAGCTAGCACGTATATAATTAGTAGAATAGGTATGAAAAAACCATGAGGAAAAATTAGATAATTCATTTGTACCTCATCTTGATTATGAAAAGAATAAATTCTGTCAACTGTATCACTAATTTTCTTATTACTACCGTTAGGAGGCAACTTGGACGATATCTACAAAATTATGAAAAGGAGATTGAGGCAATTTCTGTCATCATGTTCAAAATTGATTAGAACACTCCAGCTACGGCATCCAATTGATTAAACGTGTATGAAGCGAATAAACTCAGCATACCCCATTTTGCTCTGATGAATCCATTTTTTCGACAGTATCTCTAGACTTTGTTCTGCTACCCTTGGGCGATACCTGAAGAATGGAAATTAAATATTAAATGATTAATAGGAAATAGTTCTTGGAAGTATTTTCTATCATTCACCTGAAAGTGAAACTATTTATAACCAATGTAGCTCAACTGAGATGACTAGAAATTAAATTAAATGTGAAAATGCCAACCTAAATCTACTTACATCGTCTTGATTTAATGAATCGCCTTTCTTACTGCCGTCTCTAGATTTGTTTTTTTTACTCTCTCTGGGTGAAGCCTATTGAGAAAGATATTAAATTATTTCAATGCTTTTCATCGTTTACCGTACCAATAATTTATTATGGTACTTCTAAAGCAATTTAGACGTGAAAGTTAGCTTTTACACGAACCCCCTCTTGATCTAATGAATCGATTTTCCTAGTAATATCTTTAGATTTATTTTTCTTAATATCTTTAGGGAATATCTGAAGAGAAGAAATTAATTAGGCTATCAAATACATGTTCTGTAGCGATATTTAATTCAAGCTTTTATATGTAATTTTGGTATTGACCTCATCTTGATCTAATAAATCGATTTTCTTAACGCTATCTTTAGACTTATTCTTTTTACCATCCTTATGCGATACCTAAGATAGGAAATTAAATTAAATACGAAATAGAATTCAAAAATTTTTTGTCCTTTTCTATTTGCATACAAGCACTAATAAATCAAATTAATGTGAGAATAAGCGAGTAATTTATTCCTACCTCATCTTCATCTAATGAATTAATTTTCTTGTTGCTGTCCCTAGATTTACTTTTTTTACCGTCCTTGGTTGTCTAAAGAGCAAAATTGAGTATTATATTTAAACAATAATAAGATATAAATTTCTGGACAGTGCATAAATTATAAAAATATCGCATACATGGATAACTATAATTAAGACATAGTCATAAATATTTATTATATTAAAAGGTACTATATATGATCATAAATTTATAATAAATTATCTAAGCAATTGTATAATTGTAACCTGTATAACACAACAATATACCATTTAATGATTTCCTATCTTTAAGCATCTATATTCAATTTTAGTATGATTAGAATTGTTAAGTATTATATCAACCTCGTCCTGCTCTAATGAATCATTTTTCTTAACATCTTTTCTCAATTTACTTTTTTTAATGTCTCTAGGTGATGAATGCTATCGAAATACTGTATTATGTAATATAAAGCAGATGCAGAGTAGTACTACATTATTTTTACTTTTTGTGATAGTTTAAAAATTTTTATTGAATTTCAATTCAGTAAAAACATACGTAAGTGTAGTTTAAATGAAAACATAAATGATCATTTCTTCTCTAAGATTTAGTTTCTGTTGTCTACCTTTCCATATCAATTTAGAAGCTATACTGTCTTATTATTTATGTTTTCAATAATACGAAGTAGACAGTAATAGAAGAGCTATCTAAAAGTATCATACTTTTCACATCAATGTGGAAAAGTTTTGTAACATTATTAGCTATGGATGGTAAATTAGCTGTATCACTTTTGTTCTCATTTTTCTACATTAGCGAAAGATATAAAATAAATGAATAAATAGAAATGTAAATAAAGAAAATAGGATAGTTTACTTATTCAACTATCAACGTTAAGAACAAGCATACTTACCAGATTTTTCAAATGTAAATAGTGAATTTATCACAATTATAACCGATTATAGTTTATTACAAGTAACACAGTGGCTTTCTAGCCTTAAATTTTCTTAAATTCGATTGAATTCTTACCTTAACGTGATTAGGCGATATAATGTGATTAATTCCATTTAATTTTTCTGTCTGATCTCGGCTATTATTCGAGTTGGGCAAAATCTGAGGAATTATTATTCAATGTCCAGATCAGTAGCATAATGAGAACTTTTATGAAAAATTTTATGGAACAAATTAACGCTTAATACTCAAATGGATTTATAAATAGGTTGACTGCCTTAATGAATATAAAAAGTATTACAACCTTCTCTTGATATTCATTCTTCTTAACTTCCTTATTCATATCCGTTTTCAACACCTGTTTACAGAATATTAAAGATTAGAATTATATAAGTCTTATATTGCTCGTTCAGTGGTATAGTCATTAGTCGATAGTTTCATTTTTATATAGCATCTTGGTTTAGTCCTATTTATGACTTGAAAAACAATTAAGTATCTAGTAGTGCTCCAATAACTTTTTTATCTACATATCATTAACTTGACCTGAGTTGTCAATGGAGAAAATACTTTATTAATTTTTTGCTGCTCACGTTCTTGTGATCGGATTCTATCCCGGATCGTCTTCTATTTTGTTAGAAAAATAAAGAGAGATCAATTAGCCTTAATATTAAGCGAGAACAAGACAAATCGAAATATACCGTTAGATCATCTAATAAATCTGTAAGTAAATGAGCTAAGGTCGTCTATTATGATGTAGCTTTAACGGCTTTATCATCCTAGATCCCTTAACACTTGTTATTATTACCATTTTCGCAATATCATTTCCACATTGCAGCATTTCTTGAATGTCTTTAGCGATAATGACAGCTTCAGCCTGTGAACCTAATGCGACCACTAGTTGGCATCCATAAAAATAAATAGAGCAAGTGTTATTTTCCGCTCAGTTTATAAAAAGTTATTCTGAGCTTTCTCTTACCATCAGGTACAACTTCCAATGCTGAACGATTTAAATTATTGGTTATGTTAGGATTAGCACCATGACCTAACTGTGTTATAAACGTAAGATAGAAAAGGGTAAGGGCAATGTCTACATTTATTAGAATAATTGGATGAGATATATTATTTTATCTGTTTTTGAGCATATATTTCGTTATTAAATTCAGTAAATGAAATTTAGCCATGAAAGGATAGATATTTTACCAGGGCTATCACTGCACCCCTGCATAAATTGTTAGCGGCAATATGAAGAGAGGTACCATCGTCAAAGCTCGAGCATTTAGCATTTATTTCTATAGAAATATTAGTAATAGACATAAATCATCAAAGTTACGTAAAAATTGCATTTAGCAACAGGATATTTCATGCCGGAGCGAGTAAAATTAGTTACAGGGTAATGTATATCGAGAATATTAGGTAGTAATGCCGTAATTGGCCAGATTGAATATAATTAAGCTAACCTGAAGAAGTTAGCGTCTTCGCTAATACATTGATTACGTTTGAGCAATTAAAGAATGATGCATAATGTAACGGTGTCATATCGGTCCATCGGCTTCGAGCTGTAACATCTGCTCCCTATTGATATTATCGGTATGATTATAAAATAAAATATTTGGTGATTAGCACGTTTATCCTGAAATTTTGGGTACAAGAGTGATAGCCATGTTTAGCCATAGCGTATAAGACTGCTCTTGTCCATCACGGAGTCAATCTAGAGGTAGTCATTTACAAAGACTCTTATTTTACCTTAGTTATAAGATCAGTTATGATCTTTGACGCAATATTTTCGTCCCCAATATGATCTAGTTCAAATAGAATATTTCATTCATAGGTTAGATATGCAGATTGCTTAATAATTGTAATAATGGCAATCAAGTACTGCAGCTAGGTAGCTGTAAGTATAGATCTAATGTTAAGTATACTTGCTCCGGCTTTACAGGCGTAATGTAATAAAGTTAAATCAGTTAGTCCGTCTCGATCGTTAATATTTGCGCCACGTTGGAAAATCTTTATGTTTTCAATTATATAGTAAATTAGTTAAGAAATTACATATACATGTAGCTATAATAACACGCTATCATAATCATTAAGACTGTATTTGCATTCGTGCTAAATATGAATTAATATTGGTCTTAGATCAGGTCTTTCGAGTAACCTAGTTTTAGATCTGTAGATTATAATGTACGATTATGAATGCATCTCTTTAAGAACGCAGTTTCCTGAAATCTTTTTACTGATATATTTTAGAGTATAAATGATAGCTGTTTAATAATGTATATAAAAATTACTGACAAGAATAGGGTGTTGCATTTACTTTATTATAGCTAATATGTCTAATTAATGCTGCAGAAGTTTATCCCATAAGATGTACTTACAAGATTCAGGATAATTGAAATATTTTGCTGCACCGAAGAAGTCCATATACGTAAAATAGCAAATAGCTCAGATATTGTTGTCTTGGAGCTAGAAGTAGAACCCAGAAAAGTTTTATCAGAATTTTCTGAATGGTTAGCTATTCGCTATCTACGTAAAGTTACCCATGTAAGAATCGATAATTGTCCTATGCTTACCTCTTTAACCTCTCCATGCATTTCGCACAGTCGAAGTTAAAGCGCGTCACTCCAGAACTTTTGCACTATATCGATAATTATTGAAGTACTTAGGATTAGTAGCAGAGAATCTGCTCTAAATTCTTGTAGAATTAAGATATTGAAGCATGAAACTTACTAATGAACAGACAGGCAAGGGAGATAGATTGTGAACGGTTGGTTTGTCATTTTTAGGCTTTAATTCCGGCATCCTAACACCACTTACCTATATCAGTGGCTGAATCTATCAGATTTTCGAGGTTGATTAACTACAAGTATGAAATAATGCACTACGTAAGGTAAAGAATATTTATGATGAACTAATGATGCATTAATTACAATCATAAGTTTTTATAGGATGGTAATTCATTAATTTTTCATCAATTATAAGAAACTTTCTAGGAAAGTAACATATCCATTAGTTTTTAATGTTGATCATGGCATATATAGCTATTCTAGAGATTTATGCTACTGTAAATAGATTAATCATAATAATAATTAATCGATACTTAAAGAAATGAATGAAAAGATGATTATAAATATCAATCCCTACAGTTATTCTTGTAAACCTGATGTTGAGAACTGGCATAAGATTTTATATTAATTTTAACTTAAATTGTCACGGAAGCCTGTCAATTTACGATATAATATAGATTCTCAAAGCGTGACTGGAATAAGTTATAAAGTGGTCTAGCGTCAATTCAAATTATTATAACTTAATCAGATCATCATGGCATGGTCAGCGACATTGTACAATAAGTATCTTTATAGTTTGTAAATTTTTCTTGATGTATGGTTCGCTGAAATCAAATATGCTGAACTATGAGGCTACTTGATAGAGGAGTAATTATGAAGGCATAAATCTGGTAGAGATCAAGATCTATCCTGTAAGAAGAAATAGGTGGAAGATTCACAAATTTTTGTGGAATTTATATTAGGAAAGTCCAGATGTGCTGATTCTCGGAACTACCATACCTCACGTAGAGGAATTGTTATAACTTTATTCGATAATCAAGTTATATACTGAGTAAAATTATGACAAAATTTAATCTTAATGTAGTTTCAAGAATTGGTAATGGTAACGAAGATTGTAGTTACGAAACTTTGATGAATGATAGTAAATGGAAGGATCAAATCTAGAGTAAAGCCCGAGCATAATAAGAACCAACACACTATTACAGAGGGTTGAAAAATCAAAAGATTGATCGTTCCGTAATTTTAGACCGTAGAATTATTAAAAAAATACGAAAATCTTGATTCGATCGTTTCGTAATTTTAGACCGTAAAATCATCAATTAACAATAAAAGTCTTAAGAATAGAGCATGTAATCTAAAGACTTATGGCGAGACTTGTCAAAGTTACAGAATAAAGAGAGAGAAAAGGATGTATGAAATGTTTGGATATGACTGTTAAGAAATAAAGAATTAAAATATTAACCTGTCGGCAATTGATAACGGTTCCTGATCATGATAAAATGACAACTGCTGATTTTTGAAATATCGCATTATAATATAGCTATAAATTAACGTTGTTAAATCAATAAGAAGCAAAACTGTGAATGTAAAGTGCAAGCTTATGTACTCTTCAATTGTTTAATAGATAAAAAAAGATATCATATTTTTCATGCCAATGGTTAAATTTACAGTAAAAAAATGAAGCCTAAGATGCGTGCCAGGGATTAATAAATTGTTATTGATGGAATAATAGCAATGCCATTAGTTAGTAAGATAGACTATCACTTAAAAATCTGAATTATTTTAATTCTAGAAAGAATATGGTTAAGACTTTGCAAAGTCGAAGGTAAGATGAAGAGGCGATAAGTTATCACCTGATAAAGCCAATAGAAAAGCGAATAATAATATACCAAAATATCAGAAGAAGAGATTGCCCTTGGATCTATGAGATAGTAGCATGATTTGAAAGCTAAAATAATAATCTAATCATTGAATATGATAACTTGATAATTGATAATGTGGTGCCTCGAAAGGCCACAGCGATAGGATCATTAAGTTATTGGGAAAAGGGTGTAAGTTATAGAATACGTACTGCGTCGCTGTAATTACCGGTAAGCCTTAATTTAAGCTGATATGGACTAGAATAATGAATAATTTTCTATTTTAATCATTTCAGCTATGAAAAGCAAACTATACTTGTATCTTAAATGTGAATTTGATTTTTGTGGTTATTCGTTATCAATAACAGTTGAAACGAATAGAGTTTGCATATAACTGGTAATAATTCCATGCAGAGTAACTCTGTTAAAGAGAATTATACAGGATATTAAGTTACAAAAATTTGAACTAAAGCATTCTACTATGATCAGTTTTGTTTTCTACAAGCATTATTAAGAAACGATGAAAGTTAGTAAAATTATCACAGACTTTGTATGTGGATAGATTTCGTTCGATTCGTTGATTTAGTGCTAAGATGATTTCCGTATAGACTACTTTACTGGAGTCCATTGCTCATTGATATATTTTCAATTGATTTGATATTGCTATCTAGGAACAACGGACATGATTTAAATTATCTAAATGAAATTATCATATTATCGACTAATTGAGATACATCAAGACTTATTTTTAAATTAAGATAATCAAAATTGTGATAGCAATAGGATGACCGATAGAATTTATGACATATATGAAGCATCAATTTGTTGAGTTTTAATTCAAGGAATGATTCTTGAAATAGGACACGGATATAAGAACACTGGTATTAAATGGATGTGAATACATCGATCGGTGCAATTAGTGGTCAGATAATGAAATCGCTGTGTGAGAACATAAATAAAATAGGTTGCGATGTACGTGAGCTTCGATTTCAATTGTTGGTTTGATTTAAAGCCCCTATAAGTAGCTACGCAACTATTATGAATTTTGATTTTATTCTAGTTACGTTGAGAAACGATAAAGAATAGAATAGTTGCCGATATAAATGGGGCCATATTATACCGATCGGTTCGATTGGAGGAATTTATTCTAGATTGATTTCTTGTTGATATAATTTGAAGACATTCTATTAGAAAACGTCTTTGCTTTCAATAACTGATTAATTAATTGACGACATATTAAATCCATCATGTTGTTTTGTTCCACATTATAGGGATAGACAACAACAATTCAAGTTGAAATAATAGAATCAATAGCTCTGTAGCACAATATAGGAAGATTAAGTATAGTTAGTTATAGCTATTTGTTTCTCTGCCTCTAGGATAACTCGATGGTCGAACATCAACAAAATAACGATAGACAGATATAATTTATATTATAGCAGCCAAAATTGAAAATAATTGCTGTAGTTATTGACGTAGTACTTCGTAGAAATGAAATAAGTCATGCGTTTAGTAATATTAGCAACTACTTAACTGTTTGATTTGAAAGAAGAATTAATTGCTTGTATAAAAGAATGACCAAATGTGTCCAGTTCGGTTGTTAGTATAGAAAGATAGGCGTTAATTTCAATTTTCAAACCAGTACAACCCAATTTCAGTTGGAAAGCAATTGAAGTAGTGTGGTCTTTTCCTGATTGTCCATAACGGAAAAATTCACATTGACTTGCAATAGGAAAATACTATTCGAGAATGCCCATACAACTGCCAATAAAGTAATTCCAGCATTGAAAAACCAATCTGAATTTACGTCAGTCATGATATTACAATATATACTAATATGAATACATGTAGTACTATATTTGTACTCCATCGACAATCCATCATTATTTTGGTTGTCAATAACGATGCTTTGTCAATAATATCAATTATTTTTCATCACGAGATCGTGATAACAATAAACTGATGATTGACTATAACAAAGCTGCCATGGACGCTATAATGCACACGTCATGATATGGCATATCAAGTAAAATGTCTATCAATTATTAACTTCATAATAACGTGAAATTTAAAAACAATCATGCTGTTAATCAGCTTGTTAATATCTCTAGCTTGGACTTAAAATATCATATGCTAAAAGCGATAAGAATGAAAAAATGGATTCTGGGAATCAAGTAGCAATTATCTACTCGCACTAGATAATTAAAGTGTATTATTAGATAGATGGTAATTTTATGCTTCTGGTTAAGATAAAGTTAAATCTAGATAGAACTATAATCATAAATGATCATCGGTGTATGGATTTGTCATATCTTGCATGATAATATCAGAAGAAATTTAAAGGTTGAGTGATATTGGCATGATTCAACCAGTCACATTAGATTGTATTAGCAATTTGTGGTGATATTGTAAAGGATAGGTAATATAGAAAGTAAGCAACTGTATATAAATAATACTTTGAATACAGTCTTGTTACTAGTGTTCTAGAATTTTTTCGGCTCTTTTGTTTTAATCTTGATCATAGATCATGGTAAATATGAGTCCAGGAAAGATAAGATTGATTTGATTAAAATTTTGGTATATGGGTATGTAATGTAACTTAGTATTGTGATTGTAGACTGTTAGCAGTGTTTAGTACAATGTACGGTAGCGTAAGTTCTATATTTATCCTAAGAGATATTTGGTAGCCATAACTATAGACTGTAGTGGTATAGACTCTATGCTAGAGTACAGATGACTATATACAGTAAGGTGATGAGTTACTAATAAGGTTATAGGTAAAAATAGAACCGTAAATCTATATTAGGATATGGTTAATTCATTGTACTTTGACTGGAGTGAATTATGTCTACATAAATACTGTAGTCGTATCCATATCGGATTAATGATGGTCCGCAGTAGAATAGTGTTACTAAGAATAATTTAACTATGTGTAAAAGAAGGTAAAAGGTTGCAATGCGGATTGTAGCTGCGAATGCTACGAAAAGTATAAAAGCATGGAACTTTAGATTATTCTGTTTAGTTCGTTCTAGAAGTCTTTAGTAGTAGTATTCGGCTAGAGTAGAGCTGTGAGTAGTAAATCTTTGTATAAGATTCAATAAAGCCCTTATTTTTCTAAAATTTGGAATTTCGTGATCGGTATATATCACAGGGTAGAGTATCAGATAGAACCTTTATCCAGAGTGCTGCTAAATGTGTTTCTAGCATCTTGCATTATAATATCAGAAGACATCTAAAGATTGAGCGATTCTATTATTATATAATAGATCTTACTATATAATGTTGATATCCATGACGATTTGGTATCGCGTATGTATGATGAAATAAAATATATGAAAACTGTATATATATAAAGATACTAGCTGAAAACTATCGTGCTACCTTTGGAGCTTGCTAAAATAATTAGCTAAGACTATGGTAAGTAGCAATGTGATTGATTTGATTTAATCTTCCTAGTAAAAGATATTGGTGCTTAGACTATCTAAACGAATTACTAGATGTCATAGTAAGATTTTGCATCACTTAAGTATGATGAAATGGAAAATAAGCAACTATATGTAAAGATATCATTTGCAAGAAATCGTGCCTATATTGAAGCTTGTTGAGATCGTTAGCTTTTGTTAAGACTATAGTAAGTACCAAAATGATTGATTTAATTTTGATCTATTAGCGCGTAATATTGGTATTGAGGTTAGGGGAACTAATTACTAAATATTGTAATAATTTTCTATCAGAAAAGAAATCCCATTGAAGTAAACAAGCTTAGTCTTACGCATAAAAATTTTGTATTGTATTATAATTTCATATGAAAAATTTATAATCACGATATCTCATAGTAAAGAATACTAAGTAGCGTTAGTCGTATTTCAGACTGAATAGAATTATGTCGTGGCCATATGAAAGCGAAATATTTGTCAATCTCTACAGCAAATTTAGATATTTCTTTGAAAGCTGTAAGTTTGTTATTAAAGCTTACATACCACTTAAATGTTGCATCAAAATGGTGATAATAAGATAAATTCTTTTGGAATATAATAAAAATTATATACGCAAATATATAGACGAATAGAATAGTTTACATTATACCAAGCGAACTTGATGCGCCGAGCTTAATAAGATTTATACTGAAATAAAAGTCAACGTGACAATCAATAAGCAGCTGTCACAAAACAGCTTTGCAACAAGATAACGCAATATACGATCAATAAGTCAATTCCTTGAACCACGTATCAAGGAACGATATCTGCACTATCACAAACACTTTTGCTCTACTAGCAGACTACACAAAGACTTAAACGCCTTGTATTTTACGTTAAACACTAAGTTGGACAATTCTTCTTTATTTCACGATATACTGCATTTATATACTATTCTTCAATAGTTCATAAGTCATAGTTAATACAATTAACATTAGAATCATTTACTTAATTAGATATTAATTTTAGCTACTGCTCCCTTAATGCAGACAACAGTATTTACGAACATAGACATATAATGACTAATACAGAATAGTCAGATTACGATATGTCCTATCACGGAACATTTCCATGATAATTTACAGTCTACCATAAGTAAATTACAATCACAATGATTCGAACTGTAAGCAGATGATTTGCATTCCCTATTATAACTATTATAATTTCAGTATGTGTATAAGTGTCACTGTCATAAAAAGTCAGTGCTATATTAAAATACAGTATATCCAAATTAGAAGTTAACTAAATAAGGATAGTCTAACAGAATTATCCTAACATAGTTATTTCTACTGTAATACAGTATTTAACACTGTAACAGCAGCCTTATAATCAATCCAATTCAATTTGTAGCGGTTTTATGTCGAATAGGCATTGAAACATTGTATTATATGTTATTCTATCATTTTTATTTTTAACTAATAATTTATGAAATATAGGTAGTAAAATACAATAGTTATGATTTTTTATCGCTAATAAAGATAGGTAAATCTGTTTACTTCCATAAAGTAGATGAATAAAAGTACAAGGTGTTTTTAATTCTGATCATTTATCAGCTTAGCCAAAGTCTAGATAGCTTACAGACTAGTTTCCGATAACATGGATGTCAAACAAAGTAGACACCGCACGTAAAAAATATTTTAAACTTGTCTTGGTTTATAGTCAATTGAGCTAGACAATCTAGGCATTTTAACGAAAACGTCTTGACCTATTTCTTTTGTTAATAGACTGATAAAAAAATGTGTGCTGAAGCGATAAATTTGAATGGTAATAATATGATTAAATGATATTTTATTTAGACTTGAGCACTTGATCGTGAAGCAAGTAACCTAATTTCAATTGTTAGATGCAAAATTTTTGCTAGGTGTAGTTAAACCTATCATGAATGATAAAAGCTGCATCCATACTAATGTAAGGCTGCGGATATGGTTTCATCAATCATAATCTTATGTCTTGGCATGTTTATTGCATTGTCACGGTACGAACCACCGTGAAGAGTAAATGACTAAATTTAGTGATTAACATATATATGGAGATAACTAATAATGACTTACAGTAAGAAATACGGTAGTGATTATTTTATAGTTAACGATCAAGATAAACAATTTAGCCTAGCTGTTCAGTGTTTCCACATTATAAACTGCTTCATGAAAGTTCCTAATTTCGGTATCCATCTTTTTCACACTGTTAGATATATCATTACTTAAAATGTTCTCGTTTAATATTTTCTATAAAGATCATCTGTACTTTGTTTTCATTCTTTTCGATCATTTTCTATTACCTGTTTGACTCCGTATCATATATAATACCAATAAATTCTAGAAAATTGCCAATATAAATGCGGTAGAACGGTATTTGATAAACTATGATTTAGTGAATAACTAGATAGTCTTAAATTAACCCAAAGGTTAAAAATGTCAGCCAGAAGTGAAAGGATACCACATTCATTCGGCAAAGCGGCTTCTATTCGATCATATAATCACTCGCAAGTAATTGTATTCCTAAATCGAATGATTGTGCCTACAAAAGTAAAGATCATGGCTTTTATGGATTGCAATATAACTAATTACCACCGAGTCATTGGAGGTAGTATTATTGTATCTCCCTTCCCTAATACGCTTAAAAGGCTTCCTGTATTATACGTGACTTTCTTTCACGTTGCTAGACAATTGCTTTCATAACGGTGATTTAATAAGTTTGAAATCGCTCTATGAACTAATACATAGCCATGGATTAATCAAAAGCATAAAGGTCATATCTCGAACAGAATAGATTGTAGTAGTCCAATTAGATCAATACCGTTTTGCGATAACAAATCTTGATGGGTAAGAATGATATTTACAAGATTAATTCTAGGTAATCATGGCTAATTTTGGATATAATTTAATAAAAATCATTGCCTTGAATTTATTTAAGGAAACATTATTCTTACAGAAATATAATACTGTCTATCGAGTAAGCTATTATAGTAATAGTAAAAGACTATTACTCGGTCATTACAGAAGAAAAGAGCATATTTTATGCTCTTCACGGCTACTTATGTGTAGTAATAACGAATACTTTAGCAGATTTAGAGTGACATAGCTCATTACTAATCTTATTGATTTTTATTACGATTCTCTAGGAGTAAAGGACTGTATTTAAGAAATTTTTCTGATAGATATGCTTTCTCTTTCTTCTCTTGCTTGGACTTAGCTTCAATTTATAAAAATTTTATAAGCTGCATGTTGTGTGAGATTCTTAGTCAATGAGTAAGAGAAGTTGTCTTGCAATTCCATCAAAGATTGAATAACAATACACAAAACTATTGTATTTTTATTTCTGTTTCATCCACTTCTCTCTATATACCAATATTAAAATTTGAGTTAATATACGAGTACGTGCAATGGCAGTTAGTGTTAGAGATGCTTATTTCAGTTATCCTTTAATGAAATTTTTCTAAGTACATCATTAAATATGAACTACGTCGTGCAAAAATTCTATTCAGTTTCATAGATTTGTTATTCGAGCTAGAAACTTCAAGTACTTAAATATATGAGATAATAAGAAGTTTATTCTTATGATATTTTTATGATATAACGACGGCAGCTTATAAGTCTTTGCAATGATGCAGTATAACTTTAATCATTAATTATTATTGGAATGTTGCTAATACTTTCATTAAAAATAAACAACCGCCCATAAATATTTTTTCTCCGTTAATATTTCATTTTTCTAGCTAAATTTTAGAATTATTTTATTCATCTTATTAGCATCAAAATTATAATCTCCTTTAAGCAGCGGTAAAGCAATTAAAATTTAACATCTGTTCATAAAAATTTTATCCTACTTCATATTTCTTGCTATAGAAGCATATTATATTTAGGAAAAAATTTTAAAATCCATAATATGATATTCTCTGTGATTCATTCATGACAATTATTAATATTTCTTTAAAATTGAATATCTAGAGTAAAATTTAATTTTCTATTCGATATTTCTACTTTTATGTAATAATAAGAAAAGTTTATAAGCTCTAAATTTCTTTAATTTGATATTCTTTCTGAACTAATTGTAAAATATCTTAATATTTTATTAAGAATGAATGACTAGATGTAGTAATACCATTTCAATTTTATATTTCTACTGTTTTGTTATGATCATATAGATTTTTAAGCGGTTTCCATCCTAAAGTATCAAATCTTTATTAGCTAATCATAAGACCTTTCCATATTTTAATAATTTGGACAACTATATATGCAAAGGAAAATTTCAATTAAATTTCATATTTTAGACATGGTCAAAAAATAAAACTGCAAGCTCTAGCCATAGTATAAAATACCGCGTATTATTTTTCATGAAAAAGTTGAGATTTACTAATCAGTCCATTGAATGTACGTATCTGTAATAATCACATTTTATTTGAAGCTCTCCTTTATTCATATAGACAGCAAAATAATGAAGTTGGCGTAGAACAATCTTTAACCAATACTGAAATAGACAACGAAAGTGTAGCACAGATTGGAAATTGATCATATAATCTATTCGTAGAAATCTTATCACAAAATCAGGATTATTTCAATAAATAATACGAGTCTTAAATGTATTTGCTGTAGAAATTTAAAAAATAGTTGTTTGAATTAAAGCAGTTAGTAATTGATCAATCAATCTGCTATACATTATACAGTATATAATAATGAAGAATTGTAAATAATCAATTGTGATTGCCGCAAATAGGTACTGATGTGTTATATGTAAGGGAAGAGAAAATGACTGCAAACAACAAGATCTTTTAGGATTATTAATATATTTTATCATCAAACCAAATAATTGTAACTATAATATTTGATTTTAAAAACAAAATACTGTGGAAAATTTTAACACTGTCCATAATTTTTACGCGAGACAGACTGTTTGTTCCATTTTTAGTAAAAGAAAGATTTTCTAGAATTAAACCAAATCATATCAGCTTTATAAAAATAGGTGATATTCGTTATACATGAGTCATAATAAACATTATCCGGTTTACTATAGAAGAATAGGGATTTTTAAATAGATTGAATATTTTATTAGCTATGACTTTATTTACCATCAATTTTGATCTGATTGATATGGACTAGATCTATTTCAAATTAATCTGTAAATTCATTCAATTCCATATTTATTTCGATAATATAATCTACGATGTCGATAGAAGAGGTAATTATTTCAGGCTAGAAAATATTAACTATATTGCCATTCAGGTAAATAACTACTATCAGATTGTATAAGAATGATAACTTGATAAGGCTTTAAGAGTCTAACCAATTTTGAACACAAAGTTGTTCTATTTAAAAGTTCTGCTTTTGTCTATTCTACTTTATTTGCCAGCCAATGTTGAATTTAATTATTTTTCGCTTTAGATACGATGCCAGAGAGGTCAATTAGAAACAATCGATTTTGAAACTAATCAATAAAGACATGGCCATTGATATGTCTAGAAGATAAGTTCGATACTGGACAAAACATTTTTTCGTGATATAGTATGTTGTCATGGTATCGTTAAATGTTCTTTAAAGTGGGCGGATTAGAATATGGATAGTTATGAGTAATAAAAAGATTGAAAACCAAGTTGAAAATTTATAACTCAATTAAGAACGTATCAATAAAGGCTAAAGTATCAATAAGTGGATCGGCGACGCAAGTTGGATTGATCAGATTATCGAAAAGAACGGCTTAACAACTTAATACTTCCTTGCCCAATACCACTTTCAGCTATTGCTTTGCATCTTTTCAGCCATTTATTCATGGTGGTTATTTTGCTTTATAGTCGAATGAAGAGCCTGCAGAATAGATATAGTTATTTAAGAAAGCTTCAAGTCTTATAGGTAAGATGTTATTGTCAAGATGAGCAATAGCCAGGATATATTTTAACCCAATGCTTGATAGGTTGATTGTATTTCCTGAAAAAAATTGTAAGCGGTTACAATCTTGGCATTACATTATCGGTATTTCTGTAAGAGTATCAGGTAATCAATAAGCAAAAAGAATTTATTTAGTAGTTCTAGTTTAAATAGAAATATCAATATGATGATGGCCGCAGTGAATTGGAAATTTTCTGTTTATGTTTACTATCTGTCTTGATAATAGACATTAGTCCTGATGAAATTTATAAGCTATTGACACAAAATCAGTTGACTTATGCAAATAGCTATGGAGAAAATATTACAACCATCCACTTTTTAAATTACTTATTCGATTACGCTCTGAAATTATTTCAATTATGTCGATAGAGCTCGATTAATTTCCTACCTAAGCCGACTATAGCTCTAATTTAGTGATACTAGTTGTGATAAAAAATTGTAACTGATTACATAATATTATCGCTCCGTGCATATATAATAATGTATATAGTCAAAAGGAGCAGATGATATAACAATATCACATTTAAATCGCTGATTGTTAAATTATGCCGTTCCTAAATTGCTTTCAAACATCCTTTAAAGCAAATTGCTCAAACTCAGATAATTGCTGTTAACATACTTATACCTAGCATGGCTTTAATTTCAAAAGGCAGTCATGATGGAATTTTGCATCTGTTTTACATAATACCAAGCTATTTATTTCCTATTGAATGCAGTCAAAAATATAAGTCAAGATATTTAAATTATCTGCTACCGTATTGAAACATAATACTTTTGTCTGACTATGGTTTAAAACAGTATTTAAAAATGAGTTTGTGGTGAAAATTAGTAACTGTTTATATAAAAATGAGAAAATTTGATCTTATATTCCTACTTTGCTTTAAAATGGTCTTTACAGCCAATTAATAACAAAACTTTGCAGCTACTCACTCAAGTTGATAGGGAAAATTCATTATCATTTATTTAAAATCAAACTAGTTGCCCAACGTGTCGCTTAACCAAAAGCGAAGACTTTAAGATAGTCAAGCCGCCAATTTTTCGAAATTTTGTTTCATTTCATTTTGCTTCAAAACCAAATTGTAACTTATGAAATTCTTAGAAGCGTAATTTATGACAATGATCGATAGTCCAGTAGAGCTATTTAAGCACAAAATTTGCTCTAACCACGTTAGTATGTGGAGGACTCACTTGGGGGGATGTTATTTTTAGTCAAAACTTTTACACTTTAAATTATTAAATAGATATTGCTTCTTGTAATGACCGCGTAATAGTCTCCTGCTATTACTGTATAGCAAGTAGCTGAGATCATTATATTTCATATAACGATTGTGTAGCGTTCTCCATCAATGATTGGAAACAAATCTATTAGTTTGACATTTCTTACGATATACAATCTATTTTAACCTCTGGTAAAATTAATAAAATATTATTGTATCTTCATTTGGATAGCCGCTTGTTAGACCTATTATAAGAAAATATTTCAATATGTGCAGATTGTGTATTAGAACATTGATCAAGGATGTAAATCGTTGTCTACCGTTGTAAAAAGTCCCATTTTGAAGACAAAGACAGTACTAAACATATTAGCTGTTATAAAAGCAGCAATAGGACATTTAAAGCTGATTGTTTCGAGTCAAATTTTAATAATTTAATGGTTTGTTTACGGGATGTTACTAAAAGTTATCTGGGAGGTAGAGATTAGCATCTAGATGAGTATTGAATATAAGTGATTTGTATTGATAAATGATTATATTTTAGCCGTTTGATCACCATTAAAAATGATCTATAGACTCCATATAAAGCAGTGATGTCAAAATACTTCATGAAATAGCAAAAAAAATTGAGAAATTTTCTATGGATAGCTATCTACCTTGGGTATGCATTGATTTGTTGGCTATTGCAAGAAGATAACCAATATCTTTATCATTTCCAGTCGATTTTACTCATAAAAATTATTTCGTACTGCAATATAGACTGAAGAAAATTAATCTAAAAGTTCATATAGATTACTTATGCAAAAACAGTATGATCATTTGGAATGTAAAATCTTTAAACATGGAAGTAACAGAAATGAAAGCTGTGTATAAGAGGCACACTGCTGAATAAAGCTAGGGATAATGGCAATACTAAATTAGTAGAATCATTCAAAATCATTTATCTGGATTTAGCATTCCTTGTTATGATGTTTTCCATTACAAAGCGGAGCTATCGAAGGAATATGAAAGGAAGAAGATTGGTATGGAAAGTTAATTAGCAATGGGAAATTCCTACCATGCTTTCTTTTTGGATGGAGCTGTATATAAATATATAGCTTATACTTTATTTTTCCAATCCCCAGCTGGAATAGTTATCTTAATAGAAAGAATGATGGCATAGTTATCTTTTTTATTATTGTTAGTTTACTTCCGATCTATACATACTACTAAATAGATAATAGACTAGGGTATACGGAAATGTACAGTATATATTTTACTGTTATAATAAGATATTTTTAGCTACTTCGGATAGATTCAGCAAAAGTAAATAAGTCTATACGGTACTTGAATGTAAATAAGCGGATAGTCTGTTCTTTCATTTGATTATTTTCGTTCTATACTGATAGAAAAGTAGACGACAGGCAAGACTACAAGAAGTTCCGTATATTCTATTGTCATGCCAAGAAGACAATTATAACTAGATCTGGGAAGTGAATAAAGTTTTGCTTAGATGTGGATAGTGAGTAGTAGATTATTTCTAAGTAAACTGAGAAAATTACGACCCTGTTCTATTATCCTTCTCGGTTAAGGAAGTAAATGCATTTGGATATCTGTTGAATTGATATACATATTATGGACGGAAAAAAGAATTGATTAAATGCATCTTCTTATGATTAATTTTCTAAACTGCATTTTCTATAGATTATTAGGAGACATAGAGAAAATTACTTTGGCTACTTGTAATAAATTACTAAGGAAAATATCTAATTATTTGCTGTATAAATCAGCTTAGTCTGATATGCTTTAATCATACTTTTCTAGATTAACGCTGGATCTATCCACAAGATGGATTTTAAATGTTAATTTCATTTTAGTATCTACGTGGATAAATCATTTACCTAGTAAGATATTACTGTTCTCGTATAGCAATGATAATATACATTTTCAAGCGCTTAGAATGCCAGTAATCTAGGAGTTTTGTATGACTATATCAGAATTTAGTAATCGGCAGTAATTTTTCTTATTGATTGATATTGAGGTAGTCTAGCTAATTTTTAAATCATTATAGAATCTTTCGGAACAGAAAAGAAAATCAAGGTGAAAGCATTTAGATATTAACAGAAGTTTTACAAGCTATGATATGCTTTGCATCAATAGTAAATACAAAAGTAAAATTTTTTTATAAATGAATAGATAACGATGCGTTAAAAAATTAATGAATACTCAACAAAAATATAAGGCATAAACATGGTAAAATCCTTGGAAAATCTTGTAATGTTAATAATTTAATATTTGACGTAAATATAATTAACTGGTGATCAATTTATGAAAAATCTTACAATTGTTAACAATTTTATATTCAATTCAGAAATTGATAAATTATTGATTATTTTGGCGGGGAGCTCACGGCTATTAATATATTATTATTTGACGTAGTAACCTGCAATTGCTGATGATCGCCGATAATTTTTAATCATCAGGATAATTTTCTCTGCTTTGTAATCAGAGCATTGATACTTAGTTAAGTTAATTTATTAAAGTAAAATCTATTCGCCGCTGTGGTATATTCCTTTTTCTACTTCTTCATTTATGCAAGCAAAACAACATGAATCATCTTGTTAGCAAACACAATAAGTATACGAGCATATGTGACAATTATGCAATATTATTTGGCTGGTAAAATTGAGAACAAACCGGATTAAAGGGCTCTAATTTATACTAATATTAGAAGTAACGAATGATTACTTAGCATTTCGTTTATACAGTGGGTTAGGGTTTTTTGATAGATTAATGTAATAATCCGTAATATATTTTTCACTTTTGAGGGTTAAAGGATATGTAATTCATGGCTAATTCAAGTAACAGTATTTATTAGCAATAGATGTTGATGTTTTAGGCTATAATTTCATGAAATCTGTAATGAAACTCGTTTAATTTCCTTTTAAATTTTCAACTTTGCAATATTGATTAGATAGTCCACAATTCATTTATATGATAACCTCTAGAGTAAGGCGTGTGTATTGTACGGATAGCTCAACGTATAGAGTATAAATTTGGTTTAGCTAATTGACTTATGTACATTATATTCTAATAGATATAAATACCGTACGTACTAAATTTTATACCTGATAGAAATTTACTGAGTTATCAATTTACAAATCATTTTTTATGGCGACATTTGTTATGATAGTCCGTAGCCTATTTTATAATCTTGAGAGATTGCGGTATGATCAGCTAATTGCTATTCAACGAGCAGTGCCTAGATTTAGTTTTACGAACTAATATTCGCGCACTGAGTTGCAAATGAAGGTTTGTAAATATCATATCGATAATATGTATTTTACCTATATTATAAATTTACTGAGTTATTAATTTTCTGTTATTATAATATTTTCATACTACGGTAATTTACAATTCACAGTAATATAAAAAAGTAAAAGGTTTCATTATACATTGATTTACATAGAAGTTATCCAGACAAGAGTCATTTTATTTCTGTTCATACCATAATCATCAGTTCTTATATTCTCACTATGTTTCAAAACGTACATTGCAATTCTTCCCAGAGTATGTCTGGCTCCCAATTTTAATGATTTATGTCATCATCTAATAATTAATGAATAGCATTCACCAATCTCAAACTATATATCAATAATATTTCTCCGTGATAACTAAATTTTTTCCTAAAGTTTCACTGCAGAAGCGATGTCGACCTTTTCCTTTCTCGTAAACAATCAAATGGCAAAATAGCGACCTTCTTACATTGCTTTTATACCTTCTATGTATATTTGCCAGTATCCATAGCATTATACATGAAATCTATACTAGTAAACGATATTGCTGTCGCCTGTTAGACCAAAATTTATATAACTTTATGCTCTACTTTAAAATGCGTTAGAGCACGCATAGAACACGAGACAGTTATGATCAAGACACGATTTGACCTTTGAGCTCTCTTGTAAATGAGATATCTAACTCATTCACTTACCCTTAATGGAAAATGAATTAGTTTTACAATCTATAACCCCAGCGACAAGCTATCAACTTTTTAACGATCAAAATAACGTATTTATACTTTAAGGTAATCTTTAACACCGTAATAATGAGATATATCAGCACACGCTAAACAATGTGAGTGATCCCACACTGATATAAAATTCTAATTTCAGGAGTCATTCTTTATGCCAGATTCAATGTTATGTCTTAAATTATTTAAAAAGAAAATGTATTTAAATTTGTCATAACGTAGAAATGATGGCGTCATTTGTTAATCCAAATAAATCTTATATACGGTTGTGTCACGTAGATAAATAGTTTCTAGAACATTGTCTCTAGATCATTATGGAAAAAATATGACAGTTGGCAATTTACGAGTATGTATCACATTTATCATACCATATCTAACTACGCCAAAATGTCGATTATTAAATTTGCCAAAATACATACCTTTATGATTGTATTATGTCTATAATATTAAATCAATCTTTAAAGCTATCGATTGGTATATTTTTATTTGCTCGCACACAAGATAGGATAAGTTAATAATATGTTGATCTGACTAATTCAGTGGTAAAATTACAAGTTAGATAAGAAAATTTGCAAAGATCAGAATAGAATTCAAATGTACTATGTTCTATCGAAACTGTGATGACTCTGCTATTTTTATTTCAAATTTGATAGGGAAGGAAATTCGTGACAGTTTTGGCGGGTTAGAGCTTATTAAGACTATACGTTCAGAAAAGACTACTATCAGTTACGATAAGGTAAGATATTAATTAGTCGATCTGACCAACTAATTCAAGAGTAAAATTCGGAGCATAAGTTATATGAGTAAAAATTTCAAGTGCTGAATTTAATACCGTGTTATTTCCTCAAAACGATATTGTACCTTATTATGCTTATTTCCAAATATATAAGGTAAATGTGCTAGAAATGGAAGTTTATGTTAGTTTTTTAGTCACAGCTTATCTAGACCATGTGCAGACTAGACTGCTTGAAGATCTTTTGATTACTATAGCCGACAGCAGCTATAGAATCATATTTCATAAAACGTATACTTTAAATTAAAAAAAGTAATGCCTGAAATTTTTCATGAATTTCTAAGATTTACAAGCACTATTTGCTCGCAATATTATTCTTCATCAATACAGAGATCAAGGAATAGTCATGTACATTAAAGCTATCAAACGGACTGAATTTGAATTATAAAACTTTTGTAATAGTTCTTAGCATTTCACAATACTCAAGTAGCCATCTTGAATTTAAAGCACGAGCAAATATATATTGTGAAATCGATTACGGGTTATGATATCTTTAAACAAAGACATCGATAGAGACTTGATCTTTCTCATCAGAATTTTACTTTTGTCATTAATTTCCGGTTTACTGTAGATAGGGTGAGGTTTATATGAGGTAAAAATATTATAGCAAAAAAAACGTCTAAAGCTATCAAAGACTTGAAAATTTACAGATTATGGCAAGCATTAGAAACTATACCGCTTGCCTAGTTGGAATCCAATCTTGCTATAGTTCATGTATTCCCTTCCAAACCGGAATCTTCATTAAATTGCAGTAGAATAGTTTCCATATCCGTTCACTAATAATTGTTATGGTAGGAAATTAATCACATAAAGATTTTTAGCGTAACTTAATATGAAAATGCTGATTAAAAAAATGAAATTACGAAGGTGAAATTGTCTGTATAGCTTATCTGCAATCTAATGTTAGTCCCAAAATTACTCCCATATTCATTATTCTGTTCATGATTCGCATTAGCTACGACGGTATTAATTTTGATCATTCTAGATTATTATATCAGAAGCTGCTTCTTATGCTCTGCTTTATAGTAATTCAAAAAAATATATATCTTTAATGGCTATCAAAAATTGTATACTGCAATTAGTTTAACCAGCTTAGACACCGAGACTGATTAAATAACCATTCCAGGACTATCCCAAGTACTCCATTTATCAGATACTGGAATAACAGACTAAACTCGAACTACTCATCTCTCATTTTATTGATCTGTTTTCATACTAGGGAAGTTTTATACAGATGTTCAATAATTTAGCAGGTTTTATTAAGGAAAACCATGATTAAGAGAATATAACCTTTATTTGAATATGTAATTTCGGATATTTAATAATTGGAACTCTCTAATTCCAGCTCTCTTCTTAACACCAAATATGGTAGAAGTAATGATAGCTTTTTATAGAAAAAATTAGCATTCACATGCAATCATAGCTCCCTGATCTCAATCTCTCCCATTCAAAGCTCAAATAATTCAGAAATAATAATACTCTTTTATGGAAAAGATTAGTATCCGCATCGTTTTTATCATAATTTTTAATAACTATAATCAGTGGCTAAATCGCCCCATTTAGACAAGTTTTGATATCAAATTTTACTTATACGTTAGCGTTTGTGAAACAAATTTTTATGATTAATTTGCATTATGTAATTTCCTATAATCCTTATACATGAAAATCTAGGGGCAGTATAAAGTTTAATCTTTTCCATCTAGAAGAAATATCGAAATTGTTGAGGAAAAATTGAATAGTAAACATTTTTAATAGTTACTGTTTACATCTTTGTTTTCAAGGTAGATATTCTAGTGAATAGATTTCGATCTTTCCCTATGGGAAGATGATGACACTTACTTCTTCTTTTAACCTATCTATTCGCACAATTAATATCAAAGCATAACCCATTTTATTTTCTGACTGTTATTGTCTGGTGAAATACTTCACTTCTACAATTTGGCTATACTTTGCTGTATATGATGATCAATTAGACGAGATGGGAAATTGTTACAAATCTCCTTTGTAACTAGAAACCGGGTCTTAAACACTATCTTCACTAGTACTCGTGTTCCCAACTAACTTAGGGACCGATCGTAGTTGAACTAACTCTCAGCTACACAAATGAGCTACTAATGAGTAATAGGTTTAAATACTTCACTTTATTTACGTTAATCTTAGTCATAAAATGTACTAAAGAAAATCGTAAAACTATTCTTAGATCCTGTAAGTGATTAAATGGAACTGAGCAACTAAGCTAGTGCTCGGCTTTTTATAGTCTCGGCCAACGCCGATGGTGCCTTGTGAATATTCTTGACATAGCGACTTACACTGTACAGTATACATATCCTAGTATAGCAACTAGAGCCGCAAGGCTCTGCAAAGTAATTGCACCTTACACTTAAATACCGTGAGTTGTTCAAGTCTCAAATAATTTAGTAACATTTTAACCGGAACCATTTCTAATCTAAGCTTGGTCTCTTTATTTATTAAAAATAGTATAATAATTCTTATTTTCAGTTTTCATTTAAGAATATCAAAATTATCAGCACACAGAAGTATAATAGCAGAGGATTACGGACCGAATGAACTCTACTAAATTATCTAAATAAGCTATTCTCTAGAAAAGAGTTTTCGGAATGCTATTGATATCAAGCCAAGTAATTATCTAAAAGCTTATAGGTTTACTTAGCAGCTCGAAAGCTTTCAAATTAATCCTGTTAGACTGAGTAGGTGCTGTCACTGCACTTCATAGATGTCGAAGTTTTCCCTAATGTATGCTATGATGTAGGATTGCTAATGATTTTCTGGAACTTTTTTAGGTTTCATTCTGTTTTTATGAATTTTGTGAGTCCGTTGTTTAGTCTAGTTAGTAGCAGTAAAGACGTTAGTCGCCATAGCGGGGATACTATAACAATTAACGAATATTACAGTATGTTCAGGTATATCTGCGGGGCATTAGGAATATTTTGTACTTTCTGCTTAATCCAATTAGGTCATTGACTTTTCTTTATTTCCCATGTTTATTTTCGTGGCAGTTGTAATAGTATTAGTAATAGTAGTAAGAGATACTAAAGCAGTCGATGATTTACCAATAGAAATTTATCTGGATTTCATATCTAGATGTTAATATTAAATTCCATTTTATTAACTATTCACATCTTCTATATGCCAATTAGCTCATTAGTTATTCTTCTTTCTATCTTGCTTTATGGCTATACTAATAATGTTATTCACTATGGCACAAGTATTACGAGAATATCAAGTGTAATTGACTTTGAAGGGCATGTTCTGCGAAATATTTTAATATTTCATTTCACTTTACGAATCTTTCGAGAACATCTTATGAAACATTTAACTCTGGTTTCTACTTTATGGCTGAAATCTTGATATTAGAGAATGGAAGAATTTAGACGCCACTTTTATTACAAAATTATCTAGTTTGAAGTTTCCTTAGCCGTGGCTACCGATATGCACTAAGCGGTATTTGATAAAAACTTAAGTGCTTTTCCTCGCTTAATATAGTGTACGTCGTTTCAAATAGTATCTATTGATGTAACGTAGCTCTATTGGCCTCATCAATTAGTAGTAAAATTTTCAATCAATGATTTTGGATAGATTAGTGATACTTGCTACTTCCATTTTAATTAAATTTCCTCTATATTGAAAGGCAGTTTAAAGTAAATTACTATTACTAGTAGTTAAGAAATGATTATAGCTAAAAACCTTTTATTTTCTCTTGCTGTATTATTCTACTCTTATAATGACAGACTTCCGCTATTTAGTATTCAATATAATTTGATTTCTTATTTTTACAGCACTTGAATTTTATCATAACTCTTTCACCTTCTGCAAAGCTTACTAAATTAATAATAATGTCAAAAAAGAAGGGGCAGACATTCCATCAATTAGATTTAGAAATTTTAACGATAAATAAACATGTTTCGGATAAGGGGATGGTTAAATCCTTTATTTCAAGCTGATTAAATAGACTTGGTTCCGATTAATTTATAAATTAGACAAAATTGAGTTGATTAATTTTACTGTAATTCCTAATTTGAGAATTTCATAATGTTTAAGTCTAAATGCAAATATGTTCAAAAATTCTATTCAATTTTGAATCAATACTCTGCAGTGAAATAAATGTTTTAAGACAGTCCATTTTGTAGATATCCATCATTCTTTACATAAGAAAATAAGATTAAAATATTTCATTACTAAATGTTTTTATATAACGGAAAGGAAATTTTTTCATTTAAGATGCGATTTCAGTATCCATGAGTGTTATTTGTTTCTGACTAAGGAGTAACATTAGAAGTGTTGGTTAGAAACTATATCTCTTGAAGTTAACATAAAGCTTTTTAATTCAACATGTCTTATTAGTATTTATCTATTTGTTACTATAATATAAATTAGAAATTTTAATTGATAAATACTGCTCTATAAATCAAAATTAAGCCTTAATTCGAGATATAGTATCGGATTCTATCCATTTATTTCTTACTGCATAAAACAGAAAATTTGATACTATTTGGATAATAAGACTTATATTTGGTTTTGGTAATTTTTGAATGAGTCTGTAGCAAAATTCTTATATTTTAAAAACCATCAATTTAACGTTATGGAAATTTAATTCTTAGATACTATCATGAACCTTTAAGGAAATGGACGCTAGTCGTAACTAATTTGATAATCTTAGTTCCTATTTCGAGAAATATTTATACCGTCTAATAAGTCAATAATTTTATCAAGATTCAACATTTCCCGTATTTACAGTCACGATAGTTTCAAATTATTACAAATCGACAAGGAGATTTGAGTTCGATTTTCGTTTTATTATGCTATGATAAAGCATCAAGCCTAAGTTAATCCATGATTTTTCAGCTTTAATTGCTGTTTTCATTCAATAACATCCCACCCTATATTTACTTAAAGCATTCTTTACTTACCCACCGCTAGTTTAATTTTCCTCACATTTCTGCTATGCCAATCTGTGTATATTTTTTCCTGTCATAACATCTCGTAAATTGTTTCAAAATAGATACAGACGTAGCATTATATCCCCATCATGGCTATGTACTAGGATAACAAGATATTTTGGTATGGAGTTTTATGCAGGGTATTTAAACGCTTAATGACTGCAATTATTAATACTAGGTGATGTGCATCAATCTAGTTAGTCCATTTCTAAATCATTTGTATACTTCATGTATTACTGATTCTATTAACCCAATTGCCAAAAGTTGGGTGTTCGATTCTCAATGTTCTTCTACAATTAATAACGAATGTCTGTTGTATAATCATAAGATATTCTATAAAGTAGCTACAGCTTCGATAATGATTTACTGCTGCATCGCTATTTATTTATTACGTCTAGAATTAGAAGAAAGACTGAAAAGTTTAACAGTTGAAATTTTATATTTACCATTGTAAACTCTTCATGTTACATATCATTCCAGTAAGTCTCCAGAATACCATTATCATCTATACGTTTATTTTATTCATTATTTATTAGTAAACGATCACAAATTTTAATATAGATTTTTCACCCTGTATTCAAGACTAATACATATTTGTTTATGCTGCTATTGTAAGCCTAAATAGTGGCAAATTGGGTGCGCAATTAGCGTCATGTCTTTTAATTCGATATTATGTCATAGGAAAGAGATTTTATAACAAGGTGGAATTTGCCCTCATAATTTATTTACCTATTAATACCATTTTCATATTCAATATCATTTTATGTCAATCTGAGCATTGATACGTCTATTTCATAAATTATCCTGCCTATGCAAGGGATTCATAATTTTCTCACTGTTGTACTACTCAATGCGTGAAAATTATTTCCCAATATTCAATAACAAAACCGAATTTTTTAACTTGGCTCATAACTTAAACAAAATCAGTCATTTATAACAATACCATACGTATTGTATAATTCACTGTTTATTAGCAACAGAATAACAAATCGAGTATTCATCCATTTTCTATAAACAGTAATTAATTGAATCTTAGGGGTTTAATTGATTAATGCTACGGTATTATTCTTTTTAATGACAACAAGAATTCAATCGATGACAATATAAGAAAACTGAATTAACATCAGTTAGTTTACTGCTAGTCTTGATTTTTTTAATTATTTGATTAAAATTTTATTCAATAATCGTCTATCCATACGTCAATCTTGAATTCTAGCTGGTAGTTATTAAATACTATCAATAATGCTTGCAATTTATTCATTTCATATTACTAAAAGATTGTTGACACAATTTTCATCTTGTTAACTTGAATCTTTGGGGTAATTGATTGTTTGTTATCATTCTAAGGTTTAATAACAGTATTTTGAAAATTTTAGAACTCAAAGCTTATCCAATTTTGGCTGGTCAATAGACTAGAATTCGATTAATAAGATCATTTAAATCTATTCTATTTCAACTACGAAGGCGTATCAGGTAACTGCAACCTATAAGTGAATTAAACTTCTTCATCCAATATTTTCATCTTAAAATAGAAATATCAAAAAATTTTTATCCATTATACAAAGTACTGCGACTGCATTTTAAAGCTTTATTCCCTCTTTCTCATTAATGGTCTTTCTTTCTCAGTTATTCATTGCTGAGGTCAAAATTACGTGTATTTATTGTTAAGTAATCACTACTTTTTATTCTCAGCTTTTGGAAGTTGAATATATCACTGTCAATTCTCTTACTATGCTTTATTTTAGTCTTAGATTTCGATACAGACTAGAAATATTGAAAACTAAGTTAGTATTAGACTATTGTTTTGTTTGGAATAAGTTCTCTAACTAAATTCTTTGGATTTATTTGTAAAATAGAAATACTGAAACTAAATCAACAATGAAACTATTCATTTCTACTACAAGCTTTTAACTCAACATCATTTTTGTTATATAACTAGAAATATTGATATTTAAAGTCAAAAAATACTAGTATTCGTTCTTTAGGCAAGTTTCTATCTTAATGCCTTCAATTTGCATGCAAACTGAGAATATTGAAAGTTACAATATAAAATATAAAAGCAAAGCCTATAGGTTACGCTTGTATTTCAGTGCTTTTGATTAATGCGAAATTTGAAACAATCAATTTAAAGCCAAGAAAATTCAGCTCTTGATTTCTTACAATACCTTTCTATGCCGATGATTTCGATTTAATATACGTTAGAGATTTCAGGGTTTAATTAAAAAATACGATTGCATGTTTCTTGGAAGCAAACATATTTCTTAGTATCTAAGGTTCTGAACTTATAAATAAGCCAGAAACTTTAACAAGCCTCTACTCGTGAAGAAAGCACAAGTGACAATTTACCACTGTATAAAATGTTTAGATTTACAATTCCCTAGTTATAAGGTTACATTATTTATTTAACTCCAACGGCATCTACCTTCTTCTATCAGAATGATCAAGATATCATATTTAATACTTTCTATTACTTTAGGCAACCGATTACGATTGCCTAATGAACTTTAGTAATCTTCGCATATACGAGAAATTAATTCAGGCTTAGAATAAAGTAAACTTCAAATTTTTTTAAAATAGCCAGTTCTAGTTTGTGTTGACCATAAGATTAATTTTGATATACAATTGACTATTAGGATATTTTCAGTATTTTAGACAACACTGCAATGTAGTTGTGTAATGTAACTTAGTATTGTGATTGTAGACTGTTAGCCATGTGTAGTATAATGTACGGTAGATATTTATCCTAAGAGATATTTGGTAGCTGTACCTATAGACTGTAGTGGTAGAGACTCTATGCTAGAGTACAGATGACTATATACAGTAAGCTGTTGAGTTACTAATATGGCTATAGGTAGAAATAGAACTGTAAATCATATATTAGGATATGGTTAATTCATTATACTTTGGCTGGTGTGAATAATGTCTACGTAAGTACTGTAGTCGTATCCATATTGGATTAATGATGGTCCGCAGTAGAATAGTCTTACTAAGAATAATTTAACTATGTTTAAAATAAGGTAAAAGGTTGCTATGCGGATTGTAGCTGCGAATGCTACGAAAAGTATAAAAGCATGGAACTTTAGATTATTCTGTTAGTTCGTTCTAGAAGTCTTTAGAAGTAGTATTCGGCTAGAGTAGAGCTGTGTAGTTAATCTTTGTATAAGATTCAATAAAGCCCTTATTTTTCTAAAATTTGGAATTTCGTGATTGGTATATATCACAAGTTGTTGCAGTAACAGAAGGCTGTTTAATTTACAAATTCTCACCATTCCTTGATCACGTCCTTCTTTGCTGCCCCATTGGTAATAGCATTGAATTTTTAATTTTTAATCAAACATTATCTTGTGTTATTGTTGAATAGGACTTTAATGAGTCACATCTGTTCGGTAAAGATGAAATTATTGCTAGTTGTATTGGTTATGACAACTTTATGACTAAAACAACAATTATATTCAATTTCAATTACTAACTATTACGCTAAAATTAATTGGGATGCAAGCATAGTAGTTTGCATGTATACTTAAATGGCTTTAGAATGTTTGTATTAAGATAATTAAGCCACGAGAAGAGAATAAAAAGAAATTTATTTCAGATTGTTGATCGCTGTCTGCAGTTTATTTTTGAAAAGCTATGATACAGTGCATTACTCATTTCGAAAGCAAATTTCCCATATGATATTCACATGCTCTAGCAATAAAGTTGTTTACCAGATCTTATTTATTGCAAATGTTGCTGAAAATTTTTAATAATTTTCTTTTCTAATTAGCAAAACATTTAGGACAACGGTTCTGCGGTTTCTACCAACTCTTATCTTTTAAAAGTTAACTTGAATTATTAATTATTGGCTCAATTTAAGTAACCTGAATAGGAGAGGAGAATTTATCTACAATACTATCCTAGGAAATAAATTCAGTTGTGGTAAGGCAAATGTTTATTTTAAAATTAGTAGAAAAAAAATTTTGTTAACTTGAAATATTGAGTATCGTATCGAATTGCTGCTGTAGGACTTAAATTGTTCAGTCTATTATTTATAGAACTTTCACAAATAGAAAATAAATGAAGCATGTGATAATGTAATAGTTTACTACAGCAAAGTCAATACTCTAAACAAGCTATCGTAATTTCTTGATCAATTGCATGAATCTTATATCCTCCATTTATAGTATTAGTTTAAAATTTGGTAACTCAAAGAAGCCAATTCTTAGTCTCATAGATTACACGGCTTTTAAGAAGTGAGTACTAGATTTATCGAACATATTTTCGCTATAGTCAATGTTACAATCGGAAACTTGTTTGTCCAAATCTTCTTTCATTAATTAGATAACGCTCTATGATATATTAAAAGTAATTTTTATCCTAGAATGCAATCTCCAGTTACCATCTATTAATAGTTAGAAGAGAGCTTTTGATAACATCTTATCATTTTAGAAGACTATAAAAATGCTAATAATCCTAGGTATTATTCCTTCAATTATTCGATTTAGACTAACAATGAAGCTTATTATATTGGTATTGCTTTTTATTGATCCAGATATCCGCTTGGAGAAGCTACTAGTTTCCGTTTTATTCCACAATCATACGGATTTAATCTATATTTACAATTTTCATTTTCTAAAGAGATAGCACTATTAATCAAGTTACTGAAACGAAATTTTTTGGCTTAACTTTGTTTACAACAATGTCGAGTTCAGGATGTAATGAACTTTCAAATGATCTTAACTACAGTCGCTGGTGTATCTTAAAAGACTGTAATTCACTTTCTCCAGCTTTAATAATTATTTTAACGTCATTAACATCGGTTATATGTGTTATTGGTGCATTAGGAAATGCATTAGTGGTGGTTGTAATCTATCGTATTAATTTAATGCATAAAGGCGCAAGTATATTAATGGCCTCTCTGGCAATTATTGACTTTTTAATTATGATCTTTAACTTTCCACTATGGTTAACTGTATTATTACAATCAAGATGGACATTAGGATCTTCATTTTGTACATTTACAGCATTTTCCAATACGTTCTTATCTTTTAATTCGGCTTTATTTGTTGCAGTTATTAGCATAGATCGCTGCTACGCTGTCTCCTTGCCTCTCAAATATGAGAGAAAAATAACCCCATCCATTATTTTCGCTGTTATTGGCTGCCTTGTTATTTTTTCATCAATATTATCCATTTTACCACTAGTAGGATTCGGATATTATGATTTTGTACCAAGTTACGGACATTGCTTCTTTCGCAAGCTTAACAAAGATATCCGTTATGAAGCCATGGTGGTAACTATGTGCTATTATATTCCATCCATCATCATATGTTTATCCTATTATAAAATATTTACCACTGCAAAAGGTCATACCCGTGTTGTACATTGCGATGAAAATTGTTGTTATTTAGTCTGGAATACTGGAGCTAAAAACAAATTAACTAGAACTGTCCTTTTTGTTGTTGGTATTTTCTTTACGTGTTGGCTATTGTTTTTTGTTGCGGAAGCAATGAGATTAACCTCCTTTGATTGTATATCACATGTCATAACATTATTAAGTCGCTGGCTAGTGTACACTAATTCGGCATTAAATCCCATCATATATGGTACAACAAATAAGAAATTCCGTAGCGGTTTTATAAAGGTGTTGACGACAACTTTACATGCATTGCCGTGCTCAAAGTACCATAATAATTAAGTCTGAAGCCAAGAATAATTAGCTCGCATTAAAATATGGAATAAATTTGAAATTTGGCGATTTCCATATTTATAAAAGGATTAAACTTAACATGTAAAAATAATCCCTCTAACTCTTATGATGGCTTTGTAAGCCTACACACATGTGAATGTTTTATCACTTAAAGCTATTATATGAGAGTTGTTACAGAGTTGTAATAAATTGCAATATAAATTTCCTTCATTATTTGTTCTGAACGAGTCAGCGTCCTTAAGATGTAGTTGTATTAATATCACTGTAATCAATTTTACTAAGACAGTGTGTTTATTAAATTATTTATGAAATGGCCATTTGTTTATTAGACTAAAGGTTAAAAGTTTTCGTAAGCTTTTATCAAATTGCACTGGGCGTTGCCTAGTGCCCTTCAATAAATTAGGAAAGCTATGTAAACGATATTGTGTGCTTACGATTAAACATTTATTTCATCGATTTAAATATTGATTACGAGGCTAAATGAAGATCCAAATTTTATTGGAAAATTTAAACGCATATGTCTACTACAATACAATTAGTTTTAACGATATAACTCCGGATGATGGTGCTATTTGCAGGCTACATTTTGAATGCATACTTCAAGAGCAAGATTATATCTAACATATCTATATAATGATTTGGCATAGTAACTATAGAGTCGATGAGATATCTATAATAATAATAACTGTAGGTTAAAATTGATCAAAAACCAGGTCAATAAAGTACCAACTCCTATACTCGTACAATGATATGATCAAGGTAATTAAGGTCACCATGATGGAATATAGCATGTGAGAATTCTAAACAAAAAATTCGAGCTCAGAAATATGTTTCGATTTACAAGGATAGTATTAATGAATAATGACTACAGTAATAACTACGGACTAAATCTTAATCCAAGATCTACATAGCATGTATTGCTATGCATTCATAGACACTATCGCTTCTAATCCAGCTTGGCGATTTTGTAAAATATCGGATTATTTAGTTATTTCTTGACACACCAGATTAAAGTTACGACTTATGTATAAGTTTACTATAATTAAAATAGCGATACAAATAATGGAATTTATTCGTGGAAGAGAGAGTTTTTTTCCATTCTTGGCAGATGAGGTAGAGATTTGGTTTTATATCGCCTGCGATGAAAACTCTGCTAGGAGTGGGTAGATTGACATCAATTTAGAAAACGATATATTATCCCGGCTAGTGCAAATAAGATTCGAATCCATAATGTATTTGTGAATTTTTCTTAACCCTCAAAGCAATTGATTAAAACTAAAAGGAGATGACGAATCTTATTTTGCAGGTTTTATGCCCTTGCGTATGTTACACATATTTCATATTTTAATCAATCCTACAAGCACGAAGCGTTATAAAGAATGACCAGACTTGTGCCACAAACCAGCTTTGCGACAAAGATAACGCAAAACGAATCTCTAAATTACTATAGTCTTCGGGATCAGTATCCCTTGGCTGTCTCACAAGAATTTAGACGATTTTGCTTCTACGTTAAACAATTCTAGAACTCTTCTTTTATTTAACTATCCGCCGAGCTTGAATACCCTTCGGCAGCTGGTATCATGCAGCTTGCTATCATGTATAATTCATTACAATTCATGAAACTTAGTTTATATCGGATAGCTAAATTAATGCAGAAATCATTCATAATCTTTGTACTGAATGATCCTAGATAATTAGATTACAGTATGTCCGTACACAGAATTATTTATAATATCTTCTATAATTGCATATCTACTGGATATTCGTCACAAGCTTTACAAGACAAAACACTATAATCAATTAACATTAGTTATCGTATACTGTAAGAACTCTTCCTACAGTACAGCATAATTTAATATAACAAAATAATCACTACCGTAATTCTTACTGTAAGTCATTATTAGTTATCTGCATATATGCATATTAACCACTAAATTTAGTCATTTAGTCTTGACGGTGGTTGGTACCGTGACAACTTGTACAAATGTTATTTATAACTCCTAATCCTATAGTTGATTTTATTGGATGACCAGAATCAACAATTATCATTATGATTTGAATTCATTATTTGATGAACTTATTTACTGGAAATTACTGTTCAAAGCATACGGATATTATCTATTTTTAGGCGATATTGAACAATTTCACTCGAATATGCCAGTGTAGCTATAGTAGAGCACCGTTCAACATGTTCTAGCCTCTATGAGAGTAAACCTATTAAAGTAATAGGCTTTTGTAGATCAATTTGAGCGTTTTTAACTTCTGTCAACGGAACGATAATGTATAATTTATACTATGACAGAATAAATTTATGAATTATAATTATAATCAGTATTTGCTAGCTTCAACCCCTGCTATTGGAATACCTCGTACTGGATTAGACTACTGTATTGACTCGCTGTGAAGTTCAATACTGTCATTTATACCAACATCTATCCATGTAAGAACTGTCCAAGCATATAGCAATAATTTCTAATTTTTATCTAATTTGCCATCCAAATAGCTGAGAAATTGAATAAAACAATTTAATAAGCACATCTACGGACTACAGCGGATAAAAGCTCTCTAGGCGTATAGGCGGATCCCTTTGCAAAGGCTGCTAACGCTGCACAGTACGCTTTTATTTCGTATTATGATTCTATAGGTTTACATACGCACATTTACCAAGCGTTTACGATGCTATACTAAAGACATTTCACAACTGTTGACGCATTCAATTTTGCCTACAGATAAGTTTAACATAGTCTAATTATAGTTAAAGAAATTGAAACACATTTAATAAAGACTGATCTAGTATTCTAAATTCAAAAATGTTTAAAATACTTGGCGAGTTATTAGGAATATAAATGCAATAAACGTTATAGGGATTGCTATCGAGAAACAGTATGATGTCCCATCCGCACGCTTCCTGATACAATCGGGTACGCGTGCGAGAGCTAACGCATGGATTACGAACTATTAAAAATACACTGAAACGATTCCGTATCACAACACGCTCTTCCAAAATGCAGCCACTAATTAATACTCGTTACCTGACACAAGCAGTATCCTGGATTTACTATAGAAGGGTAGATCACATGACCTTTATCCGCTCTCCAGAAAGGGTCGATCACATGACCTTTTTCCGCTCTCCAGAAGGGTCGATCACATGACCTTTATCCGCTATCCATAACATCACATCGTATAGTGTGCTGTAAGTACAAAGTCATGTCACCCTTCTCTTCCAGTTTGTACTGTAACTGTAAGTGTACAGTACTGTAGTTTACAGTATACTGTACTGTACTGTATTGTATAGTACAGTATACACAGCCATCACGGGTGACATCTGATTTTCGTAAAGGATCTTCAATTCGTCAACGGTAACATTACCAAGACAACGAAACATAAGCCAAATCCATAATAACAAAAATGAGAAACATTTGCTAGTGATGATCATATTGTTTGAATATCGTAGACTAGCTGATTATTATAATTAATCGATTGGACCCTAGTTAAGGAATGGCTATGCTATCATCTCGGCCACTTTTAAAGAGGGCTAAAACAGTCAATACCGATAGAAGAATTAAAACTAAAGGCAAACAGTCACA
Source organism: Trichoplax adhaerens (assembly GCF_000150275.1). NCBI lineage: Eukaryota > Metazoa > Placozoa > Uniplacotomia > Trichoplacea > Trichoplacidae > Trichoplax > Trichoplax adhaerens. The sequence goes on along the minus strand of NW_002060944.1, from coordinate 4,842,339 downwards.
AAATGATCAGACGAGGATCACTATCAATACATCTCACGCAAATTCATCTTTCAAGGCGCTATCAAATTGCTTCAAATATTTGGGCAATGGATGGCACGAGGTTAATTTAAAGGAAACGATTCATAATTTTATATTTTCATGATAGTACAGCATACATTGCAATCTTAGAATGAAAGCAGACTGTCTTAAATGTATTTGAATTTTTTTCCAAAATATCGCTCCACCGAACTGTTTTTGTTGATATTGATATAAGTTCTAATATCGTAGTATACGAGCGTATAATTGCCAACTTTGTTAAAGTTTCATTCTTTACATTCCATGACTAAAATAAAGATAATTTCAAATCAATATCTGCAGTACATAACATAACAGTAATTCGCTGAAATTACAGTCTACATACAGTATATCATATAATACTACAAGATTAGCCAATAACATTCAAAATTTTATAGCATTACTTTTATGAAAGCTATTGCATGTCAACTAAGATTATTATTCTTCTACTAAATTTTTAATTAAAAAAATTATAATTGAAATCAAATCTGAGTAACTGCATCCAACAGTTTCTATCCATGCAGTTTACATAGAGTTGAAATTGAAGCGCCATGTCATGATGAATTAAACCTATGCTGCCATAGTGTCATCGCAGCAACAGTAATAGCCAGCGTCAGCTCTACCGATTAGCGAATTTCTTTTATCCATGCTCTACTTGACGTATATTAAACACATTCAGGATAAGCTTACTACTAATTTATTTACTTCGCTCTTATAAAATAGTTTAACATCAAATAGTATTCATTCAACCAAGATTGAATAATGCTAATAGCCTATATTTAATTACCGTCTAGTATTGATTTATTGACTTCTGTCTAAGAAATAGAATCATTTGTAAATTACTCTATTAGCTTATGCTGTTGTTTCTTTACTCAATTCTACAAGATGTTCTAAAGTATGCATCTACTTCAACATAGTACTTTACATTACTACAGACAATGAAATACCTGCACTATGCCAGTATTGTAATACGATTTCATTTGTTATCACTTTTAAAGTACTCAAATCAATACTACCTAAATTTTGAAACCGACTTTAACTATAATTTTAAAAATAATTTAGGAACGTTGGGACATTCTGTACGTAAAGTCTTGTGATATTTATTGGCATGAAAAATCTTTAACCAGTCGAGAAAGATTTATTCAAGGAAAAGTCAATAAATTTCCAGGTAATATTGCATCAGTAGTATGACCAGTTTTTATAGAATTATTGCTACATTTTTTTGGTATTACACTTAAGAATAAATGACTTAAATGACTTAAGAATAAATGACACTCTATAAAGCCAATAATATGCTAAAATAAAATGTGTTTAGATCAACAGTATTTCTGCTACAGCTTGAAATATCTATAACGTAATTATAATCTTACTTTATAGGAATGAAGGAAATAGTTTGTAAAGCAAAATTTGCTTATTTACTAAATCGACTACGATCCCTATTTCCTAAGCATTTCTCCTTTTATCCTCGAACTTGGATTGCATTACAAGAAATGATGACTGAAGTAATGAAATTAAGCCCGAAGGAGTTAAATAGTACTACATTTATTGTTAAACCTGATGGAGGTTCCGAAGGTCGTGGTATATTTCTATTGCAAGGTTTAAAGCAACTGGAAGCGTTATATTTTCAAATCACTGAAGCAGTTGTTATACAAAAGTATATATCAAATCCGTATTTAATTGATGGCTTTAAATTCGATTTAAGATTATATGCCGTATTAACTAATTTAAATCCACTCGAAACTTATATATTCCGTGATGGTCTAGCAAGATTCTGTACTGTGCCGTATCAAATACCAAATTTAAAAAATCTTAGACAAACTTGTATGCATTTGACCAATTATTCATTAAATAAAAGTAATCCATCATTTGTATTGATGAATAATCCCCACGAAGGTAGTAAAAGAACCATATCTTCGGTATTAAAAAATATGGAAAATTTGGGTCACTCTATTGATATTATTTGGTTTGCTATCGAACAATTAGTCGCTAAAACAATTATTGCAATGTTACCAAGTTTAAAAATTGAATTTGATAGCTGGAATGCAATTCATAAAGTACCAGATAACAAATTTAGCTGTTTCCATGTAAGTAAAGTTGTGCTAGTTTAAGTTAATTACATAATGATTTGGAATTTAAATTACCTTACCGACTTCTTTTATGATAATATTTAGACTTATTCTCATTAAATAACGCTGTTGTTAGTAGTTATACAGTTAGCACAGTATAATTTTTACTTAATAGTGGCATATTAATAATAATAATAGGCTATCGACGCACTAGAAGATCAATTTTTCCTTGTTTTAGCTTTAACTTTAAATGTATACAACATATTGTTCTACATATTTCTTATTGAAATATTACCCTGTAGTTACATTAATAGCCTAATCATCGATATTAGATCTTAGGTTTTGATGTAATACTGGACGAAGATTTAAAACCACATTTACTTGAAGTTAATGCGAACCCAAGCTTAAATATAGAGCACGAACGGTATAATAAGAGAGGAATATCTTCGAATGTAATTAGTCCAGTTGATGAATATATAAAGTGCCAACTAATTGCCGAAACTTTAAAATTGGTCCAGCCATCATTCAAAGCAAGGTAATTTGTTACTACACCTATCGACTAAGTTGCTAATATTAATGTCCAGGTTAACTTACATTTAATGTGAAACGAAATCTAAGTCAGGCTTGCTTCGGATTGAACTTAATATGTAAATATTTTGTACTCATTGTAGTAAAGTGAAAATTTCACATAATACAGAAAATATCGAAAAAACAACTATCCAATTTAGTAATATTTTTCCAAAGTTAAGTGAAGAATATTCAGAGCTAAGAATTATTGAAAGGTGTTGCAAGATATATCAAAAATTTTCATGCCGCAATGATACGAGAACGATGTCTTTGTCCTTTTTTCGCCAATTCATAAGGTTAACTAGAATTCTTGCAAACTATACGTTACAATGCATATGTTTTATCCAGGCTATTGAATTATAACTAATCAAAGATGTGACTTCGGATAAAATTAGAAGATTACTAACTCGCAATACGTACTTTAATCTCTGTTTATTTCAGGGCTTGCCGAATACCCAGCAAAGAAATATGTATCGCCGACTTAGATGTACTATTTATCAACATGACTCGTAACTATCGATATGGATACTCTTGTAAAGCCATTAATACTGTACATAACAATGGAAAATTACTCGATTTTGATGGATTTTACGAAATTTTACTAGTTATAGCTAGAAAAAAGTTCTACAGGTATTGCAATCGGGAAATTGATCGACTCAAGTGCTTACTCGATTTATGCGAGGCCAGAATATATTCGTAGATGCTCTTGTAACTCACCAGAACTTATAAGTGAAATTGAAATAAACTCAAAGATCATAGTCTTCAAAGCTTCTATCGCACATAATGTATAATAATTTAAGGATGTAATTAAAATTTGCTTACCGTGTAGTGACGAATCGATTATCGAGCATATCATGAATATGATTGTAAAATAAATTTGCTATTTGATCGCTGAATTAAATTTAACATTCAAAAATACAGAGCTGTAGCCTTATAAAATTCTATTTAATTGATTCAAAATTCATGAACTTGCAATAGCATATATATTACCTTGATGTTTTAATGAAACAAATTTGGAATTGAATAAAGCACAATTATCAATTAGAGAAACAATATCAAATACATGAAATTTACAAAATTTGAGCAATTACATTGCGACATCGTTAGCTCTGTTAACTTTTAAAGTTATCCAAGATTATCAATCAATTGATAAATGCTATTCTTTAACTTTAATATTGTATACAGTATAACAAATTGTACTTGCTTAATTTTAAATTAGTACATGAATATTTTCATTTAATATTATTATATGGGATCATTTTTAATGGGATAGTTGAGTTAGCTATATCAGATGAACTATTCTAGGTTACGAATACTTAAAATATTAATGTTAATTAATTAAATTGCCTCTGCTTCTTTATAAATCGTAGTTTGTAAAGAATCAGCACTTAGTTGTGTATCCGAATCTGCTGAAATTTTTAATCCACTTTCCTTCTGTATTATTTCCAACTGTGAGTGAAGTTTTAGGATATATGATTCATATTTACGACAAATCCTTTGTAAACTCTTATATTTTCGCTCGATAACCTAAATTGCGAGGTATTCCTTATCAATTAGTATATTGCCAATTTATACTGTTGTGACTTGCGAAATATTGGACTTACTTCAATCTCGGATGCATGAATATCTTTTGACTCCTTCAACATGTCCTTTTCTAATTTTAACGCTAACTCCTACGTTACATTAAAATGGTATTTAATTTTAATTTTGTATTTCGATAAGTTATAAACTCTTTCATTTTACCTTTGATTTAATTCGATTTTCAAGATCTGTGATTTGACATTTCATCGATTCCAACTGGATGTCTTGTTTTTGAAATGCCTCATTTCGCGCTAGCATCAAGGGTAACAATTTGATTATACAAGTGTAGATTGCAAGGGCAAAATATTGCAATGTCGCAACTAACCTGATAATTCCGAGTCATACGATAACACCTGCTGCTTTGCTTTTAATAAACTGGCTCTTAAGCTATTTTCATTAGACTCAAGTTGCTGATTGCAATATTCGCCTAGAAGGACTAATTCATTCTTTAAGCGATCATTCTGTTTTTGTAGTGATAGATTAACGTAAGTTAGATTAGACTGATCGCAAGATTTAACTAGCTAATTTTGTATACCATTTCAATCACAGCCTTATTTTTGATTTCTAGTTGATCTAGCCGTTTCAATTTAGATGTAGCATCAAATAACTCTGCTTTGGTCATACTTAGCTCCTGCGTATATACAACACTATGTTAACGGTAAAAGCAATACGTCATTGCGTTGTATGCCATGCTAGAAATATGCGTACCTGTTTTATACGATCAGATTGCGATAATACTACTGATAGCTTGTCTGATAACTGATCAATTCTTCGTTGTAATTGCAATTTTTCATTATTCAAAGTTCTAATTTAAAAACGACAGTTATGCAATGGCTAAAAATTACACAGATATTAGTGCAGACGTAAATATAAAACTAATATCCGGAACGTACCGTACTCTGGATTTCATGTCAGATTCCCAAGTTTCTCTATTTTCTATAACCCTCCTGCAAAATTATATTGACAAAGAAGTATTTTTAGCATGTAAACATAATAAGATTGAGTAATATTTATACCGTTGTTCTTCCTCTTGTAACTTTAAGTAAAGTTTTAAGTGATGAATTTCGGCTTCTTGGAAACGAAGTTGATCTTTCTACGACAATACAGACAAAAAATGTTCACGTCCAAGAGTTTTATTGATCGAATAGATTAAACAACTAACCATTGCTAAGCATTCCTCTTCAAGGGCATTTAGCCTATAAGTTCTTCCCACCAGCTGGCGATTACGTTGTGCGTACATTTCCGTTTGATACCGCTCAAACAAAAGCTGATTTAAAAGCAAACGCGTTTGGCCTTTGAATATTGTTACCTCATCGGCAGGAGCTGATCCACCAAAATAATTCCAAGTAGTATCAAAGCGATCAACTAGAGGTATTCTGTCTCAAAAGTGATAGATTGCCATTAATAGAGAATTTTAAAAATAAATTTAAGCACGAGTACGTAATGACTGATTTGATTAGACTTACCTTTTAAGTTCTTCAGAGTGAATTTCGCTTGCCAGAGTTAGATATTCTTCAAAACTAGTAAAAGATGGATAAATCCAAGAATGACAATCAGACGATGTTTTAGGACTAAAGTCTTGGAAAGAATCATTCAAGACAGGAGCAACGCTAGCTGTTCGTTGGTTTAATGGAGCACCCATTATTGGTGATCGTAAAGCAGCATCCATCAGATTAATATATGAACTCAACGAAGCATTCTGATGTGCTAATTTGCTATCTAAATAAAATAGAATGGTAAGTACAGCATTATAATCGCTACTGATTAGCTATTCATCATATCCTAATTTCGTAGTAAGATAAAAATGTCACTATTTATTGTACACTGGTACCTAAATCAGCAGTAGACTCGCTATCCGTATTCGTAAAGTTTTTCTCCTTTACTGCTGAGCTAGAAGTAAAATCTTTATTATCAGTTGCAGTATCATCTTCAATTTTACTTTGAGAGCTTTCAAACGGACTCTCTTTGGGCTTGAAGGAATGATGCAAATTATCCGTAAGTATATCTTCCGTAGAATCCTACAGTATCATAGGAATATTCATAATATAAGCCATTGTCACGCGAGATTTTACAGCAAACTACATTCATTTCCTACTTCTTTTAATTTGCTGTCATTTAATAAATAAGCATTGGGAGGCCAAGAATGTATGTCCGGTAATCCATGTGCATCTTCCTGATTTATATTATCTGACGTAAATAAGTCCATGCTGGTAAGAGAGTATATTCTATTTGGAATCACTTTATTATCCGCGGGATCTTGTACTTCAGTATTAGACGCCAAACCTAACTCCTATAATAATTAAGAGAGTTCATAGCTATTAAAAATGTACTTTCTAAAAAATTGCACATATCGCTTATTAAATACAGTGCTCACTTTTCTGACAGGAACGGCTGCAGTTGATACTTTCTTTCTTAGTTTTCCCTCTGATATCTTTCGATGTATAAGGGCTTGATCATCAGCTGTCTGTTTAATGTTATCAGTAGCAGATTGATTAATTACAATATCATCTTGTGAATCACCGAGTACTCTCTTTGGTGTCGAATATTTGAAGTCGGTAAATTTCTCCTGATCCAACGAATCGTTCTGCTTCGTTGGTGATAAGATTTCTTTGCTAATATTCGTTTGATGCGTAAATTTCGTCATAGAATTTGTAAAATTTGAGGTATTGATCGTATCTGGAGGCGCTGCATGAATAGGTGAATCGACCAAACGATTATGCGTCTCAGACGACTTTCCAGGAGTTGAGATACGAGTAGGGTTATTTCGATTAAGATCTGGAGAAGTGGGTGGAGAATCGACATCGAGCAGCAATGAGGGACTCCATAATTCATGGGAATCTCGAAAAGCTACCAATGGTATTTTATCTAATTTATTAGTCGTAACAGTAGCGACTGTAGCGTGCTCCAAGGATGCATCAACTTTCTCAATCTCAGGTTGTTTATCAGTTTCTGTGTCGGTCTTAGATACGATAGAAGCACTGTTAGAGTTTGATCTCGAAATTCTATTAATATCATTCATTTCAGCAGTTGTAGATGAGTTCTGTCTCCATGTATTATTAGGCGCCCTATCTGGTAATCCATCACTGACAACCTGATAAGTATGAGGACACCGACGAGGAATAAATGCCGATTCCCTATAGTTTTCGTTGTATCGATCATCATAAATGCCGGATGCAAACTTTGAGCATTCAACAACAATTTCATAAGGCTCTAATTTTTTCCATCTACAGTTTATTATAAGTATAAGTTACTATTTTCTAAAATAAGTATAAATATTATACGTAGAGAGTGAAAATGTGGCAGTAAAACTTTATCAATAAGTCATACCGTAATTAACTCGTGATGTCAAAATTACCGTTACAACTAAACAAATACTTAGCAGTACCACATGCACTTAAAACTAAATAGGATACCTATCGGGTTGTGATTCTTCATCGCAATCAGAGGTAACCAGCATAGGATGGAATCGTAATTGGCCTAATAATGGCTACAATGGTAAATACGTCGTTACTATTAAATTTTTAAGAAAAAGGAATAGCAGGAAAGAACTCACTTGAAGTGCTTTGTCGAAAATGTCTCTGTTGGCTTTACTTTTACAAAAAGCCTTTAATAGCGACATACATGTACATGGAAACATGCCATATAAACGTTGGAAGAAAACATTAGCTGCAATAAGTAAATGCTGCAGGAATAGATCCGGGATGTGACCTAATATTTTCACAGTCCATAAAGACATTTACAAACAATGAAATGGTTTAAATTCAAACGAATAAATTGCAAAGTAAAGGCTTTCACTAAACTAAGAAATAATAGTGTTCAAGCTATTATGCTTACTAGCGTCCACTAACAATATGCTGTATATTATTTACAGTGTATTGCATTTTACTAGCAGTCCTATTTGTTTCGTTGTAAATTAAACATTATTTACCTGGCTTCTTTATTCTCCAACTGGCTAATCTTATATAAATCTCAACCATTTCTGGCATGTAAGGTTTAACTAAGGTAGGCATTGAAGGCAATAAAATTGTTAGGGTTAGAATGCCACCTATAAGGACTTCAGCATCTTGTTGACTCTAACATGGGCAAATAATCAAGAATGATTTCTTAGCGTTATATTTATTATAATTTATCAAGTAAAATTCTTAAGCTATTTTGCACCTTAAGACACTTGAGAAGAGTTGGTACCGCAGCATTATTTCCAATTCGATACAACCAGGATGGCTAATATTTATAAATAAAATTTATTACTTTTGTAACACATAGGAAGCATGAAATATGTTTCAGTAAACTCTTTGATCATCTTGCTGGCGTATGTAATAATTACAGTATAAATTGTATCATACTGAGATACGTTTAGCTTATTCTATTTGCACTGCAGTTGCAACAATTTTCGAAAGACATTATCTCCTAATTCTCCATTGTGAATTATGAAAGGGTAATACACTGAGAATTTAGTGAGGATCGTATTACATGACTTAGTTAATGGAAATCACTTTGGTATTTTTATCATTACGTCTACAGTAAGTATTCAGACTTATAGCAGCTACATACTTGACTTCTAGCAATATTTCCAAGTAGTTTTACGGCTTGTAAGCAGGTATTACCATTGGATAGGCTGGCGTTGATTTTATCGAATAAGAACTACATAAATACAATTGAGAAAGAATTAATCTATAAGAACAAAATGGCTATTATCGCTGTGTTACTAATGTTACATTCAATTTTTAAATACAAGGTAATACTCATTATAGCCAATGGTGACTATTAAAGATCTTTTATCTTACATTGTGGTATAACAGGATACAGAATACATTATAAATCATATGCAAAGATCTTTATGGGTTCTAGTGCTCCACATAGTGATAAGCTTGAAAATCGACTCAATTATAGAACTGTTTTTTTTGGCTAGCAATGAATCTAGTGCATAAATAAGTTTGAATAACATTTATAGAGAAAATTACAGTTAAATTGGCATTCTACTATTATTCGTACAGTGTATACAGACACTTATGGATTACAACAGATTGGAATTCTATCCCTATCGACGTAGCTGTGAAGCTGAAACGTACAAGTACGAGTATAAGGAGAATAGACTGTGTAGTATGAGCAATAATTTTAGGCTTAGGTTTAGCAATCATCATTTGATATCTCGTTCAGGAAATGATCGTACAAATGTAACATAGTAAATTAATAACATACTGTATCATGTACATCTATCTCCGTATTATACCAATTAAATTGACTCACACGAGCTTGAGAATCTTGTATTTTAGTTAATATCTCAGCTGCATTCTCACAACCTGTTCTCATGTAGTAATCAATTAAATGATTTTGTAACCAGCTGCTGGTCTCTCCGGCACGAGCTGAATTAATCAATCCGTCGATAATGACTGTTTTAGCTTGCTGGCTCCAAGCAGCGTCCTTGGAGCTTAATAAATTAAATAAATCTTCTAAGCTATTAGCTTGTGATGATCTTCTCCCTGTTGTATCAGCCATAATATAATAATTGGCTTGATTTTGACGATTTCTCAAGGTCAATTAATCCAACAGTGAAAGTTGCTTAGTTTTACTTCTGTCGTTAAATGCATCCTCGATCAAGGACTAAGTCATCACCATGACTTGGCTATAATAATTGCTGTAACTCTTTCAATATTGCAATACTGCTGTACCTACCAATTCTAGGATTATATCATAAGTGTAACTTCATTATAACGTTAAAATAGGCTTGATCCAACAAAATTTGAGCATCATAAAACTCATTTTGCTATCATTTTGAGAGCTTGGAGTAGCAATGATGGAAGGTTCCGACAGGGATATGGTATCTTTCGAGTCTTATCGTATGGCTTTAATTTGACTGACTTTTGATCTATGGTTTCAGTAGTTGGCCAGCCACTTACGCTACTGTACACTGTACAGTACATTCGCTAGCACTATATAATATTGTATGCTTCCAAATGTATAAACGTCTAGCGTATTCCATGGCGAGAGATGAGTAGATCATGGTTGGTGTCATCAATTTTGCTCCCGATGCAGAATGAAATGTCGAGTCAATTGTCACATAGAGCGATTAGAATATCCACTTAGACCGCATAATTAAGTACTGTTAGCGTTGCTTTACTATAATGGATTATACCCGTATGACCAAATAAGATGCACAAGAGTAGACACTTTATTCGTGCATCGATTCTGTGCAAATTATTTTACATTCCATTCGTATCCTCTTGCTACAGCATACTGACTAATGTATCTTTACTTTAAACTTGTATTTTAGACAGTATTTTATAGCTAGCAGATTACTTGACGCCATTTCCTCTTATGCTTGTGGTGCTTTTTTGTCACCTTAGAATGCCTGCAGGCGAGAAGCTACTAAACACCTTTATATCATAGTTAGTATATTATATAGCATGAGTGCATGAGTACCTCTACTCTTGAGACGGATATTAATTATAATCATTCTTAATTCAGCATAATAATAGTTCTGATGAATAATTAACTAAAATGCGGCCTGTTTTCAATGCAATAGATGCTGAGGACTAATCATACTTTACGCTTTATTTATTTATTATAATATACTAATAGCGATTGAACTGGATGTTGCAATACTACAGTATACAGAATGTATCTTGCCAGCACATATAAATCATTACCTCTACTTTTAAGGCCGCTAATTAATTATTAGTTCAGCATAATAATAATAATGATAATACGCATGAATAAATTATTTTTTTGTTAATATTTGGAATAACATATCTAATAACACTAAACGCTGTTGCTATAGTGATAAAGCAGACTGGACTAGACTTGACGTGTTGTTGTTGCCATAAAATTGTCTCTCAATTCGACATCGGCTACTAACTTATTTCAACGGTAATAAAAGTGAACTTATGACATATCCTCATTCCGAATAAGGACATTAATTGCTAGCACAAGGTTCGACAGCGTGTAAATTGATTACTCATGTGACATCAAATTGGTGAACAAGAAAGATTTCAATCACCCAATTATCGATAGAGCAAGATAAAATATCATCAAGAAAATTGCTATTAGCACTAATTCGAGTCAATAGGTTACAGCAGCATTGAAACCACCAGTTGGATTTAAAGTATATTGCCAATCTCAATCCATTCTTTAACCACTATCATGGCTAATGCTAGAGTACAGTATAAGGGACGCAATTACTATAAACCTAGGAATACGTTGCAAGGTGCATCAACAGTCATTCAAGAAACCGAAAAGTTTTATGCTAAAACTAAATCGCTAAGCCTTCCAGTAGCTATGCAAAAATTAATCCATCAAAATAATAATACAGCTCATATCTTAATGCGAGATGCGAGAGCATCTATTCAAGCGTTATACGATAACATCAATAAGACTAATGAGGAAATTAAGCAATTAAATAAATGTAAGAATTCACTAGAAGCATCGTTGGACAAGGTCCGACGGAATATCTTGGTCAATTCTAGATGCTCTTCAGCAATATCGACACGCCTAGGAAAAAGTGCGGTAAGTTACAGTAATCTAAGTACGCCCGTTTATTTGCAATCGAGATATTCTAAAGAGACGCGTAGACAAGTTCTGTTTAATGGAATAGTTAAGTTTAAAAATGAAATGAAATTTTATTACGTATTAGCTTTGATTAATGTTGTAGTATTACTGTAATATGCACGTAAGCTGACTATGAGGTATCTTAAAAGTCTATCTAAAATTACGCTATCTCTCACTCATCATAACCAATTACTATTTCAATACGATTCAACTAAAAAGGCCACACTAGGTATTGCCGATAAACAGATTGGTAAAGAACGAAATACACTATTAAAAATCAAGCAATCGCTTGAAATGCAACTTCAAGCTGTACTGGAACATTTACAAAAATTAGGTCGTACTCGAAATAGCCTACATGATGCTATCCAACAACGTAGCAAGACTATTAAATCAACACAACAGCATATTGTTAGTGCCACCTCAAAGACTGCCGTTGTTGAAAAATATATCCGTCAAAGCCAAGCCATTAAAACTGCTGATGATATTAATCATGAAGTATCGCCAAGTATTAGCGTCGGTAAATTAATCGAAGGAGTCAATGCAGTTTGCAGATTTTCCAAATCACTTCGTCAGCAATCAAAAAGTGCCCTTGAGAATACGGAATGGATACAACAAGCAACATTTAATGCTGTTGATACCAACTTACGACAAGATTTGCAAAGTGCATCGTCAGCGAAGGTAATTTGTTCTTAAGCTACTAGTAGCAGAATGCCAAGTAATTTTTAATGCCAACAAATGGTTCCATGCTACAAATATTTCAATATTTTTTTATCAACTTCCTAATATGTTGCTCAAAATCAAGATGATTCTTTTTCAATTATATTAATAATAAATTTTTATCATGTACGCGTATGTATTGTTTGATCTATAGCTTAGATAGACTGTCAGTAGTAATTGTCATCAATATTGATCAAAACTAATTTTATGGATAGGCACAAGTGGAACTACAGCGATGTGCCACTAGATATTCTAGATTGCGACAACAAAGAGCTCAACAAGCTATCGATAGGGCATGCGGAATACCAATGGTGAGCTAAATAGATTAGCTTAGTTATTTAATCGTGCACATTTGGGTTATGAAATACTAACCTTAATTTTATTAATAGACCCAGCATACAGTATCGGGCAAATTTCAATCGATTGTTCCAACCACAATAAATGGTCAGAAATTTCAAATTCATGGAAAAGCAACAGAACTAGTTGATATGCTAGTAACGATTAACGACAATATAGAATCGTTAAAATTAAGTGAGAAACAATTACATAGGAGTATATCGGAAAGGAAAGCTAATGCTGAAGTTGATGCAAACATTTTAAGGATGAGGCAAATGGCTAAACGAAACCATCGATGGGTAGCTACATATTGATAACATCAAACTTTATTGTTAACATTACACTAATAATCTATTGGTCAATCTTCTGTACATATACATCACTTTACAGAAATGATAAATAGTATTTCTTTTATCACAAACTTCGTTGTATATGAAAAGCTGCCATTAGCCATGCAGTAGTATATCGTTAGAATCAAATATACAGATAAATACCATGACCAAAAATTTAAATATTACAAAGTGTATAGGCATCGTTCATTTTCAATAGTAATGAGTCATGTCGCCGTTGTCTCTAATTGAAATGGTATCACAAGATTTTTCTAATCATTTCAATCCAATAGAAGATATAGACATTAAGTCTAGTCAAGAAGCTAATGGTCAGATGAATCAGTTTTACTTGTCTTAATTAATATGAAATTAATACGAGGAGGTTTGAATACAATATAAATGAATTGATTAGGTTATCCTTATCATTTCTTACAATGATTTTCACAGCTCAACCTAAGTTAAATTTACTCTAGTATAGATACGAGTTATAGCCTAAAATTGAAATATTTTATGTAGGTCTTTTTGAATTTTTCTTCGTATGTGATATACCTATTTAATATGTCTCAATCTCTAGCTGTAAATATTATCAATCGAATTTCGAAGGTGTCTGGAAAAAATTGAGCTTATTCACATCACAAAGCAATAAGTGATTAAGCTTATGCAAAATGTTATAATTAACAAACTAGTTTACTTAGCCTTAGCATTAAAGGAATATATTTAATAATGAAACAAATATCCACTATTTTTATTAAAAAAATTATCTTTATGTGTTTTGATTAAAAGAAATAAAAGTAATTAATCTAAATATGGTGGTTGAAATGATTTTAAATTATCATTCAACTTAATAAGCAGTTCAGATTTCAATCACCGGAAATACTATGCAATATTTTATATATGTATAGCTAAAATTTCGATACTGCAATAAAGTATTTCAGAATAAGAATAATTCTCTAGCAAAAATATCTAACTATAGAATGTATTCCTTCTCTACAGTCACACAGATATCTAGGTTTCTAAATTTAAAATATTTTGTAGCATCAATGATATGATTAGCATAAAATATGTTGGAGTCTCATAGCAAAACCTTCGTGCCAGGAAAACTACACATTCTAAAACATAAAATTGCTATGTTTATGCAAATAAATATTGATAGTATCATATCAATTAATACACTTATAACATAATTAATAGACACTTATTATTATAATTAAACCAATTAAATGAATAGCTAAGTATTACTTATAACATAACTTTGATCAAACATTCAAAAAATTAAGCAATTCGTTTTATTATCTATTTTCTGTAAATAGAAGTGCATGAAATAAGTAATCGTACTATAACTTATGCTGATCATGATTAATTAAATCGAAATCAGTATGAAGAATTAGGAACGTTAGCCATATCTAAAATAAATCTAGCAGGGCAATCCCAAATTATAACGCGTATTCAATCAGTACTGTCTTAATCTCTACTAGTAATTCAATAACTAGCCTTTTTCATACTATAGGCTTGACAATATATAATTCGGCAGGTAACATTTGAGATCCTTGGTAGAGATTCACGCGCATTTAGTAAGACTATTTACACCATCAGAAATATAAGCTTAACGATATTAATCATACCTAAATAGAAGTCTGTCTTATAACATGCTTTCTATAGTGATACTGGAAAATTTTTTGTGCTACAAAAGTAATGTAATTATCTTCATAATGAAATAGAAATATCTTGACTTTACTTGAGGAAATTCGACAGATCATTCCAAAGTGTAGGAGTGGTTATGATATATATTAGAGCTGCACTGCTTACTGCATGTTAATATGACATTATTTCATAGCTTGCTTATATTTGGCTAATGTACAAAGTAATTCAGTAAATTAACTTAAATTAGATAAAATATCCGGATAAGAACTGATACGAGAGTGTAGTCTTGATAATACTACCTATACTATCAACAAAAATGATAAATCTACTTTCTGATCAAATGCCAAATGTAAAATTTATTAACTTGTAAATTTGATTATGATATGCCTTTGATATCATTAACAAACGATTTAATGAATAATCCTTTAATGACACGATAACTAAGCAATCTTTGAGATGATAGACATTCTACCAACGCAAGAAAAAACGTATACGCTATCACAAGGGAATATTTATAAGAATCTCAACCTACCAAGTAAATTGTTATACCTACGTATAATTCTAGAGTAAACCTAGGTTTAAGATGACCTATCTGTACACGCAAGATAACATCTAATTGTCTGTATCCTAGGTTACTTATGTGTATTCTATTGCTACAGAAAAGAATATAAGCCTAGGTAAGAGTTTCCATAGCAATAAATTAATTGATTATTTTGCCGGCATATCCCTCGATCCAATCCTGATAATTGCTGACACGCGTATAAACGCCAGGATATTGTGCATCGGCACAGCCTACGGAATAAAATAGCACAAATGGGTTCAATTCGGTATTCTACAACACGTTGCAACTAGGTACATATAATTATTCTATATATAACTCAATTTGCTACTCTGATAACTCTATGCCAATGTTAGATCTTGCGAGTATGTTGTTATATCAGATTCTATTTATCTCAATTCAGTTTAAAAATTAATGAAACTATCATGATAAAATCTATAGCAATATGAAAACTTTGATTTGCTATCAATACTAACAAATTTATGAACACTATTTACAATGTTTTAGCTCATTTACATTTTTGAAATATCATTCGATATTAAGCAGTTATCATTTGATATTGGATAAATTTTAAATATTTAGCAGTATAAATACAAGTGTATAACTATACTTCTTATCCAGAAATGGGAAGTAGGGAGAATAACTTGATTTTTGTAGCTTGTTCACATTTTGACATGTTATTGACATCAATATGTATAATTCAGGGCACAGTTTATTTAGGTCATCTGCATATTAAATTGTTAATTCTACAAAGTATTGTCATTTTCCTAGGATTAACGAACGGTAACATCCCCGATGAGATTTTTTGCTTTCATCTACATTTGAAACGTTACTAGCATGCACGTCTTTTAATATAATGAAGGAATATTTTAGCTCTTGTAACTATTCATTTATAGTACTTGATATTCCATTGTTAATTTATGTCGTTTATATCATCTTTTTATAAATATAAGTGTATCGCGATGCTCTAATTTTTTCCGCCAGCAAGCATATTTTAACGACTTCTTGCCTATTATTATAATCGGGATATGGCGAAACTCTCTTATATTGGAATGCTTAGTACTACTGGTATATTAACTAGCTATATTGTAAGCTAAATTTTAAAATTATAAACTGTGCGATAAGTACGGTAAGGAATGTCAATAATGCAAAAGTAAAGGAATATTTTAGCTCTGGTACATTATTAACTATTAGAAACTGAATGTTATTGCTGCATATTACTAAAGTTATCAACTTACAACCAAGGTACTACAATAATAAGATCAGTTTTCTATCCTTAGTGTGTCTAAATTTCAATATTATATATAGTTGCTATTATTTAAGTTCTTCGTATACATTTTATCTATTATCGATGCTTGAATATTAGCTTACACCACTAATGCTATTCTAGCTTGCATATACTGATATGTTGGCAATCGATGTTAGAACAATATTCTTACCGTAGCCCCAGCTGACAACACCAACTAATCTTCCGCCAGAAGCGGCTGGACCGCCACTATCGCCTTGGCAAGAATCTTTACCACCTCCGTTTACTCCAGCGCAAAACATTTCCTTAGCAGAGAATTCACTGCCGTATGCACTCAAGCATTTGGAATCATCAAAATAATTCACATTTACTTTATGCAATGTATCGGGAGATGAACCACCAGATGAAAGTGTACCCCAACCAGTTACAGTGACAGTATCTCCATCAGACATGGTTGTAGCTTTTGAAGCACAAGGAATTGTAGCGGTATTGCTCTTGGCTGTAGCTGATTCAGACAACTCGAGCAAGGCAATATCATTGACGAGGCTATTAGAATCGTAGGCAGAATGGACAATTCTAACGGAATTATAAGTTATTTATGCGCAAATATTAATAAATTGGAGAACAAATTTAATCAAGATGATATAATGTTCTATTATATATGGCGAGAATAAGGATCATGCCTTAGAAGTGAATTAGTTATTAAGTTATAATTCAATTAGTAAATATCAAGTTTATTGGCTTGCTTACGATCTTCTTAAAGAAATAATCTGTTCAGTAGCATCTTCAATACTATGATCGCCAACATTGACTCTCAATTTTCGTGCTTTAGCACCCTCAACACAATGAGCAGCTGTAAGAACCCATTTGCTGTCAATTATACTTCCACCACAAATGTGATACCAACTTTTGCCATATTTTTGCTCAAGTGAGATCTGGTAAGGAAATTCATGTTTGCTAGCCTCACTTCCACCGACAATCCTGTTATAGTCGTCAGCGAGCATCACTCGCATACTGACTTTTTTATTTCCTAGTTTTGAGTTAAAGAATTAATCATCGATACAAGTGATTTATTATCCTCATTTAAATAGAAGCATTAAAGAATGTCAACAATAATATCAAGTACTATAATTATGGAAAAGTAAAAAGAAAATTTAAATTTGATTTTAATTACAAAATGATCTTAAAGAAATACAAACTAACGGGCATCAATAATAGCCGCATTGGCAACGGCTAGGACCGCTAATGCAATGAGCAAAACTTTCATCTTGGATTTTATCTTCACAAACGAGTTATCTATCACAGTGAATAAAAATAGTGTTAGAACATGCAATAAATATTATCATCGTAATTATTCTATCTGTGTCTACTTGACGCTATTTGTCATTCATTCCTTCCTATTGAATTTGAATAAATATCATTTTCGATTTTGGATCACATTATTGATGCAATAGATGCAGAAAAAATGATGTATCAATTTTTTCAACCACGAAATACATATTTAAAGAATTCACAAAATGAATTCTTAGCGCAGTCATCTCATAATATCTGTCAGAGTACTAAAAATAAAGCTGTCAATTAATCTAGATAGGAAAAGATTATTATTAAAAATTTGAGTCATACGCGTAAAAAATATTGAGACCACAGCAATAAAGGATTAATACTAGATAGACAGCATTAGTCTGGGTTTGAGTCAAATTTTGCTTTTACTTTGCAGGTATATGGTAGTATCAACTATTTTCGGTAAGGTAAAAAGTGTTGGTTGCGATAATAAACTAAAATTCTTCAAGGAAGCAGGTAAGAAAATCTCATATATCTATGGATCAACGATTTAAAATGCATAAAATGATATGTCTAAGAAGATAAAATCATGTGATCTACTTTGTCAAAGATTAGCGATAACCCTAACTGTCCACTAATAGCTTAAAATATTTGATAGCTAAGGAACGTGGGAAATAGTATTCCATATCCTTGTGGTCAAACTAGAGTAAAAGAATAGATAACGTAAAGATGATAAACATGCTTCAATTTCATACTATTTATAGAAAAAACTTAAAATATAACTTCACTATAATACATTTAAATTGGCATTTATGGATAGTTTCCGATGTCTAGAAATACTTAAACTAAAGTAATAGATAAAAAACTTTAGTAATTTTTTTATACTTGGACGTAGAACTGAGTTACAGGAACAATACAATACATGAAATTAAAAGATTAAGTGTAATAATGAATTGTAAATGATGATGAAATAAAAATTTATCAATCGAAAATTTTATAAATAAAATAAACGACTACCGCAACAACATATCCTCATTAGGTAACAAAACCAACACTACACATAATACTAACTCAGAATGGTGCAAAAATATTGTAGTCTATCAAAGTTATGGAGCTATCACTAATTTATGATAACAACTGAATTACCGATAGAATAGATTTATTCTAATCCAAATTAGATAAATTAGGCTGCGATAGTTTACTGTTGATTCCTCAGTTTAACTATCCAACATACCTTAAAACTGGTTAGATGTGATGATTATCGCTGAAAGTCGCTTGTTTTTATAGCAATTGGTGTCCATTAAGTTACTTAGTGAAGTGCAAACATTCAAATCTAATCCAATTAGCGTTATTGTTAATTGGAGTTAATTAGTTAAATGGGAAAAATAAATTGCACATTTCATCATGTTTGTTGACAATCAATCAATGATTTATTCCATAATTAAATAGTTCAAGTTTAGTCAAACTCTAACATCAAGTAATCAATTAAGGCCTTAGTTGCCAAGGGCAGTACAGTTCATGGGCATGGCAATGACTTTAAAAGTAACGACCCATTCGGTAATTCGTTGGAATTAGATAAACAAAACTGCATTAAGAAGCAGTTTGATTACTTTTTTGAAAATAACAAAATTACCTTATGATCAATCAAATATTTACTTTAGACCGATTTAACAGCTATATCAGTCAGAAAAAATGCTAACATTAGAAACGGTTCAATTGTGAACTATGGAACATCAAATTTATGTTTTTAAGAACAAGCAATGAAATTTGTATGATAATCTCCTTAACTTAATATTGGTACTTCCTTTCTCTAATGACTTCAAAGCGAGAAAAAATATGTGATATACGAGTGTAAAAGCTTTAAAGCTTATGTGATAAAAAGTGAAATATTTAATGTTTCACCGGTTTAAAGATTGATCAAGAAAGCTAGTTTATCCAAAAATATGGATGTGCAGCCTGAATATCTAAGGTCCACATTCGAACCTATGATATTATTTATAAAAACTAAAATACTGATTAACTACTGATAGTTGATTTATCATTCCTTATAAGATGTGAGATAGTTTGAGCTTCCTGTCATAGATGGTTTTGATTGCTAGGCCCCCAACACCAGGAACTATATATACTGCTGCTATTATTACCGGTAAGTAATAAGGCCCAGAACGACGTAGGACTTTGCTTATATTTGGTCTTGTAATATAATACTCATAATAACAGACCATAATCCTATTTACGAGAAAATTATTATTCATCACAGCTACTATATACCGTAGTGACTATCATCAATCTCGTAACTTTTTAGTTGATATGAGGTATTTTGTAAAATCACGGATTTTTCATAATGACGGTAACATTGTCACACTAAGTTAGCTAGAGAGCAACTGCAGATTTGTCTATGTACACCTTCGATCCAATTTGAATATTAGGTATGATTAGCTAATAAAATAGTTTTTGAAAAGTATAAGAATTTCGTAATCCATCACGTGAATAGCTTTTATCAAACGACCATATACGTGAGATTATTATCTCTACTTCAGATATTTGGCAAGATACTTGTATAACTACTTCAATTGATTTAATTAATTTATCCTTACTGTTTTATAGCTTATAACTTAATCCATCTTCTATAGATTGCTTTAGAAATACATAGTACTTCAGCGCATCTCTAAAATATGTATTTTCATCCTCATATATAGAATTGCTTATCTATTTCAGTTCTTTGCTATTTTTTTTTTCATATTCTATATCGTCTTTAAAGAACTAGCCTCATCATTATTCAAAGGATTATCACAAGTTCAAGTATGATCAATTATTAGATTTAAGCTATTAATTTAAACTTTAGATTATAAATGTAGGAATTAATGATATTTGTATTCGTCTTTATAGATATGAAAGTGTAAACTTTACTAATGATTATCTGGATAAATTCTATGGTAACACGATGATAAAATTATTATAGCTACATTTTTAGTGATCCGTATTAGTCTGCTATTATTTGTATCAAGAAATAAGATTTGCTCTCGAAGTGTACTAATTATACAATGCGATAAAATTTTACCAACTTCGACAATTTACTGATGTAGAACATTTCTGTGAATAAATTTAGTAACCATCAACATGAAAGAACGGCTTCCTTTATTACAATATTATTTATTCATGATAGACATTGAGATGCGTGATACGATTCTAGAATCTCTTATTGTAATCAACAACAAATTATAAAAGGAATAGGAATCAAAGGATTAAGGTTGCATCAAAGTATTTCGGTAGTCTTATTCTAATCATTGCAGGAAGGCTCATCCGATATCTTTTGTATAACAACAGAATATTTAGAAAAATATATATGAAGCTGTGGCGTAAATTGAAAAGCTAGAAATTTTCCATTTCTTTGCAACAAGCCTATATATCAGACCTATTTTACTTTTATAGCCTGTCTGTGCGTGTCTGTTTATTGTTACTCAAACAATTTAGCAAAATGAAATATGTTCAATTTATAAATTTCCCACAAGAGCAAATATAAAGTTTGACAAAGTTGCTAGCGGTTTATTAGTGCTACTTGCAAAATAAGTAAATATATACTGAGTGTAAATCAAGGTCTATGTCACAATTTATTTCCTGTACCAATTCTATCTTTAATCAATTTAAAGGTTCAGCGTGTTACGATTAGAGAAAATCCCGGACTTAGTCGGTGATAAATTAGAGTAGATAGTCTAGTTCAACCCCGATCATAAAAGCTATTTTGAGACACTTACAGTTATCTAAATCTACGCGAGCTAGTACTAGAATTACAACACGCCTACATAATTGCCCTTATTAATAACATTACGTGACTTATTTGAGCTACGCATTTAAGAGATTCAATAAGTTATTACTTGCAACTGTAAAATTATTTACAAATTTATTGCAGATGCACCTTTTACGGTCGCATCTTTATTCTACTTTTACCACTTACTTCTACTGTACTTCGTATGTCTATCTAAAAATAATATCGGTAACTTAATACCCATCATGTATCAACTGTGGTAACACTAATAAAAGTCATCGGCCAAATGAGAGATTACGTACCAGCAGTAATGATCATATTGAAATTTCTGACTAGCAACTCAAGTTTATTCATAACCACTTTATTGAAGTTAACAAATAACTTTTGAACTATTATGGTAATGGCAAGTGGTACGATGTGCTGACTCTATTACAATCTTCTATACTCTTCATTAGCTGATGTATTCTTAACTCGATGAAATAACTTGGGTGAGATATACAGTGATATCTAGCTTAAAAGATATTTTGACACGAGTTAACATCGATCTATTAAGACTATGGATATCAATACAGTAGCATAAACAAACTTATCATTTTTCATTCCGAGTCTATCTTAAAACATCTGGTCTCTAACGATATAAATTTAAAGAAAAAATGTAATTCATATCAATTTTTCTAATAATACGATAGTGTATTAAGTTAGCACTGTTTGAGAGAATTAAGTACGAGATTCCGGAGTGCAAGAACAGTTAAGATATTATTACAACTGCTTGCTTATTGGCTTGGTCTACTCTTATGAAATTGCTAATGCTTAGTAAACTATTTCAATATGCAATTGAATATATGTTCGATTTGTAAGATGTGGATTAAAATTATTATAAACTTGATGACTGACAATCTATGCCACCAAGATACTATGTCTTAATAGTGTTCATACTAATATCTATAAAAAAACATTTTCTGATCCATGCCAATTTTAAAATTTATTTTACTCTGAATAAAAGCTAGCTCTAATAGCAATTGCTAATGAAATGAATTTGCCATTCTTCATTTTCATCATGATACTCTCAATCTAGTATTGATAAATTGAGCAATTTACTACATTATTAGCCTTCTAAAAATTAATATACAAATACAGTACATGCTATCATAAAGATGAACAAATGAAAACTTCGATCAATCCATTAGTCATTACGTCCTAATCTCTAGTAAAAATTCAAGACTAATAATTGTGCAACTAAGGGAGAAAGATTCGACATCATTTGTTACTTTCTACTTTTCGAAGTTGTTATCGTTTCCTTGGCTATAATATAGCCGGACTATGGATGCAATTATGATATTGTCATAGCAATAAAGCCAATACAAAATCAGATAATTTATCCCATGGTTTTAGCAATCCAAGATTCATAGTTGCTGACACGCGTATAAACTCCAGGTATGTCAGGGCAAGCACAACCTAGGACATGAAATAGAACAATTAATTCCATTTTAACGTACACTATGCAAGTGTAGGTATCATTGAACAGCTATATAGTTCTACGATTGATTTTTAATATAGGCTTAATTTAAAGCTTAATCTTATTCAAACATCCTCTAATTTATTCTATTTAGATTAATAATAGATTTGAAGTACTGGCACATGATTAATAGCAAAACCAAAATTATTATTGGTTATTTATACTATAGATAATTTCTGTACGGTTAAAGTGCTATATTAAGGTTGTTATCATGTCATTCTTACCGTAACCCCAGCTAACAAGACCGATTAAATCGCCTTTATAAACAACTGGGCCATCACTATCGCCTTGGCAAGAGTCTTTACCGCCTGGTTTATATCTAGCACAAAATATTTCCTTGGGCATAAATTCACTGCCATGTTCAGCATCGCAATCAGTATCGCTGACAAGTTGCAATTTTACTTTTTGTAGTTTATCAGGGTGTGAGCCTCCTTCTGCAAGTGCACCCCATCCAGTTATGAGAACATCCTCACCAGCGATTAATTTTGTATCTGCACTAGCACATTGAATAGTAGAGGTATGGGGCTTGGCAGTAGCTGATGATTTCAGCTTGAGTAAAGCAATATCATTAGCAAGAGTAGAAGGACTGTAACCAGAATGAACATGCCTAAAATACCAATTAACGGAATTCAATTCAAATATAGATAACGTAAATAATACGAGGAGTAATTAATTATAATCAAAAGGAAACTATAGAACTATAGAATTACGATTTGCAATTAGAGTAATAGAAATAAATCATTATAGATTTCTCTTTGCTAATGTAAAGTCAGTCTATCAGCTTATCTTACAGTGAGCGTAAATCAATGATTTGGGCCTCAGCATCTTCGATATTATGATCGCCAACGTTAACTCTCAGCTTTTTCTTAGCAGTTTTATGAACACAATGAGCAGCAGTAATCACCTATCGGTTGCCAATTATACTTCCACCGCAAATATGATACCAAGAACCCCCGATTTATATTCTAGCGAGACCTGATAGGGAAATTCGTGAGCATCAGTAGTAGATCCTCCCACGATTCTATCATAATCTTCGGCGCGAATCCATCGCATATTGGTCGATTTTTTTCCTAATATTAATTGAACGATTTTTACAGACGCTGCCGATAATGAGTTATTGAACATCATCATCTCCATGATGATTATGATAGAATACCAATAAGGATGACTAATTTCTTTGATGATCAACAAAAAACGGATGCCCAAGATTAATTTAATTACTCGTAGAACTTAATACCAAATAAATACGTAGAACTTACTCCGCTCAATAACGGCTGCATGAGCAACAGCAATCACTGCTAAGGCAACGAGTAAAACTTTCATCATGGATGATATCCTTACTTACGGGTCGTCTATTAGATTTTTATAAGACAGACAGAATTAAAATGAGTATTAATTGCTATCATCACCATCATCATCATGGTTATTATTCTATTTATACTTCATTTATTCGATCATAAACTGATTAGGACTAACAAAAATAATTAGCTAATGCAAGTTAATTTTACGTCAGTTGTGATCAATCTATCCTTATACTATTTGAATAAGTCTAGCCCACAGCTATGGATCACAGTAATAAACAAGTTGTCGAAAAAAGAAAATATTTAATTTTCTAATTTCAGAATACTTTCTGAAACGAATCAGAACATAAATTGATACAAATTGCCATCGCTAATAATGGAATAGACTTTTATCGCAGGCGCCAAAGTAAAATGAAATAGTGATATTAGAAATTGAGATAGGAAGAGGTATCAAGGGGATTACTATCACATTAAAGATATTGAAACTGGAACAACGAAGAACTATCTCTAACAGTACTAACCGAGGCTTATTTAAATTGTTAATTTATACTTATAGGACACAGTCAGATTTCTGTTTATGGCAAGATTACAAGTACTTGTTAAGAAAACTAAAATAGAAACTCCTGTTACATGTAAAATAAACAGGGAAAGGACTCGTTCATTTGATCGTTATATAACTGTGCGGTCATTAATTTAAACACATGGTAATAGACTAGCGCACAAGATTACTAAAGCATGGAGAATAAATGTATTGCAGTAGACCTACTAACCATCAAAAACTGTACATAGGATAGTGT
Organism: Trichoplax adhaerens; assembly: GCF_000150275.1. Classification (NCBI taxonomy): domain Eukaryota; kingdom Metazoa; phylum Placozoa; class Uniplacotomia; order Trichoplacea; family Trichoplacidae; genus Trichoplax; species Trichoplax adhaerens. The sequence goes on along the minus strand of NW_002060944.1, from coordinate 4,817,040 downwards.
AAAGTTAAGTTGTTTCAAATTTGTAGGGTAGTCTTTATCCAAAAGATTGAAAAATACCGACATCTTGCCGCAGCACAAACTTAAAGTTATAGCAGGTAAATTTTTTAATACGTCGAGACTTTTGAGCAAATTCAATCTTGTAAGTTACAGTAAAATTTTAATCTAGTATGTTAAACTGATCCTAAAGGCAGCTTATATCTATTTTAAATATCAGGTAATCAAAATATATCTCAACTTATAACATGCCTACAACATTTTAATCTAGTTTTAATATTGGAACTGACATTATGAAAGGAAACAAAACTACAGTACTAAATAAAATTATTCAAGTGCAATCACTCAACGATTTACCCAATAACTGATTAGGTATAATAGCTGTTACTGATGGCCGTATCTTTAAATTGCAATCGTTATCATAGCTAATCATTTAATGATAAGTAAATAACGACATCTAATCTAATTAAATTTTTTGGTTAAAAACAATTAAATGAGATAAACATCATTGATATTAGTTTATCATTATGTACAATCAATTAACTAATTAATTAAAATAATTCCATTCAAATGCCCTAAAATATTTAAATTATGCATGATCTTTCAGTGATTGAGCTTATTATGTGATTATTCTATTGCATGCCATAAAATTCTTAGGCGTACCCTTAAGATCAATTAAGTAATGTCTTCGATCGATAGTATCCATCTCAATTATATAAATATTACAATACAGGGAATCCAATTACTAATAGTGACATTTCAATAGATAAATGCTATAATCACTACATATTAAGTACCATTTACCGATATCAGAGTGATGCTACATCACTCAAACCGGTAAGATTTAGAATATAAAAAGAGACATTTCTTGCTGAAATCATAAACTCTAACTGAACATATGACAAACCCCAATTTCAGTATAGGCATTGTATTTTATTAGCTATACGACTAGATGCAAGTTGTATACGCAATGGAAACTCCACATGCTAATTATATTACTATTTTAGGGCTTATTGTTTCTATTAGATTTTGTTATGTTTGCTTTACTACAAGAGGACAGTGATATTTACAAACATGGCAGAAATGATATTCACTTACTTACTTATGTCATAATCGAATAGACTAAAACGAATTGTACCTGTTGTAGTGTATCTAGGCTGTACTATAACTTACATATTTCTTAAATAGAGCTGTGATATAGAGGTATATTATATTGTTTTCAAATATGGATACCTTTGTGTTCTTATTACACTATATTCAAATCTAACTTGTCGTGTTTAGTTATTTATAGCACTTGCAGCCTTTACTATTTTTCTAACATCATTTGCTATCATATAGTCTACTACGGCATATGTTGTAAATAATAATCTTGTTCTCTGCATGTTCTCTATCTCTAACGTCATAAATACGCGTACTAATAACTTCTACCTCAGATTGAGCTGCAATATGGGTAGTCGTAGTGATAATTACATTACTTCACAACAGCTTACAAGCTGCACTACGGCAACTGCCTCACACATGTAGTCTATAATAAAGAATCTATTTTCTTACTCAACGAACTAGTACCAATCTCTAAATAGCTATTAAATCTGCATCCGCTAAATCATTAAACCCTCCATCATAATGATTGGTTTTCTTCACAGCTACTATAATTCGTTAGATCATCAATTTTACGGTAGACTAGAGCGTTGGATACATCTTACGATTTTCATTTAACTACATATACATCATATACGCTATTTCCTTCTATGATGATTATTTTACTGCAAAAGAGCCTTATATATTTCTCGTTACGCCGATTTTACTGCAAACCCATTATCAACAATAGCGTAAGATATTGACTAATGAAGGTAAATTCGTTAGATAATCATGAAAGGCAATGGTATCTAGAGTAAAATATGATTAGAATAGAAGCATTACCTGTCATTCTGTTTTACTTTTATAAAAATTTTACTACGTGTATGTTACCGAAGCGACTTCTGTACATTACTATACGAAGTAATTATGAAATTAGGATGAGATTAAAATCTGACATAAACATCTTCACAATCGATAAAATAGGGTAATATAAATTGATTGTGTTGATATCCAGTTTACTCATTTTCTGATCAATAAGATTGTTAAATAGAACTTATTTTTATTGATTACCTGCTATTTTAATCGAAATCAATTTGACGAATAGCAACGTACTACTGATAACATAAAATCGATGAAATATTCAAATATCAAACAATTTATTTTAATATCATCTGCTTCCTATAAAAAGTAGTACACTAAACAAATGATCATTATCACACTAAGTTAGCTTGAGAGCAACTGCAGATTTGTCTATGTACGCTTTTAATCTAGCTTGAATATTAGATAAGATTAGCTAATACAACAGTTCTTGAATAGTATAAGAAATTCGTAATCTATCACATCAATTGCCTTTATTAAGCAACTATATAAGTGAGATTATAATCTCTACTTTAGATATTTGGCAAGATACATATATAACTATTTCAACTGATTTAATTAATATTACTATAAAAAATGATTAATTTATCCTTACTGTTTAAAAGTTTATAACTTAACCTATCTTCTATAGACTGCTTTAGAAATGCATAGTACTTCTACGAATCTCTAAAATTTGTATTTCTATCTTCATATACAGAATTGCATAGCTATTTCAATTCTTTACTATTTATTCTTCCATATTCTATATCGTCTTTAAAAGAACTAGTCTCATCGTTTATCAATGGATTATCACAAGTTCGTGTATAATCGAGTATTAGATTTAAGCTATTAATTTAAACTTTAGATTGCTTTTTTTAGTTTTTTTTCATTATAAAATTTAAATTCCTCACTTGTTCATGACTGAACAGCATGCAAGAATGTAAATCCCATAATAGGTTACTTACGGAAACAAAATTTGATTGATTAGATCGCTAATGGAGTATTATGCTGACGCTGTTTAGAATATTTATAGGTACGCGTATACTACGCTATGAATGCTAATAAGAGATGAACATTGGTCAATTTATATTTGCAATTAAGGCAATAATTAATGGTAATAAATAGAATTGGACATATCCAGACTCAGGGTCAAAGTAAATGAACGAACCAGATTATCCAAACTTAAAGTAATTTACTGAATCAGAATAATGATACCGAACAACATGATTTTTATTGCATTTTTTTATGGTCATCAGGTAAAATGAGCTTTTAATTGCACTATTAAAAGCAATGACACATATCAAGCCTCCATAATCACAATAAATTAAATTCTTTCTTGTAATTCTAGTACATTCAGTCGATACTACTATTTTGGAAATAAATCACTTGCTACCGCAAATGAAGTTAAAAACAACTTTAGCATAGGGGCGGATTCAGTATCAATTCCACATATGAGTTAACTTAATAATTTGTTAACAATGGCATTATTTAATTTTGATTTATTTATTCTTTACTTAAATCACTTTCATTTACCGCCAAATTAAACTCAAATACGAAGAAAACATATTAATTTTTCATCTAAAATCCATTTTGATCGTCTTTAGCATTATCTAAATCATCTTAAACTACCAATACTTAACGAACAGTAAGCACATGGATTACTTCACTTATTATCACAACATCCAATCTTGATGATCTCTATCATGATTTTAAATTATTTTAAATAATGTCAATATTATAACTTGACCCAATACAAAATTAATCATTCCAATATTCATTACGATAGTATAATCTAATTCTTAAGATTTTAAAAAATCTGTAATAAATCAATTATAAGTTTCGTTAAGAATATATTCATTAACTTTGATGGAGCTTGTCAATTAGAATTGATAAATAGGATTTGGTAGGGCTTGACAAGTATAACAAAAGGTCTATCAAAGTTGTAGAAGCACAGATGATGCTAACTACTGCTGAAGAATATGAAATTTTATCGATCAGAACTGATAAATAAAGCTTGATAGATGTAGTAAAATTCCATCAGAAACGAACTAGAAACCGATGGTGACCATTTATAAAGGGATAAAATTCTACAATTTTTTGTTCATTCATTACGCAATATTGTTAATGAAAATGATAAACAAGAATCCATAAATTTAGCTTAAGTTTATCAAAATGTAGCAGACAACAACGATAATAACCATTTATAGTGTAAAGCATTATCAGCCATCCTGGATAGCTCAAGTGGCGACGTCGAACACTGAATTCATCAGCGGTCATAATTTAATGTATCTACAGTATCTTTTTATCCTTCTGTGCCATTAGCCTGGTAGATTATCCATAGAAGTAAGTTAACAGTAATTCTTCTTAACTTGAAAGGATAGAATTCGATAATGCTGCACCTTCCGAGAATTAATTATTTCATATAATGATGAGGGCCAGAATACCATTAACTCGATATCAATGTACACTATTTTACTTAATTGATAACAGTTTCTTTATGCCTCTTCGGTATATTTTTTGCAGCTATTAGCATTGCAATAACTTCAGCGCTACCATCACCATCTGCATACACCGTAGCATCATTTCCAAGCTAATATTGAACAAATCAATATAGGAAAAACTGGTAATCAGTAATTGTAAACCTTTGTAATTAAAGTTTTTAACTGGAAACCTTAGCTAGCGATTATCTACGTACGTTATACAATTAGTTAGATTCACTATGGAATATATAGAAAGTAATAGATTAACTACGATATATATTACACATGAATGCATGAATAGAATTAAAAACTGTATATGTACTTATGCAATAATTGTATGGTAGCGCTTGTAATACTATAGGTGATAACAGTGTAAAAGGCGAACTGATAATTTACTAATTGCAGAGGGAAGTATAAATTGTAACCGTATCGACGTGTAGCATTATGCAGCTATAAATACCGATCATTAGTAATAAATATCAGTTACAAATCTAACTCACGGAATTAACTCGCTGCTAAAAACATAACATAATTGTAATGAAATAGATTAAATCATTTTTGCATTCATAGGTAATATAGCTTATTTAGATATTTAAATAACTTGCTAGTCGAATATAAGGGTTAATAGAATAATAATCATAAAGCTAAAAAGGGATTAAATCATTTCTAAAGTCACGGATAATATAGTTTATTTAGACGTTTAGGTAATTTGGTAGTCGATATAAGCGTTAGCAGAATAATGAACTATAAAATTTAAAATTTATCATTCCTATCAATAAATGAAAGACCATTTTGTTGCCTTAAAATTAGCGTATTTTATTCAAAATATCGTTACCTCATCGCGGAGATCGATATTAGCGTTGAATTGTATTAATATTTTCAAAATTGATTTGTTACTTTTGGCAGCAGCCATCATAAGCCCTGATGTTCCATTCTAAGAATAGAAGAAATTTTTAATAATGTTACATTTGTCGTCAAATCATTCTATCAAAGCGCTATAACAGCCTATAAATTTATTGTTCTGTGATTCTCAGTAATCTATGTGAACTGCTAGATGTACTACACTGGGTTAGACGTCACTAGATTTAACTTCTCATCATTCCTCATCAAGTAAAATAGACTAATTCTTACCACCTTAAAGCATGTATAGAATAATTTTCATTACATGATTAGCCAAATGTACATATTACACTATTTTCATGAAATATTAAAGTAAATTGGGTATTTTTAGCAGTACTAATCTTCTTAACTTATCATTTGAAACGCAAGTAAATCGTTTTTTTATTACCGCTAGCTATGCTGTTACCTAACTGTCAGCATAGGTCAATTATACTGTAGTAGCTAATATGGTAAAAATCCAGAATTGTAGTGCTAGGTAAGATAAGTAATGTCTTAATGTGAGCATTACTTGTAGTAGGCTGTCGTATATCTGTGTAGGTAGTAGTGAAATAACTCAAATCTTAGTTTTCAATGGTTGAACTAGACAGCGATCATGCTTAGATTAAGATTATATATCAGTAAATATGTTAAAAATGTTTAATAGAAAAACTATGTTAGTAAGGTTTCACTTCCAGATGCCTTTCCTAATAAGGTACGATAATAATGATGAGATAATAGTCATTTACAAGTTACATAGCTCCTATAAAAAATGGAAACGGTTCCAGTAGAAAATGCTGTGAATGTGTCTGTACCAATAAAAGTCCTATCTTTGCGTTACTTTACTATTTCTACTTTACGTTTAGTAGAAGGCGTTTAAGTAGGTAGATAACTTATAGACTTTAACTTCAAGCTCCCTTGTCGCAGAGTTAATTTGTGACTGAGCTTTATAATACAAGTTGACGGGATGAAAAATGAATACTAATAAATTTCAATTCTCTCGCAGAATGAAACTGACCGATCTATACTAGCCATTTTTACAAAGATAGACTGTCCTAGAAAAATATCAAACGTGATATTGGAACAATCCATGAATAGACTGCCGTCTAACATAACTGTAAACCGTCTGTTGGTGTCGATATAATTATATGATTACCTGATCAATGGCATCAATTAAAGCTCCGTTCTCTAGTAGCATTCTTGCTGCATCAAAGCAATCGTTTAATATAGCGTGCATTAATGCTGTTCTTTTCAACTATTAATATGTACAAAATGAAAAATGAAAGATATATTCAGATGAGTCAATTTCGATGGAATTCCCTAGTTCACAAACTGCTGATAATCTCAATTATGTCAATATTTTCTCAGTTTCGATTTTAGGATTAAAATCTTTAATTAATTAGATGATACATATAAATAGCATATATTTACTCCCATAGCATGATTACATTCTTATATTACTTTTTAAATTGGTATCAGTATATATGATTTAATAACTATTTTTCACTATTGAAGATCTACACACAATCATAGCTAACTCTACTTACATCATCTACCCTATTAACATCCGCTCCGTATTCCAACAGCAATTTGATAACTTCAGCATTGCCTTCAATTGCAGCCAAAATTAGCGAACTTTGACCAGTCTATAAGACAACAAATAAAATAAAAAGAATTGAGATATAACACACAAATTCCAATAGCCGTAATGCTGTGACAGTGCTATATACTGTATTAGAGTAGAAATATCTATGTTAGGATAATTTTGTTAGCCTATCCTTATTTAGTTAACTTCTAATCTGGATATGCTGTGTTTTAACTTAGCACTGGCTTTATATAACAGTGATATATATAATATATACTGAAATTAATAGTTATATTAGGGAATGCGAATTATCTGCTTACGGTTCAAATCATTGTCATTGTAACTTACTTATGGCAAATTGTAAATTATCATGGAAATATCTCGTGATAGGATATATCGTAATCTGATTATTCTGTATTAGTCATCAGATGTCTATGATCGTAAATACTGTTTTCTGCATTACGGAGCAGTAACTAAAATTAATGTCTTATTCAGTGAATGATTTCAAAGTTAATCGTACTAACTATGACTCATGAACTATTGAGGAAGAGTATATAAATGCAGCATATCGTGTAATATAGTTAATTCTTAAAGTTAGTGTTCAACGTAAAATATGAGGCGTTAAGGTCTTTGTGCAGTCTGCTAATAGAGCAAAAGTGTTCCCGATAGTACAGATATCCTTCCTTGATACATGGATCAAGAAATTGACTTATTGATCGTACATTACGTTATTTTGTTGCAAAGCTATTTTGTGGCAAATACTATTCGATCAATTACCACCTATAAACGTTCAATGTTATTTCGTCATACTTACATTGCTAACGCAATTGCTATCCGCTCCATTGACTAATAAAGATTCAGCAATGGCAAGTTGACTATTGGCACATGCAAACATTAACGCCGTCATGTTATCCTACATAGAAGGTATATAAGTGAAGATAAAAAGATTACATGTTAAACTCTATTACGGAACGAAACAAGAATTCTCAAACATTACATTAATATTTTTGATATTTTTGATTTTAATGCTGTAATTTGGTTTGATGTAGATTAAAAATTATTAATTAAACCTTATCAAGAGCATCAATTTTTGCTCCTTCAGTAATTAAAAAGCCAAGTAAAGCTTCGTGGCCATTCTGAGCTGCAAGCATTAAAGGTGTTACTCCAAGCTATATTATGTAAGAAAAAATCTTATCAGAAAATCACTGTATAAGGTAGAGTAAGGATTAGCATTTCTATTAGGCTATTTTACATTGTCAGTAGTGTTAATATCAAGGCCTTGTAATAATAAGACTTTCATGGTTCCTTTTTTGCCATTTTGAGCAGCACATAACATAGCAGTCTTTTTCTCTTCCATGCCCTAAGAGTATAGATGGTAACAGGGATGAACAATTATTAATAATGATGGAGTATTATTATTATTCAAATTAAGACACAGTACTTGTAAACTGTTAAATAAAAGTTTCAATTTTTACACCCGATGAAAAATATAGCACTGAAAAACAATCAGTTACTGATGAAGGAAAGCTTCTATTATTCTTTTGACAGATATAGTAGTAGCAGTAATAAAAATATTTTAGTTTTGTTGTCTAATAAAAGTATTAAAATGATAATATGAAATTTTTTAATGATTACTAGAAACAATTAGATCGCTATATGTAATACTAATACAAATCTTCAATATATGGGCAAGGCTATAAACAACGAAAACCGAATTTAATTTCCTAATTTAATAAGGATCTTTCAAAGAGTTTGTACAAATAACCGTCTGTAATATTTTGAATTCGGTCATTTAATACTGGTTAAAATTTAATATTAATCACTTATTATGGAGTGTGACTATGGATCTCTTGATTACTAGGATGTAAACTCAGTATAATAAAAATATCATTATATTTCAGAACCATATGAAGATATTTTAGCTTCATCATGCGGATATATAGTAGCAAGTAATTGATTTCCTCTACTTCCTCACCTCCGGTTTGTTATAGTGTTTGCTTCGTTCATAAGTTAGTAACGTAATAATATCTCCATGGCCGTAAAATGCAGCATCCATAATAACTGTCATACCATTCTAAAATAATTATGATTGAAATTATGCGGAATAACTTCAAGATCATACTATCAGGGAGTATTATTATCTTTCGTAAATCTATGCCATTTCAGGCTTAAAACTTTATTATAATTTACTGCTACATAAAATCTATCATTTCAGTATATTGCATTTAAATTCATTATTTTACTTTGTTGGCAATAGAAACTTCGGCTTCATATTGCAGTAGAATTCTAACTACTTCGCTATGGCCGCCGACGGTAGCATGTATTAACGCCGTTCTTCCATTCTTATTTAGATCCAATTGGAGATTGAGTTTAGTGATGTTGAGCAATAATGTTCAATCAAACTAAGTTTTCTATTTTTGGACTATAATGTTATAAGGAAAGTAAATCGATTAAGATATTCTACTGACCTTATCTATTGCGTTAATATTTGCATGCTTTGCTAGAACTAAATCGACGATAGTAAGGTGGCCCTTCATAGCACTTAACATCAGGGCAGTAAGACCCTCCTATAAAAAATTTCAAGATGTAATTTTTCCTATTACCACAACTAAGTCATTTTATTAACCTCAAATCGGATAGTTCTTCAGGATCTAACCGACCTTACTGGCAGAATCGAGGTTAATCGATTCATCTTGTATCAACAATTTAAAAATTTCCGCGCTGCCTATTACTGCTGCTGTCATGAATGAATTGAGACCTCTCTAAATGCGGTAGATAGTTAAATTTGAATTTTAATGGATAGTAGCTGCCTTAGTATTAAGCAAAAATTTTGAAATACATTTCTTATTAGCCTGTTTTCATGTTATTCGATCAAAATTTTAGGTCATAATCCGTTAGAATATCACCACTGACTAATTCAATTATATGCATACTATGACCTATCCTAAAGAGTTAGTCTTACTAACTTGATCAGCAATATCGCAACGAGCCCCTTTTCTTAATAACATTTTCACAATTTTCCGATGATTTCCTTGAACAGCATAAGATAACGCGGTTTTTCCTTTCTACAAATTAATAAATAGAAATTTATTTCACGTACAATTTTTTTCCAATTTTAGCTATTCCCATAACGAATATTTTAACTCGTGTATATGCTGTCAAGTATTTTTGCACCTGCCTAGTAAATAGCAAAGTATTTCACTTTATGAGTGCTTTGAATGTGCAATAGATAGTAAATTCTCCACTATATTTTATGTGCAGCTAAAATAACTTGTAGTCTAATATCTCTCTCTACTCATACTATTTGAATAAATAATCTTACTGCCTTCTAATTATAATTATTAATATCCATAGTTAACACTTGAATGGATATAATCATTCATCAAACTTTAAAATTCTTTTTACGATTATATTCTGATATTTTTATTATTTTGTTTTTCGAGATAGCTAAACTAAGAATTATTTAAATGTACATAAAAATATTGGCTGATTCCTCTTCTCTAAGTACTGTCGTATTAGTTAATTTACTTAATTCTGCTCAGTCTAGTATGAGAATTAGAGCTTTAATTTCTCGAAGTAATATTTACAGCTATGTGTATCTATCTACTTCATTAAACTTTAACACCATCTCTAACTCTCATAATTCTAAATTTACTTGTAGTAAGTATAGTAATAGTGACAACTTACCAAGCAAACTGAATTAACTTCTATTTCTTTCTGAAGCAGTAGCTGAACAATCTTTGTAGAGCCCATAATACATGCATACATCAACAATGTCATGCCAGACTAATAATATAATTTTAAAACGGTTGGAAAATAATAATGTTAAAAATATTAGTGTTAAATTACTTATATCCGGTTAGATAGAGAGAGAATATTGTTCAAAAATTAAAGTCAACCAACTCTATTCTACTTCTGGCTTCGATTAAAGCATTTAATTTTAAATTTTCTGAGAAATTTATAAATTACCTTATCCGATACATCCAAACGGGCATTTCTCTTAATAAGAGCCTTGACGAACTGAAGATGTCCTTTATTTATAGCAATATGTAATGGTGTTCTTTCATCCTAAGATCAATGTTACAATAAATTTCACAAGGATAAACTAGTAGTTAAAAATCTATTTGTTACATTTGAGAAGAAATCAATTCAATAAGTTGCTCTATTGATGCTAACTAAAAACACGATATTGGTATTAGCAACATAAGGAAAAATTTCTTCAATTAGTTAATGGGAAAGTCAGTAACACACCTATAACTTTTGATCAAGGAAGTATTAATTAATCCTTGATCTGTTAGCTATGACCAATTAGCAACAAAGTAATCCAAGGATTAAAAAAATTACCTTGTCAGCGTCATCAATATTTGCGCCTTTCCCTAGAATTGTTTTAGTGATGGACATATTGCCTTTTGCTGCACAGAATAATAACGGTGTTTGATCGAACTATAACAAAAACAAAATTTAAAAAGCAATCTTTACTATAATGTTATGAGAAGAGGTTTCATTTTGACAGATGAATTTTTTTCAAGAATAGGACTAATTCAAGTTTTAATCTTGTAAAACGAAAATTGGATACAAACATTATCACGAATGTTAACATCAGCTCCAGTATTCAGTAATAATTTTATCAATTTATGATCGCCACCATCAATTGCAATTATTAGCGGATTTATTCCTTCCTATAATCACAATATTCAAGTTTGCGTATCAAAATAAATCCAGTAACATTAATAATTCTATTTCTTATGTCCTTAATTCAAAGTGACTAGTTTATCTTCCTTTTCATTTTTAAACTTAGTATTTTTGTTATCACACACAGATCCGACATTAATATAATTTTCTTACCCGGTTGCTTTTATTAACATCAGCACCGTAGTCTAGGAGCATTTTAACTACTTTTTCATCGTGGGCACGAACGGCAAAAATTAATGGCGTATCTCCATCCTAAAATAGCAAATTCTGTAGTTATTATCCATATTTAGCGATACAATTTTGATAGAAAGAATGCAGAAATAATATTCATATACAATGTTTTTGTTATCAGTTGTCCGATTAATAATTTATCTCTTATGCTACTTAATACGTGTGTTGGCTTAAGTAATTATCAGATATTTCCGTCGAATTACATCGAACAGCTGAATTATGATATAGTATAGGCAAAGCTTAAAACTTATCATTATTATCAATATAAAATTAGTGCAGTTTTTGGTAAATGGATAAAAATTATGACTGCATTCCCGACAAATATGCATATTTATTAGCATAATGCATTCCACATGTGGAAGTTTGCAAATTGATAATCTACAAGTTAATAGACATATATACTGTTAATAGAATCACGTTTGCTAGTCAAAGTATTGCATAAAACAATTTTATAAAAGTCTATCGATCAAATTTAGATACAACACTGCTAATGCATGCTAAATCGTAACAAATGCTTTAGAGTTAAGCTTATTATTTCATATTTTTTTATCGTTTAATTTTTTAAAATAGGAGTAATATCAAAATATATTACAGTACCTCATTCATGCAATCAACCATAGCTTTATTTTCCATAAGCAATCGTATAATTGGCTTGTTGTCTTGTTGAACAGCAAGATGTAATGCATTTATTCCAATCTAGCAATTACAGAATACGTTATCAGATACTATTTTGTTACATAATCCTAAATTCATTACTTCCCACCTTATTGCCATGATTGATATCATTAACATGTGGAATTAACAAACGTATCATTTCAATATCATTTCTTGCTGTAGCGATTAAGATGGGTGATCCTGTTACATTATCCTAAATTTAAACAAATCGGTCAAATTAGTTAGATAAGCTATTTTTCAATGTGTATCATTTATGCTGTTGGAATCATGAGAAAATTTCATTAATTTGATATTGTTTACGTAGTCTGCAATATTAGCGTCTGCTCCACGATCGATTAAATAGCGTGAAATATCTAAGTTTGCACTAATTACTGCAGCCATTAAAGGAGTTGCTCCATTCTGCCATAAAACAAATCGAATAATATAAATAATAGCGTTAAAAACCATAATAGCTAGCATAGTTATTGTTGAATTTTCATTTTCAATCGTCTTAATTTTTACATTTTTCCGATAATTAATCTTCGCCCCCTTTTTGCATAGCAATTCAACCAATTCTAAATTGCTCCGTAGTATCGCTAGCATTAGTAGTGATAAGCCTTCCTAAAAGACATGATGTTTCAATAATATTGGTCAGCACAACTAATAGAAATTACTGTTTTATGTAATTGTACATCTAGAATTTATTACAACTTTTTACTCTTGACATGCCATAGTGAAATTCTAAAGATATCGACATGAATAATTGAAGCTTCTTCTTATGAATTTATTAGTTAACTTGCATACACATGATTCTACTTCATTAACATCAGCTCCAGCATCGATTAATTGAGCTGCTATTTTTATGAAACCTTCATTAACTGCTACAAACAGTGGCGATTCTCCATCCTAAATTATCCACAACATCGAAAAGATTGAATAGCTTACTCAGTTATCTTTTTCCTAGCAAGTTGATATGATAGACTCTCAATTCTGTCATTGTAACGATACCTTATTTACAACACTAATGGAAGCTCCAGCATTTAATAGCATTTCTATAATACTCAAGTTTCCAGTTTTAGCTGCTATATGTAGGCAAGTATTCTCCATCTGAAATAATTAGCATCAACTGATATCAATACATAGTGAACAGATGATGTCTAACAAGAACAAATAACTTTCAAGAACGTTAATGCACTCCATCAAGAGTAGATCAAACATCTCAGAAATTTAGATACTTTCAAATAATTAAACGATATAACTTCCAGATAGTTTTGTATACTTCTCATAAAACTAGCACAAGTAAAGTATCATATAGAGTGAATCATTATTGAGATGAGATTTCATGCATTTACTAAGGATCTCTAATAGTGCGGTATGGAATAGTGTCCTCGCCCATCGGACAACGAAAACTGTAGCATTTAAATATCTTAAAGTGATCATTAGCCACATTTAATACTAAGTATAGTATTCTGATATTGATTTCTCTCAAAAAATGAATACTATGGAAATACGGTATAACGATGTTCGAATGCTTGCTACCGGTACCTGTTAGCACATTAAGTGCCAATCAAAATATAGATTGCTTTCTGCTATATAAATGGCGAGTAGATTTAGGAATTATCATAAGTCATTAGTCACGTTCAGTGTAATTAGAATCATTTATTACTTTATCTCTCGTATCGATGCTTTTTCCTGACTTGATAATTGAGTTGACTTTATCTCTGTGGCCACCCATAGCGGCTAGATAAATTGCATTAACTACATCCTAAAGTAATAATATAAAATTGATATCGAATAAAACGATGTTAAAGCACAATTTATGACAGAGAAAAGGACAGACTAAACATAAAATTGTACAGTACAATTTATAAATTTAATGAAATATACAGCATTGCATTTGGCCATCTATAAAACTGTAACCGATGATAATTGATTACTTCTAGTAAAATGTGATTAAGTTATACTATATGTATGCGCGTTAATAAAAGTTTCGCAGCGACAGGCCAAATTTAAGCCGTTTCGCTGGTATTAAATGCAGGCAATAACGAGCACTATTAAAGTTTAAATGACATGCTCAATTTAATTTCATGTTATTCATCTGCTTGACTAATCCTTAGTTTGCAAACTAGAATTAGATAAAATATCGATAGAAATGATGAAATCTCAAAATAGGATGGTATGATCATTTCAAGCTTAAGTAATACTGTAAGTAATGCACTGGAAAAAAATTTGAGTAGATCTCTTTCAACATTCCCACAATATGCTCAGGCATCATAGTATGAATTAATCATTTATTATACTTAGCATCAGCTTGAGCCGGTTTTCAAGCTTGAGCAACTGTTTTAAATTGGAATTTGCTTTAACGGATCTGTTTCAATATTAACCTTGAGGGGCCGGGGCCTATGAATAATGTAATCATTATTCTGTAAACTAGATATTAGTATGATCTTCTTCGAAAACCTTAATCAACTAAGGTATGTAAATAAATGGTATAGGGTCATTTTAAAACTACTTCTTATCGACGATTATAATAGCTAGAAAAATTGCCAACATTTCAGGATAAATAAAAATTTAATTAAACATTATTATTTCATTAATTATAATTATCGTTCATCATCATTTTTGCATTAATTTAAATAATTGTAAATCACATGTGATCATCAAGATTATGCACTTGATAATACTAGTCTAAATGATTAACGCTTGATGTTGATTTAGGCTTATTAGAAGTAAATATATCTATCTTACTCATTTGCTAAAATGCCATTCTAGAAAATTTAGTATCATCCGTTCTCACCATCTACTATGCTATATTGTACGGTAAAAATAGCCAGATCTGCTGATATTAATGACAAGAAACATGAGTAGTAGAATAAAACACTTCAATTAATTACTGTTCGAACATTACTTGAGACGCAAATTATAATTACTCATTTATCTAATATTTGAAATATAAACGAACTTAAAATAACGCCTAAGTAATTATGCCGTCATCGTGAGCCTATAGGTTGTTATGCCAGTGCAGGGAACAGATTCAAAAATAATCGGTGCTAAAGTAGCTTGATAAATTTAAAGATTTTTCCGGACACCTCTGCAGACTGCATTAAACGGATTTAATTTCCACAAAACTGCATTGAAAACCAATTTAGTGTACCACTACATTAGTGTAAACAACCCAGAGGTGATATTAAATGTCATTTTTGCATCCAATATGTTGGTCAGAATGTAAATCTTAATCAGCCTATACTTAGTTTGGTCAACTTAAGAAAAACTTTAATAACATATTACTAGGGTTTATTTCATTGTAGAAAATAAATATTATCCTACGTCATTGATCGATACGGGTATTAAATGGAACAAATTCTCTACAGATTTCCTCTTGTCTAAAAAATGATTAAAACTTATATTAATGTCACAGGTTTTACGTTCAATCAGGTTTTATTGTGAATGAGTGCAAATAATGAGTGAAGTTATCGTACCTGGTACGATATATAAGAATCTCAACGAAATTCCAATAGTTCTTTGGCAATATAACAAAATGAGGAGTATTTCTGCGGAAAAATAAGTAATAAATTGTCATTTTCCCATTCGAAAATTGCTGTGTAAATTCGTAAAAGAAAATCAAAGAAAGTGATATGCCCTGTCTCAAATAAAACTAAAGCAATGCTGACTTTGGTGCCTGTTGGAGTCTTAAAACTGATTAATGGACAATATCATCGAAGATAAATTTTAGGAATGATATTTTAGATGTTATATAAAATCTTTAGCGTATAGAAAAGTAAGATTCGGTCAATTGAATTGATGGAGACAATTGCCTATTTCATTTTGGCTTTACGATATTCATAAACACGATATGGTGATATACTATAAATCATGAAGGACAGATAAAGTAGTTACATTCACTAGCTGCTACTTTTCATTGCTAATTTATAACTTATACCACCTAATAATACGCAATCGGACAAAATTATTGCTAACTTAACAGACACCCCTTCGAATATTCCATTGCTATTGTTGTTAAAATAAACTAGAAGTCGTTTAAGAACCAGAGGTTAATTTTACAGATTCCTTAGCGGTTATAAATGTTTAAAAAACGTACTTGGCAAGATCTTGAAATATAGGGTAACGATTCATCTCTTTAGTGCATGATTAGCAGTATGCAATATTCATATTCACAGATTACGTTGCACTACAGTGGAAAAGTGCAACTTTCTAGTTATGTCTAACTTTAGGAGTTATCAATACTGATTCTTATTGTTAAAGCATAACGAAGCATCTTATTGAATCTTGACTGAAATAATTTAGATCAAAATTATTGATTAGAAACTATTTAAAATTTAAGTGTTTTTATCTATTTATTATCCCGATAATTTTACGTCTGAAAAAGTTAGTTAGAAATTGTTAACGTAAACTTTTTTATATCTAATAAATTTGTTACAAGTGGGCGTAGTAGCTGCTTTTGGGGTGTTGTATCATCACCATATTGTTAGATCTGTAGTAAGACCAGATCCTTTTAGATCGAAAAATATTATTGCATTAAAAGTTATGCTCTTGTTGTAAATTAAATTAAATTTATTGTCTCCACTTGGTTGCTGCTTTCTAATTGTGGTTAAAATTTGATCAGTGTAGGTATAACGTATGAATAGATTAAAGGAGCTTGATTTAAATGATGGAATTG
This sequence comes from Trichoplax adhaerens, assembly GCF_000150275.1. Taxonomy (NCBI): domain Eukaryota; kingdom Metazoa; phylum Placozoa; class Uniplacotomia; order Trichoplacea; family Trichoplacidae; genus Trichoplax; species Trichoplax adhaerens. Next base: position 4,799,915 of record NW_002060944.1, on the reverse strand, counting down.
ACCAAAGCTAAATCGTTTAGGCTACTAATGCATAGCATGTGTTATTCTAATTAGCTTGGCTATGTTATTCTTTGACTATCTCGTTCTAGTTCTATCCAATTACTATCCAGCTTATGCCTTCTATTTATATAGAAAGGCTAATTTCAATTATAAAAGTTTATTAAAACCGTATTAAATATGCTTCCATTCATGGTTCAGATCGTTCTAATTTAAAAACGCCCACATAAAACCTTAAACTATCCCGTCATTTATCCATGTGACTGTTATTTTTAGCTAAAATCATGGTCGTCTACTTGATAAAATTTTATTATATATAGGCTGCGCTTTTTCAATATAGTGTAGGAAGAAGCCTGCTAGAAGACATGATTACACCTAGTAGTAGTCATGATTCAGTTTTAAAGTAAAAATGTCAGCTCGAAAAAGTGATCATAGCACTACAAGAGAAACGGATTTCTTTCATAGTCGTAGCATTCAACGACAGAAGCAAGCTTTAACGACGACCGATCCGAAATCAATGCTAGCTATCAACAGGCGATACAAGCTATGTTTACGATTAAATAGCTTTAAATAATAACAAGGTGGATATAATTGAAAAAGAATCGTCGTACAATAAAAATTGCACTTTACTGGAATCCATTCTCGTGTTATCAAGTCAAAATGACGGTTGGTCGTATCAATTTTGTAAACGCTTAATAATCACTCTTTTTCGTACAGTAAAATACATGAGACAGAATTGTTTCTTGTGTTAAATCAAGGACACAAGGATATATGCTTGACTGTAAAACAGTAGATCATTTTTTACTAGTATATCTAAATATCGTCCTAAATCAGTAATTTAGTAAAATAATATGTTAATCTACTGCAAGTTAGCAGTCCCTTAATGTATCAAAGTAAACCTCTAAGCAAAATCATTATATGATTTGGCAATCAAGAATAACGTTAATGAAAAGCATTCTATCTAAATTAAATCTACTTGCATTAATAGATAACAGTTATAGTATTTAAATTTCTCTTGCATTTATCATTTTTAGCACTATTACCTCCATACTGTATTCGATTATCCTTATATCTTGATCGATAGTTGTGTTAGCAGATGAATCATCTTAAATGCGAAAACCTTCATATATAAAAATAAAAACCCTATAAGAGTAATACTCCTTATATGTTAAAACTATTGATTTAAGTTTAGAGCAATAGCATCCTATGAATACATATCATAATAACAATGTGCAGAGTATTATTTAACTACCAATATTATTCAAATAAGTTCAGGCCACCAATACAAACTTACATGTATTCCATATTATGCGACATGCTCAATATTAGGTGACTAAGCTATTTTAAATAATAATAGTTATCGATACAAAACTGTTTATTTGTAAACTGCGAGGCCAATAGAAATTAAAATAAAACGGCACATAATTAACAAGGATTGATCAACATTTGGCGTGATAGCAGCTAAAACGTGACTAGTAGAAAATAGCTTTTACTATGCTTATAGTTAATGTGATAATTCTTAACTATGAGATAAATTAACTACCATCTGTGATGAATAATCATCGTCGGCTAATCTACAGAAATGGCGCAAAGAATTACTACAATATAATAGATATAGTTTTGTTGGCCTAATTGTATTATTAGCAATCGCAAACACCTTTAGAAGTTCGCTGTCATTTCATTGTCTGATTGCCACACAGAAAATATTTATACGCGTATATCCTAAAGGATTCACTTTTATTGAAAGACGTTAAATTAAATCTCATATTTCCGGTTAAGTAGAATTGATTTCCAACATGCTCATGACATATTTATCACTCATATTTCAAAATTTAAAAGTCAGAAGTAATAAACTGTGATAGCATTGCTATCTTACAGCCATCGTTAATTGCCAAATAATACCTATAGACAGTAGTAATACAAAATGAATACAAAAATAGAAATAATTTGTAGGGGCAATTAGAGAGGTAATGACTAGTGATAAAAATAGATTAATGTAATTAAACATAGGTGACGTCCTACACGCGGTCATGAAATAATATTGAACACTATTTTTACCAAATAGCGGCGGTAGAAATTTTCTGTTGGGTTTTTTACACCTACAGCTGCGTAGAAACTGTATTATAATTAATCAACATTCAGGGAATGGATTGCATATGTCAAAAAACCTTGTTCCATCGTATACTATCAAGCTTCATACGTAATTATTTGAAATATACTAACAGATTTCGCGCCAATATTAATGTTTGTTTGAGATAGTTTATTCCTTTCTTATCCATATGTTAATAAAATATCGATTATGTACGTTAAATAATTTAACATAAGTCTATTTTTTAGGAGATTGGTTATATTCCAAATTTTAAATATTAAACTGAGAATATATACGTATGTCGCAAATTAATCTCTGTAAAAAAGGAACGCAAAAAAAATTGATAAGTAACCTACTCGCTTAAACGCTATTTTACTTTGTGTAAATATACATATACTGTATGACTATAAGCAGCAGGATAGAACTGCAACGAGGACACTGTAGTATTTAAATTGTTCCTATTTGCACTATGTAAGAGCCATCTTGCTTTTAAACAACTTCAGCCTATTTGCAGCCATTTATTAGGCCTCATTTCTTCAACTACAATATTCCTAACATGGCTAATCAATTCATGACTATTTCTAATTAAGTTCTCATACATAGCCTTAGTTTACGCAAAATTGTTGTCTAATTCAGTTACCCTAGAGTAGCACTTAATAATCATTTTTCTTTCTGCGCATAAAAACAGTCAATACCAAATATACATCAGCCAACTTTAAATAGTAATTACGATAAGGTATTAACAATCATACCAGCATTATAATTATGGATTTTATCATATTAACTAGGGCTACGAAGTTATTGGAAGGTTAAGTATTACCGTAATAGTACAGCAACCAGTTCTGTGATGAACAGTATCCGTATTTGGTTGTAATAAGGTATATGGCGTCTACATGATCGTTTAGACCTTATCTTGATCTCTTATTGACGAGAAAAAAGTAGTTATTATGCTATTAACTCAGTTTGTTTTTTTGCTTTCGCAACTTTAGATATGCAATCTCTACTAGTATTTATATGAATAACTTCTGTATAACTTGAAATGGAGCATGTAACAATAAAATTTTAGTACTGCGTATCTTAGTGAATAGTAAGACCATACTCATTAGATTGATCAATTTTAAAACTATTTCCGTATGCATTTAGAATGCGTAATTCACCTTTCATGAAATAATATCCAAATATTCAATTCAGATTTCAAAGGTACTCAAAACCTTGTTCTGCGGAGTTTACTATCTACTACTAAATAGAAACAGCTGATGTTGACATTCTTAACGATTTCGATAAGTAAATACAGAGCAATGGCACTGATACAGTAACTAATGTTATTCTACGGCCAATCTATTATTGTGTTAATGTGTATCAACAAATTGATTTCATTAGTTCGTCCTTATTTTACTTTTTCACCAAAATTTCAACGGTTATTTTATTCAACTTTCTTAAGCAATCAAAAGACCATCGCACAATTACTGCAACGTACTTGCATATAGTAATACAAAATTAATAGATAACTGGTCTTTAAGATACGATATGACCAACCAAATGTAATATTGCGATGGAAGAGATTATATCGTACCTCTGCAGGCTACTCATACTATTTTTGTGAGGGAGTGAATGCAAACTGCTGTCATGACATCATCAAGCAGTAAATACGCGTAAATTAATTAAGTTAGCCCAATTTACTTCTATTGCAATAAGACAATAGTAGAAATAGTATAGTGTTTGATTAAATCATTAGTACTAAAAGTAAGAATAACTTTTGCCTATCTACCATTTGAATTCAGTAGCTCATAAATAGTTAGCCATCAGCAACTTCAACTAAGTAGTTTAGATATTTTTATGGAAATAGAATAATCATTAAAATAAAATTGCTGAATACGATAATTTTACCAGTGGAGTACTCTTATAAATATACAATTTCAATGAAAGATATAACTCAGAGATAAACAAGCAGATAGCTAAATTTTAATTACTGTAATTGTTATATCATCTCGTTTAAATATAGATTTGAAAATTGGATATGCTTCGATTTGGGAAAGCAACTGGAAGATCCCATTGATAGATAGGGTAAATGGCTGCGTTTGTCTTACATAGTATTGAGCAACGTAGCAAAGTTTAGATATCCAGGAAGGTGGAATATATTCGATCAAGTTTTGTATGTCATATGCCATCATTATTTGCATCAACGATAGCTGGTTAGGCTTCGTCTTGACCATCTAAAATGATAGCGCTGATATTTATAATGAATTAATTAATAAGCCAGTTCTTATTTTCTGAGTTGTGAACTACTGTATATAATAACCCCGCCATCACTGTTCATCGAGCAAACTACATCTACAGCACTGTAGGACTCTTGAAAGGTACCATGACAACATACAGTGTAGTGCATATTTTTATTATACAATGTACTGTACCATGGGGCTACGTTGCTGTGTAATACTATACAGTAGAAGAAAACCCAGTTAACATAGGTGCAACTAGTAATGTATTCGCTATGCGAAATATACTATCATGGCCTTGACCTTTTCATCTTCTACTACTCATAGAAAGACTTCATCAAGATGAAATTGGACGACAATTTTCACGTATTACGATACTTCTGACACTCAATGCAGCACACTGGTAGTGGTTAGCGACATGAAAGAGAGCAGAGACTGCTATAAAAACTCTCAATGCGTGCATATGCGGATTTAGAATTTTGTACCTTAATATTCATCTGATTTTCTCGTAATGTAGCGATCTATTACACCCATGTCAGTAGATATGTATATTTCAATTCAATTAAAGATATATGAAATGTAGAAATAGATAGTAATTAATTATAATAACATTAAATATTAATAGCTGTAGAAAGTCGCATAGCAGCAGCTTATATCGTAAGTAATGTTGACAAGAACAGAGTATATTCATTATTCAATTAATGTAATCTCTATCCAAAAAATTTTTAAGATATTTGCATGAATTTGATATAATAGAATATTTTATAAAATTATTACTGATAACCACTGCATGTTCTATAAAATCGAATGACTAGATAATTTAGAACCCCTGCACGCTCAGTGTACGGTGTACATGCTTCTCTCTTTGTATACGAAAGTAGATTTATTTACTAGCTAGAGGTCTTTTGTATCACATACAATATTATCATGTCTTACATTCTCTCATTAATCAATTTATTAATAAATGAAAAATGGAGTATGCAAGAATCATCATCTATGATCTAAGAGATAGTAAATCAATTCAATCGATACTCATTCCATGGATAATAATAATATAATATGCCAAACAGCAGCACTGTAGAGTAATAAATTCGAGCGAGACAAGATAGAATACTGCCATACATCTTGCAAATGTTCTACAGTAGCAAAATTTTTCGACGTTCAATGAAGAGATATTTACTCTTAGGCGCATGCATTACCGACCGTAGAAGGAATTAATGATTGCTGATCACACATTTGTATTTATGTTTCTACAGTAACCCGCATCTCGGTAAATATAAATTTTGAGACTTCATAATACTATATTAATAATCGAGAAAAAGCACAGTCATTTTAATGATCAGACATCGAAAACTGAGACGACAAATAGCTATAAAAATTTTATATATAATACAGCATATACTATCATTAGTAATCTCTGTTGAGCAAATTTTCCTATCCAACAGCATTATAGTAACCTGATCAGAATTAAAATAGATCATTGATAGATATCTATAGTTGTCAATACGTGATCGCTCACAATAACGTATTTCTAAATTATCCACTGTAAAACATTATACTGATATGACATTTAATGCATTAACAATAGTAGAATGTTACTATCATAAAACTACTCTCGCATGTAACCAATATCCAATGTAATACATGTATATTACCAAATCAAACCTTTCTGTAAAGTAATAGTAACATATACGTGCATTTTCAATCTGCAATGAAATTGTAAAATTTGTGAGTATAGATTAAATTACTCCCTATAAAGACATACTTCGGCGCAAGATATCATATGTCTGTATACCGAATAAAGTAGTAAAGAGATATTAAAGACGAATTATAATCGAACAACCTAATAAAATTCTAAACTACGTTCAATAAGGTAAAAGAAAATTTAGCTAGAAAATAAAACTGTTATCCAGTTACAGCATCGAAACAGTCCTTTTAAAATTGTGGTAACACTCTAATTACATCACACATTCAGTACACATTATTTACAAATAGTTCAATTTCAAACTATTTCTTGTTATCACCGATCGATGTTTGATAATCAGTCCAATTCATTATCTCCACATTCGAACTTCTTTCTTGCTCCAGCATATTATTAAAACGTCCATCATAAGCTCCAAATATACCGCCTATAATATATTATAATCCAAGAAATTTTTTAAATTTGGCACTATCAATTCACTTCAAAATAAGTATAATATAATGACGATACCGCACGAGTGATTTAAAATCGTTTATGATGAATTGTAATAGCTATACAAAACGCAAATCTATAGGAGTTAAACAATTTTATAGCATCACTGCTTACAATTTAAGGAAGTAACAGAATTTAAATTACCCGATGAAACACCATCAAGAAGTTAATTGGCCTCATTTAATGTGAAATTAAAACAGTAATACTACAGTACATTAAATTTTATATCTGCGTCATTCAAAACTTTTTTAAAAATCAACTAGATAGGAGGATATGGGAAATTAAGTAGTACCTGTATGGATATACAAGATTCGACGTCCTTGGAAGCGTTCAGGATTATGTTCCAATTCATGTAACATTCCCTTTACAGCTTTAGTATTATAGACCGGGTCTAGTATAATCCCAGTTGATTTAGAAACATCATAAGCAAATTTCATTTCATCTTCTGTTGATAATCCATACCCTAAACCAGCGTATCCATCAATGATATCAACAATATCACGCGCTTTCACTTGATCGCTTAGTTTTAACTGTTGTAGTGTTTCATCAATGTGTTGATAGAAATAATTAGCGTCACTACATATGCATAAGGCATGCATTTTAACTTTACTTCCAGTTAAATAATTGCTTAATGCAAGCCCACATGTTGAGCCGCCACTACCGCATGTAACGACAATATCATCGAAATTTTCATATAAACCTTGCTCAACTAGTTCTCGGAAACATTCAATATAGCCAAATAAGCCAATAACGTTTGAACCACCGATAGGTATTAAATAGCATTCATCGCCAGTTGTACTCTTTAAATAGGTAGATAGTTGTTGCATTTTAGGCAAGATATCAGGAAAAAATTGAGCTTTACGTTCAATTAAGAATACTTTCGATGCTACCATACTGTTGAGGAAAACATTACCAGTACATCCTACAAGTTGTAAATTGGATCGCATCTCTTCATCGCATCGTAAGAACAAATAGCTTGATAAACCCAGTTGGCGTGCAGCAACAGCTGTAGTTCGACAATGATTGGATTGGATGCCACCTGCAGTTAGAATTGATGTACACTTCTTCTGTAATGCATCAGCTAATAGAAATTCTAATTTACGAACTTTATTGCCTGATAGTACAGAACCAGTCATATCATCTCGCTTAATATAGATTTGAAAATTGGATATGCTTCGATTTGGGAAAGCAGCTGGAAGATCCCATTGATAAATTGGTGTCAAACGCTGTGCTAGCTTCAAGTAATACTGAGGAATGTAGCAAAGTGTAGATGCCCACGAAGGTGGAGTATATCTGATCAAATTTTGTGAGTTATATGCCATTATTATTTGCTATTTACCAACCGAGATTGACTACAGCAAGCATAAAGAATGTCAAGTACAGTGTAGAAAGTGTTGGCAAATCAATCGCCCAAGTCTTGCCGTAATGTCTGGTAAACAAAAATTGCAAGTGTGAAAGCACCGCACAGAGCACTGTTGCTACCGATGTCAACGTATCTGCCCTATATTATGGACTACCCAATGGCATTTTGCCACAGTAATACTATTACTGTAGTAATACTGTACAGGACGGAAAGTCGTATACTATACAGTGGTGTGTATCGGATGAGGTCCGTTCCATTTTCTCTATAGTAAAAGCTGTTCAAATTAAAATTTCTTACAAATTTTGTTGATCAAGATTTTCTTACATTTGTGCATGTAGATGGTTAAAGTCAATTTAGTTTTAGTACAGTGAAGAAGTTGAGGTCTTGAGGATTGTACTTAGCTAACTTAGTTCTAGTCTTATTTAACTTTAATCGTTTTAATGGAGGGTTTCCCATTGTAAGAAATTTCAATTTGAACAGCTTTTACTATAGAGAAAATGGAAGGGATCGAATTCCATGCACATCACGATACAGTAGTTGAGGTCTCGAGGGTTGTATTTAGCTAACTTAGTTTTAGTCTTATTTAACTTTAATGGTTGTTATGGAGGGTTTCCCATTGTAAGAAACTTCAATTTGAACAGCTTTTACTATCGAGAAAATTGGAAGGGAACGAATTCCATCCACACCACGATACAGTAGTGTACAGTGCTGTACCAATGCACGTTATATGCTCTAAAGTACCGTACATATTCATCAATTCTATAGTAAAAATCTTGAAAATTCTTTCTGCAATCATATCAGGTAAAGGTTATCAAGTCTAATATAACGTAGACTAAATTATAATTACTACTACTCTTTCATAAAAGGGTCCTAATGGTATCTGGTTTATTAGTGATTGTACAGTACTTCATCAGATTATAAATTATATTATAAGCCAAATTGAAATTCGAATACGACAGGATAAAGTAAATGGAATATTTCAACTTTTGCAAATACCTGTTGTTCTAATAATAGGTCATGCTCAAGATGAGGAATTTATTATTTATTGATAGTTTGTTCTTTTCAGAGAGCATTTAAAGCTGAAATTATAGCTGCAAAGCTAAAGATTTTTATATAGCGAAATACTAGCAAAGTATTCTCTACTTCTCCACAAGTTATCAATCTGCTACTGTCACAAGAAATGTTAGCTTCAGTAATTTACTGCATACCATACCTCATCATTCAAAAATTAGAAAAAAGAGTGAAGTATAAAGGAGAATAAATAAATTAAGTCTTATTAATATCAACCTTTTAATGGCAATAAAAATTAATTTATTGCTTCTTCATGCATAGTATAATTTACTAGGCAATAGCAGTAGAGTATGAGAAGAGTTATATCCATCCAAATTTATAGTAATACACTCATTAATAATTAAGTTACCTTTGCATTTTATAAATATCATTTCATGAAATTGGAAATTCTGAACTACACACATATTAGTGTCATACGTGTACGTACATTATGGATTAAAATGACTCGTTAAAAATCGCCATTAAACCACTGTGCAGGTTTGTTGCTATAAGGATAATAGTAACTATTTTAATTGCATCATACATTGATGACTGTATTTAAGATTCTTTATAAATAATCCAGTTGTAGATTATTTCTTTTCACCATTCATTAAAGTCTGATAAGCGGCCCAAGTCATAACATCTTCATTTATACATCTTTCTTGCTCAAGTAAATTATTAAAGCATCCATCGTATGTCCCAAAGATTCCACCTGGGGAAAGAAAGTTAAATAGCAATATAAATTAAATTAGGGATCAATTGCTAAAATCGTTATATTATACCGAAGGTTAATTTTAAATTTAGCTAGATAATATTATCAAGCTATCAACCGTCATTATGGAATATGAAGTTGAAATAGCGATATTACTTCAAAAAATCAATAGTAAAACGTAAACTTAAACGATACTTGCTTGTATATGCAGTACATATAAAATGTGACGCCCTTGAAACCGCTTACACCAACTATATCATCGAAATTTTGAAATAAACCTAGCTCAATCAATTCTCGAAAGCGCTCAATATAACTAGTAGGCCAGCCACATTTGAACCACCAAGGGGTATATGATAGCATTCATCGCCTGTAGAGCTTTTTAGATGGGTAGCTAGTCGATGCATTCTAGGTGAGATATCGGGGACAAATTGAGCTTGAGGTTGAAGCAAAACTATTTTCGATCCTACCATACTGTCGAGGAAAATATTACCTGTACATGCAAGAAGTTGCACGTCGGGTTGTGTACCTTCATCACAACGTAAGAATAAATAGCTTGATAAACCAAGATGACGCGCAGCAACAGCAGTAGCTCTACAGTGATTAGATTGAATAACACCAGCTGTGAAGACTGTCGTGCATTTCTTATGTACTGTATAGCATCAGCAAATCAAAATTCTAATGAACGAACTTTATTGCCTGATAATGTAGAGCCAGTCATATCATCTTGTTTAATACAGATGTTAAAATTCGATATGCGTTTATTCGAAACGCAGATCGAAGATCCCTTTGCTAAATCGGGGTAAACCGCTGCGCTAATTTCACATAATACAGGGGAATATAGCAGAGTTTAGATGCCCAGAAAGGTGATTCATATTCGATCAACTTTTTTGCATTATATGCCATCCTGGATTGTTGTATATATATATATATAGGTTACGGCTAATAATACCTATACACGTATTCTCGTAAATATTCTCGTACAGATTTAGCTGCAAAAGAGCTGGACAATGATTTGCACTTTTGAGGTACTTTAATTAATACGTAGTACTGTAGGACTCTGTCCATGGAGATGTTCCTAAAGTCATCGATCATAAAGTTACTGCACACGCATAACTCTACACCGTATTTTCCTCTTTTAAAACTATCGATTGATTGATTTTATACGCATATGTTACGAAATAAGATTTTGGTCGATGATTTTAATACGGTTTCCTAATTGGACCGCTATTGATTCATATAATTTTACATGTTCAACAATCTAAATTCACGGTATGTAAGTCTATAGAATAAACCATTGGTTCTGTTCAGTTATATAACGTTGTGGTAAAACAATAAGGTTTAGTTCAATACTCTAGCTCTACTGGACTGACAAGGAAGATTTTACGAAATCTTCCTTGTTACTGAGTAGAAGAGGATATTGGAAAACGTAACAGCGTAGTATCTAGAATTATTTTCCAAAACAATCAATCGCTCGATCGACTTCAATATCGAAGTGAAACTGTCTATCGGTCCAGCAGTCCATAACACAGCAGATAGACCGCTGGATGGATCTACGGTCATCCAAGCATGCAAAGTCAGACTCAGACCACGGCTGGACGGCCTGCACTCTCTAACCGATGTGACGTGCGCGTACACGCTGTACAGCATGTACATTTGTATAGTACAGTACTGCAGTACAGGTGTATGACCATTCTCTACCCCACTAGGGGGTAGAGAAGCGAGTAGGCAAAAAAAATGGTCGAGTTCATGTGCTGCACTAACCGTACAGTACTGTACTGTAGCTTACAGTATTCTGTACTGTAACTTACTAGGCGCTGACTGATACCTACAGTATTTTGTACGGTGCTACCAGAGTTGAGAAACAATCTCATCCCTGTCAATAACAAAATTCGCTTGTCCTTCGAGTGTGTATTTTCTCCGATTGCAAAATTTGGATCCACAATTTGTTTTGGTTGTAATATATTATTGACAGATTTGAAAGAAAAAAGGATGATTTCGATAGGTCGAAGAGCTTTGAACCGTGCACCCTTACGAAATGCAGTATTGGCTACTTTGTACGCCAGAAATTATCACGACAAGGTAAAATACGGACTGTAAAAAATAACGCTGATGAACATGGTTGAACCAGAAGTGATTACTGTAGAGTGTAGAATTAATTATTGATTTCATAGGTTACTGAATTAATTGAACTAAATTTTCTATATCATTTATTCTCATTAATATCACGCAAACAACCTCGTATGGTGACTTTAGAATCTATGACCTCTTAGTGTAGGATAGTACTTTATCAAGATGACGATAAATAGGCGAACATTTTGAATGATTGAAAATGCATCATCATAATAATAATTATAATTACTATAGTGATGAACGTAAGTACTGTATAATACAGCACACTATACGGTATGACTGTGGTTGCGTATACGCAACCGTGGTGAACAAATTTACAAATCTTCAACCTCCTAAAATGGCCGCTCTCCTTGGCCATAATTTTCCAAAGAATAAAGCTGTAAACATATACATTCTTATATACTTTAGGTTTATCAAATTGCCTTAAACTCGATACTATAATCTTGACAATAAAAAGGCAAAGTAAACTACCTATTTAGAATTGCTCTACTCTTATCTTGATAAGTAGACTGTCATCAAAGCGCGTAACGCTGTTTTATAGCTCTACGTCTAGCAAACAACTATAAAGATACTGTACTGTATAGTAGTGATAAAAAGTGCTTATGCTTCTTCATCAGTTGTTGTCCTATTTTTTACCGTATATTTATACTGTGTATTTTAACTACGTCTATCAGTAGTATTTGAAGCTACAGCTGTAATATTCGAATTCAAAAGTGTAATAGCCCTAACCTTTACAACCAAATCACACGGTAATGTACAATTAATTTATGTACTCCTTACGGCTTACGTATTATGTTATCCGGTACACCCACTGACCCACGGCAGGGGAGTCGTGTAGGTACATTTATGCCCACTTTTTTGAAACCTCTTTTCAGTTGTCGTAATGGTAAGATTCGATAGTCATTGAAAATCCCATATACTGTACTGTACATTTTAGAAACTGTCTTGTTAATCAAATTAAACTATATTTACTAGGCAACTGCTCTACTGTTGCCGACCAATCTGATGTACAAATCGCGCAATGACAATTTTAGTGTCCCTTTTTCAAGGACCCTAATGAATATGCAGTATGATCTATTACAGCCAATCTACAAATCTTTCATGAATATGGACATTAGCAATTGAAACCTGAATAAGATAGAAGACGCTTAATTTGTTGCTCATAATAATATAAACAATGTAAATATTCCATTTGGTCAGAATCGTCAATCGCGCTACACTTTGATAACATCCACATGCACATCTATAGCACTGCATGTATAATTATGCAATGAACAGTATTCGAGTATCGAATAGTGAGACAAGTACTAGTTGAAGTTACAATTAATGACTGAAATGTCGGTAACGATCCGATTTAAAACTTTATATGACCGTTCGATTTATTGTCTTCACCGTCAGGTTATTGACCACTATGAGAATCCAAGAAACGTTGGTTCGCTCAATAAGAGCGATGAGAATGTTGGGACTGGCTTGGTTGGAGCCCCTGCCTGTGGCGATGTTATGAAGTTACAGGTATACTTTATTTTATTCATTCCGTACATTCTTTGCATATTATCTTTAGAATAAATAGAGCTCAAACTAAGTGGAAGAAGTGATTACTATATGAAAAGTGAACTAGCGCTTCAGTTTTACTGTATATTTTAAGATATCACTACTTGCTCGCGAGACAGAAATGCTGTGAAATGTTCTTTATTACAATTCGTCATGTATGACTGATTGAATACTCTCCAAGCGATCAGCAGTACATTACAGCACAGCATTGTAATAGCCACCATTTTGTAATACATTATGCGATTGGTAAACAATCACGATCAATAATACTCACAGATTAAAGTGGACGATAATGGCAAAATTGTGGATGCAAGATTCAAAACCTTTGGTTGCGGATCAGCCATCGCCTCTAGTTCTCTAGCGACTGAATGGATCAAAGGAAAATCGGTACTCGTACATTGATATTGTATTTACATGCAATGTTAAACATACAGTATTCCACTTGCAAGAATTTTTTAATGTCTGCTATTTGTCGGGTTACGATATTGCTGCGCTAGTATTTCAGCACGTAATATAGTAGGCTAACTTGTAAGTGTGTAATCCATATTCACTACATCTCAATACAGTCTATTATGATCTCTTATTCATTGTTTACGATCCTAGTTGAATAAGCAAGAGATAGATAGATTTGCATTTATAATATTCAGATTGCAATTTCAGTCAATCCCGTTATTATCTTCTCATAATTTTAGATTGATGACGCAAAGAAGATTAGAAATTCTGATATTGCAAAAGAACTATCTTTACCACCAGTGAAGTTACACTGTTCAAGTAAGTTCATCCATGTCAAGATGAATTAAGAAGGCCATCGATAAGCATAGCTTTCTGTGTTATGAAATCAGTGTAATCGATACAGTTACAAATGATTTTGTGTATTAAAATTACATGCTATTACAAAGTCTTTCATTAGACAGTCATTGACAGCAATTTATCTTTTGATCGTAATGTTGATTACTTTCAGGTATTATCGATAACATTATGTTATAGATTTTGAATATATATTATTCATTAATCTTTTTTAGTGCTTGCGGAAGATGCTATCAGAGCTGCGATTAAAGATTACAAAGTCAAGAAAGAAAGCAAAAGTAGTGAAGCTGTCGCTGCTAATTAAAGCGACTTCATATTATGCTTTGTATATCAAGCTAAATCTATGTAGTTAAATGATATCCTTTCAATATTTGAATATTAGGGATAAGTGTGTAAGCTTTTGTTATTGCCATCGTATGAAATTTTCATACAATAGCAGTACCATACTCAATTTCTTGATATACTTTCGATCTAATTCGCAACATTCGAGTATATATATATATATAAGTAAATACTTGTCATTACATGCAAGATAGCAAAATATAAAGCTGGATACTAGTCTACTGAGTAGATGTATCCTTAATTTGCTGACAATGAAACGATTATTCATCCTAATAAGAGTAAACCGCTTAAAAATTTCTATTTGTTTGATAACTAACAACGCCAATGCTATAATGATATGATAATTTTACAGACATTCATTACGTTTTGTAAGAGATTTTCTTCGCCAGTTGCTACATCTACTTGCATCACCATTGATTATTTTCACTGTTTTATTGTATTGTATCTATTTTTCCGAAAAAAGTATGCTAAGCTTTAGCAGTAGAATAACTAATGGAACAGCAACGTAAATACAATACCTAGGAAATCACAACTCTGTCTGAAAGCTTTAATATGATGATATACGATTACTGGTAGATTGATTTATTGATAGATACGCGTATTTAACTGATTACCATGTTATACATGTAATTATATGATTAATCATGAAGGGCAATAAATTCAAATGTTTTTCTCGAAAGTCCACAGGATGGTCAAAGAAATCGTTAAGGGTAGTCATCTGCTTTCCACGGTATTTGCATAGACATAATTTGTAAATCCTATGCGCATATACGAAATGCGTATCATAGAGCTGAGAAGAAAACTGATACTATACTTATAGTATAGAGTATAGAAGATGGATGGTAAAAGAGGAAAAAGCCTGGAATCTTGAAGATGTGTGTTCAACTAAAATCAGCAATAATTTATTTTATATCATCTTGGCACCGCATAGAAAGTTAGTTTGTACCAAACCGATTAATACCATTGATGAAAAATCGGATAGCAGAATAGTGCATTGTTTTGCAGCACAAAGTGTTACCCATTGCATTACTGCCATTTACATCGAACACAAATGAGAAAGCTACTACGTACACTACTGTAGGTGCAATGCGCGAAAGAGGAGTCCACTATGCAGTGGTAGGAATGTTATTAGTACGCTGAATGAGTGAAAATGTTGAAGTCGTGCAATCGTTTGAGTTAGGTAACCCTATCTCCAATATTGAAATATACTGTAGTAAACAGTTTATGACGTACTATTTCAATTTTGTTTTGCAATAACAATGCTCGGCCGAGTTATTTCATCTGTTTTATATGAAACAAGATGCATACAGTAAATAATTATGACAAGATCCATTCATATGTCTTTCTCATATGTGGATTGGTGGTCACAGATGGTCCAGTCTAGTGCTTTTTCTGCACAGTTTTTTACTTGCCGTTTTACTGTATTGTCGAAAACTCAGGAATCCATATACTGTATCATAAGTTATTTCCATGTTTCAAACAGTATACTGTACATGTGCTGTAAAAAGGTGCAGTACCAGAGCATTCCATTTCATCACCATCTTCATCATGCCACTAGCACCAGTTGTACATTACAGTACAATGTACTGTACAGTCCACTACAGAGTACTGTACACTGTACAGTGTACAGTACAGTTGGTCCAAATCTATCAGTACGGTACGGCTACTCCACCCCGAAAATACTTACAGTACTGTACCACACTCGTCTCCGTACTGTACACTGTAGCAACTCTCCTGACGTGTCTCTTTGTTAACCAATTCAATCATTTCTTCTGTATTGGACTGTAGGACGAACCAACGTGACTGAGCACTCACACCACGATCATAGGCGATTGAAGGTCCCCAAAATCGCCCTGCGACAGTAGGCCAACAAATCAGAGAGTTCAAAGTTTTCTGCTTTGACCAAGTTCGCTCCAAAGAAGAATCTTAATTCAGTGTTAGAATAGCAAGAATTGAATAAATTGGTTGGGAATTCTGGAAAAATTACATCTAGCTTTCTGTATGAAAACTTCGAGTGGCTTTTGACCTAGTTTGAAGAGGTATTTAAAGTGGTATGATATACTACGGTAGTGGAAAAAGAGCTAATCCTTGCGGTAGTATACTGTACTCTATAGGGTAACAATTGGGTGGATAGTACATGACTGATTGTACAATACCAATATACATAGTAGAACACTAGACTAGAAGATATAGTCGGTAGCCATGTTGGAGAAGAAAGATGTACTCCATTGATTAGTCAAGATTCTTTCTGCTAACTCTATCTATTAATTTCGAATAATAGGATTGATCTTTTCGTAGAATAGATAGAAAAACGTGAATGATATCTTTGCAAAATGGACAATCCTGGAACTAGGAATGCTGCAGTAGCGGACTTTGGTAAGTATCTCAATGACACGAGTACAGTATAGTCTTGCTAATTTTCTTTCTTGCTTATTACATGAAAACACACAAGCCATGACAACATTTAAACCCCATTTCTTTTTTTTCAAATTCTAATTCAATTCTTAATTCATCCTAGACATAGGATAACGTAGATTTTAGTACTACTTGCTAATCGATCATTCCAATGCTTTCCTGACATGCATTTTACTCTGTCTCTATGCAGTGTTTTGAATATGCTTTGATGTGTATTAACTTAATATGCGGCAGCATTCATTGATTGAGTCAGTCAAAAAGCATCTTGACATCACCTAGTGACTTGGTCGAGTATGCTATGCCCTCCAAATGCAACTCATTGATGGAAAACGTTAATCAATAACACTAAGCCATACATGATATCGAAACTTTTACTGAATACACAAACTTGATTCTTATGAATCGTATGGCCGATGCATTTAGTAATCAATGGGTTGATAGTTGGCTAATCTACCTGCGTTAGAAATGTAGATACGCTTGGACTACTCATAGACTACACAAAGCAATACATTGATTTTT
This sequence comes from Trichoplax adhaerens, assembly GCF_000150275.1. NCBI lineage: Eukaryota > Metazoa > Placozoa > Uniplacotomia > Trichoplacea > Trichoplacidae > Trichoplax > Trichoplax adhaerens. Next base: position 4,782,530 of record NW_002060944.1, on the reverse strand, counting down.
TAGACAGACTTGAAATACTCACTACTCAATCTTAAGAATCAATTCGTGGACACAGTATCAATAAATATAAACTTGTATAATTTTATTAATAGACGACAACGCAGATATTTCACATCAATCAAAGATCACCGATGAGCCCAGTCAGGCCTTTGATTCATTCCCGTACAGTGAAAATGTGGCAGGTTTAGATCAGGAAAAATACGAAAAAGATAGTCCAAGAGAAGATGAAGTAGTTGCAGCTCATTCTGAATCTGAATTAGATACTGATGTGATAATAGGCGGCACTGAAGGTACTGACGTTGGCGGCGATGAATCCGAATATCATTGGCTTGATGATTACGGAGACAATAGCGCTTCCAAAACGAATCAAGATCTTCCCTCAGAAAATACGTTTCAGTTAAATCAAGAAACAGATGTTGCTGATAATCCGTTACCTTCAGATACTGAAGTTGAGGATACTGTCCATTTGACCGACGAAAGAGATATACCACAAGATGGACAGATTAACTCGCATTTCCCTTATTCCGACTTGGATACAAGAGACGAATTACGGGCATCTGAAAAAGTTTCTCCTACTGACGCTAGGCCTGAAGGTATAACATCTTCTGAATTGACGTTATCTTTGCTAAGTGGCTCTATTACAGCATCTCAATTGCATAAATTATAAGTAGAGTAGTACTTTATAGTGAATCTGGCCAGCGATCCAATGTTAATAACTGTTATCGCCATTCAATACAGCGTATTCTATGGTGTCATAGTCATTTCTACAGATATAAGTCACATAGTAACATCGTAAGCATAGATATACCTATATTGCTGCTATAATTGCACATTCTATTCTATATCATAGCATCACAAATATACAGCGACAACTAAGAAATTATTAATAGTTCTGTTATATTGTTATAATATTCCTATATAGGTAACGATTTCGCCGAGGATAACAGCAGTGCCAATCCTCAAGTATTAGCATCATTTAGCTATGATCCTGAATTTTTACAGGGTGGTATGGATGAAAATACGTTAACGACTTCTTTCAGCAAAAGCGACGATATCAATATAGACAATGATAGTTCGTTAGATAATAAATTGCGATCTTCAAGTCATGATAATCTAAGTCATTTAGGCGCTCTCGCTTATGGAACCAATCAGAGAAACTTGCCTATTAGACAGAACAAAAGTAGCGATAATTTAAGTAATATGCCGTACAGTAAAGCAACGGTTGTAAGTACTGGGAGTGAACCGTCTTTAGTAGCTGCAGTAAGGGCCGGAGAACCGAAAATCAATTATTACACACCAGCATACGACCAAGGAGCGGCAGAGAGTACTAACGTTGATAAAGTAGAGACTGACAATTTTAGTTTTGCTAAGCGTACTGATAGTTTTGTTAATGCAATAGAATCGAAAGATACCAATGTACCTCGTAGTTCTGATATTACTCCGTCAATAACGCAAGAAGAAAGTAAAATTGGAAATGCGCCCATTGACCCCAGTGATAATTCGGAAAATCCGCTAATAAATTCTTCTTCTAACTACCAAGTTGCACCAGTTATGCCGCAATCGCAGCCTCCCCCGCCTCCCAATAATTTTGCAACTAGTTATTTACCTACAACAAAGAACCAGCCGCAGTTTCCGGGTCCTGATCATTTTGCAAAGCAAGCTTCAGTAACTAAGAGCAATCAATACCAAGGTATGACTAGCGCTGGACAACCTTATGTTGATCAGAATCAAACCATCGGAAACGAATCAAGTTCTGCATATGGTAGCCAATATCAACAACAACAACAACAACAACCCGCGCGATTGAATACTCAAAGTGGCAATGTCGATGCCAATCAGTATTATAATTATCAGCAACAATATCCTTACGCTTCATATCCGTATCAACAATATTATTATTACCCCACTCCTTGGGATCCGTACGGCTACCAGTATCAGCAATACCAGGACTGGTACTACTCAACGTACTACCAGAATGCAAATTACTATGGATCAAATCCTAATGATCAGCAAAACTACCCTGGATTTGCTGATCATCAGCAACAGGAAGCCCAATATTACGAAAATTACTATACTCAATCAGCTGTTCAACAAGGTCCACAGGAATCAAATAATCCTAACTTCGCCAACAACGCTCAAGGGGACGCTTTGGATTCATCTACCTACGATTCAGAAATGGCCCCTACAACTAGTACTTCTGTAGCTACTCCACAACTACCAATCTATGACCACGATCTCACTTCAGATAACAATGTAACGCATATTGAATCAAATACTGATAATTTTCATTATCAACAAGGTGAACCCACTATACCTGATTATTCTGAAGTCGATGCTAGTGCTATAGCATATCCACCAGGACCAGATGAGGACGTACCTATTGAAGAAGGTATAAAACAATGTATTGCTTATCATTACTGAGGAAACAATTGAAATAATTCGCTTAATAAAACTCACTACTACAACATATAGATGAAGAAGATCAGAAACCTCCACCGTTATACGTTGCACCTCATGTTAGATGTAATTTTAGCTTTGGTGGGGTAGTGGTTATGACCTCAGCCAGTAACCCTAACATGGTAACTATATCTCAGCTACAGGTAAGCCTTAGAATGCGTTCACTATTATACCTATTATACATATTCATATTAGAAATTTAAGGAAATACTGATACCTATCATTACGTCACTCTATATACTAATTTCAGAATAGCGTATCGGAACAGAAGCTGCAGCATGATATCAAAGATTTTCCTGGGCCTCTAATGTGTGACGATACACACAAACGTGATATAATAAGTTATATTGAGACTAAAATTGCTAATACGACTGATAGAATGGAAACATCGTCATCGCGTTTACTGTGGAAGTATCTACTGATGGGAATTCGCCAAAATGGAACAATACTAAATACTGATATTTCTGAACTACTGTTAAACGATGAGCAGTTATGTAATGAAAGTAGTAATAAATTGGCCACTAATGATGATTTCGAATCTGAGTGCCACGATGAAGCAGAACTAGAAAGTTCTCCGCAAGTTTCATTTAATATGCAAGCTATTGAAAAAGAATTTAGGCAATTACTATTACAAGGGAAAAAAAGGGAAGCGTTAGAAATTGCAATCGGTAATGGTTTATGGGGCCATGCTATGATATTATCCAATAGATTAGATTCTCGAATGTACAAAATGGTTATTAACAAGTTCTTTCTGTCGATGATGGAAGGAGATACTTTACTAACACTATACCAAGTATTAGATGGTCAACTACCAACAGCCATAACTAATAAACGTACCATAAATACAAATTGGAAATCGCATTTGGCAATGTTATTGTCTAATACAACATCTAATTCGAAGTTTGATAAAGACAATATAATTTCTCTTGGAAATCAGTTGATGCAAAATGGTGATATATTCGCTGGACAGTTATGTTACCTGATTGCAGGAGTAATCCCTGGCCGTTTTGATAGTGAAAAAAAGGACTTTATATTAGTTGGTCAAAATTCTGCAAGTAAATCATTACAGTATTTAGATATTGTCGATATTCATCGTACTGAAATATGTGAGTATATTCGCTCGTTACAAAGACCTGGTGACGCATTCCCAAAATTTCAGCCGTATAAATTTATGTACGCAGCACTTTTAAGCGAGCTTGGCGGGAAGGACGAGGCCTTACAGTACTTAGAATCCTTGGCTTACACTATTCATTCTAATCCAAAACTATATTCTAAATCATTTATTAAATGTGTAGCAAATTTCGCTTCTCGTGCTACATATTTCAATCCTGAAGATAGTGGCAATGAAGACGAAGATGAACCGGAATGGCTAGCTAATCTTCACTCATTGACCGACCTTGACTATAATAATAATTTATATCGTTTTAATAACAGTACATCAACAGATAACAATGATGTGATAGCTCCAAAAGTGGAGGATGACTACACGTATCAAAATCCAGCTTCACCCATACAATCTTATTCTGGAGGCGGCAATCTGTCTCTTGTGCACACACCAGCTGAATCAAATAAATCTGTTCATCAGTTTACCTTTGATGAATCAGAAATTAATAGGCAACATGAAAACAAACCTGGATTATATACCCCGACACAATCTGAAAATAATTCTGGATTGTATAACCGTGCACAACCTGAAAATAAGCCTGGATTGTACAGCCCAACAATTCCAACCAGTCATCAAAGACAAGACAGTCCTAAATTATTTTATAATCCCAATAGTACTTCACAAAGCCAACCTACTGGTGGAAATATCCCATTAAATCCAATATATGAACCTGCGGGCAACAGCGCTGCAATGTATGAACCTGCTAGCAGCAAGACCACAGTTCCCCGTGCAAATACCTATAAGCCAGAAGTAGAGATATATCAATTAATACTGCATCATATAGTTAGAATTAGAAGAATTAACAGCTGTTATTTAAAGAAATTTATTTTTAATGTTAGGAAAATCAACAAGGTCCTAATATCGTCGATAAGTTTCAACCCAATAGGGACACAGTGAAAGCACCAAGTGATGGTAGCGTAATAATTACTACTTATAGCAATAGGTATATTAAAAATCGCTAACCTAGTATATATATATATATATATCTTTCATATAAAAAGATATGGCCAAAAAGAGTCAAGATTCACCGGCTAAAACACCTGGAAGGAAAGTTAAGCAAAAGGTTTGCATTAAACATTTCAATTGCTAAAGTCTTATTCTAATATGGAATCAATGACTTTTCGTAATTGTTGCTATCAAAGGGTTGGTTATCTACCGTCAGTAGTATGATCTTTAGAGGAAAAAATGAAATGCATTTGCCCGATGACAGAAAGCCAACTGTATGTTTTCGAGCATTAATATTATGACGTTTTGCTACGATTAGATCTTGTTAGTTAAATTTTTATCTATGCGCTATTTTTACATGTTAACAGATTTACTATGATGAAAATTTAAAAAAGTGGGTTGATAACGATAATCCAGAAGAGGTAAGAAAAAACTGCGACTTAGAATTACAGTAGCCTTTATCTGCAGTTAGTTAGGCTAGATTATAATTTGATGATTGTTAATTATTTGGACGTATAAGACAACAAAAGCTGCTGCTCCGCCCCCATCAGATACACAATTAACCAAGCCTTCCACAGCTCAACCTAGTGAGTATTTGCAACATTTTACAATCACGTACTCAATGCAATCTATGTATAAAAAATAGCTAATTATCGACCAACTGTTGACGTAGGCATCCCAACATATCAGCAGCCGATGAATAATTCTGCAAACAATCCTATGCAACCGCTTTCCCAGCAACAGGAATCTACGACAACATCCACTGCCGGGGCTTCAGCTACTAACAGTTATTCTATCTTTAAAGGGCGCGGTGGGAAAATGGGTAAATTTTTTAGCCTTACTGTGTATACGAAATTAAGATTGTTAACTCATAACCTCTTCAATTGGACGCTATTGACTTCATCCATTGATCATCAGGTGGTCGAAGCCAATATGTCGATGTTTTCGGCGGAAAAAAAAGTGAAACAACCTCAGGCCAAAAGACAATTCTTCCTCCAAACTTCCTCAATCCTGTACAAAATAATACAACTCCAGCTAAAGCAACAGGACAATTTTTCGTTCCAACAGCTAGTATGTTCAAACGCATGATGTAGATTTTAAGCTACCATAGATGTACGTGTATGTATTTTTATTTTAAGGCTCGTAATTTGGAATGAACTTTTTTAAGATCAAGATGACGTATCAGATCCATTTACGAGTTCAAGTAATAATAATAACTCTAATGAAGGGTTGCAAGAACACTCTGACAATGACCATGGAAGATATCAAACTGCAGAAATGCGATCTAATCGTGAAAATAGGCAGCAAGCAATGAATCGCCAAGAACCGTACGAATCCAATGTGCATGGTATATAATAAAATATGAAAATCTAGTTATATGATTTTTGTTATTGAACTTTAATTTAAGTAAGCGACTGCATCATCTCATAGGTAACCAAAACAGGAATATTGCACAAGATCCATCGGGTCAATTGTATGATAGTTCGCAACAAGGTAACATTCAAGCGTTATCAAGCTTTCAACGATACTTTCAATGTAAAATCTATTTATGTTCTCATTCAAGGTGTTGATGTTACAGCACATACTGGAACACACGATTCATATGCCCAAGGTAGACTTGGTGGATATGCTGCTGCAAATATGTCTACATCTCAGCCGTTCAGTTCAAATCTTCCGGATATGCAAAATAGATATTCTCATGATTTAACCTCTTCCTATGGCACGGAGAGTAACGTTAGCGATCTTGGATTTTCTGCATCCGATACCGGGTAAGATATGCAGCTATTATCTACTGGTTCTATTTGCATTAGTTTATAACTAATAGTGTTATGCGGGTACTTTCACCGTAAAAATACTCTAGGGTGAGCGACTCGGTGCAATCGACGCCCAGACAATCTGAATATCAGGTACAGACATCACAAATGTTATTAAGTTATATGCTAAGTTTATTTCATAATGAGAATGTATAGTAAATAGAATGTCATACTCGTTTTCATAGAATGAAACTAATACTAAGCCCCAGGACATATATCAGCAACCATTCCCTATTGGTTTCCAAAATCAAGGCGGAAGTCATTCTAGAACATCCAGTTTTAATCGTCAAAAAAGACCGCCACTGTCATTAGGTGGAGCTTATTACTAAATTAAATTACGGTTGTTTATGTCCACACGTGTATGTGGTATTTGTTTGGCTTTTCTAGCAACACTTTTCCGGATTCCGCTAATTCGATGTTTAATCGCGGTACCAGAAGATTTATTTACTATTCGAGGAATTTTATTCAAGTTTACAGTACAACGTATAAATTCATGAAAATATTATATCGGTTTTAAACATATGCTATATGGCGATTTCAATTTAATTTACCTATTAAGTAATGTTATCTGCATTAATAGTATATATTTGAATTTAATTGATAGTATGGGTTGTAAATATTTTTTGAGCGAGGTTATGGATTTTTTTTTTAAAGTTTCATTGGGAAGTGACGCTCTGTTGGAAAACTAAGATACTTTACTAAACGATAGTAATAAAATGTTATTATTCATCATTATTGTTGATACATTAATTAAATTGATGACATTTTGCTATGACCTTTCGATCTAGTATCAACCACTACAGGTTTTAATTCATAACCCAGGTTTACAGTCCATTATGATCACTAAATTCTGATTATTAATCTTTCAGTGAGCTAGGTTAAGACATGTTCGTTATCCTAGGAAGTATTCCAACAAAGTGAGTTCCTAAACTATTTCGAGCGACTTTAGTATTACAATAGCCACGAATGAAATGTAACGGTATGTCAAGTAACCTTCTGCCAGATGATCGCACATGTATATCATTAGAACATTATACAACAAGGCGTCTCGAACCGACCTACTGCAACCCGTTAGAAATGTTATAGAATTAGCGTTACTTGATATCAAATGCCCTAAGTAATAAGCAGAAATTAGACGAAACGATGAGAGCAAGTTGTAGGCCTATCATTACTTTTGATGTGGTGAGTAATGAATAACTACAATACCTATCTTCAAAAAATTCGGTAGAGTTAAAAGATTCTAGTAATGAGAGTTAACTTTCTAAGAATATTCCTTAAAAATATAACGGTCATATCCAATGTTGTACCTATGTTTGCTGCATTTTAAGAAATATGCCAAAACGTTACCAAAAAATAAGAACCAAAGTCTTTAATATGAAAATCTTTACTAGTTGAAAATTGAACTCTTCCCGCTGTCAATCAATGCGTATTTAAAGTATTTAGGTTCGCCATTACTGCACAATATAACTTTAAGGATAATATACGAGAAGGTATTTCTAGTAGTCCATGACTGTACTATCTTTTTCTCTCAGGGTCGTAGAGATTTTTATCTCGATGCTAGTCACGTGTAGAGGTAAATCTTACTACATACTGTACTACATCCGTGAATGGCTGTGCGCAGCACAAGATCTGTAAAATAGAAATTTTTATTACACTGTACAACCATTTCTGGTTTCTTTCCTTCCTTTTAGCCTAAAATAAGGGAGAGAGCATTGAAAATATAGTGGCAATACAATGCTCGGAGGGCCTGGTCTATTGAACTTTACTGTATGGAAGGTCTGCAATCGTATACTAAGTTACGAAAGCTTTTTTACTTCTTATTTCTGTAGTAGTGTATAACCAGTTGTTGGGATTATAATACTAAAATCGTATACCTTACTAATCTGCCAGGTACAGTACTGTATAGCGTATAGGTATACGATTTTAGAATTATAATCCCAACAACTGGTACGCAAAAAGTCATGCATTACTAAATTACATCTAGTAGCCATAATAGAGTAGACGTTGTGATATTACAGTGAACTGACCAGTTGTATCATGGACTACTAAATAAATACTTACTAATTTAGTAGTTCATGGTGGTGTGCAGTCTAAATCGAGTTAGATGCAAAAATGATTACTATAGTGATTAGTGTCGTGATTACTGTCAGGAATGCAGATTATGTAGCAGTCATTATATCGAAAGTTTGGAAATACGTAGACCTAGTTTTCGTCTTCTATACTGCTGTTTATGACCTTATATCTTCATATTAGTAGAAGAATCGGATGATATACAGTAAGCTTAATTTGTGCAAGTACCTGTTACAAAATAATAAAACTAGAGATCTTGACGATGAAACATATGTATATTGCTATATGTAATTTGATAATCTAAGCTTTAATAACAGTCACGCACAATTTAAAGGTGAATGCCATAGGATTTATGACTGTTGTTGATTTTATGAAGTATATAGCGAAGACGGTGTATGATAGAGTTCTGAATTACAAAGTCGATTTGCAAATCTATCTAACACAAGGCTGACCCAGCCGTACATTTTATTTTATTATGCCATTAAAAGACTCGGACCGATTGCGATCAGTAAGCCCCATATAGTAACTGTAAATAGGTGCTAACATAAAATTAAAGGATAATGGAACAATATTATTCCACTTGGGTATTTATCAAAAATCAATTGAAATATCTAGCAGAATTTTGTCAATATTGCTGCTTTCATTTATTTTAACGACATAAATATACTTGATAAATTTTCAAGTTTTTTTCAATTAGTATAAATAAAATAAATATCTACCGATACATACTAATATATCAATATGAAGTTGGATTACATGCATGTAGCTGACATAATGTATGATAAATGATAATTGTGATCTCCCCGCTATAGATCAAGTAACCCCGTTGCAAACATGTGGATGTTATCAATTTTACGATTAGCTAGTAGTTTTAACCACTTTCAGATGAAGCCAAGAATTCAGCAAGGTCTATGCTTGTAACTATTCCATATGTGGATTGTCTCCCCGTAACATCCTTACAATCTAAGTTTTGATTGAAGTAAGAAATTAGAGATAGCAATAAGAAAGGGCATTTTCAGTTATAGCAGCATATTATATAAAAGGCCAGAACTTTATACTCACCATTTTTTTGATCGTAGACAACCAAAGCATAATGGCCGCACTTCAAAATACGTGATAGTTCTCCTAAGGTTTTCTCTAAGAAAATCTAGATCAAAAGTTGCATTTTTATTAAATTAGGTAAGAAAAACAGTTATAGATTCCTAATATCAATACTATTGTTGTATCAATTTTATGTATCTACAGGAGTATTCGGTTACTTATCGAAAATGTTTAATTATTCCTAAAATGCTATTTTACCGTATTAAATCGTTTGTTGGCCATGACAGAAATTGGATCAGTACTACTAACTTTCCCTTCTATTAATGAAGTAACAACACTATCACGTGTTGCAACACTGACTGGAATACTATTGCAGTATAAAAATTGACAGATAAAGTTGTTAAAGTACGATACTAAATAAATTAGAAATAATTTGGAGGCAAGTTAACTAGCGATAAAAAGTCATTATTAATTAAATGTTTTCTTTATGCTGTAATCATATCTCATAATTACCCTAATTCATCAATAACCAGTAATTGATTACATAAATCTCTATTTTCAAAATTGAAAAGGCATTTAGTAAGGTTTTCATTATAAACACTTTTCACCAATATTGGTAGTTGCACATATAAGCAAGATGGTAAGATTGTGCTATAAAAATGTTGAGACACTTGTATACAATTTATACCTTTTCATAATTCTAATAACTTCACCAATAGTTACGTTAGGTGTAATGGCTGAAGGGGTGGAGATACTGAGTCTGCTAATTGGTAAGTCCCACCACCTAGTAAGGCATACAGTATGTCATATATAAGATTTGACTACTGCAAAACTAATATTTAAAAGATTTATCCACAAGTACTATAGAAAGAAAAGTATAAAATTATCAATATACTAGAACCTACCAGGGCTTCAAATCATTCGCTGTAGACGGATCTTCCATAAATCCTTTCTCTATCATCCAGTCATCGTTGATGAATGTGCTCCTATGTTACAGGCATCAAAGAGAAAAATCATTACTTAATTTCACAATTCTACTATTACAATCCCATTATTCATTCTAATTTCATGAAAAATGGTTCAAATATATACGAACATATAATTGTGAATAGAGTCTGGAAGAATGACTACGCAAGTTTGATCTTCACTTAAGTCTTTGGCAAGAAGCAGTGCTATTGAGAGGGCACTGCCACTAGAACCGCCTAAGCCATAAAAATAGTAAGAGTACGTGTATTATCAGTAAAAGATTTCAGAGATGAATATTGTTATTCTAAAAGTATATTGAAATAATCTTACCACACAGTAAACCCTCCTCTTGAATTAAATATCTAGCACACTGGAAAGAATCCTTGTCATTACATCTATGCCACTGATCCACAATAGTTCGGTCAAGAACAGTAGGAATGAAGCTTATACCAATACCCTCTACCTTGGGATATAATTTTAAAGTCATTTATGAGAGAAATGCTGGCGTACTATTATGCTTATTGCAATTCATTATAATGCACCTACTTTGTATTCTGTAGAACTAGGGACTGATCTTAGTGGATCTACTCCGATAATCTATTTTAAATAAAACAAGTATAGGCCCACAAACAAAGTTTGTGGTTGTGATCGTTTCTAGATTAAAGGTCACAGTATGCATATATTTGCACAGTACATTATATTAAAAAATCTGAAGTAATACCTTAACATCTTTTATCCTTTCTTTTAATTTCCGACCGATACCAGTAAGAGTTCCACATGTTCCGGCTCCAGCAACCAAAACATCAATTTTGCCTATCATGGAGTAAGTCATTAACAATATCGCAATAGAAGAGCTGATATAATAGATAATTCTACTTTCGCACAATATAATGATAATTCATTAAATAAATTAATTAAGATCAAAATCTTTTAGCAATTACCATCACACTGATTTAATAATTCTTCAGCAATATTATCATAATGAGCCAATGAATTGCTAGGATTGGCGAACTATGAAATAAAACATGATCATCTTCAATAGCAAACCACCTTAGCACTTGTTGCTAAATAATTGTTTATTATCGAAGACATTTTCCAAAACAGTCGCGCGATTAACATTGTAAATCTACCAACCTGATTTAAGATAATAGCATTTTCGGTTTTTTTCTGTAATTTATCAGCAACCCCAAAAAAGGATTCTAAATTAAAATTGTTGTACGTAATAATCTATTAGCATAGTTAATATAGGAGATACAAAATTTATTCTCCAAACTTAGAATAGTGATACTTCCTATCAAATTTTTAAGGGGAAAGTTGCTTACAGTTGAAATAAGTAACAGAAAATATACCCGTACTGAAACACTCTTATATTTTTATTACTTGATACATATCATCTTAATAACTACTCTGGTTAATCATATGCTTAATAGTTAGTTACAACCGATCCAAACAAACCTGGCGAATCAAAGCTAACATTACTCGAACAACGAATAACTTCAGCCCCTAGAGCCTTTAACATGGAATCCTACCAATGTATGATATCAATTATTTACAATAAGGTAGCTTACGACCTATATACAGGAGTATATATATACTGCATGATATACGTAGTATTTGTAATAACCTTATTTATGCTCATTTTATCCGGCATAGTAATGATACATCGGTAGCCTTTAACAACCGCAACGAGGGCTAAACCAATGCCTAAAAACAATTTAAGAATTGATGTAATATATAATTATATTACCATGGACTTCCAGTCCATGGCATTACTTACAATTTGTTAAAGTAAGTTGAATATAGGCGATGAAATAAATTAGTCAACTATCTGGCGTTACCGGTATTTCCTGAGGTAGGTTCTATTATCGTGTACCCCGGTTTAATTTTTCCTTCTCTCTCTGCTTCTTCTACCATACGTAAAGCAATACGATCCTTAACAGAACCACCAGGATTCATAAACTCGCATTTAGCTACTGGAAAATATGGAAAATACGTACAACAGGAATTAACTGCTATTGAGCTATATTGGAGAATATGCTGTGTGAATGTTAGTGTAAACATATATGCGCGTATAATTAAAATACGAGCATTATATAATATATCAGCATCGAGAAACAGCAATATTTATCGTATATGTACTCTATTGCTTTCATCTAAAATAGAAATCTACACTACTATAAATTGCATTATAGATCTCATGCTCCTAATAGACATAGATTTAATACTCTATAGGTAAAAAAATATCGTATACTTACGTAGATTGCATTTTAAACCAAACTTCTTTTCAATTTTATTTAATCTAACAATAGGCGTAAAGCCGATATTTTCTAATATTGTCTGGCTAATTTTGTTATTGATTTTTCTACAAAATAAAATAAAAACCAAGTGGCCATTTAAAAAAAGCTAATTATAAGCTCATTACTGTTCTGTCTTATCCTTTAATTTAAATACCTAATATGAGATATTGTAACCTAAACACCGATGAGAACTGCAGTAGATAGTGGGAGCAAGAAGAATTAGCAGCTACCTTCTTAGGTCAACTAAGGAACAGCTATATACAGTAGAAGTAAAGTTGTGTAAAGTGTGTTGGTATCGTCAAGAATGCGGTTCATATACTGTCTTAACAGAAGTTACAGCTCTTCCAGTTACAAGATTGCAGAAGGAGAGTACTATACCATGGACTACTAAAGTAGTCCATAAAGTAGTTCATAACTATACTCTTTACACTAATTATAACTAGTTTAATATATAACTAATGATTTACTACAACCTACTGTTCACATATTACTATATTCTTATACAGTACAGTATAGCGCTACATCGGACATTTGGCTGCATTATGCATCATGATGTAGTAAAGTGGTTGACTTTCTCTAGGAAAACTTGTAATATTTTAATTGAGATATATCTTTAGTCTGCAATGTTTATATGAAGTAGAATTTCTTTCACGGTGGTGTAAAATATTACCGAACTTCGTGATGATGCGGTGACTTAGCACTGGAGCCCAACGTCCAAGTACACTTGGGAGGTCGATTAGGAGGATTTCGTAATCCGCCTTGACTTTCAGAACCGCCATCAGACATAATTCTAGATTTTTTTAAAAGCAAATGCTTTCACGGTGTCTCGATAATAATTAAATGGATTACTAGCTTCGATTTTAATTGTCCAATCGATCCTTACTAAATTTCCAATTTTAACTTATTAACGAAACCTTCTAAAGAACATTTTGAAGAGATAGAACCGATATGAGTGTCGGCAAGTGACGTTAAGTTATATTAACACTAACACGCAGATGTACGGAGAAAGAATAAATTTGATGAGCACTTATCAACTACTCAATCTTACCGGTAATATCTAGTAGTCCATGGGGGTACAAGATGATGCCGTCTATTGGCGTATGTGCTATACTGGTGTAGCTAAAGTAATACAGTCTCTATTATCGTAACTGACTGCCGGTCTGATTGCTCATAATAAGTACTGTACACATAGCGTTTTGCATCGTACTGTGCTAACTATAAGGAAGTACTAACGTAATAGTGCAAGCTATTACAGTGCGAAGTCTAATTTTAATAAACTAATACATGGACTAGTAAGCTTTTTTCTGTTATTCCCTGACTAAAATGAGATCATTTCGATTAATCCAATTGATAATAGAATTGATCCATTTTAACGATTTTTCCATTTGACTTCTATAGTGTAGCAGACTGTTACAAATCTCCTTTGTAACTAGAAAACGGGTCTTAAACACTATCTTCACTAGTACTCGTGTTCCCAACTAACTTAGGGACCATCGTAGTTGAACTAACTCTCAGCTACACAAATAGGCTACTTATGAGTAATAGGTTTCAATACTTCACTTTATTTTCGTTTATCTTCGTCGTAAAATGGACTAAAGAAAAACGTAAGAATACTCTAGCAATAATGGTCAAAAGATACTGCAAGTGACTAACTGGAACTGAGCAGCTAAGCTAGTGCTCGGCTTTTTAGAGTCTCGGCCAACGCCGATGGTGCACTTGCGAATATTCTTGACATAGCGACTTACACCGTACAGTATACATATCCTAGTATAGCAACGAGAGCCTCAAGGCTCTGCAAAGTAATTGTACCTTACACTTAAGGTGTTATTAATTAACGTTTACTGACTAAGCGTGTTAGCTCCGACACGTCAACAATATTGAACTTTCTGATACCTTGGCAATAACAAGTACTTATTAATAAACATTAATATCTAATAAGCTACTGGAGCAAACAATAATTTAAATGAGATATTTAATTAACATAGCAGTTAATATTTCGGAGCATGGCTCCGTAACACAGATATATACATTGTATAATATTTCTGCATATTAATGGTAACAACCAAAATAAGATGAACTCCATTTTGATTAGAATTATTGTCATTGCATTGTACTAAGGTAAAAAAATTACAAAGCTATACTATACCGCTACTCAAAATCCTATTGTATCTAACCATTTTTTTACTACACGAATATGATTTAGGTTCCGTGAGATATACATCAGATAATGATGATTAATTAAAATATGGTTGACATTATGCAAGTGAGTCTCAGTCATGGACGACTAGATAGAAACTTTTATTACTCCTTTCTAATAGTAGTACAGATAGTAACAGTGGTCCTTGATTGATTGAAATCACTCTTTCTACGATTAATATATTAAGAACTTCTAATCTCTCTCAATAAGTCCCTTTAGTGTGGCTATAGTGAAAATCTCTGGGTTCTTATTGTGCACGAGAGATCCTTCTGTATATACAAACAACGCTGCAATATACAACACAGTATTGCACTATCTACTATAGAGAATAGCCACATTATCGATTTAAGAATCAAGAATGTACTAGCACTGAGACGGAACTATATTAGTTGGATGAGACAATAATTACCTATAACTAGCATTACGCTGATTACAATTATTAAAATATTATATATATATATGAGGTTGTTCAGAATGCATAGTATTGATAAATTAAACTTAGAAAGATTAACGTCAACGTTCAATAACACAGTATAGCATAATGTGGAATTAATTATGTACGAGTATGTATATCTCACTTCATTGAATAATTTCGATATTATAAATACCTTTTAGCTTAAGGGTCTTCTTATACACTTGCATGCTAACATGATAAAGTGTCTATTCTAAGTTCAATAAAAAATGAAACCTCTGTATCTTAGGAAAATAATTCACTTAATTCACTTTATTACATGGGATTAAGTCTGCTACCGAGGGCTGTACTAACTAACTATCCCATAATCTATTAAGCTATATTTAGGGCTACGCTACAGCTTACTACCTGTAAATTACACTTATAAAATCCGTTACTGTTGTGATCCGGCTGTAATTCAACTCCAAAACAACGGTTACTATTTGGCTCATAGCCTGAACCACAATAAACTAGGACAGATTCGACATACGGGATCAGTTTTAATAGGTCATGCGGATCCAAACTTATTAGTGATCCGACATTGGGATTAAAGTGCTATTGATATATATATCATACCGTATTATAACTTAAAGTAATGTGGGTACATATTGGTTATATGAGTATCTATTAATGATTAGAGAAAAGGCGGGCGTTTTACATTATTATACTACGAAAAAACAGTATGGAATATAAGGAGTAAGATATCTAGCCAATACAAAGAATATAATAAATTAATCTACAGTCCTACATTATACGTGGCTTTTATCGGTAAGATATAGATAAAATTCCTTCTCGATGATTCATTACGGATAACCAAGAGGCATATGCGAAACTGATTCCATCCATATTGTATAATATCAAACGATTTTCTGTCCAGGATTTATAGTCTACTATAAATAAATTTTTATATAGAAATTTAAACGATACATGCAAAGATGAACAAGATTGTGGGTACATTTCATTTAATACAACGTTATTAGTATTTTGTTTCATGGCCTACGATGGGTCATTACGTAAATAAGATAGTCACACAGCTATTAAGTACTCGATTGTATTAAAAATATGCAAGCATAAAAAGACAGCGGAAATATTATATATCGGTATTTCAGAATTTTACTTGATATTATAAGGTATTTCATTTGTATATATCCGGTCATTCTTTGCAACGAAGATGATGTCATGGATGATTACATGAAAGGAATCAAAATGATTCAATAGTCTGGATAATATGAGATAGATGCATTCCTTTTTGTTTGGCTATTCAATTCGTATTTGAAACATTATAAATTGCAAGAAATTATGATTAAGATGTATCGGTCGAATTCTCTATAGGATGGGGTTATTTCGATGTAAATAGAATAAAAGAAATAAATAATCGTTCAATGAAAGTAAGTGTAAAGAAATATTTCCTGTCTAGAATACAACATACCCCTTTCTAGATGTCTTTATACTATAAGCAAACTATCGCGATTAATGATCAAGAAGATATTAGATGAGCTAACAGAATGGTATCAAAGCCAGTAGTAACTCTCCATGTCGGTATTTTTATTTATTATTTATCCAATAAAGTATTTCATTCGCATAAATATCGGACCCTTCTTGACAACGAATAAGATGATGTCATGAATTATGCATTACAGAAATCAGCGATAGTTCATTTAAAAAACATGATATTGAAGTCAGACTTTTCAGTCTAATTGATAGCAATACTATATCTAGCTGATTGAGAGTAAACAGTTATAAAAGGTACTTTGCATGGCTAGAGGGAAGATTTTCTTCTAGGATAGCTTTATTATACCATGAGCATAAGAAGTAAAGAATGATAAACCAAGCATAAGATGACCGTTATTTGTCTTGATTATGGTATAGAGTAGCCTTAAGACTACGGAATATAAGCTAATAGAATCGATCACTATTACATCAATAGGTAAAGCTAGATCAAAAGATAGCGGAAATGTTATTTTATTTTTCACGCCTCATTTATTAACTGATCATCTTGAGGGATGCATGAAACAATTATTATCCATGAATCATGTAGATAAAGAATTTATAGAACAAGCAACTAACGGCAATCATCATCGATAAGGTTGCTATACCATCGACAATGAATAATGAGTAAGCCAGAACAAATGCTATAAAATAATTCCATTGATGACGGCAATTGAAGAAATCAAAACGAATCAGTTATCGACTATTTCAAGCAGCGAAGCGTTTATAGGTAGCCTGAAATATAAACATTAATCGCTCCTTCTTTATATTCTTTTGAAACTCATCCTTCGATAACATGGTAGAATACATAAATCAAAAGAAAGGAGCTATCTCAAAAGATTACCGCACACTATTGATAATAAAGTCGTGGTAATCCATTAGCCAATATGGGAGCTAAAACTACCACGACAATAGTTTTGAATAACCCTCTCGACTTCCTTTATTGACGTCATCGCCGTTAGGGATTAGTGAATCACTAGTGGAAAAAAATAAATAAAATGCATGAGATCATATCTAGCATTTTACTCGCGATGGGCAGTCCAATGTACACAATACAGTATGTTATAGACAATCGGTCATTGATTTCTCTTGATCGATTACGTCTGTTGACATTCAATCTATTCTTGATTGATTAGGCGAACATATTAATCAAAAGCTATTATCAAACCAAATCAATAATTGCGTTTAAGCGAAACTACGATAAGTCACGATTAGAGTCAACAAGTACCGTAGCTTACATATAAGGAGATGAAGAAAAAGTCCATATCTAATCTCAATTCGTCAATTGCTGCATGTCATTAGACGCCTCGTTTAAGCCTCGACGCTTTGTTGACCACTATACAACACAATATAAATTCAATTTCATATCCCTGATTTCATTAAATCCAAGCGCCTGCCAAATCAAATCACAACTAGACGTGTCCATTTTTAGGGTTGAAATTTTTCAATATTGGCCTAGTGTCTAAGGGTAAATGTAAGTAATTAAACAGGATTTTCGTTAGAATAAATTCTAATTCTAATTTACTAAAATTCTCATTTTTTTCATTATAATTTTTATCACTTATTCCGTTGACATTATCAAAGTTTTCATTTCTTCCCACAACATAATTTACATGTTAAATACTTCGAATTTGGTAATAAGTAATATAATTTTATCAATGATTTATAAACGTACCGCAATAGTGCCAAATAATCGATTTTTAATCAGTGCAATCTCATCAAATATCGAAATTACTTACGTGCGAGATTGTATCTTCATTTCATTCCCTGCTTATTCAATAACGAGCTGATATTTTGCTATATTACAATAATAAGTTCAATTCCCTCATCCTTAGCGAACGTAATAACTATGGAGCAATTCTTTTGTAATTAATACTACTCTCAAGACTCAACGATCGAATTCTACTTAAACAAACTACGTAACTATAAAATGGATTAACTCACTATTTAATCTATTCTATTACTTTTTTATCTCTGTTGTTGATTGAAAAGAAATACTAATGTACTCAAGCTTTGAAGTGCTTTAAACTATCCTACAAGGGACTATTTAAGAACGAAAGTACGTACTTGATCACGTACATACTTGACCACTAAGCTTTGTTCCTCCTATCTCAGTTTATACGGTTATGTTTATTACCGAATGAAAATTTTCAATCGTCTAACTATCAAGTTTTAGCTGTAATTCATATCTATAATATTATCTAAAATATTCATACTGCTGGCATTAATTCAATCACTTACACTTTAGCGAAAATTTTAACTACTAGTTATTGTTACAAAGCAGCATTATTGTAGCTGGCAATTTATTGAAAAGTATAGTATCTATACACATTTAATGAACGAAATCATATCAAGCAACAAAAATCGTAATTTAAATTACAGGTTGCATATTGATATAGGTAGGATTAATAACGGTTACTGTAGTGATAAAGAACAGCATTTAAACATTACAAAACGAAAAATTAAAGAAAAATCTAGCACCGATTTATACTAGTGGTATCATTGGCTGCTATCGCAAGCATTACGAACCACATTCGTATCTTATATTAGTACATTTGTAGCTGAAACTCTAGCTAAAATACTAAAACATTAAGATAGACTTAGTGTTAAAAGTGGATCACTTTAAATTAGGAAAGATAACGTAAAACTATCGTCATATTCACATAATGATACAAGTTTCAACGTCTAATATTATAAAAAAAATGTCTATTCGTATGTATACAAATTTTATACAATACAAATAATGGTTGATAGTGATCCTTTTTCATGTTATACAATCTTGACTACTATACTTATTGCTATAATTCAGAAGAAATTAAAGTAAAATGCAGTATTTTAGTATAAGAAAGGTGCTCAAAAGCTCTCATTCCAGTAACATGCTTGGCATTTAATAGTTATGGAAAGAGTCAAATTATATTATATTTACTAAGGAATGTTATTGAATAAGGGCAAGATTTTATAGAAATATTATTGTTGATAATTTAAATCATTATAAATTTTATTATTTGTTCTTTATGTATCAATAACTAACATCTTTGATCATAAATAGATGACACTGACGCAATAGGATTAAGATTTGTGAAGGATTAAAATAAAATAGTCTTCTATTTTCAATTTTATAACCTTTAAATTTGAATAAATTTCTACTCTAACTTAATTTAAGTATGGTTAGATCAATCTATTATACGAGTAATTGACCAATTACCATATCACCAATCAAAGTTACCGGTTATCAATACGTGCAATATCTCCTTATTTCTATGACATGCATAAA
The DNA here is from genome assembly GCF_000150275.1 of Trichoplax adhaerens. Taxonomy (NCBI): domain Eukaryota; kingdom Metazoa; phylum Placozoa; class Uniplacotomia; order Trichoplacea; family Trichoplacidae; genus Trichoplax; species Trichoplax adhaerens. Next base: position 4,762,365 of record NW_002060944.1, on the reverse strand, counting down.
TATTACTATAGCAATTTTATTATCAGGCTGCATTAATAATTATGTAACAGAATATAGGCTAATATCCCTAATTATTAATTTTAGCAATAATACAGTAGATAGTTTTTAACGAAGATAATCTTTATCGCAGTGATGATAACCTTGTTGATTGTTTTATTATTACTACTAGTTTAATTACATTTGGCTTTTTTATCCAGCGCATGATTAACTTATGTAAATATTATATCAGAACATGTATGGTCTATTGCAGTATACACCATCAAAAAAGATGCTACGTACGATAAAAAAGGGAATTGATTATATTTATTATTAATTTGTCTTTATTTGCTGAAGAATTTTAACAATATGACTGAAACAGAAGAAAAAGAAATCATGCTTGAAGATTTATTCTCTAAATGTGACCGGGATCACGATGGATTAATCAGTCTTGAAGAATGCCAACATTTATGCGAAATGCTAGATGTCAATCAGCAATGGCCTCAATTGGAAGATCGTCTATTATTCTCGACAGCGGATCAGCAAGTTCGTTTATAATTTTCGACTAAACATCATACTCACGCTTAGTTAAATATATATTTTAAGTGAAAATTAAACTGTTTCAGCTCACAGCAGTTTGAGAACTGACATATCTTACTCTCTATAATTCGCTAGATTACATATGAACAATTTCAGGATGCCTTTGTCAGCGTACTAATGCATAAGTACTTTCATAATGATGATCAGTCTGTTACATGTAGTACATGCAGTGAATTTAGTAGCACTGATTCAATCTCGGGTAAGGAGTTATCATTTTGATGCTATGAAATAGATAGATAAACGAGTATACAAGTATATATGTCTATTATTAGAATGTTAAAGATAAGAGAGATTCTGCGTAAGAATCTAAAATTCTGTAACTGCAGATGATTACTTAATTCCATAGTTAGAGAGTTATTATTTAGATGTTGTAAAATATATATGGATATATACGAATATATTCTTATTAGTATGTTAAAGATAGGATAGATTTCATGTAAAAATTCAAAATACTATAAGTGCAGATGATTACTTATTTCCATACTAAGGAGTTATTGGATAAAGGTTTTGAAATCTATAGATATAATCGTATATATTCTTATTAGCATATTAAAGATAGGATGTGTTCGATATAAGAATTTAAAATTCTGTTAGCACAGATGATTAATTATTCCCATCCTTGATTATTGCTTCTTATAGCCTTGACAAGACGACATAGTCTATGTCCTTCTGTCTACTTGGTGAGTGATTGCTGTAAAGACAGTCAGCAGCCAATAAACTTATGAACTTAAACTGTATAACCCGTACATATCATTTTATATATACAAATATAATATAGAAATCCTTAATTCAATAAGTACAAGCTCGATACATTTCGAATTGAATAAATTTAGGTCCCTAAATTTAATGCTATTTATAATAAATTGCTACAAAATCAATATCTTTAGTGCAACGTAAAAATAAGATTGAGTTATTTTAAATATCGCAATATAATCTTTCCCTGGATTGATAATAACAAGTAATGTTACTCTATAATTATTTATTAATAGAGAGGAAGTTCTAGCAGAGTCTCAATCAGCAGCACTCAGACGAACTTTGAATCTGATGACGACAATGACTCCGAAATTTTGATTTACTCGGACGACAATATAACAAAAATTCAAGCACATGACGTTCTAAGAGGTGTTTGGTTACAAATTAAATCGGATGAAAGTCAATGCTTAGAGCTAAATGAATTTCGTGATGTATGCCAACGCTTCGGTATGAAAGACATCAATGAGGTAATTTAATCATGTAGACGAGATATTAAGTAATCGTTAATAAATAAGATGTTACGGAGGGTAGCAAAGACCAGTTACTATTCCACTTTAGTATTGTGCTGAGTATATAATGAAATCAATAAAAGAAGAAATTAAAACTAACTTCAAATTTCTTCTCGTAAACGAACTAGTAGATAACGAACTGAATGCCAAATTATTGTAGTATGCGTTTTATCAACCCCCTTGACTATATAGTTGGCCTTCATTTTCTAATATGTTCAGTAGTTTGCTTTTATGATCAATTTTTTTATCTTCTAACACTCTCTTAATATGAATAACTAAAGTAAAAATTTATGATTTATTCCATTAATCAATATAATCGTGATCCCAAGATAAATGTTCATTAATACAAATATTTATATTTCTGTCAATAGAATTTTCGTATACTCTTTGAAGAATTGGATAGCAACCATGACGGATTATTAAGTTTTCAAGAATTTCTGTCAGGATTAGATGCAATCCAACTTGTCTAAAACAATTATTGTCTTCATTCTACTTTATAATTCTTTTCCATATTCGACTGTGCGGCATATGAATTTGGCTATCAAATTTAATTAAGGCTACAAATTTAAGCTAAATTAAGTCGAAAACGAACTTCAGACTACATCATTTCACATCTTATCTTACGTCCATGTTAAATTAAGTAAGCAGCATCGAAAAGATATGGATATGCTCATCTTTGGTAAGCAGTAGCCCATAAACATGAAAATAAAATAAAAATAGTTTTTTATCCTGCACGTATAGCCCTGAACTGCATCTGCATAGAATTCAATAATTCAATGTTAGATTACTCTTTTGATGTAAGCTATCCTAGATCACGCTTATAAATATACATAAATCATTAATCATTACACATAATTAATCTATTTCTATAGCTTTAATGATTGATAGCTTGAGTTGTCATGGTATTGTATAGTAGACGCTATTTATGATTAATGAAGAATTTTACTAAGTTATATTAATCTTTCCTAGCTTATCTAGATCATCAAATATAGTCATGAATGCTGTTTCATTAGCGGCATTCAATTATATAATCTATTATTTTGATTTATTTGATAATTGATGTTAATCAATTATTATTTCTCTCTGCACAAAATAATACAGTAAAGGTTAAAAGTGTACCACTATTGAGCATGCAAACTAATCTCACTAAGATTTATTGCCTATTTCGAAATATGTCACCACAATCATGTCTTACTAAGCAACGGAATAAAGTTCAGATCCACTACAGTATAATTATTGCCTTACTTATCTTTACTAAAAAAATCACATTTTTAACTATTTGCGCGATTTTGAAGCCTATTTTACAATATGTAGAATTTTAAAATAGGTTTACTATTACTTTAAAATTATTTTTAGCTAATATGGTCTAATTTTAAAGCAGCAGTACTATATAGGTATAAAATCTGCTTTCTATTCAACCCAGACTTTCCCTCAAGCTTATTAAGCCAAATTTAGCTATCTTGTTACTATACGGCATAGTAGTCGTAACTTGTGATACTGATCAATATGATCACTCAAGTTTAGAATACGAGTATGAATGCCACAAGTAAACAGTTAAACAATTATTTGACTAAAAGATCTTATTAGCTTTTAATTTTAGTCCAACAAACCATTACTTGCTTGCATGCAGGGTAACTAAAATTCTAATCTTAATGAAAGGCGTTCTCCGCTTTAAATTTTATATTCGTATATAAATTATCTCTAATCTAGATAGCAAATAGAAATTTAATTGCAAGAAAGGAGTTAAAACGCCCAAGATTGTATTAAAATTATACAACTGAGTAATTTAGTGTTTTCTGAGTTCATTGACCCGAAAAGTAAATTATAAATATCAACAAATGATTATAGCTGACCGTTCTTGAACTTTTCTTCGATATTAAAACACGAAAGATTTGCAAATACCTACTCGTATCTATCTTTAACAATTACAGCTAAACCTTTAAATTTAGTTATATTTTTTAATTATTATAAGTTAGATTTCATCATTATCCTGTTTGTAATTGATAAAATTACCGATATTTTAATCAGAAATTTAAAGAAACGGTAGAATTATTCTGTGTTTATAACATGAACTGCCCCATACGATCTGATATTTCATAAGACGAGATTATTTGATATATTTACTCCCTAGCTCCTATTGTTGCTCTTATCATCATATTGTAGTTATTAGCTTGGTACGATAATTCATGATTATTTTGCCAAGGAACTTTAACTAGATCGTAACTTCATATCAGATTGAAACAGTGATGCTTATTAGCGGAATTAATAGCTATACAAGTCTCATTCTTATTATCACTATTGCTTATTATAATTATATATATCGAGACTTATTTTGCGTTCCATATATTGAAATCTGTATGAGCTACGTCTGAATAATTAAATAAACAATTCTTAATTCCTGACAGCTAACGTGCAATCTTTTTTCAGATTACTGATGTCAGTGTTATTATCCTCTCTAGACTTTCTCGTAATAAGTTTTTCTTTTCCCAAACTCCTTACTATTTACTGACATTGTAACCAATAGCATATGGAAAACAATTGATAAATTGTAGCTCTAACTCTTTATTTCCTAAAGCAGAAACAAATCAATCTATCAACGGTATTCATAAATTGGCTATGAGGCACTGCTATAGCTAAGTGTCTATATAAACTAATAGTAGGATTATTATTTATTAAAATGCTGTTACTTTCTGTCCTGAGAGCGATGTTATTTCCTATTCTGTTATATAATATGTGAGCCTATTGATTCTAATTAATTATGATTATAAGTATGGAAACAATTCGGTCTAATCCTTCTGTCTCTGGGCTATAAATAGTTTGATCGCATCTTTCTAGGAAATAGCACTGCGTACAGTTAATCGATTCAAAAGTATTACTATGGATTATTTTTGCTTCAAAATAATAAAACTATATTATTTGATAGACAGAAAACCTTACTAAAATAATGATAAAATTATCAATAGCTTAAGTAGGTGGATTTTTCTACTTTTATTTGCAAGACTAATGCGTTAATGACAGAAATACAACGATAATGATGACAGAGACCCCGCCTGTTATCATAGTTAGTAGCTTTGATGAATAAAACGTGAGTTTGATATAGCTATAGGCATAGATTAACAGCAATCAAAGCCGAGACTTATATTTTTGTCTAGTTACAAGAAAACCGTTACTATGCCGATAATATAATCATAACATACCGTCGGCAATTTATGTAATCAATAGCTAAGTAAATTGATAAGCAATACTAAATGATTTAATTTTTTAACAAATCAAGTAGTGATTTTTTGTTATCCTAATTTTATTAAATCTACGTCAGTATTTACGATATGAGCTACAATTAATGCCTTAACGTGATTAGAACTATAATTAGATAGTATTCTCTATATCGCTATTCGCGTACGAAAAAACGATTGGAAAAGAATTAAATCTAGCTTTAATTTAATTAAGCAGCGAATCTTATCTAGCATGTAATAAGGAAATATTGGTGGTATCTAAATAAGCTTAAACACTATTTACTGAACGGAAATGTGCTATCAGATACGGGATCAAAAATTTAAAGTGCGATAGAACTGAAATAGCAATATGATCATTTCTTAGATAAAATAAAGAACTTATGTCTCAATTACATTAGTAACTAGTGAACTAAAAGCAATACTGTATTTATTGCCATCTTTTATTGACTGAGAGATAAATATTTTACGAAAATTATTAAGAAAATGCGTGTAGGCTTTACAACAACTGCATTAATACGATCGTAAGTTTTAACGTACATGAGCTTAGATGAAAATTTATAAGTAAGATTACGTAAATTACATTCTTTGATTTCTATAATTATTACGCTTTGTAATTAAAAACAATAGTAAAATTTTAATGCAATTATAAACTAATCAATTTATGGAAACGCAATTTTAATTTATTTATTCTAGTGTTATGACGTTAATTTATCTACAATTAAATTCATGAATCAACCCAACGCCGATAGCATGATTAGAATTTGATGCAGATGAAATGCCAAACTTTATAAGGTCAATTTCCAATCAATAGAATTGACCCTTTCACATCGATTATTTTGGGACGAAATTCATAAAATGATTTTATACCTGATATCGTAATTGAAAATTGGATTAAATATTTTTAATATTTCTAAAACAGTAGGTATTATTCTACGTCCATTCTCGATCAATATTGGTATCAAAATTTGTAATAATACCATTAGCCAACTCCATAAGATAACATTTTACTTTAGAAAATAGAGCGCATTTTAGATTTAAATCAATAACAAAAATTCTACCTTATCTAATACCGATAATCTTAATACTTAAATTATTTTAGTTGGACCTAGCCTTTTTTTCAACTCTAATAAATTAAGTTTAAATTAATTTGAACGATGCCCATACAGCTACGACATTATTGTGGATATTTAAATGCTTTCAAGTTTTTATAGCTTAATTAGAATATGTAAGATTCCAAGCTTAGATCGATGTAATAGCTACTTTTTACGACAAACATTTTTCTGATATTAGCTAGCCGACTCTGATATTCGTAACGCAGCTTACGAAAGCAATGACATCCTTACCAGATATTTTAGAAATTGGAATACGTTTTGATATGCAAGGTAACGAAACTTTATTACTCTAATTTCCAATAAATGCCAAGTATTTGATGGTGCACGTGATATTGCTATTTAATGCCTACGCATGAATGTAATCTTGCTTAGTGACGTGCATAAAATATTCTAAGCACATCATAAAAGGCAAGATTACCATCTAGTATATTGAAATTTAGACAGAAATAACAATTTTTCACAAGTTATTCAACGAACATCACAGCTAGGAGCAATCAGAAAGTTAATATCATAAATAATGATTGAACAATCAAGTAGAAATTGGAATATATATGGATACAGAGCAACAAACCTATGTTTAGATGTTAACAATTATTGTAATAGGACCATTTCATTAGCACTAATCGATCAAAATAATTAACATAACATATCATTCATTGATAATGCAAATTCTTAGAAATATGAGTATTATATTCATTCATATACTATAAATAAATTCTTGACAAGGTAGTCCTCGTAAAGCTTCTTGTATTGGCCCGGCGACAAAATCGTTGATAAAGATGGGTTAGAGCACGCATATAACACGAGATTAACCATGATCAAAACACGACTTGATCTTTAAACTCTCTTATGGATTAGATATCTAACTAATTTATTTGCCCTTACCCGAAAATGAATTAGTTTTATATTTACTAAGAATCTACATACTGTATGTAATAATACTCGTTACAGTACAAGTATCGTGACAAAGAGAAATTTATTCTCAGTTTATCAGGCCTGAATGGTAGTCATGCTATTCAGAGCTAGAGTTGGTAATTATGGATCAAATTATCTTATATTGCATTGACGAGTAAATAATTGATGTAGTGCTAGTAATCTTTTCATTCGAACTATGCTTTTTAAAATATAATAAATAGAGATTGAAAAGTTTAAAGGAATATTATGATTATCGACGTTGACCATAACATATGCATGAGTAAGCACTGAACACACGTAGGTATAAACAACAAATATGTCATTCATCGATGGAATTATGTAAAGCCAAAGTAAAGCATAGCATATGAATCGTGTATTACTTTCTTCCATTCAAATTATGCATTTTAAAATATACGTAATAAATAGAGAATGAAAAGCACAAAAGGAAGTTTTCATAGCAACTTGTAATTAAGTACTGATCATATATGTATAAATAATAAATAAATCATTCACGATTAGAATTGGGTAAAGTTAAATAGCACATGTAATATATATATAATTCTCTATCCATACCAGCTACGCATTTTAAAATATAATACATATATATGTATAAATAGCAAACATGTCATTCACAGTTAAACTATGCATTTAAAAATATTCGTAATGAATAGAGTATGAAAAGTTCAAAAGAGTATTTTCATAACAACTTGTTATTAAGTATTGATCACTTATGTATAAAGAACAAATATGTCATTCATGGTTAGAGTTGGGTAAGGCTAAAGAGCATATGAAATATATATAATTTTCTTTCCATTCGAGCTACGCATTTTAAAATATGCGTAATAAATAGAGAATGGAAAGTCCAAAGGAGAGTTGTCATTAACAACTTGTTATTAAGTAGTAATAACATATACACGTATATATAAAAATATGAGTAAGTATTGGCCACATATGTATGATTAGAATTATGTAAATTTTAATAGGACATGAAACGCATATTATTTCCTTCTCTTTCGAGCTATGTATTGTCACAGTCATCAAAATAGCTTTGATATGGATGTGTAGTTTATGATAACAGTTTGTTTTGAACTTTTAAGAAGTATGAACCACTACTTTAGGAATTGTTATTGTTAGTAATAACCTAAGTTATTATGGTACAAGTAAGTATCGAGAACATAGGAGCTTGACAGGGCTTATGGTCGAAGTAGATTTACGTATGAAATTGTTTATTACCTCGAATGTCCGTATTTCATAATTCAATCGTAACAAGATGTTTGTTATCGAAATATGTTTATAACCACTGAAAGAGTATATTGGAAGGAGTGTGATCAATAAAAAGTGATTCAGGTTAAGTCTAAGTTGTATGATAGTTATATATCGTATACGCGTATTGTGTTAAGCGAGTTAGTACTTCGCAAGGATTCCAGTTACTATACTGTAGGCTAGGGAAGTAGTTCTGCGGATTAAAGCAAAGTTTATTATAAGCAGTGTGTTGTTTCTTGTGTCGCAAGAGTAGTTGTGGCAGTATTTAAAAATATACGTAGTAAATAGAATATGAAAAGCCTAAAAGATTGTTTTCATATAGAGACCACATATGTATAAACAACAAATATGTCATTAATAGTTAGAATTGGTAATTGATGGATCAGACTATGTTAATTTGCATTAATCAATGAACGATGGATGGGCAATAACGTCAGCAATGTTATATCTTATACCAGGATAACTTAATACGACTACCATGACCAAATTTATTATTACAAGAATTTATTTCATTCAAACTATGAAATCGTACGTCTAACAGAGAATAAATCGTCCAGAAAGAATGCTATATTCGTATTCAAGCATTGTAATAGCCACTTGTTATTCATTTATCAAGTATCAATCACCTATAAATAACAATTATACCATTCATAGTTAGGACTAGTCATCATAGATGAAATCATATTCAATTGAATTAATCATGGCCCCTTCCATGAACTACTGGAAATTTTTAGGTAAAAAATTTCCAGTAGTTTATAGCTCTCTCTTTAGCCAATTGATGGCCTTATACTGTCAAACGATATGTTATTCTATATTAATAAGACTAGAGTTAGAAACTTATTCCATTCATATAGTATTATGGAATGTCTATAGTCCACCCTATTCATCTTATTTTATTTCCATTCAGACTTTGCATTTTATAGGCATAATAGAGTATGAAATATTCGATTTAATAATAAGTTGTTCTAAAATACCAATCCATAACAAACATACCATTCATATTTCAAATGGGTCATTCCGATTAAAATTATACTTTAATTGAAAGCATTTAGGAGCGATTAAGGGAAAAAAACGTTGGCTTATTTATCGCTATCATTGACGAAAATAGATGCTACTCTAATTGAATGAGCTGCCACTATATAGTATAACCCCCGTTCATAGCGAATAACATGACTACCGCCATCTTTCCTCTTTATTGTTGTATTCCGTATTCAAGTTATCGTAACCTAATACAAATTGTATTTTTATCAACCAATTATCCTATATCCAAGCATAATTAATATAATCAATTCAATCATATAACAAGCTAAAAAAGTCGATTTGATTTCATGTTATTTTTACCATAATAAGAATTGAAATAATTGACAGGTTGAAAAATAGTATTGAATGTATTGTATGATGACAGCTTGACCATGTTCTTTATCGTCTTGATAGAATGATTTTTGAATAAACAACCTTGAGCCAAGCTAGAGCATTGTCCTGCATATTATTTCTCTAGTTCCAGCTTGAATTAATAGGCTGTTGATTGTGGCATCAACAACTGTTGAATTGATTTCATCTATTGAAGAAAGTGGGCAAATCATGTGATCCAGCATCCACAGGATTAGCATAACATGATAATTATTATTCTAATGACAATGATGATTATGGTTATTAATTAAGATTGAATTATTGATGAATTGTATGTTTTATCCTATCTCTTTTCTCTTCTTCCATCTTGCAATCGATGAGTCAGCGTCCCTAACCACCGTTACTATAGTAATCATCCAAGGCGTTAACCCAGATCGCGGATTGCAGCTTCCATTTTCAATCTTGTCTACTGTGGTGAGCTAAATACACTGCTCTACTTATACCCTACAGTCGATGAAATGAAGGATACAACATAGTAGGCAAGAAAAGTGGTTACAAACTAGCGAGTTGGAGACGATGGAAGGAGAAAGACATTGCTATCCGATTGTCTCTACATTGTATTGACATTGAACAAATAATGATTCTAACATTGACTTCTATACATTAAATCTATTCAATTCTTCTTCTCGACAAGCCATTAGAATATTCTACTCGTTGAGTGAACAACGAATCAAATTATCAACTTCAACTTGAATTGGCCTAGGCAGCAAAAAAAGAGAATATTTCCCGCAAGTTAAGGGTTAATCCTTTCTGTGGCTAGAAGTAAGTGTGGATAGATTAAGCTAGAGATGGATCAGCAATCGGTACATCATCTTTATCAGCTTACATAATCGGGAACGAGTATCTAGTTATACCAGCTAAGGACGCTAACCCTAAAATGTATTCATAAGCTACGATGCGATAAATACTTTTATATCCAGTGGGTACATAGGTCGCGGCTAAGATAGGAAAAATTAAAATAGCCTGACACAGCGATCGGGAAAGGGGAACTAGAACGATTATCTAATCAAAGATGAATGGAAATATTCTTTTAATTCCTGTCATGATCGATGCTTCTACTTCCAATACCCTACTTCTTTTGACGGCTATAAAAATTATATACGCCTAGCATGGATGGTCAAGGCAATCTTTTCCTACATGTTCCAGCTAATAGTTCATCATTAAGCATATTCTAATCAATTTAGATACTTATTCTATTGTCCTGGTTAATGCCTCAAAAGGCTACATTTTCATATTCTCAACTGGAAAAATTGGAATGCCATTACTTCCATTTCTTCTCTTTCACCAAATGGATTTTAATGATTCATTCTTCTGTCACTTTATTAAAGTACAACTATGTTAAAATAAGTGATGATTTCCGATTGCAAGCAATCGATTGATATAAATCCTTTCATTATTTCAAATTTCATATTCACAATCGTTCTATATCTTGTAAATCAAGAAAGAGTTACTTCTTCTTCCATCCTCCGTAGTTGCAATTTGATAGATAAAGTTAAAAAAAGGAAGTGTAGACTTTGCCTAAGCTTTACTCTAGTTATACTGATGGGTTCCGTTTTATGATATCCAACATCATTTTAGCAGTAACAAAATCTCTTCTTTCTACCTCCAAATTCACTATCACAGTGGCAATCTTTCTACCTTGTCTATAACAGATTCTAATCTCCATAATAAACCCTAATGCAATCCAAGGATGTCTTTTAGGTACTTCCACGTTCGCGGTACTTTTATTTGTAGAAAATATCGTACTCAAGAGTAAGCACTTTAAACCTATCCAGCTACCCATTTGCAACATTGCTCCCCACAGATTTACTTAGCTCCATCATTTTCCACTTGCCAACCCTTACAAAAATTCTAAAACAGTTGAAATAGGCTACGATTGTATTTATAATCTACTTTGCCGGAAGTATTCTGTCTTTTGGGGCAATCTTGATAGTTTGTTATGATTAGCGTCTTGCCGCTGCTATTTGACTAAGACTGTATATAAAAGAGTTCAAAGATGAATATCTAAACATATAAATCAGGATAAGTAAACTTTGCATAGCTCTTGCAACGGTTGATCGCTCTTGCATGGCTAGAGTGATTCAAATTCAATCGAGATTTTACCATCATCATCAGAATTATGAAATTTGCTAAAGCACTTAAAGAATGAAAACTAATGGACTAGAGTAATATACTATTCTATTTCATCCTAGCTAGAATTGTCTCCATACGCTTTCTTCATTTCTCTCCGTCTTGCTGATTTGGAGTTTTGCGTCTTTAAATACTTCTATCTCATCTTTTTTATTACGCCCCATTAATTTTTCACCTCCTGTCGAAGAGATAGTCTTAAAAAAGAAAGTACGGTAATTAACTATTAAACGCTGCCAATGCTCCATCAAACCCTATCTAGAATCGTCTACATATAATATTTATCTGTTTTATTGTGCCTCATTAATTTCCCACCTCCTATCTAGAATTATCAATATAGTTCCTTCTAGTTCATTTTGGAGTGGACCACCTTCGAAAACTTCCGTCTCCAATGTTTTATTACGCCTCATTAATTTTTCACCTTCTGTACACGAAAATAGTCCTTTAAAAGAAAAAGTAACCAACTGTCAAACGTTGACGATGTTCCTCCAAACCTTAAACCCTGTCTAGAATCGTCTACATAGTTATTTTCTTTCTATCTTATTCGTTTTGCTGTGGACCTGCTTATTTTTGATTTCTTTACCTATAACTTGCTACCATAGAATTCTAAATCCAATCATCATGTCATCAATATAATCGAGATATAATCATAATGGAGTAGTCTATTTCCATCTATGATCGTTTACCTATTTTATTTCTATATCCATACTCCTGCTTTATTGGGTATTGATCATTTTTCAGCTAGGCCTATCCTACCCGCTATCATCATACCCCATTTACTTTCTTCCTTAATTGCCCATGAACTACCACTGTATTAGTTCAAATATCCATCGATCCCATGGGCCTTACTAACTCAAATTACAATCTTCTCTATTTTATGATATAAAAAACACCCATTTTGAATCCATTTTCGCCCTTGAATGTTATTTATTCTACATTTAAATATAACTTTCTTATCCATTGTTATCATTAGTATTCACAAGATTTTATTAACCATTTATTGAACTCATTATATAAGATTTCTATTGATTTAAAATCCTATTTCCCATGTAGCAGTCTCGAGAATCTTGACACAGTTGTCCATCAGTGTAAAAATTCTGTTCAATTTTATCATTTTCCTGCAATGATTGTATCGTTTTCTCACCTACCCTACCTATCGCTTAACATTTAATCCTTTTCAAGAGAAAGTTTAAAATGGAGAAATGAGTTCATTCGAGTACTGTCTGCCAGCAGAAATAACTTAGGCGAGGAATCATCATTAATTACATAGACATCAATTTTCATCAAAGTATCAATCTAGAAGAATCGATTCTTTCTAAACGATACCCAACTGGATAGTGTATCCATTTAGCAATGGTGATTCCGATTTCCTTGATTGAAATGGATCTTATCCGACAGTAGAGATCATTAACGACAGAATAATATGCTTTTTAACCTTTAATTATTGTGACGCTATTAATAATCGATAGACATTATTCAAGGAATAAACAATTAAAACTTTTATTATTAATATCTTTATACGATCTTAACCATATAGAATTGGTTATAGCTATCCGATGTAATAATATATTCATCTTCTACAGGCAGAAATGGATGAAGAAGCTTATGAAGCCCAGTTACACGAAGTCTTTATGACCTGTGATCATGATGGCGATGGCTTTTTAACGAAAGAAGAATTGATATCGCTATGCCACAAACTGCAACTAGACGAACAAGCACCGCAAATTGTTAATGTCCTTGTGCCTCGAGGTAGTTCTGGTCATGTAAGTATCCATTATCATTGTTGATTTTCGGCTGTTCTTGGTAAGATATAGCTTCAAAATAGGAAAAATAATAACTTGAAAGATTAAGCCGATTTCATACTTGTTATAGCATATTGAATCCCTAAAGTATATTCAAAAGTGCTTATTTTTTCCATGAAATATATCATAATACAGCTCTAATATAGCTTAAAAAGTCGGCTTAATCAAGATGGCAGAATTTATACCCATTACAGTACATCTAGTGTTCATTTTTTTCACGAAATTGATCATAATACATCGTCGTCATAAGAACTTAAAAATTCGACTTAATTAGAATAATAGAGCTTCTATCCATTATAATTTATAGCACATTAAGCGTTGGTAGTGAAATCAAAAGTGTTCATTTTTCCATCAAATTGATCATGATACAGCCTCAAGATAGCTTAAAAATTCGACGTATATAATTTGTATAACAAAACGGAGCTTATACGTATTGTAGTATATTGAGTGTTGGAAGAAAATCAGAAATTTTCATTTTGTCATTAAAATTATTGCTCTTTCTTGAGTGGCCGTTGTGAGAAGTAAAAGAATCTTATATTTATCCGTTGCCTTTCATAATTAGTTCTTTATATGATCAAGAATAGCAAACAGAATATGCCTTATATCTGTTGTGGCCTATTTAATATTTAGATCAGAAACTTTCTTAGCTCATAAAATTGACTACCCTTTCTCGAGTAACCTCGGTGAAAAGCAAAAGAATTTTATACTTATCCATCGCTTTTCATATCTAGTCGTCAACAATAGTAAAATTAGCGAACCTAGTAAGACTTTGATCTGTTGTTGCATATTTAATGTTCACATCAAAAGGCTTTCATTTGTTATCAAATATATGCCCATTCTTGAGTAGCCGTGGCAAGAAGTAAAAGAACTTTATATCTATTGATCGCCTTCCATAGTTCTTAATAATATTAAAGTCGCAGATTTTACTATTGAGTCTCTTTCGCTTCTAACATTCCCAAATTTTAAAGTTTGATTATTATCATTTGCCTACTTCCTTAGACAATTACGTAAAGAATTCTATATCGATCAATTGTTTGCAATAGTTAATTCTTAACCTGATTATGATTTCTTCAAAATTCTATATCGATTAATTGTATCCCTTAGTAAATTCTCAACCTGATTATGATTTCTTGATTGTCGCTGATTTTTACAGTTTTAGTCTCTTTCATTTCCACAATTTACTAATTTTATTAATTACTATCATACATTTAGCTAATTTCTTTTACTGATATTATATTTAGATTTCTTTCGAGCAATTTAAAAGTGGATTTGTAGAAGTTTTATCTCGCGTTGCAAGCGCTACTGAAACAGATACTAGTGAAAGCGAATCGGAATCACGTAAGTCTATCAAGTCCAACAGAAGTTATTATTGCTATCTGTTTTATTGTCTGTACACTATGCCTAAATAAATAAATCATTAAATTAATGGAATCTCCTTTGCAATACTATTATTAAAGTAATCCAAAGTAGACTATTGTCAATCCAAACTGTTTATTAGGATGAGAGTAAATATGAATATTACCGTAAAATTCTTGATTGTTTTGATTTTGACTATACGGATATTTACAAGATATGCAATATAGTAGTAGAGATTACTACCATTGATCTGCTTAATTACAAGCACAGCGATTGATTTTCTCCATATGGCTAATCGGATAGAATTCGCAAGTGATATTATACTTTAAAAAGCTTATAAGGCTGAAAGATGGTATTATAATCTACAGCATACCCCATGTATAGTAATACGTATAAACACTTACTCATAGTTGGACAGAATTTGCGTGTGATTTTAAACTTTTAAAAAGCTTCTAAAGCTAAAAGATAACATTATAAATCTACAGCGTAGCACAAGTATAGTAATACATACTTATTCATATTTGGATAGACTTCGCTTGGGATATTATAATTTTAAAAAACTTATATAAAGTTGAAAGATGGTATTATAAATCTACAACATAACACAAGTATAGTAATACACGCAAATGATTCTGCATAACGTTCATTGGATTGAATTTGCATGTACAATAACATGATAACATAAAGAGCTCATCAAGCTGAAAGATAGGATCATAAATCTATGGTATAGCACAAGCATAGTAATAAATGATCCTATATAACCCTAGCCAACTGAATTGAACTGGCCTATGATAGACTAGATCATAGTTATAGTAACCTAAGTTTCTATAGAAGGCTAATTTGAAATAGAACCTAACTGTATCGTTCACAGACACCTTCAGTAAATTGACTTTGTAAGGCTCATTAAGCGTTTCATTAATCCATATAGAAACCACTCGACATTTAAGCACAAGAGCGAAACGATATGGAAGAAGATCAAGGCCGGATTCGGAAGCAGATACATCTTATTCTGACAACGATTTTGATAGCTACAGTGATAGTAAAAGATCGGGATCGCCAGCTCCGGTAAGTTTGTGGAGTAGGAGTTCTATACCAAATTTAGAGGAATTTAAAATGTCGTCATAATGACTAGTTTATGCCGTTATCAACTGCAAAATAGACTCTGGTTTAAAATAGCGCCAAATTTCTAGTGCATTGATGTAAAATAGTTCGTAATTTCATTGGAAATAGAGTACTGCAGCCAACCAACAATGGAATATGTCGCTAAATAGTACACGAATCGAGCCAGGATCTTACACAAGTGATGATGAACTCGCAGCAGCAGAGGAAAGGGAAAGATTAAAAGCAATCTTGGAAGAAGTCAATGTGGGTCAAGCAGGTTTTCTTGACGTTCACGAGTTAAAAACAGTTTGCGAACATATTGGAATGGAAAATTTAAATGAAGAGGTATTTCTAGGCACAGTTAATTTATACCAACGCACTTTCAATCAAGAATTTTAATATTCTATTCGACCGTTCAAGATGAAAGGATATTTCCAGGCTACTTCCTATTAATCCTAATCTTTTCTTATACCTCTCAACTCCTAGGAATTATCCTTTCTTTTTGAAGAACTGGATGAAAATAAAGATGGCACACTTAGTTTTGACGAATTTTTACATGGGTTATCCATCGTGAAAGAGTTAGGCGCTTTTGCCAATTCTCCTCCGATATCTTTACCCGGAACTCCACCACAAACACTACGTCTACCGGCATCGCTCAAGGTCTATAATTTAAATTAATATTTCATTTTTTAAGTCATAGATTATGTAATTGGAGGATAACAGTTAGAAGAAGAAAAGAATCTATTTAGCCGTTATTCAATTCGATTTAATGCTGTAATAATTTTGCAGAGACGTGCTTCAATTAATCGCCTTGGACCTGAGGAGCTTACTTCTCAAACCAGTCGAGTACCAACACCCTATTCCTTTAATCAAACTGCTGATCTCTTCAGTTCGTTAGATCCTAACCATAGTGGGTTAGTACTCGCTTCTATTATAAAATCAAATCTGCAATTTCCGTTACGACTGAAACAATATTTTCCTGTATGTTTACAATTAATGATCATCAAAATAATGTATAACTTGCAGCTATGTTCCGGCTGAAGCCGTTAGTGATATTTTGGCTCAGGAAGGATTAGCTAATGCACAAGAAGTTATTCAGGTTTAAGACCTTTGAATTAATCTCAATAACCTTTAACGCATGAAATTTAAATTACTAATTGAAAATTATGAATTATAGAGCTTTGAAATGGATGCCGATAATAAAATTAGTATTCGCCAACTATCCGAAACATTAGAACATATTATTCTTGAAACGAGTCAAGATCCACGTTAGTTTAAGCCAATATGATTTTTTATATCGGTCTATTCTATCTCGATGATCCCTTTAAAATATGAAAAAATTTATTCATAAGATAGTAATAGGAGTCGAATTTCCCATCATAAAATAATTTTAATCTTTCTTCAATAGCTGTTACACAAGCCATTTTAAGTGTATATAAAAGTGAAGTTGGATTCCTTAGGTTGGTAATATGCTAATTTTAAGGATATCATAAAAATAATCTCGTGCTAATATGATCTTTTACTTGTCATTTTAGTCCAGTCTTCGATCGAAATAGTATTGTAAATTTCTAAGATTGTAAAGGAATTTACGAGCAGTATATAATTATATTGATTCACTACTTCTAGATCTACCATTGAGGAACACATTGCTGAAAAAGAACGACTTAAGGGTGATTTAGCAAGAGCTGGTGAGGAACAAACTATGCTAATTCGTGAATCAGAAGAAAGAAGCGCTGATCAAGATCGAACACATCAAAATATATTAAAGTCCGTATTATCCGCTGTATAATACTTAATTGTTAAAATTATATCGTATACATAATAGTCAGTCCAAGCTTTATGATTCTAAATAAATTTTGAATTGATTAATCAATAGAAATGCCGAACGAGAATTCCAAAGTCGATTACAAACACTACATAAGGAGATGGAAGTCGAACGAGAGAAATGGAATCAACAGACTACCAAACAGATCCAGAAAATGGAAAATTCTATTGGTCAGCAGAGATATGAGGAGCAAAATTTGAAAGATAAATTAGCCGACTCAGAAGAGGTAAAGAATAGCCTTTGCTAGAACGACAAGATAGTAAAAATTAGAAAGATTCTGCTAACAAACCAGCCGAATAATTTAGTCTTTTAATTTTGTATCAGAATGGTTAAATAGCATCCAATTATCTCTCCCTCTCTTCTTTTCTTTCTTTAATAAGTAACTTGGTTAGGTGATTGAAAATCGACAAACCTTTAGTTTGAATTAAAACTAGTTACTAGCATCAAATTACTCTTTCGAACAGGCTGTTGATACTTTGATTCGATTATTTCATTCCGTAATCGAGTGTAATAATCCTTAGCTATGGATTAGTCCAGTGAATTGCATTAAATGACTCTTCTGCTCTTCTAAGCAGCTGCTGATAGGTTTAATTAGATGTTTTTAAAGAATAAGAGAACGAGCAATCGTGTTTTCAATCTTAAATTAAACGATTTAGTAGGATTAAATTACACCCCTTTCCCTTCTAAATGGCTGTTTAATCCGATAATTCTATCGATAAATGAGCATAACAATCCTTATCCTTGAATTAAGCTAGGCAGTAAAATTAAATTACTTTCTCTCTCTCACTTCAGCAACATTATTTGATGAAATACTTCACTTAATAAATGAGCGTCAATAAATTTTAGTCTTGAATTATGCGAGCTAGTAGTATATCATATTTACTCTTTTCTTGCTCTACTTGTAAGATCAGGGATAGTTTGACCAGAGTGAGTAACATCAGGCTATCCCATTTTTATTCATAAGAATACTGATAGGTTAATGAGACGATTTAATCCCTCACCATCCACAATAATGGATTGGAGGATAATTATAACTTTTCCTTTATCCTGATTCAAGTTAAGCCTACATGCAGAATAACATCTCCTTTTATCACATCCATTGTAGGAAAACAGTCGTTTAGGTGCTGAATTAGCATCAACGCAAGGCAGATTACTCGATGCTCAGCGAAATATCCTTCGATTAACCAAGGAATTAGAGTCAGCTTCAGAGTTATCCTCTAAGGTATGTTGATGAGGACAAAGTCTACAAGTTATAATGCATATATTCCCCCATCGCTATCACTCTAATCAGTAGCCGATTTTATTGCGTTTAATACCATCGCTTAATCGATCATTTCTATTTATTTGCATTTTTGCTCTTTTAGTTGGCTGAATTTGATGCTCAACGTGAAGATCTGAATAAACAACAAAGCAGTTTTGCTCAACAAGAATTACGGGAATTAGAGCAACAAAATCGTGAATTACGTGATCAAGTCGATGAATTAACAACACGCTGTGATAAGTATCAGGATCAAATTGCTCAGTTGAATAATACATTTAATCGACGTGGTGGTCCTCGTGGAGTTGGTGGAGGAAGAGGCGTAGGTCGTGTTGGCTCCGTCTTATCCGATTATGCTAAGCCATTAATCGTTAAGCGAAGAACTGTCGAATCAGATTCTGATTCTGAATCTAGCTCTGAAACAAGTTCTGGCGCGGAATCGGATGTCTTGAAGAAATTGAAGAAAGAGCGAGAGCCAAGTGCAGCTGAAAGACGTAAGTTAATTATCCTTCAACGATACAATAGATTGAATCAATTTTGGCTAATTATAAATAAATATGAAGTAAATCAATATGTTTGTATAAGAAATACATATGTATATGTTAGTTTAACATATATAAAGTAAATATATATATGTACTTTCGATCATATTAGATCTACTATGTTTAATTCAAACTACAATTCAAGTACCACAAACAGTTTATCCCGTCAATTTCGCATGATTACTAGAATAGATTCTTGTAATGTAATTTGATAGGATATTGCAAGATAGATGATCCAGTTTAATTAGTATTTAAATTGCCTTAATCGGCAATCTTAATTGAGTACCAAGGTCTAAAGTGAGCAAAGGATCTAATTTTAATCATCTCAGCGTTAGAATACAAATTGTAACCATAATTTCTATGTGGTGCGGTAGTCAAATCGATCTTTCTCATCAATAGAGTCAATAATTTCTTGCTGTATTACCCAAATGGGCAGTTTTGGCCCTGAGTAGCAATCATTCAAATTCAAACTTATGTAATTGAACTGATGTACGAGAAAACTTTTAAATCAATAGTAACATCAATTCGTTGTCAAGAGTACAACTGCCCTGTCATTAGTGAGCAACGATCTGATAGAAATAGCCAGCAGTAGATATTTGAAATCCATAGATTGCACTATAATGATGTAGGAATACAGTAAGTAATATCCCTACTTGAATCCATTTTAACAGAGGTCGAAGCTTTAAAGAATGATGTAGAAGAATGGAAAGAAAAGTATAATTCAATAAATGATGCATTTACTAAGGAAAAGATTGAAATTTATGAGACTCATGATCGAGAAACAGCTAAACTTCGTGAAACTCTAGCACGTGAAATGGACGACCTAAAAAAATTAGCAGGAGAAAGAAGTCGTAATTCTGATGAAATGCAGCAATTACAACATCATATCGAAGAGCTCAATCAATTAATTAATGACCTGAATAGCAAAATTGAGGAATTAGAAAATGAAATTGCTTCATTAAATAAAGAAAGTGAAGAGTTAATAAAATCTCATAAGAAAGAATTAATGCAAAAAAGGAAAGATTTCGAGATCGAGAAAGAAAATTTAGAGAACGAATTCGATCAAGAAAGGAGTCAAATTATTGATTCATATGCTGATGAAAAAGAAACTATGGAGAAACGTTTTGAGAAGGAAAGAAAAGATCTTGAAGAAGACTATCTTCAAGAAAAGATCCAGTTAGAAGAAATTTTTATATCTGATAAAAGTAAATTAGAAGAGGAAAAAAATCAAGAAAAAATGGACGTTATAGCAAATTATGAAAAAGAACGCCTTGAATTAGAGAATCGATTTGCCCGTGAAAAAAATCGATTAAAAGAACAACTAGAAAGTGAACATCAAGAATCATTGGAATCGAAAATTAATGAATTACAGCAAAATTTCAATAACGAGAAATCGGTGTTAGAGAAATCAATGAATCAAGATGGTAAGAAAATACGTGAAGAATTTGAAGCTTTATTTCAAAAGAAACGTCAAGATTTAGAGCAACAACATGAAGAGGATTTAAAGGAATTAAGCCGTGTCTTAGCGGATGAAAAAATTAAATTAGATGAAGAGTTTAAACGGCAAAAAGATAGTTTGGAATTAGAAAAGAGCCAATTGGAAGCTAAATTTAAACAAACTTTGGATGAGAAAATAAAATTAGAACGTGAACGTAATCAATCCAGTGAGTTAGCGAAACACCAAAAAGAATTAATGGATAATATTAATAAAGAGAAATTAAAATTTGAACAACTATTACAAGAGAAAGAGAACAAATGGAAAAGAGAAATGGAAGATTTACGCAAACAGCATGGACATGATAAAGATGAATTGAAAAAATTATTGCAACAAGAACATCGTGCTGAGATACAACAATTAATGGAGCAATATTATCGCGATAAAGATGAATTGGAAAAGGCTAAAAGCAATGCTATCTCACATCAAAGCCAAGAGCTGCAAAAATCAATCGATCAATTAAATCTTGACAAGAAAAAATTAATGCTAGACAATCAAACTATGAAAGATGAACATCAAGCAGATAAAGCTGAAATTATGCGAGTTATGCATACGGAACGTGAATCATTAATGAACCAATGCTCACAAGTGCAAAATGAATTAAATCGTATGCAGCAAGAAAATATCGAATTAGAGACTAAACTTGCCTTATTTGAAGAGAAATTAGCATTGGTTGGTAATAGTTCTGAAGAAGGTACCAAAAAATTGCAAGAAAAGATTGAAGAGCACTATCTGTAAGTTAATTGTCGATATCTATCGATATATATGTTCTAGTTCATGCAATATAATTTGTTCACTATATTATTCATATAGTATACTATTAGGTAAATAGTTCTATATCGACTTCATTATTTTTTTAATTATTTTATAATTTTATAGAGAAAAAGCCAATTGGGAAAAATCAACTCGTCAATTATCTGAACGAAATAAGTTATTGGTAGATAATATTGATAGTCTCGAAATGACCATCAAAGAGATTGAAAAGGTATAGTGTAATATCTATTACCGTGCTTACATAGTTAGTTATTCCATAACTTTACTCGTGCTCAATAGTAGAATAAGACGATTAAGAATTAATACTTCAATTATTTAGTCTAAAGAGGAAAGCCTTGAAAAAGAATCAGCAAAAACAACTGCATATCAGATGGAAATGGATCGGCTGACAATGAAATATCAAAATAGTGAAAAGGAAGTAACTGAAGTAAGAGAAAAAATCATCAAGTCTGAAGTAAGTAAATTGCTAGATTAATTAGTAATTATTTCAATGGAATTGATCCTGTAAGACTATTAATGGATTAATAAAAAAATTCTATATTACTCTTGATTGTATTACTGTAGATTACTATACAGTCCTTGCGAATGGAAATAGTTAAAGTTACCTCTCAAAGGCAAATACTAGAGCAAAGATTGCAACAAAACGCATCATCTATGGAACAAATTTCGTCTATACAAGAAGCATCTAAAAATGAAATTGAATTACTTAAAAACAAACTACAATCATCCGAAAAAGAAATGAAAGAATCCAATAATAAGGTTAATAGAGAAAAATATCTTTTTAAATAAATTTGTCCATAATCATAGCATAAGCAATGGGATATTATCATTGTTATTAATCACAATCATATTGATTCTATCTTTGTTAGATACAACAAGCTGTCCAGGAATTAAATAACGAGAAGCAATTACATCGACTAGATGTAACCCAATTATCGGAGAAAATTCAACAAAAAGAACGGGAAGAGAAAGCGCAACTGGATGTTTTACAGCAAGAATTAGGGCTTTTAAAAAATAAGGTAGGATATCCACAGCTGATATTTTTCAACTAATGACATGCAAGCTTTTATATAAATTATCAGTCTAGCTAGATAACCTATTGCTTAATTTACTTACCTATGATAACTATAACTCTTTATCAGTACTGAACTGGGTATCTATTATCGTATCATTCATTACAGCTGCTAGATAAGGAAACCAATTATTTGCAATTAAAGAAAGAAATGGAAAGCTATGCAGCAGGAGGTTATATGCAACGGCAAGAGTTCCAACGCGAAATCGAGAAACATTTACGCGATAAAAGTGACTTACTCCGTGAGAAAGAAGAGTTATGTCTAAGATTAAAGGAAACGCGCGATGCAATGGAAAGTCACATCAGTTTGATGCGAGCACAGGTATGACAGTTTAAGACTAGTCTTGTTAATAATATCTATTAATTAACTCAACTAGATCGATATGCCTGTTCAATATTTACCTTACCAGTGACCAACCTAATGCTTCTATTATCTACCTATTCGTTCAATTTAGATTATTGAAGCTGAGAATAAAACCGAACGCAATAACATCTTAGTATCCGAATTATACTTGGAAAATTGTAAATTATCTAAACAACTATACAATTCGGAACAAAATCGTAAAAAACTTGAAAAGGATTGTTTCAATATTTCTGCTCAAAAAGGCAAATTACAAAAATTGTTAAATAGCGTCTGTAAAGCTACTATTTGAGCTCTATTTTTCATTAATATATCAGCAACACATTAGCAATCACCACCATGATTGTGAGTGTACTTACAGTCTATTAAATACCTTACTGCGCTATTCAAGAATAATTCATTATTATTTTTACAATCATAAGATTTCCATGTTTCAACTGATTTTCTCCATCAATTTTAGCCAAGCAGTATATCTTAACTTATTTTTACTTTCATTTGCAAAATAATCATTAATTTGCAAGCAATAGTGCGGTCAAATCGAATAACTCTAATACTTAAAAATTGTATGGTAGTAACCGATTCGCACTCATCGGTTAAATTATGGCATATTGCACTTACTAGTTTTCTATCACGATATTCATAAGTTAATATAATATCTTGTCTAAAAGATAATGCACTGTATATAGCGAGTATATCAATTATATTTCTCAGCTCATAAATAAACAATTTCTTACCGAAGTAAAAATTTACCATTAAAAAATGATACTGTACTGTATACAGAAATTAATTACGAAATCATAAATAAAAATCGTTTTTTATGTACTAATTTGGTATTGACTAAAAAATGAACCAATGAAATCAAGCTAATATTGAAAGAAATTCTAGCTTAAAGGCAATTATTTTTATTTAACGTTCCGAGCAAGATTAATGCAAAACATGTATTTCATAATGACACACTAGCAGAATAAGTATTGTAGCACACCAGGTCTGCAATTATCTATGACATATTGCTAAATTGTCGTCAACGTATACGTACGGAAAAAAATTACTCACCGATCAGTTACACCTTAACTATCCAAGCAGGTTGGTAAATGGTAATATTAATACTGATTACAGTGAATTAATGATCGACTAACAGCATGAGAATGAACGTTTAAAAAGTCTTACAGCAATACAAACACCATTAAAATTAGCACATCTTCTAAAATGTGATCCGCGTTTAATCTAAGACATATTCTGATATAACGCAGCTACCTTAATTACAAATATTCTATATTTTACGAAAACGTGAACTCACACATATACAATACGTGTGATGTCATTAACCACTTTGATCTTCGCTATTATTAAAATCCACAAGTAACGTAAAAACAATCCACCAAATGAAGCCTTTTAATGATTCTGAGATTGTTAAGTCAAAATTATAATTAGCATGTAGAATTTTATGCAACTTCGGCCATTTCGGCTTTGTTGTCGGCCTCATCTTTAGGCTTTTCATTTTCTTTGTGAACGATCCTTTTGAGATCTTTTGACATAAAATATGGCTTCTCAGTGGATCCGTCATTTCTTTCGAGATCTTCCACTATAATTGCGCACGGAAGTAGAATATTTTATGAATATTTTACGGCCTAGTGCAGTCAATGTCATACAAACAAGCATATATCGTACGAAACTTACGGAAACAAAGGAATAGTGTGTCTACGGCCATATCATAAACGCCGAAAAAGACACTTGCAATAACATATGCGCATATAATGATGATCTATATTTAATAAAAGAGCATCATTATTAATCATTACTAGCTGATAATAATCTATGTACTATATCAGGGTAATGACAATGATAATTATTACGCTTACGATGACAGGAACCAAGTAATAATTTAAGTCACTTCGATTTCTGAAGTAATAGAAGCTAGCAATTCCTGAAAGTAAATATAAATATTAGATACGAAGAATTTGTATAAAGAAATATACCTTTTAAGATCACGTCAAGAGAGAAGAATTTACCAGTAATGCCCACAATTAATAACTTTCCCAAGAATAGCAAGAAAGCAGTAACATTATCCACGATGGCAACCCTAAATTTTGTAATATAAAGCTAACATGATATCACTGTGTAAGGCTTGCTTACAATTATTTTCGAATACCTCAAAATGTTTCGCAGTAATAAACTAAAAGCATTCTTAGCCGAAATACAAAAGTTCTTGCCGTATATGGCGATCTAAATCAAGTACAGAATCCCACAATGCTTAACAAAAAGCACCTATTATTTAAGTCAAAGCATTCATGAAATATAATAACTATACAGACCTCAATATATGCGTTCTTGTTAATAAATTTGAGAAACTTTTCCAAGCACCAAAAACAACACCTCAGACAACTATATATGAATTATACTTTGCTATTAGAATCTGTCGTTATCTCATAAACGATACAGTATATCGTAAAAACCTTCAAAAATAAATAAAAAGCATGCAAATAAATTTAGTACGTACTTAAAGAAGAATTCTCGTATAGGATTTGCCTTGTCATGCGGACCAGCTATTTAAAGACAGTAAAACATATAGGATCATCATTACTATCGGTAAAAACGAAATGAATAAAATATTTTATGATAATTAGCAAATACCAACCTCGAAGTTGTTTTTCCAAAAATTCAATAATAATTCGAATTAATTGAACAATAGCGATAATTAGTGCTCCAAAAGCCAATGAGCCAATATGATATCTAACTCACAGGGTGATACAAATTGGATAGTTTCTATATTACTGTAACTCCCAGCAGGTATGGTCTAAAAATAAAAATTATAACTGTTATCAAACCTGAAACAACGCCATAATGAACCCAATAAAGGAGCCGATGGAATGTCCTGTGAATGTATAAAAGAATAAACGCGTTTATGAAAAACTTCACTTTTTGGAAGTAAATAATTTAAAATCGCGATAAGAACAGCAATGGCTTCACCTCTGGTTTATTAAATGCCCAATACCAAGAAGCAAATGCCCCCGCAAGTGTGCAATGAGACAGTGCAATAACAAAATTTAGCACCCAAAGGAAACCAAAAAGGTGATAAATTTGCATGTATATGTACGCACTAAAATGCAATAGTTATGATATCATAAGCTCTACAAGTATCCGCAACACGGTAATAAAAATTATAACCATAACATCATTTGTCTTATCGTACTTGGCACCAGCATAATTGACAAACTGACAAATTACTCCCCGACTTAGCTCACTAAGGCTGAAATTCTAAGATACCATCAAAAATATAAAATGCAAGCACTTAGTTCTAAATTAATTAACCTTCATAAGCTTATACCAAGACGAAAATGATATATACAAAGATTTTAACTTACGGCAGGATTACAAACTGATGCCGCAGTGTAATTACTATTTGCCGACGTTGGCACTAAAGTAACTTCGTACAATTTTGTTCCGGCGGATAAAAGAAAGCTTTCAACAAATTAAGGAAAAATCTCATAATACATTAACAAAAGATCACAGATTATAATCGGTATTCATGCTACAATAATTTATGTTAAGATACAGTTCCACGCCAACCCACCAGGCAATTGTCGCAAGCTGCAACAGGAATGAAAATAGTGGGAAAAAAATAGTCGAACACATTGCTCGAACAGCCCTAATAACAATGAGATTATTAGACTTAAAAAGATAGTAAGAATTCTTTCAAACCCTTTATAATGTTAATTAGTCAAATCGTAGCCAAAATAAGCTACTTATTAATATAGTGCTTACTGGCTAGCTTCTTCAATTAGTTCTATTGCGATGCTAACACGATCACGTAAGAAGATTAAAATAAGAAGAATGATGCCACCTACAACAGCAGAGGTAATTCCTATCGCACACAAAATGAAATATTAATTTATTTTCTATGATTACAGATATTATCACCCAATTGCAAGTATAACAAAGGTATATCAAAATTGAATGTTTTCATTTTATCTAGTTTTAAGAAAAACGTTAATGATGTCTTTATCTTACCTCCAGCGAGCCACGTTTCCTTCATTTGTCCATACTCTTTTATGCTTGTCGTAAAACTAAAACTGATGCTGCTATTGGAAGCATTTAATATACTGTACTGATTGAAACAGTAATAACCACCTATGTTATACAACAAAATAGGGATAAATATATAATGAAATTGTAATATCAGATCTAACCTATTTATGTTGTTTCCTTTAATAATTAAATAATACGTCACTATACAACGAAAATGATTACTTACTATACGATAATGTTGCAACTAATCCCAACATGCTCAACCATACCATGGGACCTGCTATCCATCTGTAAATTTCATACTTATCAGTTAGAATATTGAATCATTACTGTACTATTTCATTCCACTACAATCTAATTATAAAGATTTTATACAAAATATTAATTATATACATATTATCTATCCTATATCTACCTCATGATAAGAATATAAACAAGAGAACAAGCCATAGCGACACCAACAGCACTAAACGTTGTAATACACAAAGATCAATAGTTAATCATGATAAATATAACCAATATCATTTTATTAACAGTAACGAAATACTGCAATAAAAAGTCGTTAATACTGTATATAATCATTCATTTAATTTAAAGCAACATACCCAAGAATTAAGTACCAAGTATTGTTGATATCTGATACCACCTAAAAAGAAAATATGTTTAAATTTTTAATAATAATAAGTCGACATTCCTATAGGGTATTTATCAAGTAATATTATCTTTATCTTTAAAGGGACAAATGCGTAATCGTTTATTATAAGAATCTTACCGCTGTACCAATTACTCGAGCATTTAAGAACTTAGCAACGCCACTGCAAGAATAAATGGAAAGTTACATCAGAGAATAACCATGACTTACGCATACATCATAAATAATCCAAGTATTTATAATACCTTTCGCCGTTTATAATATCTGACAATGAGAACGGGTCACCTGTAGGAGTTTTCAAAGTTTGCCCGGTAGTAGAGTCTACCACTGCACTTGTTGAATTTTGTATTACATCAGGGATGCAGCGTCTGACCTCTACAATAACCGAAATTATAAGTTTTCAATTTAATGTGACATTATACAGCTTGAGGATATAAAAACGTTTGATATCGTACAGTATTTATATACTTACGTGAAGTACTCTTGAGATAAAATGGTGCACATACACCATCTCGAACCTGATTGGTTCGATCCTATATTTTAATGACAATAGTACAGTTAAAGCAGAGGTAAAATACTAAGAAAGCAAGACCACATCCTATTGCTTGGAAGTTCTATTTTAGCTTTAACTTACAGTTGAAGATGGACTGGAAGCAGTTACATGATAGACACAAACAGTTTCATTAGCCGGTGATCGAATTCCATCCATGTTGGTCGTAGGACAACTCTTGACACAAATCTACAAAGAATCAAAAGTTATCGAGTGAGACACTTCTGTTATCATGGGATATCATAAAGATAGTTTAAAACCCTTTTATTAGTAAAAAATGTGTTTTACCAGGATATTGCTACATGATAATGAAGTCTGACCTGTTGTGTTGGACACTGAAACTGAAAAACACCACTGGCTTTCGTACACTCCATGATATTAAAAAATAGTAGATATGGTTTATCCCTAATAGAAATTACAAACTTTTTTACTGTAATGCCTTGCCAAGTACTGAACTACTTTAGCACATATATTTGTTATGGAATAACGTATAAGAAATTCGTAAATCAAACAAGTAAAACTCTAAATATATTGTACAAAACACAATATTTTTGCTACTTACGCCATATTTCCGCTACCGCACAAGTTTCCTAGTTAGTTAAGTTAAAAGTATCATTAACAGTCTAAAGCCCCAATAATTATGTCAAATAAAGATAGATATAATCATTGTGAATTTACCATACGAGTCAGTAGGATAAATTAAACGTGATGGATTGCCATTAATGAAAGCTAGACAGGAATAAATATTAATTAAAAAAATTGATTCACGACTTACATATAAATGAGGTATTTATCCAAATATATGATGTACGAACAGAATTTATGTGCCAATAATATAAATTAACCAGATAGTATTAATACATTCAAGATTACTATCAAATTTTAATTTCGATGTGTTTTCTTACCAAATACACCCAATACGAATAATCCTAACACATAAGCCGTGAATAGTAAACAGCAAATGATATCAGTGCAGCCCCTAAAATAGAATAAAATAGCAATTAAATTAGCCTCGTACATAGGGTAGATGGTAGCGAAATTTGCAACACATTTACGCGTAAAACTTACGTAGTATAATAGAACGGATAGATTAGTAATATTGTACTTAATACCATAATTTTTGGTTACAGGTAGTAAATACTTACCGTATCAATTTCATCTTAAATATTATAGGAATTAATGTCTTGTGGAATTATTATTTATTTATTACAGTATCAGAAGATAATTAAAGTAATGATGAATCTGTCTACAGTATTCTATGGTACGAGTGTGTTATGTAATAGTGCAACGATTTACGTATATCCTACCGGTTTGCGATGGGGCCTTTAAAGTCCGGATCATGCTGTTTTGCTTTACCTAATAATGGATGAATATTTAGTTATTAAAAATGTTGTTAATCCTCTTTTATTTCAGTTTATCAAGAAACATTAGAAATAGTAAATGTCTGAATAATAACATCATGGCAACATGACCGTGATTAATTTCTGGTAATATGGTATCAAAATAGAGGATAATGTAATAACTACCACTAACAATTAAGAAGCTGAATTAAGTTAAAGATTTTAAAGATTTTAGCTTTTTAAATACAATAAGTAAAATCTTTCGTGTTTAGTAGTGCGATGGAATGAACCCATGATTAAATTTCATGTATGATTCGATAGCTTTATTCAACAAGAAAACATTACAATTAACTAAAACAAATAAGATAAACGGGTGTAATTCTAGTTGTACAATCTGCTAAAATTTCTCTAAGTGGTCTGATTTTTTAACCGAGTTGAAAGGGAAACGACACAGTACAATAAATTAACGTAACTGCATAGAATAAACGATAAACGCTAGTTGTATGTTAATTGAATCTTGCTATTAATTTCATTACTGGCTCGACCGCTGTCAACTACAGCATAACGAGTATACGGAATAATTGTTAAGCATGGATATGAATATGATCCTGTCTAGACATAAATTTAAGTCATTTTGCTGTGAGACAGCTACAATATTTTAAAGATCCTACACAACTATTGTATTTTATGCTATTGCCGGTCGTTAATGTTATAATTTAAAGTTACGAAATGGTAAAACTATGGAACATTGAATTATTTTTTTCCAGCAAAACAACTGTTGTACAGAGTACAGTATTCTATCCAACTAGAGAAAACTATTATATAGCAATGATCGGTATAGTTCAACAAAAAAACCTATTACAGTTTCAATGATCGCCATATTGTTGATTCAATCAAATTTTTTTCATTGATCTTGCTTATGATGGCGAATTCATCAAGTCGATGTACTTTGCTTTACTCAGAGAGAGCGTTTGTGTTAGGATTCATTCGTTATCAATAGCAACTAAGTTACAACATATACGTATATGATTGTACACTTTTAATTATGTTACTTGCTCATCATAGCCGAATTTAGAGCGACTTAGCAAATGAATTCGTAATCAAAATTCTACACTTTAATAGTAGACTCGATGATATAGCGAATTAAAAAATTGATTAACATCGCGATTGCTTTAAACACAATCATTAAATAACGATCTTACCGTGTTTCCCATCTACCTCATCTTGTCCCATATTTAGCAGTAATTTAATCGTTTAACGACTATTTCAACACTTATCGTTTTACTATCAAAAGGTTAAAAATGCCTGTATACTCGAAAGCCCAAAAAACTAGTATGAAAAATGACCGCTTGAGAGACCAGAAGAAAATACCGTAAGAGATTATCGTAGTCCCGAATAACAGATTTGATCACGTCTATGTAATATGTTAACGGTACTATATTCCACTGCTTGCACTGCTGTATGGAACGCTATACCTATAATATATTTGCAGTTTAGAGTTTAATCTAAGTACCGTAGTACTTCCTTTTTTTACTGGTTAACGCCCGATACCCCCCGATTGATACACTCATAAATACCAACTATGTCTATTACATACGATCGCACTATATGAAAGAGTATAAATGCATGAATAGCCACCTATAACCGTACTGCACTCTGTCAATATTAACGCCATAGAGTAATAAGCCGAATTTGAATATAAAAAGAGTACTTTTGACGTAATAGTAATTTAATCTATGAACATCTAGATTAGTAGGAATAAGGCAGCACAGTTTACTTCATTAATCTACGTGTAGTTTGTATTTGGATAGCTTGGATGTTAGAAAACGTTCAGAATTAGCGCTAGCCATCATCATGTTTAATTACTGTACCGCTATGTATCACTATTTTCATCTACTGTACATCTATGATTTCTGTGCGATATTAGTAAAATTGTTTACTTGACACGCCTGCTATAAAAGCACTAAAAAGTGCTGTAATGTAGCACTAAGGAATACTGTATAAATCACAATGTACTAGCAATAACAATATAAATTAGTGCTGCACAATAACTATCTACGATTAGACCTATAGCAACCTGCTACAATAATCAGTAATAAAAGCAAAAAATACAAATACGAATTAGATTGTAATCTCCCAACTTTATGAGAAATTTCAACTATTAGTATAGAGATACCAGATAATATATCTCAATTAACATAGACTATAAGAGACTCATGTTTCATCAAGTTTAATCTTTTCTAAGATTTGTAAACGAATGCCACAATTTCACAACTGTAGGTGATTATTGTGGCGAAACAACAAAACGCCGGTTTACTGTTAGCACTGTATAGTAATCAGGCATGGCTTTAATCATTGTATCATCTAGTAATAGCAAATGTAACATGCAACATGATGATTATAAACTCGAGTATTTAGCAGTTAAACTGCTTACTTCATATTGTCAATTTTTTTTTAGCTGTCGTAAACTTAAATCAGGATGATAATGATAACTATTGCCATCGTAGAAGCATCAACTGATCAATTCATTACATAGGACAAAAACGGGTGTAACAAGGAAGCGTTTAATCATATTACATCAATACTCGTACTATAAAAGCTAGTTTTACGTCATTAAGATATTAGCCAATGCAAATGGAAGGGATCTCCAACGTCATCTAGTAACGAAATATGATAATGACTCCATTGTTAGGCATCTACTCCATTTAACATGATAGTTTATCTTTACTTATATCAATATCTTGTCAGTATTGAGTTTGCTAAAGCAGTCAGTCATTCATATTTCAGAGTTGCGTTCCAAGTTCTACGTAAGTTCTTACGAGTATTTACATCTGGGCCATACGTGTATTGAATGGATATGGTATATATAACATGGTATATACTCTACAGGATGCGAGTATTATGATTGAAGCTGAGTAACGGCTTGTAATATTTCAAGGTAGTAATTTAAAAATTTACCACTGTATAAAAATTGTAAATGGCCTGTAATTACTCTTGTTTCGGGATAGGAATAGATTTTAGATTTCAATTTTACGTATTTCGAGATCAAATATACACGGATTTGTAAATTTTCAAAACTTTCCAAGTTATTAAAACGTACGAATGTTACTAAGCAGCCCTGAGTAGATTTAGTGAGTCTGATTCATGCATTCTGTATTCTTTCGTACTTCTCTTCAGCCCATCGTACGTACAAGCACAGTATCGTACGGTAGTATATTAATCACGAATAATGATATCTAACTACTTCTGCAAATATCCAATGAACAATACATTGAAATAAGTACTGTAACTGCTGTTGATTAGGATTTTGAATACTGATCGTTATGACTATTAGCCATGTAAAAAGAGTACGTAACAAATGATGGTGCCTTCAATTCAAATTTACTTCTGACTTTATTTATTTATTAAAACGCTCTTCAAACATGCTATACCACGTTTTCGTCCAAAAAGACAATGCATAAGTCAGCAGAATTAATCAAAAAATTGCAATCTTTAAAAGTAAAGATTACTTTGAAATTGTAGTGCGAATTATGCAACAAAGTGTAACGCGATGTGACATCTTGGGCATCTTAAATGGCGTTTAAAATTAAGGAGTACTGATATAACCAGTTAAGAGTTATCATCAGTAAGCCGTTTTACAACAAGGACGAAGGACATCTTTGATAAATCTACTTACAGTGAAATATAATTTACTATCAGGCATGACACCATCATACGGCCTAAGGTTTTATTGAGTGAGGACAGGTAAATATACCGTATGTATTTCACATATTCTCATCTAAATTTCTTAATTAACTATCGAAAATTATTAATTAACCCAGCGTATTGGTAATGAAGCTGTACTTTTTCAATCAAAATATCTACTTGTCACAGATTACCAAGTCAAGTAATCAATTTTCGACGTAAAATTTGTTGGGATCTAATATACTGAGATAGATTTGTATATTCATGTATTAATGAAATCATCTATTAATGAGTTCACTCTATCAACTTAAAATGTCATTATAAATTCTTTCATGTAAGAACTAAACCGATTAGTGTAGATATCATCGTTATCATTTCGGGAGTTTTAAAATTTACGTACAACTTCTTAAGAGATGAAGATAAAAGTATATTTAAATAAAAATTATAATGTCAAGACTTAACGATCACTTTCATAATTTTACATTTCTAATATGTCCACGTATTGCTAAGCTGCAGATCCAAACTGAAAGGAAGAGTGTAGCGCGATTTCGCTTTCCTATATCCTTACCAACTAATCTTGATATCATTGACTACTCAATTGTGGCCCTTCTAGTACTGTAATTTATAACGACATTAATCCAATGTACTGTATAGGATACCAAAGTTTATCCATACTATCTACCGTATTATAAATCAAATTCTACTGTAAATTAATTTCATTACGTCAACTATCACACAGATAAAATGAGTAAGTGTAAACAAAATCAATTTTTACTGATCAATATTACTTTTTTAGACTTAACTAACCACCTCGCTTTATCAGTATGTATCGATTAGTACTTTGATTGCAAAAATCAATACGGCGTAGAATGAAAAGAACATGCTGAGATTGGCACATGATTACAGCTTGTGAAACTTAAAATTAGCGCAAATTGGGTATTTTTTTCAACAATGAAAAGTTATAGTATTAACGTTACTTAATATAATGATGATATGAATACATGTTGAATATCGGTGATTAATCGATGTACTTAAACAAGGGTATAAATGATAGTTTAAGAAGTTATCACCAAGAAATAAAGTACAAGAATCACATCCATTCAGAAATTTTACGAAGGAAGTTATAGCATATTAGTCTGTGTATTATAGTGAATGACCCATAGAATTTAAGCAATACTACAGTACAAAATGAATCAAGCGGTAGTTTTCATAATGAAATCATAAATATATATATACATATACATATATATATATAATAATGAACCTTGGGAGACAATCCAATTTCATAATGAAATTAATTGCTAATCATACATTTAATATGTTAGGGATGTAAATGCTGGCTATGCATTCAAATTCAATCACACTAATCGCAATACAAGTATTCATAGTCAACAATCGAGTGCTATTGAATCAAGGTGAGTTCATCCAACAGTAGCGCGATTAATTTTGCCATCCTCAAGATACTTTGAACGTCCATAATGTATTATAAACCTGACCACTTTATTTGAGTTATGATTTATCGCTATTAGTCGGTCTTAACTGCTGTTATAAAATAATTACGACGTAGCGCAATTGATCCTGCCATTCTCAAGATACTTTTACACGTCTACACTATAGGTGATATAATAATTCTTCTCAGTATTAAATAGTACGCTTGTAACGTGATACTTTTCATCAAATCGATCTTTGTTTTATAACCTTATAATTAATTACGACGTTAACTTCCTGTACTTTGCTATCAAGAATCAATACAAATGTGACTTTTTACAATAGCTGAAAACGGATGTCTGATAATAAAAGGCTTACAAAGTACCAACCGTACAGTAAAATAGACATGTTGTATTGGGAAATATTAAGTATGGTAATGAAGATGGCTGACAGTCGAATACATTTGATATCTATGCTTATTTAAAAGATGAATCAATTGTTGTTTCAGGATCGAAAAGAATTATCAAGCTAACAAAAGCTGGATACTTGTAAAAGCCCTGTAGTTGTAACATAACTTTGTAACCAATGCAAGCAGCATTCGATTCGATTTCTACGATTGATGAATTGCTGTCACATTTATCTGCATGCAAATCTCTCTTTCCTCCCCACCCCTTTCTATCGCAAAAATGAAAATTGATCAGGAAGATAAATAACTTTACTATCAGGCTCTAACCTTAAAAAGATAAAAGAAATTCTCCCAGCTATAGCCTAATCTGTTTTGATACCAAAATCAGGTTCT
The DNA here is from genome assembly GCF_000150275.1 of Trichoplax adhaerens. Taxonomy (NCBI): domain Eukaryota; kingdom Metazoa; phylum Placozoa; class Uniplacotomia; order Trichoplacea; family Trichoplacidae; genus Trichoplax; species Trichoplax adhaerens. The sequence continues at coordinate 4,726,402 of NW_002060944.1, read as the reverse complement.
AAAACATCTCTAGTCTGTCATTCTCATGCAATCGCACGGGAATATCACATGAGCGCAGTTGTTACTGGTGATTAATAAGATTTGACAATTTTACGGTGTTGATCTACAGTCGTGGTGGTAGTCAATAAGTCATCAGTCTTCCAATTCATTGCAGCATGGAGCGGTCTACGATGATACCAAGAAACGTTTCAACATCTGTCTTACTGACATCATCTCGTGTAAGATCTGCTTACGTAAAGATGTTGAACACTTCAAACTTCTATGTCGATATGTAATCATGCGCTACGGCTACTTCTATTGACATAAGAGCATTCTACATTTATGCATAAACATACAACAAATATTCCGCCTGTCGTGATTACCTTTGGCGTAGGACTATATATGACATATACATCCTGTAGGTATTAAATTCTTTAAGTTAACCTCTCAAATACAGTATGTATGTACACTATTGAACATTCATGGGCGTCAATATTGCCAGAAGTGTAATCGTTATCCTTGATGAGGAGAGTGTTTAGCAGTTACACATTACTGTGCTAAAGTGATCACTGAATATCTAAAATGAACGTGTATTATCGAAGTTGATCATTCTTCGTTTACCAATTCTTTACTTTATTTAGCAGAGTAAACTTTATGTGGACGATCGCTGTGCCGTCCGAATATTATTACGGTACATAACACATACTGTACAGTACTGTATGCGTATGTAGGCAAACTGGATCGATGATACCGCGTCCACTCCAAAACCACTGGTCAAGACTGAAGTTGTTAAGCTTAAGGTGATGAGGAAAAAGTTGATCTAACTTCTCATTACCTTGACTTTGACTTCAATCCAATAAAAGTTAAGTAAACGTCTTGTAGTGCATCTATAAACGTTTAGCGCCTACCCAGTCACATCATTTAATTACATTGTTCATTAGAATTACAATACTATCGTCAATAGCCTTTTCGTCTTGATAGTGTGTTGTCATGGATAAATACGGTAGAATGGATCGGTAAGGCCAAAAAAAATTAAAATAAATGTTTCCTTGATCAATCATTCGGTTTAACTTGATCATCTATCTGTAGTCAGAGAGTAAAATAATTCATTGCTCGATAGTTTTAAACTATTTACAATAAAGAATCAAACGATATTCCAATGACTCTCTGTCAAGAAATAAATTATATTATATTATGAATTATTATAGAGCAGAGTGTCAGAACAATGAAAGAAGAGAGAGAAAAAAAAATGAAACTACGCACACAGTCAATACGCCTATGGAAAGGATGGATTGGAAAGAATATTCCAGTCAATGTATGGCGCTAAAAGCATGATTTTTCTTTGCTATTTTTTTTTTTTCCATCATTCCATGCAAGAGGAAGAAAACACCATTGAATCCTCAATGATTAAACAGTCATTGAAAAAGCGGAAAAAAAAATATTGGACTAGGGGCGGTAGACCCGCTGTTCAAACACATCCATAATGACTATACTGTACCCTACTGTAGACTGGCTTATCAGAGATAGCTATGGTATCTTGACGACTGGATAACAAAATGCAAATGGTGAATATTGGATTAATCTTGGCGTAGTGATCATTTTATCCACATAGATAATTTTCGATTGCCATAATCGATCCAGTTTTCATGGAAGGATATAGTATTATGCTATTTCTTACCCTTTTTGGCCATAGAGTAGCATGAAATAGGTTAACTTGGGGATAAATTGCTGTCCAATGTTGCTGGAAAGTATCGCAAGAACGATTGCTACCGCGATGTCTTGCTGCGTCTAATCAACTTGTGGATGACGCCAGACAAGCACGATACACAGTACAGTGAAGGCACAGAGATTGGATACCAATAGGGGTACCGATTGATCTTTTCATTATCTACTGTACCATGTCTGTACTAGAAAATAGTGTATTATACCCAAGTTTAGACCTAGAAACGAGATTTGACTCAGCGTGCACCTACAGTATACAGTACTGTAGTAGACTTGCTTCATACTGTCTATAATCCCCTATGACAATTCTATACGCCACTATACTGAAATGAACACGAAAGCCAAAACGATATATGTATAATATAGTTATCTATGTCATACTGTATATATGAACGTGACCGTATGCGAAATCGGCCATTTTGCAAACTGCCCTTAGGATTTGTTGCAGCAAAATGACAGCTACTGTAGCTAAAGCATTTTGTAAAATGACTATACTGCTTAACATTTTGCAAAGTGACCGGGCATTTTGCAAAATGTCTTGCCGTATTGTCATTTCGCATACGGCCACGTTCATATATACAGGCAAATTTCCATTTGCGGCCAGTGGCTAGGCGTTGAAATTTAGGCCCACTTGCTTCATACTCTCTATAATCCCCTCTGACAATTCTATACGTCACTATACTGAAATGAACACGAAAGCCAAAACGATACATGTATAATATAACATATATATATACACTACAGTACAGCACAAATTTCCTTTTGCGGCCAGTGGCTAAGCGTTGAAATTTAGGCCCACCATTCTGCGCTATACTGTCTATAATCCCCTCCGACAATTCTATACGCCACCTTACTGAAATGAACACGAAAGCCAAAACGATACATGTATAATACAATTCTATATCTCATATATATACAGTGCAAATTTCCATTTGCGGCCAGTAGCTAAGCGTTGAAATTTAGGCCCACCTTTCTGCGCTATACTGTCTGGAATCCTCTCTGACAATTCTATACGCCACTATACTGAAATGAACACGAAAGCCAAAACGATACATGTATAATAATATAGTTATCTATGTCATATATATATACAGACAAATTTCCATTTGCGGCCAGTGGCTAGGCGTTGAAATTTAGGCCCACTTGCTTCATACTATCTGGAATCCTCTCTGATAATTCTATACGCCACTATACTGAAATGAACACGAAAGCCAAAACGATACATGTATAATATAGTTATCTATGTCATATATATATATACAGACAAATTTCCATTTGCGGCCAGTGGCTAAGCGTTGAAATTTAGGCCCACCATTCTGCGCTATACTGTCTATAATCCCCTCTGACAATTCTATACGCCACTATACTGAAATGAACACGAAAGCCAAAACGATATATGTATAATATAGTTATCTATGTCATATATATATACAGACAAATTTCCATTTGCGGCCAGTGGCTAAGCGTTGAAATTTAGGCCCACCATTCTGCGCTATACTGTCTATAATCCCCTCTGACAATTCTATACGCCACTATACTGAAATGAACACGAAAGCCAAAACGATGCTTGTATAATAGAATTATATATGTCATATATATGAACGTATATACAGTACAAATTTTCATTTGCGGCCAGTGGCTAAGCGTTGAAATTTAGGCCCACCATTCTGCGCTATACTGTCTATAATCCCCTCTGACAATTCTATACGTCACTATACTGAAATGAACACGAAAGCAAAAACGATACATGTTTAATACAATTCTATATCTCATATATATACAGTGCAAATTTCCATTTGCGGCCAGTAGCTAAGCGTTAAAATTTAGGCCCATCATTCTGCGCTATACTGGCAGCAAGCTGAAAAAATGCTCCAAGGCACCCATGAAATTTCAATCACACTCTATCGCATTCATCTCCAAGATTCGCCATGATAAGCCCATAGATTCTTATATAAATGCCATCTTAAATGGTAGTTGAGATTTACAATGGCAATGTCACTGGAAAATACTCCATTTTTAATTCACCATTGCGTTTGGAATGGCGGACTACTATAAAAGTACTTATTTTTCTAGTGGGCCAGATGGTTGTAATAGGATAAGACTTAGAAAATAAAAATGATCCACTACTAATTTGACCACTCAACACCGCTAATAGTTAAAAAAAACTACGGTACTTTACTGTATATCCGCAATTGCATATTGGATGACACTTTTAACTCTTCAGCTATAGAGCAATTACGCGTATAGATATTATCAATGTAGAAGCAAATCGATTCTGTGAAATATACGCGTACATATCATCTTGTTAATAGGTAGTTTAGTTCTACAATTTCAACGTTTCAATGTCATTGGGAAATACGCCACTCTAAATTCACTATTGCGTTTGGGACCATAGACTACTGCAAAAGTATCACTATTTTTCTAGCCAGTTCATGGTTGTAACACAATTAGACACAGAAAGTGAAAATGATAAGCTACTACTTCTGCTATTCACTACCATTAATATCACGGACTACTACAAAAGTATCACTGTTTTTTTAGTGGGTCCATCGTTGTCATATGACAAGAGGCAGAAAGTGAAAATAATGAACTGCTGCTATTTTTACCACTCACTACCGTTAATAGTGGATAAAACTACAATATTCTATCGCAAAGCATATTGGATCCCACTTTGAACTCTTCAGATTCAGAGGAATTCCAATCGGACTTATTGTATAGTTGATATAGATTGTCATTTTAGTAAACTGTTTAGCTTTTAAAATTTCAACGTCATTGGGAAATATCCAACTCTAAATTCACCATTACCGGGCATTACGTTAAAACTATAGACCACTACAAAAATACTGCTACACGTATTTTTCTAGTAGTCCATGATTACAACATTTTTACTCGAAAAGACGTAGAAAATGAAAATGATGAACTGTTATTTCTATTATTCAGTACCATTGATAGCTCACATATACACATAATTGGCAAAACTACGATATTCCACTATACAGTATATCCTATTGGATCACACTTTTCACTGAGCAGATACCGAGTAAAGCAGTGTGCATCGTAAGATGCATCGGCGGAATTTTTCTTATCTTAGAGGATAATAAAAATAAACAGACACATCTCTGTATTTAGAGCCCTATGAGATTATTATACTATTCAAGTTAACACAATATCTATCCATAAACTATTCACATGTTCTCACTCTGATTAATCTTATGTAACAATCAATAGCACTAAGTCGTAATAGATACATTTCATCATTTACTCCATTCTAAAATACTAATTAAAAAAGAATTACTCTAAATTAATGATGTGAAATAGTGACAAATTGATCTTACCTAATGGATGTTTATCAGCGGTAATAGTATCTTATCGTAGTACAAAAATTGCACGAAGAAGATGGCAGTAATTTAAGTTCTTGCGATACTATTTACGTACATACGAGTGATGGGATGTCGATAGCCACAACTTAAGCGATGCATTATCGCGATATTTTTTATTTAATCCTATAAAAACCTAAATGCGACTATAAAATAGAGTACGAGCTTACTCTATCTAATTTATTTCTACGTTTCAGTAAATTGCCTCACATCAAGAATGCCAATAAGACCAATTAAATTAGCTATAATCTTATTAGTAATTCCACCAGAAGAGTTGTGGTTAAATTTTCTTTAGCACATATAGTAAAGTACAATATTAATTTATCAGCACGTAATGAATTTTTATCACTTCAATACACTTGACTCAATTATGCCAAGTTGAAAATATTTATGAAATACTACATTATTTTAATTGAAACATTTCGCAGTCATCTATCGTATTCATCCTATGTAATCTTATTTTTAACTCAAATTTAAATTATCAACGTTATACAATATACTATATCAATCAATAATATCTATCAGTACATTAAAAATGACTGATAGCATTACTAGACCATTTCTATTTCTCGACTACTAGTAATTAGATATCACTAGCGTTACAAAATTTTTCTACAGTTGCTTTGAAGTTACCTGAAAGAAACGTATAAAATATATCAAATTCAAAAAAGAGCCTCATTATTAATTCTACACAAAATAAATATGTTATCCCAAACTGGTATGATAAGACTGAATTACAATAATAATCTTTTAATGTAATTATAATACTGTTAAGAGCAAGTAAATGAAGTACTGCAATATTGTCATGAATTAAAATTTTAATTTTATCAACTTATAGGTTGAAATAGGTTCCTTAATCGATTCTTATGTCATTGTAGTTCGGATGCATGAAAAAAAATTCGACTACCCATTAATTATCAAATGTTGTAAGTTTTAAAAACGAGATTTTCTTAATACTATTGAGTGCTCAGTTGAAAGGAAATTTTAATTTCAGTTAAATTTACTAACTATCAATTAAAAAAAATGCAAAGAATTCACACGACAGATGATTAAAAAGCCTTTATACATATTTTCACCGCGGATTAAAATTTTCCTTTACCCATCAATAAAGCGAATAAATTCGCTGCTTTCAATGTAACTTATAAGACAATAGAAGAACCCTTGTTCGTAAATAATTAATCTATTAAGCGATATCCCTCGGCAAACAGAGTTTTCTATAAGAAAAAAACAGCAACCAGTCTTCGTTCTGCTCATCAAACTATCTATGAGTCTGTAAACTATAAAAAGGATTTGAAGCAATAAACGAGTTCACGACTATAATACGCGTATGCAGATGATACTGTATAAGATACAACTCAAGGCTCCTCTTTCCTACTAGAAAAAATACTTTTCAAGTGACTTCAACAAATAGAGTGCGTAACATGTAATACAAGACTCTCTTTTCTTACTGGTAAATACATTTTAAGTCCCCATTCTTAACAAATATTGTAGATTGTATGAATTTAAGACAACTCAATCCCTGTTAAGCTGACTATCTATTGAATATATTCTATAAAGAATTTAAAACTATCCGTAACAAATGCTTACTTACCGTACTATATAATACTTCCATCAATAAATGTAGAAGAATCAATATTCCTGCGTTAAGTATGGTAGCATAACCTACCATTGGATCTTAAGCTGTATAAAACGATATTCCTTAAAATTATGAGAATCGCAAGCCATCCTAAAGTGACTTGATCTGATAGCGTTTAGTGTATGTTGAGGCTAAAAATATTGGCACGGGCATTAAAACACCGTTTAAATTTTCAACAACTATTAAATTGATATGTAGTAAGAAAAGACATATTGACTTGACATAACGATATAAATAAGATAACTTGAAACATTAACAAAATCAAACAAATAGTCCTATATATTCAATAATAATTAGTTAATTAATTAATATTGGTTACAAAGTTATCGATATTTGCATATACATACACTTGCCAATATAATATATTATAACTGATAGTTTTGGAAATAAATTTGATCCCATCGCTATCTATGTAATTACTCCCCACTATTACTTTCAGTATTGAGAAAGTGTAATTATATCCTGACTTTCCTCAAGTATCAAGTTTGTATCATATGAGGCAATGGTACAGCGTCAAAATTCTTGAGCCTCCATTAATTTACTTCATTTTGCTGACAACAAATGGCCATATTACGGACGGCATGACTTAACCAGTAAAATAAACATCATCTCTTCAAAAAAAGTATCAATTACGCAATCAATCAATTACAAAATTCAATAATATTATAATTGAAATTTCCTGTGCAATGGAGTTGAGCGCAATATATACCGGTAACTAATTTTTCGCTTTCTATATCTCTTTGTTACATATAAAAGAGGGATCTTACCATAATTATCATCAATTTATCAATGGCCTTAAGTAATAATTGGCAAATTTAAGTGATTCAATGTTCAACGATTGTGATAACTGTATCCACTAATCGGTTGAAGATATGTAGTTTCGATCATTTTATTTATGTGGTAAAGCTATGGTAGTTCCCTAAAACCCTTCAGCATGTTACTAAAGGACACTTTCATCTATCGAATAATAGGAAAAAGGTTACTACTCAGCTAAGTTGATATCAATTGTAGATCAATATTCCTTTCGGAGTTGGGCTAGTGTTGTCTTTAGGCAATAATAGGATAAAATAATGACGAATCGGTACTTAACCGTTTATATATATAAAGTTCAAGAAATAGCCCATTATCAAATATCATACAGTCTATTTTATCGTAATTTTAATTAGTGTTTTAAATCTTAACTAGATCAATAGGCCATTTCTAATATAGTTCTCTTCCATGTAACAGACGATAGCAGCTAGAAAACATCATAAAAACCATCATATTATAACTATACCTTTCTTAAGTGCACTTGTGAATACAAAGTTAAGTGTTTATAGTGTCTATTTTGAAATTCATTTTTAATCGATACCATTAGATTCGTAAAATTAAATTATACGAGGATATAATCTATATAACGAATCCACTGTATTATTTTATTTTATCGATAGGTTGCACGATGACATATTTACCGTTCTTCCAATAGTCATGCATGCAAGATTGGCAGGATCATGTAAAATTAGAATATTGTTGTCGCATTATTAGGCATCTGCAATCTTACAGTGACAGAGTAAACTTGTTAGCAGCAATCTGCTTTATGTTTTATTTCTCCAGCTTTTGCATGAGGATACTCTGATTGCAACAACAATCTCTAGTAGGATTAATAAAAGACTAAAACTTGCATTTACTCAGCGACTACTGTTCATGCTACTAAAATGGCAATATATTATACCAATAGTTTTACATATCGTTTAGCGGATACGGAATACGTATAATAAGAAAAAAAAACATCTATTCGATACGGTACCTATTGATATCCGTTAAATTATAATTTAAATTTCCGTAATAAAATCTAGAATAGTGCTAAGTAACAAAATGACCACATTTTATTCCATTTTTCTATGTCGTGCATCGCATTTATGATATTGACAAATCTTTCTTTAGTTATTAATCGTAGTAATCTTAGAAATAATCACTTCCGTGATAAAATTATATGATAATGATTAGCTACTATTTTACCATTAATTCCATGCGGCTGTAAGATAAAGTAGACTATTTATTTCAAATAATCACAATGGATCATAACAACGCCTGCCAACAACAATCTCGATATCCTGAGAAAGCAATTTAACGAGTGTTACATCATGTATATACACTGAGTTTAGATAAGTTACAACGATGCTATGATAATCCGTTGGCGTTGTAAAAGTTTTAAAATGGGGCCGACGAAGGTAAGGGGGTGGGGGGAGGAAAGGCGGAGGAGGAGAAGGGAGGGAGATTATTTTGGTTCAAACAATAACATTGGAAATGAGCTATAGTCAACATCATGAATTCTCTATTGAATCAGTATGCAAACATATATCTAAATTAGCTGAATTTATACAAGCAGGTGATTGTTGCTGTTGCGTAACAAATAATATTAAGATATGAAGAGAAATAATTTCTAATTGATAAAGAATTATAGAATAGAAGAGGAGAAAAATAAATAAAAAAATAATAAAATAAAGGAGGATAGAATAGAATAGAAGGAAAGAATAAAATCGGCATTTGTAGCCAAGAGCTATTTGAAGTAGGCAAAAATTAAGCTACTCATTATGTCAATACTGCTATTCAAGGCTTGCACTTTTGCCCTTGGGCAATATTTTATTTAGTGTCAATGCTTTGATCTATATAGAGAAAGGAAAAAATCTTCAAGGCTGTCCTAACCTTTCTTTATGTATTATTTCGATAGTACGATTATGATTGTTATCTTAGGGGGTTATGATCTGGAGATGATCTATCAAATCATAGCTTTAACTAGACATGATTCAGTTGATCTCTTTGCTTTTGTTAGCCATTGCGACAACAAGTCCAAGTATTGACGCCTTGAACTTAATTGTAAAATAAGATGGAGGCGGACATCAATTGGATTAACTGTTGAAAATCGGATTGAAAAAGAAAAGATAGATTGGAATCCTTTCTTATATAAGAGTAATAAAGTTATTTTGTTGTTGTTGTTATTGAAAAAATAAAAAAGTTGGAGTTGGTGCATAATTTCATTTGCACCAGAGCAATTTCCTAAAGTATCTATCTATATTTGCTAGGTACTAGAGAGGGAGAGAATAAAAGCTAGAGAGTGTTATTCTATCATGGCTACTAAAAAATGATCCACTCTCTATTAGAACAATAATAACGTATATAACCGTATAGAAAGGAAGGCTCCAATTTACTCAAAATCAAGGTACGAGTCGTCTAGCAGTAGGATAAACTAGTAGAATAACAGTGATTGCATAGGTTAATAGTATTCGAAAATTTATCATCAAGCACTATTTTGATGTATAGTTTAATATTTATATGTGTGTAATGTATGTCGCGTCAAGGCGTCTATATTTGCCTGTTGAAATTAGATGAAGAAATAATTCAAGTAGCATGAGGAGATGAAAAAATGGAAGCTACTGAAACGATTGGATTGTAAAGTAGTAAGCAAATCGTTGGCGACAATAGGTTAAGGTGTGCTTTTTGACATGTAATTGTCATAATGTTGTCACACTGGGCGCTAGACATGTGCCAATCAATTTAATCAATTCAATCTGAATTGTAATTTAATTCTTTATTGATAGTGTTGAAATTTTATCCCCTTTTCTTTCCATCCAAATCATCATAACTATAGTCATGATTATTAATGTATTCTTTGCAAGAGGATAGCGATTATTAGATGATTGTTGCAATGATACATCTACTGTTTGACCACTTCCGACTCGATTGCATTTTCCTTGTCTACATTATTTGAAATTTTTTTTTTTCAATTCAAGGAAGTATCTTTTTGAGTTAATTAACTTGGCTTTCAATAAGTTAGCAAAATGATACATGGTAGTTTATTAAACTAGATGTAAAATAGTGCAATAACACATCAGATAAAATGTAGAATTGGAAAGGTTGTTGAATCCAATATAATAAAGAGTGGAAAAATTAAAATCCCAAAAATTAGTCAATTGTCAGAATACACCTAGCCTATTATTTCAACAAAGCTAAATCACTCCATAGAATAGTAATCCATAAGACCTTATAATTGAATAGCACGTAGATCGGAGCCAATATTCCGTTCCAGGTTAAGATAAAAAAAAATAAGAAATAACTGAAAATGATCTTCATATTATCTTCAAGTCATATTTTTCTTCCAACAACGTCTATATAAATAAAAATACCCCCTGTTTTTTATCGCTATTTTTATTTTCTTTCTTATTTAACATTATCAATAACCATCAGGATATCATTCTAAGAGAATAAAGATGATAGAAAATCAAAAAAATTACTGTTTCAAGAAATAATAGCCGTAGCCATTGAGGTCTATTTATATAAAGAGAGAGAGAGAGAGTAATGTATACGAGCTGAAAATCATTCCTCCCCCCGTTGCAGTATTTTCCTTTCAGAGGTGTCTATATCAATGTTGTAAAGTTGTAACATTTGAACAACGCTTGAAAATATTGTAAGTGGCCTACAACCAATGACTGATATGATCGGCTAGCATGTGATGGTAATAACATGACAAAAAAGTAACAAGATCCACCCATTTAATTAATTGAATGCAAGTCAAGGAGATCATCTTGTAGTCAACAATAGGCCATCGATCATTTTCTATTCTTTCCATCACTTTACTATTCTAATACTTTTCTATGACAAGCAAGTTATAGTTTACGTTTTGCTTTATTTCAACGCCAAGCATGTACAGAAGTTAGACAGTAGATTAGATAGAGAGAAAAATAGGTTAAAATTACAATTTCTTTAGATCTGTTGTCTTGTTGTTACTCAAACATTTGTCCTAGTAGACAATCTTCAATCTCTCCATCTGTCTCTTGAATAATACTGCTAACTAGTAGACTACTGTTTTATTCTTTCTCTCTCTCTCGGCTATCATTTTAATATTAATTTTCTGCGCCTTCTTTCTCTCACTTTCGGCCCTGTTTATCTACATTATCACTTCTCCATCGACGTTAGTAGTCCATTTTCTTATCCCATTTTTTTTCCTGCAACATAGTCATCAAAGCAATCAAAACAAAATTGACCGTCGAGTTCGAAAAGGGTAAGTTAGACAACGTGCTTCGATTAGGATAAAATATTTTTCTACCTCTTGAACGCTTGATTCTTTACTTAATAATCTGTTCCAATGAGAAAGAATTCATTTTATTCTACAACTATCGATCGATATCGATAGAGCAATGACCATCAAGACAAAATTATTTTTTCAATCCTAGGACGCAATTTGTCTCATGTCAATTTAGCAATGAACAATCACATAACACTATTATAACTTTATCTCTTGATCCAACAATAGGCCGGATATTCCACTTGCAAAATGGATGCTCCTGATCATATTACTGGACTTGGTGGTCAAATTCCAATTCAAACGACTCCTAGTTCTACAAGTGATGCAATTTCTGAAACTGGAGGATCTTACAACGATGATACGGTAATGTCCAATAAGACAAATTACTTTATCAAACAAGGTCTAGACCAATTTCAGACCTGCTCAATTTACTTGTCTAGCTATAACTTGATATATTCTATATCACAATAACAATCGAATCTTTCAAGTTAGATATTTTAAAGTACTTTTAAAATAAAATGACGGTTGTTACGCGCAAGAGAATAACCGTTGATAGGCCAGGCCTTACCAAAGCTATTTCCATTCTAGCCCTTTTCCAACAAGACAGAAGTAAAGTCACTCCTGTTAAATTAAATTGTAGTCGGTATCAATTATTTCTAAACTACGAGCGTATCCTTTTTTTTTGGCAGTATTTGATTAGATGATAATTAAGTTGATGTACAAGGTGTGACGGGTAGCAATCATGACATAGTAGAGGAGGGAAGATGAAGATGATGACATTCTTGATGACTAATTATGAAATACGAGTTGAATTGGGCGATTCTCTCATCTATTTTGCTTTCCCCCAAATTTTGACACTATAATAACATTCAATGCAAATTAATTCCTACTATCAATCCATTGATCTATCTTTAATTGAATTGATCGATCATTTCAACTTGTTTCACTTTAGAGTTTGCATTCATGTTTATCAAAAATTACGGTTCAATTTATTAGTCATCGATAATTTGATAGTCAATCCATCGATCAATCTATACTTTTTACTTGCTATCATCTATTTAATAATGATTATGGTATACCGACAACGAGCAAACATTGTCTTGTGTTTAGTTATCGCCCTCCATCTCAATCAGACAAGTTATAACAAAGAAAAAGAACTTTGCAACTAGTTCTAATTTTATCCATCCCTCCTATCAACTCTTATCTAAATCCATTCCATAACTAAAGCAATCCCTTGCTGAAAGAGTGTAGTTAAAAGTGACAAACAGGGGATACTAGCAAGACCGGTTGTCATCATTACGGTAGATTGATCAACCAACAGCTCCTCTTCATTTTCCCCTCCCGTCTACAAGACTAATCAAGGAGATGTTGTCATATCCATTTGCAGTACGTTGTCAAAAGATTAGTCCTTGACATGGAAAGAAAAAAATCATACAGTTCAATCATGAAATAGAATGCTAAAGTGATTCGTAGCCTAGCTTAACGATAATTTCATCAGTTGAAAATTTTTTGACATCACCTTCAAGATGTTAAAAAATAATATTTCTATTAAGGATAGGACAACTGAAAATAGAAAATTCAACTTTTGCAACTTTTTATTTTCCAATCTTACTTGATTTGTTCATTAGGATTAATCTTTCTAGACTATCTTAGTGAACCTTAATATCATTCAATAACCCTCACTATGAAGACATAGCAATCAGTCTAAAAGGAGATTTGATCACCATTCGTAGAATCGATTTTGCATCTATTTCAGCCATGTTGATTATTCCTGACCAACTAAAGTCGTTTACTGTCATTGTATAATTATTTATACTTTACAGTTTGCATAATATTAAATTTATCCAATGATGGCATTGTCAACTCATGATTTAAGTCTGCCAATACCTCCTGACTAGAATAGTTTGGGGTTCTTTTATCCCTCATTTACTTGATATAAGCTATGAAATAGTTGCCGTACTCTCTCCATTTCATAAACGATCTCTATAACATGAACAAGATGATTGAGCGATTTACTCTAAATCTTTTTTTTCTCCCTTCTTACCTCATTTATTGACCACTCATCATTTTGTTCTACCATTACTTTTTTCTTTACTTTTTTAATTCTTACCACCACTCATGAAATAGAAATATTCTTCCATGGTTACAATCCCTATTATTCCCAAAATAGGAGGGCTAGTTGAAATGGATTCATATACGAGTATTACCCTATCATCAGACCCTATTCTTATTTATTTCATATTTACCTTGGCTAGGGATAGTTAGTCGATAAGATAGCCACTTTGCATCTTGTATTTTATTGTTGTTTTGAACTAGCTAGCATTGGCTAGACTTCATTAAACTCTAATCATGATAAAAATTGATTTTGAGTCCAATTGGTAAATTAATTATATATAACCCAGTAGTTGATTACTCCCAAGTCAAGTATTATCGGTTAAGTTGATAAGTGCATTTGGATAGACATCGTGAGTGATGGAGCATGATTTGAGACAATAAATAATGTCTTGACTATTATAATAAGAATTTAAACCCTTTGAGAAAAAAAAATGACAAATTAATCATTAATTTATAGAACATCTCGTATTCTTTTGATTCAATTGGATTCGTTCAATCGAATTAGAGTCAATGTATAAATAGCAAACCAAATCATTGAAAATAGCCCTTGGCAATGAAATACTCGTCCTATCCCAATAGTGCAAATTATTGGCGACTAATGTCTCGAAATAAGCTTGCTTGAATACCGCTTAATAGATCAATCTACGTTGTAGTACTCAATTCTTAATGAAAGAATTGAACTATTCTAGCTATACAACTCGATGTAGCTATCATAATTTGTGTCTCCAAGTTAGTCATCAATGCTGTCGACTTTACAGTTGGCTGCAAGTAAATTGCATTACTCAATCCTTGAACAAAGATGAAAAATTAAATGCAACTGTTGTAGCTATAAAACTAGATACAGTTATCATTCGTTCCGTTGATATTTCCATAGCAATCATTTTCATCACTGACCAAAGATGGGAAATTAAATGGAAATACTACTCCAATGGTAGAAATAGATACATCTATCGATATTAATGCATCAAAGCTTGTATTCATGCCGTCGAGTTGACAATCGATATCAAGTGGAGGTATTTACCCCAAAAATAATTAAAAAATTGTCAAGGGAATTCTAGTTGTAAAAATCAATACGCCCCCCATCATGACTTCTACCTAAGTTTGCTATAATGCCGTCTCATGTTTTCTTGTGGCAAGAATCATCAACTCATTTCTATAGTATTTTCCTTCTCTTTTCCAAATATGCAATGACTTGTAACGACTACTTAATCCCCTAACCCTCTCTATTCCATTCTCATTAATAAAATTATCGAAGTGGAAGAGACTAGCAAGACACACTAATGTTATTCGAAAATAGGACATGATATTGTGTCATCTCAGGTTACGACATTGTACGATAGTAGACTGTAAGATACATTTTCTTATCCCTTTTCTATTCTTAATTTTTTAATTATAAAGTTGAAGATAGATGATATGGAAATTGAAATAACTCATTATGACAGAAGGATAATCGCGTAACTTTGTATATTATTGCTCATTCGTTAGACTTGTCAATGGACTCATAGACTTCTAGATCTAGGAATTTATAATAATTGTGAACATTGATGACATAGAGAATAAAAAAATTCATCATATTAGAGGGATAATCGCATAACTTAGTAAGTTATTGCTAGTTCGTTGAACTCATTAATAGAACATAGATGACATTGAAAGTAGATTTACTCATCATAACAGAAGGATAATCGCGTAACTTCGTATGTTACTGCTAGTTAGTTGAACTCGTCCATGGAACCACCGGCTTGCAGATTATAGACTTCTAGATCTAGAAGTCCGTAATGAAACCATAGTGACTTGGAAAGTAGAATAAATTATCATAACAAGGATAATGGCGTACTTGGTTTGCTATTGCTAGTTAGTTGAACTCGTTAATGCAAGTATAGACTTGTACATCATGGACTACTAGATCTGGAAATCCATGACGAAATCATACCAGAAGGAAAATTGCTTAGCTTCGTAGCTGTTGCTAGCTAAGCTAAACTCGTTCTTAATACATTGCCGATTACATCGAAGCTATTCAAGAGTAGGATTTAAAGTTAGCATTCGCTAACAGTGGATTCAATAGGATCGGTGAAAAGCCTATGACAGGGGGCTTAATGTTTACTATTTAGACTAATAGTAGTCAATATCCCCTACAGTTTGTTGATTGCTATTATTGTACTCGAATATGAAGAGGAGATAAGAATCTTCCAACAGATGGAATAGTCTGCGCTGAAAAAGATGGATAAAAGTATAGGAAGCCATTTGAAAGATAGAAATCAAGTCTCAATAGGCTGCTTCTACTGCCTTGTCAAACTTTGCTAGTTTAAATTAGCTTTGCGAGTCAATTTCGATGTCGAATAATAACCATGAACTGATAAATAACGAATACTGATCTTCTTAAAGTCCGTTGAATCATCAAAGCGAAGATAGCGTTTACGATAATATTGACAATATAACCTCCAATTATTCAATAACAATACTACTTGAATAGATGTTTTTCCATCCTCAATTTTCATAATGATTTAGAGATGTTTACAACTGGTCATGAGCTTTCATTGCATGATATTCAGCAGCGTAGTCAAGCCGGCTGAAGTCGATATCTTCTTTAGGGCTATTGCTGACGATATTCTTTTCAATTCACAATATACCGTCCAATTTTAATAGCAGTAGGACTAGAATAGACGTTTAGCCTAATTTTGAGAATTGATCCTTGAATTTTAGTAGCAGTTGAACTAGAATGGACGTTTACCCTCATTTCGATAATATACCTTCCATTGCTAAAAGCAGTAGAACCACTATAGAATAGATGTTTACCTTAATTTTAAGAATATACCCTCCAATTTTAGTACTAGGAGGACACAAATGGACATTTTTCTTCTCTAAATTTTGATGCTTATTTAACAATATGGACAACGAGCGGCAATCATGACTACTATAACTCAAAATAATAGTAGAACTTGAATGGACTTTTATCCTAGCTTTGATACCGTGTTTTAGTCGTCATAGGACTGGAAAATTACCCCAATTTCGATAATATATTCTTGTTATTAAGGAATATTAACAACAAATTGAGAGCTAGAGCAATGATCAATAGCGCGTAGGATAATGTAGGTCTTATTCTCTGCAAATACTTTAACAAATTCGTTGAACTCATGTAGTTATTTTTTCTACAATAAATATTGATATCCTTACAGAGATTAGCAATTGACTGGCTTGAGAGTAGCAAATTGATCATCTCTAAAGGCGGCAAAGGTCAACATCTTTCATAATAATATTGACAATACACTTGATTTCGATATTTTATTCATTGCCTTCAAATGTTTCATTTTTACCCTAATATTTGGCCTCTGATTTCAATAGTAGTACAACTTATATTTTTCCATCCCGTAACCATATTACTAACGGATTCATAGCGGTAAAGCGACCATCTTGAGCGATATGAAATATCTATCATGATAGTATCAATCCTTTTTTCTTATTTGGATAGATTAATCACCGTGTTTTGAATGATTTATTTCTTCCTTAATACTGAGTCCTATACTCTCTGACTTCAATAGTGGTTGAACTTGTATTTCTTCCGCCATAAATCTTGATACACATTCGGAAATGCTTGATGATCGACTCATAGCAGTCAATAGATCATTTCAAAGGATTCAAAGGTCAATATTTTCCGCGATGATATTGACAATATTCTTTTAATAGCAGAAGAAATTGACTGAATATTGATTTCAAGGTTAATTTCAGACAGAATATTTTTATTCCTATTCAGTAGTCATTGATTAAACATATTATTTGTTGCCCTAAACCTTGATATTCCATTCAGAATAAAAATAGCACTAAAAATGACTCATCTTTAACGATGTATTTAAGGAGGCAAAAGTCAATATCGTTCACGGTAATATTGACAATATCCTCTGCATTTTGGAAAATAGTGGAAGTTAAATTGACGTTTTGTTTTCTTCCTATGGACCATTGTAATATCACGATGAAGCTTATTTTGATGATTTTTCCCATCGAATGCTTGTATAATCATTTTCCCTGATTGTAAAATTGTTAACTTAATTGAAACTATCAGAATCATTTGATGGACAGTGAAAACGAAGGTGATTGCAGCAACCTGCAGTTTCACCAGTTGTCGACTTGTTAGGATATTAGATATTTGTAGATGTACCTATTCCTGCCCTTCTTAACGTGCAATCCATGCTAATTGAGAAATAAATTCACATCGATCACAATAGTTCTCTTATTCTATTACAATCGTCCAGATAGCATTACTTTTCCTTCTACTGATCAGAAAATCAAGCTTAGAAGAAAGTGTAACTGCTATTCTTGATATGTAATCCATGGCAATTGAGCAATAAATATTCTACAATCGCAATAATTCTCAGGATAGAATGATTACTTTTCCTTTTACTAATTCGGAAATTGAGCATATAAGTAAGCGTACTTCTTTGTTCATGCCAACTTAGCAATAAATATTTGTCAATCGCAATAGTTCTCAGGATAGAATGGTTACTTTTCTTTCTACTCATCATGAAATTAAACTTACAGTAGTTGTTAGCGTATTTTTTTTTTTTATGTCAATTCAGCAATAATGATCCATCGATCATAATAGTTCTCAGGATAGAATGATTATTTTTCATTTTACGATTCGGGAAATTGAACTTAGAAGTGAACGTTTTTGTTCATTCAATGGTAAACATCAGTTATTTTTGACTCATCTGCAGCTGATGATCTGCTTGATATTAAATCAATCTCGCCGCAAGTAAAATGATTCAAGTTTAAAATACTTTCCCCTAGATATCAAAATAACTTATTATTACTCCTATTCTTAATACCAATCCTTGAAATAAGAAAGACCCTCACTTAATGTAATGGTCCTCTTAAGACAAAAGTTTTGTCCTTGTCTACTATCGTAATCAACAAACTAAAGTGCAGAGGGAAATTGATTTTCTACACTCCATTGCTCTCATCATAACATGGCCATGACTCCCTTCTTTCCTACTTAATAAATTAACCCTAGCAGTAATCATCTTGTAGTCATTACGAACATCATTATTCGGTAAGGAAGTAGGTTAAACAATAGATGGATAGTAGCTCTACTTTAAGCCATTTTAAGTAAATTCATCTTAATTCAATCATGGCAACAGTAGCCTCAATTTGCTAGGCTATTCAGTAAGTTGGCCAAGTGTTAGTTCTAGCAACGATATTGTACAATTTTTAATTTAATCCTGACAGTGGATTCCATATGTTATTATTTAATCAATTGTCATCAATAACAATCAAAATAGTCAATCAAATCCATTACTTTCCATTTCAATACTTGAGAGTATTTTAAAATTTTTTGTTAATCCGTAGCAGCTGTTTTACATCTTTTCATCTGGATAGCTAAACTATTTTATTACAATACTAAAGGTATTGATTTGAATATCTCTATCCTAACCAACGTGAAAATAGTCCATGTTCTGTCGAGAATTTGAAGAGAAAATGTTGAAAGATTCATTCGATACTTTTCAACATATTTGTATCTTGCTTTTTACAGATATTGTCTCTATAAAATGATAATATATCCATAATCGAAATTAAAAATTGTTATGTTGATGGGCGATTTTATACTCTAGCGATTTACAAGTCATCAAATATCAAAGAATGAATTGATTTTGTATAAAAGTAGAAAAAAAATGATGACATTTCCTTTAATTATTGGATACAATCCCTTTCAAAAATCACATTTAATTGTTTGATGATCATCTCAGTTATAGCATATTAGACAACTTAAACGACGCAACTGAATGATATAGCCATGGTAATAAAATGACATCAATCTGATTATAACAGCATTAGTCTAATTATATTGTTGTTAACGTCAAATTTTTGAACGGTAAATGCTAATCACTAGTCGTAATTCGGAAGGTATAGATAGGTATTACCAGGGCAATTTCTCCGATATCGAACGCTAAAACGATCCTATCTATTCTACTAACTATAAATATCGCTTGATAAAGGGCATAACATGAATTACTTTCCAATCGTAATGATGATGTTTATTCTAAAATTGATCGCATCGGTTTTGAATATCTTCATTTCACTAGTTATGTTATAGCCTCGAGATACACAAACGATAATGGATCTGTACTGCTAGGTATAAAAATATCGATATTGAGCTTTTCAAAAATAATCATTTTAGTTTACAAGCAACAGAATTTCCGTATCAAGCTTCCAGAATATCAATTAATGTTTACCAACCATAAAATTCTATATTGAGCCTTTCAAGGATAATCAATTTATATTATAAAATATAAATTCTGGATTAACCTTATCACCTGATATTAGCTATGATAGCGATCAAGATCTAGTCATCATGTTCCCTCAATATCATTCAACTCCCAACAACAAATTCTGTAATCAATTTATCGAATATTATTTTAACTAATAGTATAACTATCAAACCATATTTTCTCCATTCTCTTGCTATTTCTCAAACATCTAAATCCTACATTCAAGTAATATGACATAGGATGATACTAACGATCTTCATGATGCCGTCAATATAGCGAATAGATTATTAATCGTAAACTACTGTATAAATACGTTCAATTTAGTACGATAAATAAATTACTAATTCTATCTACCTTCTCTTCCCTCTGTTATGATATTAATAGTTGCTTAATGAACTAACAACTCATGCTCATCATCATCGTCATCCACTGGGAAGACTTAATGAATACTGTGCTGGCTGTGGTCGTAGTATCATGGATCAAGAATATCTGGGTATTCAAAAAACCGACAAAAAATGGCACATACAATGTTTGCGATGCTATGACTGCAATGAACCATTAGATAAAGATCAAAGTTGCTATGTTAAGCAAGGCAACATCTTTTGTAGGACCGATTATTTCAAGTAGGTGTCTAAGTAATTGTAATCATGGCAATACTCATAACGTAGACATAGCTAATCAATGTCACAACTGCTATTAAATTGATTTCCTATACTTTTTTTGTCTTTTAAAGTATTTTATCAGAGTCTCCCCTCTTATTATTTTTTCAATTTCCATCCTGTCTGCCGTTTTATTCTTTGAATGCCCATTGAAAACTTTTTATTTTTTACATGTCATTTTGTCAAGTAGTCGATTAACTTTCTTGTCCATTATCTATCCATATTAATCTTTCAATACATCCAATCCACTGTTACAATACATGTTCCTTTTCTTTCAATTGCAAATACATCATCTAATTTCGTCATAAGGGAATTTCTTTCTTTCTTTCGTATGAATGCTCAATTCAGTTTAATCAAAATAGAAAGTAATCTTGCAATAGAAGGATAGATTGTTTTGATATAGACAGAGAACATGTAAATCCCTCTCAAAAAGCAATAGAAGAAATACTGATTTCATTCCTAGACACCATTGAATAATTTTATTTAAATTTACAACTTTGAACAGCGATCTTCTTAAATCTCATACAACATTTGTATAGAATACGAGAAATTGTATTAGTTATATACGATTTCTTGTCTGAGGAAATAGCTCTTGATGTTATAGTTTGTGGTATTTAGGCTATGATTTTATATATTTTCGATCAGTCCTTATTTTATCACTCTAATTTCATAATAATTCTAGATTAAAATTGATATTGCCTCCTTATTACAGGCGAAATTTAGTGATAGATAAACATATGCATTTATAAAAGAGGAAAAACAATCGTTATATCAATTGATATTATAGTCTGTATTTTTAATCTAACAAATTTTTATTCTTATAATATACATTACCGTACCCATCTATTCTTACTTTTACTCTTCTTTACCTCTAAAATTTGAGGTTAAAAAGTAATATTGCTCAAAAATAATGAAGATACTTAACGATAGATAAATATACTGTCCTATTTTTATAGGGAAATATAAATTATTTTATTGATTGGTGTTATATTTTACAATTTCAGTTAGAAAGAGTTCCATTTAACACATTATCGACCACTTCTTCCTTTATGAATCTTAGTTTATAATAATTTTACGTTAAATAACATTACTGTCCAGTAATTCATGAAAATATGATAGATAAAAGTATCTAGCGAGAAAGAAATAGTTTCCATACAAGATATTGTCTATCACTTCTTCCTTTATAAGTCTTAGTTTATAAGAATTCTACGTTAAATAATAATACTATCCAGTAATATATAAAAAAATATGATAGATGAATATATCTACTGAGAGAGAAATAGCTTCCATGTAACACATTGACTATCGGTTTTACTTTATAAGTCTTAGTTTATAAAAATTCTCCCTTAAATAACAACACGGTCCATTAATTCACGAAAAATACGATAGATAAATATATCTACCAAGAAAGAAACAGCATCCATGTAAAACATTGTTCATCAGTTCTTCCTTTATAAATCTTAGTTCATAATAATTCTACGTTAAATAACAATACTGTCCAATAATTCACGAAAAAATATGGTAGATAAATGTATATACCGAGGAAGAAATAGCTTCCATGTAACACATTATCTATCAGTTCTTATATATGTCTTCGTTTATAAAAATTCTATGTTAAATAACAATACTGTCCAGTAATTCATAAAAACATGTGATAGATAAGTTAACTTCCTAATTTAATAGAGAGATCAGCGACAGATGAATAGTCGAGTTTAAGAACTAGTTTCATCAAAATGTTTTTCTGCATTCAATCGACCGTGTAAAAGTATTCTATATGGACACTCTAATTACTTTCTGCTCACACTTTTATGGATTTTTTAAATGAAATTTATACCATCGTGCTATCCAGATATTTACTAACAGTTTATTTCGGTATTTTGCTATCACTAACTCTCATAGTCTAAAACAGTTTAATTTTTCCATATCCCATGATGTTTAGATCTCAAATAGAGTTCTGTAGATGACATCTATTGTTTTGTTTGATCCCAAATTCAATTTCCGTTTTCAACTCGGTAGCTACAGAATCCACTCTAATTCATTGATGTTGAATTTTCGTAATATTTTTCCCTTTACTAAACGATCTAGGTAATCAACGTAGCAAAATTACTGATTTATTGATAGTTCATGTAGATTATGAATAATATACTATAGTCTTATCCATTTTTGTACAACAGCCTATGGGCTTATCATAGCAGTTTGATGAGGTAGCAAGTCAGATCAGTAGAAATACTGAAAGCAGGTTGTTTCTACGTACGCGTATATTCTAGTTCTTCCCTCGCCATTTTCCTAAATATTCTCATCCTTAAATGAGTGTGACTGCCAAGTATTAGATACAAACTGTCTAGTGAAGATATCTAAATTTATGAGGATTTGAGCTAGGTATATAGATTGTCTAAGACTCATCAAATTTTTTTGTAAATAACTTTATCGACATTCGACAATGATTAATATTTTATTGACAATAGCAACTGTAGACATTGATTAAAACTTTGAGTTTAGCTTGTAAAACATGTTGTAGCTTAAAGTTGTATCTAGAATTGGTCTTATAAGTATAATTTATAGCTTAATAGCTTAATAACAGCAATAATATCTTGACGTCATGATCTATCATGCTAAGTTAATTCAGATTTTATTTTAATAATGTTGTCTACTTAGTTCTTTGATTTTCGCCATTTACAGACCAATAATTGATATTAACCTCGGATAGACTTCAACCATGCCATCTATTACTTATTCTCTTGACTA
Organism: Trichoplax adhaerens; assembly: GCF_000150275.1. Taxonomy (NCBI): domain Eukaryota; kingdom Metazoa; phylum Placozoa; class Uniplacotomia; order Trichoplacea; family Trichoplacidae; genus Trichoplax; species Trichoplax adhaerens. The sequence continues at coordinate 4,702,850 of NW_002060944.1, read as the reverse complement.
ATAGATTCAGCTATATTTAATCATTACCGCAAAAACTTTAAGACACTAATACCATGCCATCGAATCCGTCATCCTGTTACTGTTATGGTAGATATTAGCTGTTGGACCCTTAACTAGTAGCTCAGAGATAAAGGAATCCTTTCTCAAAATAACTACAATTCCTCTTTGTTCTTCTATTCCAGTTTTTCTGTATACTTAAAATGATAATGAATAACACTGAAATCGATCCTATAGATTTCTTTCCACAACCATATGACAACAATAACAAGATAACTGTGTTTTCGTACCGTTAGCTTTTGCTTTGAAGGTCCAAAGTCAAAAGGAGACAATGTTTTTTCTTGTTATATAGGCACCTTTTGTATTATAAAATTTAGAGATTGATACTTTACGTATAAACAATTCCCATATTACAGATTCACTAAAGAATTCATGGATAGTTGTAGAACAGCCAATTATGTAGCGAAATTTTATAGGTTATATTCAGACATGTGGAGACTCCTATATTACTTGATCATTCTTTTGCGGCTATATACAAATTCATACGATTGAGTTGATGTTCGTGTATCGAAAGTATGTTTTAGAGATGGTATTATAGCTCTAAAATATCTATACTCATAACATAAACTATCAATATCTACAGGTAAAAGTATTCTATGTCATACCAGAGATCTAAACCTAACAAAAGTTATAGCTATAGTTTAAATTTACGGACTATAATGAGACTATTAAATAGAACTTAGGACCACTTTACAAACATAAAATTTTTGAGCAGCTAAAATAATATATACTAGTTTTATTTTACATAACTAATTCCAGTTCTGATTTATTAAAACCAATAAATTAGCTAATTTAGATCCCTTTTTTTCATTGCTTTAAAGACTTTATGAATGCATATTTAATAAATTATATAATACTCTATTAAAATTGATTTCTATTTCCATACCTGGCTCTAATGTGATCATATTGATCTTCGCTGAAACTATAATTCCTGATCAATATATTAATCAATGTATCCTCTTATTATATATATGATCTGCCTTTGATCAATCCTACAACCTGGCTCTTCATCACCTGAAATGATGGTCGTTATAGCCGTTTTGGTAGCATCAAATGTCCAACTTGTAATTCTGGTATATCACCTAAAGAACATGTTATGAAAGCAAGAGAGTATGCTTATCATTGTTCTTGCTTTATTTGCCACACATGTAATAGATTGTTAAAAACAGGCGAAGAATTTGCAATGAGAGGATGCAAATTATATTGCAAAGAGCATTTTCAATCTATTACTAGCGATCATCGGCACTCACATCATTCTAATAAAGATAATTCAGGAGAAAATCATGATAGCTCTAATTCAAGTCCTGATTATGGTAACCATCATATAAATAGTAATCCAAGCATCAACGGAAAAGGTAAGATATTGTCGGTTGAGTGGGCAAGAGCTGAGAATAGCGCTGCCTATCTTGAAACTATTCTTACATAGCATACTTTGTTAACTGTCATAGTAAAACCGTATAACCGATAAAATGTAGCGAGATAATATGCTTGTATACAGTGCATGTATCAGCCACAAAGTTGGACTACTGAAATTTCTACAATGTACTAAATAAGTTATTTCCTTCTGTACAAAATAGCTCCAAATGATAATTTTTGTAATGAATATTAGCGAACATATTAGCATGTATGTAGTCTTTAGAACCAAAACGATGCGGTACTAGCAGATTCCCTGAATTTATATTGGTATTTTAATTTGGATGAAATATTAATAAATTTTGTAATTTCTTAAAAATAAAATAAAAGTTAATTCTTAGTATAGATAATTACTGTATAGCTTTAATAGTATTAAATTAATTAATATATCAGACACTTACCAGTTCAGTTCAGAAGCATCATACCGTACTAGTATCACATTTACTAAATTTTCGTGTAAGACTACGTAGTAATATTTAGCTTTGTAAATTAATTGAATGAATAAATAATTTGCAAAGTTTAAGTACTTATCGGTGTTCAATACTAATCATTAGATTACCGTAAGTATTAGAGCAATGAATACATACTATAACTAATAGTGAATAGTATTTCAGCGCGTATAAAGAGTATAATTGTTATAGTAATATTATACTAGCCAATTATTCAGATTTATATAGTATTTTTAGCTTGATAAAACAATAATAAGCTCAGCACTCTCTTACGAAATTAAAGATATTTAATTATTAGTATAGATTAATTATGGTATTTATAATAATCACTTGAGTAAATAATACTAGTAAACGCTATTATCTCAGTTTAAAAACATGGCATAGTAGTAATATTTCCCTCTAATTTTAGATTTACGAGTACTAATAGTTTGATATCTTATTTATCACATAAATTAATACTATTCTAATAATTTCAATACTTGTCTACGTTTAAAAGTCATTAGTAATTTAACTAGTCATTTATATCATCAATTTCATGCCGTATGCTGATAAACGCGTTAAATCTAAACTAAATGCACTAAACAAGATAAGTAATAGGAAAATCTGCCCAATACTTATGTTTCTCAATTGCGACGGCACAATAATTATGATCTTTAACGAATTCAATATAACTCATGATATATATATATATATTATTCATTTAATCAGGCCACGACAAGGACGACGACGATTTCGGTAAAATGGTATTAGATGACATTACTGATGAACATGGGAGATCGAAACGTATAAGAACATCATTTAAACAACCTCAGTTACGAACTATGAAAACTTATTTTGCTCTTAATCATAACCCAGATAGTAAAGATCTAAAGCAATTATCAATAAAGACAGGATTAAACAAGCGTGTATTACAAGTTTGGTTTCAGAATGCCCGAGCTAAATATCGTCGATCAATACAGCAAGTAGATAAGACTAATTCAACCAATTCCAATGGTTTGAATCTTGTTGTCTAATAGATAGATGGACTCTTAATCATAAGTCTATATTAATATTATTGTTATTAATATTCTTACTATTATATATATATTACTAGTATGATTACTAATTATTAAATGAATAATGTTATTATTAATAATATTATTATTGCTCTTGCATTATTACAGTCATAACTATTCTTTATTATTAATACTATATCTTACGATTTTATAATCCAATGTACTATATTCAAGAATAGCTCAAATAGAAGGTATAAACGCAATTTTACTTAAAAATATTGTAAAAACGTTATTTCTAGACTGCACATTCGATATTTATTATCTATGTTTTCAATCCACTATTATTATATTATTGTAGTTACTCGGTAGTAAATTGCTATAGCAGGATTGTAATTAATTCTTTTTGCCTTATTTGTAATATTTTAAATACTGTAGTATCGATCGTATTATGTTCATTTTCTACAGTTACTTGTATATTCCGCTAGAATATCTTACGTGTATGTAATTTATTGCCTTAGTATTGGGCAATCAAAGCTGTAAATATAGCCATAACGTGGATGGTATCTTTCTACTACTGTGCTTCAAGTTATATTGGTCTTGCACTATCTTCTTTGGTCGATTTTCTAATTTTTATACCATCATCACTACCGTCTGTCCAAAAATTCAGTTCCTAATAGGCAACACATCTATATGATTATTATGCCACTTGCTACAAATTTTATTCATTTAAACTGGCTTTAAAAGCAGTTTACAAGAAAATAATTTAACATCTACTACCATGCTTGTTAAAAATCATTCATATGAAGTATCCTTTCAATAATGGCATGTTAGATATATCAACTAGTACTTCTTGGATCATCTACTTCTGCGCTAGAATTGCTGGTTAGCTCATAGACGGTATATTAAAGGAGCTTTAATGAAAATAATGAGAGACATTAGCTACTACAAGCAATTAATCTTTGATACTTGTGTTCACATCAATGAATATATTGTAAAAATCGTTTCCAATGTTGAATTATAAATGTAGTTGTATAATGCTATCATACTCCTAACGTGTTTTTGGCTACAAGTGATATTCATATAAATCTTTAATTGGTATTTGAATTATACATATTACAACTCAATAGTAACTATTTTGCTTGATGGTGAATCACGCATGCCAAGATAACTTGTCACATTTATAAAATGACAAGTCTCAGCTATATGTTTCGATTTGCTTAAAAAGCCGTAAGAAAAATGACAGCCATGATCTGCATTATTCCATTTCGATCATGACCTTAACATATATCACAATCCATAATACAATTAGGAGATGGAAACATTGATACATACATGTATATATATATATATATATATGCGTATATAAAATATGCTTTTCTTCAATTTCTTTATTTTACCGCATCCCTACTACCTATTTCTGTGCTGGAAATTCATCTGTGACATAATATCTAGTTATATAATATTATAGATATATATCCATCGTAATAGTGCATATTCTCGTCATGTAGATAAGTTACTTGGGAGTTTATCAATGATCAATAACAATTAAGTCAACTTGGTCTATATAATACAAATTATTATGATCCATTTTGCGGATATTGATAATGTTGTTCCTTGTTATAACTCCTCAACTAGACCGCCAATATCAATTCAAGACAATTTAAAGTTAACTTTATTACCAGGATTGATAACACCTTGAATATAGAAATATCCTATTTTCTGCAGAATACTGGAAAAGAACGTTTAGTTTTCCCACTGCGAAATTAATTTCAGGTCTTTTTAGATCGTAGATGCTCAAAATAACAGAAATTGTTGCTGTCACATTAATTAATCATTCTATATTATTACCATATCCTATTCTGCTTATTGCTACTCTTAATGTCGTCGTTACATACATACGTATGTGTAATATCATCATAACTGTAATTATATTTAATGCATAATGCTGTTATTTCCAGCTATACTCTTTAACTATACTATGCCGGCGATATATTGAATTTATGCTGGCAAAATTGATTCCTTTTAATTAATTAACTAGGTAATTCAAAAATGTTTTTCATCTTCATAAATTGAAAATTAAATTAGATGAAAAATATATGATAGCAAATCAAATTTTCCTGAATCTTCGTTTTGCCGATATTCCAACTAATCATAATATCATTCAAAGTTTTTAGCTTTTTTCCTTCTACTTTGGCTCTATTTTTTTCTCTTATTCTTTTGCAATACCAGCTGCTGTAATTTGTTCCTTCATTATCTAATTCCAAGCTTGTTTGATGATATAAAGCATGATAATAAATCCTTTATTGAGTTAATGTGCAAATTTTATTTGTTTTTTATAATTTATGATTTGAGTAAAGAAGCGTGCTTCTGTGTATGGCAGATGATACGTATGATTGAGTTACCATTGCTAAACTTCTTACCACTAAAAAGCAGATTGAAATGGGAGTCTATAAATAGTCTAACGAAAAAGTGTATCACTGTATGCAGAAACATTCTCTTAAAATATCTAGCTGTATGAGTCGACGCAAAGTACATACTGAATGTGATTCTGTTTCACACCTGTATCCTCGACTTCTCCGTGCTAAATATTAGAAGAGACGCTACTATGCACATACGTAGAATGCAACAAATTGACGAAAAAGTACTGATAATTATTTGCGATCTACCTTTGTAGGCTATGATACTTGGTATGTGATTTATAGCAATGGTATGGTGCATATCGAAATAAAAACGATTGCCAACTTTTCCTTATAATAGATCAGATGAAATACTGTATGTGAAAAAGTGAGACGAAAGTGTACTCTAGTGTTATCAGGCATTCCGATATCTGTGCTTTTACTCATTTTAGGTATACCTGAAGGTACTATGTTAATGATCGGATTGGTTTACAATGACCTTTCACACCGAGCAGCGACAAGAAATTGAAAAAAATTACCTCACACGAGCCGACCTACAGTACTAAACTACTGCTCTACTTCAAGATGCATATATTATAAATGGACTTATGTTGGAATACTAAAGCTTTAAATATTAAAAGAAGCTGAATATTTATAATAGCAGCTCAATTAAAGCAATATACTCTGTATTACGTCAATTTAAGAATATCATGTCTGCCTTTATTTGACGTAATAACGGAAATTTTAAATGGTGACTTAATCTAAATTTCAAGTAGAGGGGAAAAAAGTATGCTGCTATAACCGTACAAAGACAGTAGGGTTTGCCATAAAATAACAAATGCTTCCATATATGGAATGACATAAAGGTATTTGTAATTTGCCTTGTACTATCAGTTATAATAAGAGCAATTATAAAAACATTAAATACTATCAATATGGTTAGCTGTAACAGATACAGAAAAGTCGATGATCCAGATTCATATCTCGATTGCTATCACTATATTCTTTCGTGCTTATTTACAATTCAAGCTCTCCAAGGTAGATTTTCTTATCACTACCGCAAGACATCACTGCAATGAGAAAATTAGAATAAGCACAAGATGTATTAGCACATTTAATTACACAAAGGTAGCTGACAGTATCCTATGATGATAATCAGACTCATAACAACCTATAGGTTCGATAGGATGAAACTGGACGTCATTTACTGATCCATCATGTCCTGGTAGTTTGTATAATATACGTCGTGTCGCAGTATCCCATACATATACAAATCTAGTAAATATAAATTTTAAATTAGCAATTATTGTCTCTTGCCAGAAATGATGCCTTGAGATTGCAAGTAAATGATATTTACTTGAATCTACTGTGTTAAAGAATTATTTCATACGGTATTGGTCATTACGTGATACCAACTACAAATTAAGGATACAAATATGTATACAGTATATGGAACTGCCTACGAATAATTCGATCGTTTACCTATCCGCTGAACCAGCTGCAATTTTTTTGCCATCCGGTGACCAGCTACATTTCAAAAGATTCTGCAATACAATACCAAGAGTTAGCTCTTTTTAGTTCATATAATTAGAGGTTTATCAATGTTGCATTCCTACAATGTTACCTTTTCAAAATTGTGTTGAGCTCCAGTGAAAATTTTAAGACATCGATCACCCGGTACGTAAGGTCTTATGTCCCAAATACGAACTGTACGATTTAAGAAGGAGTAGGATGAGATAAAATGGTACCTTAATAAAATTACGAAATGCTGAAAGAATTTCACTACTAATATAATAATATTTCACATACCTGAATTATCCATAGCATTAGACATAACATAACATCCATCAGGGCTTACACTTAAACTAGTAATAGTATCAAGATGTCCAGACATAGAATACATGATATTGTTCTTACGCAAATCCCACACCTAAACGAGAGAATAGATCGTAAAATACATTATAGATCTCATGTACGTATGCTTTCACCACATTCTTATTAATAGCCGTAACACAAAAATAACTTATCGTATTTAAGAATGTAATTAAATCATATCCATTACCCTAATCACGTTATCCAAACCACCAGATATAATTTGATCACCTGTGTCGTTAAAACTTACGGCTGTGACCTTTAAAGGGAAACGAAATAAGTGTTAATTTTATAAACTAGAATCATATCCTTACGTTGATACCTCTAAAATATAAGAGAAATATTTTATCAAATTACTTGATAATTGCTCTGGAATGAATGTACTGGTTCTCTTCTTCTAACATCCCACAATTTCGCAGTACAATCATCAGATCCTGTAACAAGCATTTGGGTCCCACGGCGAGATGGGTGGCAACTATTTACAATACCTGTATGGCCTTTAAACTTTTTAGTTCTTTGCCCAGATTCAAAGTCCCATATTGCTGCAGTTTTATCTGTTGAAGCTGAAAACAGTTGGCTAAAGAATAAACAACATATCCTTTTTAGACAATACCACAATAGTTTGATCTTAATGATAGCACTTTTTTTCTGCTTATGCTACGATTCCTTAAAATACTATTTTCTCGCAATTATAGTGCCAGTCTAAAATAATAAATACGCATATGGTTTCAGTAAGTACCTGCCATCTGTAGAAAAGTGCAAGTCTAAAACGGCTCCTTTATGACCTTCCAGGATAGCATAATTTTCACACTCGCCATAAATATTCCACAAAACTAAGAAAATAAGGGTACAATTTATTGACAAGGTTAAAGTTGGTGATCATTATTATACGCTTAAAGTTAAGGGGATTACATTTGATGATTACTTGCATGAGATTGAGACTTTACACATTTATCAGTTTAATTTAGACTAAACCCGTAGTAAATCGTAAATAATCAACAGTAGATTATACCGTAGTAATATTAAATCAATATGCATAGTGAATCAATCCTTTCACAAGTAATATTTTCTAATTTCTCAACTGTAAATAACATCTCACATTCAGCTTGAACAGGAAGAGTAAAGATAGTACTTTGTAGAAACCTTAATGGTTAAGGTGTTTATTAGCACTGCTGTTGCAGTGAGAATGCTGACTTATTGATCATGTCCACTTTTAAACGAATTTTTGAATAATAAAAAATAGAATGTATAGAAAACCGACTTACAAATTTTTCTTTCAAAGGAAGCAGAAGCCAGCACTTCCCCATCAGGATGAAATTTAGCTGTATATATTTCTCCCTACAATACCCAATAGCAATATTGATCACTTTTCTACAGTGGTCATATTCCATCGATCCTTAGTCATACATACAGTAAATCTTCCGAGCAGCTTTTACTTAGTAATAAGTAATCTATGACTATTCAGTTTACCTCATGACCAGTTAGCAGCATAATTGGTGCCAAAAGTGATGAAGTTCGAGGAGGACCCTGTCATTACAGACAAAGAAGGATTTAGTATCACGTATCCATAAGAGTATATTAATTGGGCGGTAGAAATATAACAAGAACATTTATATATAGTTTATTACTACATCGTCATGGTATGGTTGCTATAAAATGCTGAGATGTAGTTCGTTGTCATAAGATAGCATACACCATCTTTTGATTGCAACAAGTCTATTGCTCGGTGATCAAAGGCATAAGGTTATAGGAAGAAAACAGATTACAGTATAATTTCGCGAGCATATCCACAGACCTTTCGGTTGTAGTGACACAAGTGATTTACCATCCACTTTCACTTCACCTATTACAGTCCTATATTTGACAAAATGCACCAGGTACTGTCACCGGGTATTACTTCGATAAATATCCCTTTCAATCATGTAGCTGTTTCAGCCTGATAGTTTACGCTTTACGGATATAATAATAGTACAAGGCTCACTAGTTCTTTACTCGTACTGATGATTTCTACTGAGGTAATTCATTTACTCGTACTATCCATTCTTATTTCACGCACACAGTGTGCGGCATAAAGTCCAAATACGTGTTGTCAACTGGACATCACTACGACAAATTATTATCAACAAATACCTGCTATTGTCGAGGAATAAAAGTTACTGTACTGTCGTATAGGATTTCGATATCAGACAACAAGCTGTTGAGCTTATGCCAATCATGTAGCTCTTTCAAGCTGATCGTCTACCGAGGCCATTTCCGATGGCATACGATTTAGAATATTAAAAAGGACATCAGCTCTTTACTCATACTGATGGTTTGTGCTAGGGCAATTTATTTACACTATCCATGCTTATTCCACGCAGTTACTGTCTTGGATAAAGTCCAAAACTGTAAGTGTTGTAATTGAGCATTAATGCGACAAACTACGATCAACACAGGGCTATACTAGACTGTCGAGGAATAAAGTGATTGTTGCATAGGATTTGAATATATTCGACAATAAATAAGCTATTGAGCCCATGCAAGTTATTTTCCAACATTCGAACGCTTCTATATCCTAACGAGGACATTACTCCATCTAGTTCAATTAGATAGAGGTTGGAAAGATATGATTTTATGGCAAGATCACTGAATATACAGTCTATTGAATGCAAAAGTGTCTATGGATGGATCAAAGGGTCGATTGGGTTGGTATACTATCGACAGCATAAGCGAAAGACATGTTTTTCTGATCATACAAGATAAAAGTGTTATTAAGCTAAGTTAAACCCTATCAAACTTGACTATTACCGAAGCAATTAATTGCTGATTCTTTCGGCTGACTTCTAATTCATATTTATTCTTCTTGACAGCAACTACAGTCCCATCAAAGTTGTCATCGTTAGCGCGTTTAACACCAACGGTCGCCATGTTTGCACTTCTTGAAGCTTTGTATAGGCGCTCCAAGCGTGCGTTGTATATTGTACTGCAGTTGACTATCCCATACAGTACTTCTTGACACTATGGTATAGTATACAGAGCAATATCACAGCCAAGGGTGATGTTAAGATTGAACAGAGTCTGCGCACCTTCCAGAAGAGACAAGCGCATTAACCACCCTACGAGTTTGCTAGTGTGCAAAATAGATTGTCGCATGGGCTCCGTTTCATCTCTTTTTTTTAGCTGGATACAAATTCTGTATAAACAAGACTGTAACATAAAATAGATGGCAATTTATTTGTACATAGTATCTTATTGTACTGTACTACTAAGAGTCTCCTAAAGTGCAAAATAGATTTTCGCACGCCCTCGGTTTCATCTCTTTTTCAGCAAAATACATAAACAGTACAACTAGAACTGTGGCAAGAAATAGGTGACAACTTATTTGCACATCGTATCTTGCTCTTCTAAGCTACTACGAGTCTTCTCGTGTGCAAAATAGATGGCCGCATAGCACGATACAAGTACACTACAGTATGAGGAAGACTGTGGCATGCAATAGGTGACAATTTATTTGCACATCGTATCTTGCTGTAGTGTTCTACTACCAGTCTCGTAGTGTGCAAAATAGATTGTCGCATGGCCTTCGTTTCACCTGTTATTTAGCAAGATACAAGTACACTACAGTATGAGGAAGACTGTGGCATGAAATAGGTGACAACTTATTTGCACATCGTATCTTGCTGTAGTGTTCTACTACCAGTCTCCTAGTGTGCAAAATAGATTGTCGCATGGCCTTCGTTTCACCTGTTATTTAGCAAGATACAATTCTACTACTGTATGAGGAAAACTGTGGCATGAAATAGGTGACAATTTATTTGCACATCGTATCTTGCTGTAGTGTTCTACTACCAGTCTCCTAGTGTGCAAAATAGATTGTCGCATGGCCTTCGTTTCTCCTCTTATTTAGCAAGATACAATTCTACTACTGTATGAGGAAAACTGTGGCATGAAATAGGTGACAATTTATTTGCATATCGTATCTTGCTGTAGTGTTCTACTACCAGTCTCCTAGTGTGCAAAATAGATTGTCGCATGGCCTTCGTTTCTCCTGTTATTTAGCAAGATACAATTCTACTACTGATAAGGAAGACTGTGGCATGAAATAGGTGACAATTTATTTGCACATCGTATCTTTGCTCTAGTGTTCTACTACCAGTCTCCTAGTGTGCAAAATAGATTGTCGACTTGGCCTAGTTCTTCATGGCTAGCACTACTGGTTCTTAGTCGGTACGTTCTTGCCGAATTGATCATAAGTGCTTATACTGTAGGTTTCCTTGGCCTAGTTCTTCATGGCTAGCTCTACTGGTTTTTAGTTCTTAGTCGGTTCGTTCTTACCGAATTGATCACAAGTGCTTATACTGTAGGTTTCCTTGGCCTAGTTCTTCATGGCTAGCTCTACTGGTTTTTAGTTCTTAGTCGGTTCGTTCTTACCGAATTGATCACAAGTGCTTATACTGTAGGTTTCCTTGGCCTAGTTCTTCATGGCTAGCTCTACTGGTTTTTAGTTCTTAGTCGGTTCGTTCTTACCGAATTGATCACAAGTGCTTATACTGTAGGTTTCCTTGGCCTAGTTCTTCATGGCTAGCTCTACTGGTTTTTAGTTCTTAGTCGGTACGTTCTTGCCGAATTGATCACAAGTGCTTATACTGTAGGTTTCCTTGGCCTAGTTCTTCATGGCTAGCACTACTGGTTCGTAGTTCTTAGTCATTACGTATAATAATAATAGACGATTATAATGATCAGTTTGTCCGCAGTCTCGTCCAGACCTTCCCCCCCCCCCAAAAAAAAAAAGCAAAAGTATAGTAAGAACTCGGTCAATTTGCTCTTGAGTACTCTCAAAATACTGCAGATGATGCTTATACGAGGTTAGACCATAAAATTGTTTTTTTCTTAACTCTACGGGTTAGACAGAAGTGCATGGAGATTGTTGGCAGAAGAATTGATCTTCTTAAATAGGCACCAAAAAGTCCTATAAAAAAAAGAGGATCTTCCAATGCACTTACACAGAATCAATGTAAGTTGAGCTCGTATCTTTAAAGAGCAAAAATGGATGGACACTTTCTCTATGGACAGTAATTGCACAATACTGCCTTAGGCAATACTGTACAGTAGACAGCATGAGAAAACTTAAACAAAACCTCTCCTCTTTTACCTTTTGCTGACATTGTATTCTATCATACTGCAAGCAGTATGATAGAATTAATTATTATAATTGATTGATTTTATTCATGAGCTTAATGACCCCGAGGGCGGAAAGGGTGCGAACTTTGTATGGCGAGATAGGCGTAAGCTTGATTGACTAATAGCCCATAGTATCGCTCTTACTTTAATGGATGACTAGTGCACGTTATGAGCAAGAAGCCATTCCTTTTTCACCCCTTGATGACCCTTGTATCCTTGCCCAAGACATGATTGATCAGTCTAAATGACTACTAGAACCTCCTACATGAGGAGACATCCTACTCTACAACCTGCTTGCGCCGGCTGTTCAACTGTTTAGGGAATACTAGTAATATTATTCTACAGTACAGTATATCTCTTAACAGGAAGAGAAATCCATTGACAGTATCCCTAGGCCTCAAATCCAATCGGAAGTTTCCTCTGGACGATTGCAGCTGCCAGCTTAACAAGGTAGAGACTTTTCCATCAATATTATTCACTATTTTCATCCATATCTTCGATTACTGTCGCTACTCGCTGTTCACGATCATTTCCGTTATGGATACAGTTGTTTAGTTTGGCTTCTGCTGTTATGTTGCTATCATGGTGTCCTTCCCTATATAGTAGATTGTCCATTTCTTCCTTGAGCTGACAACCACGTTATTATATTAAAATCGGCCATCATTTGACAACAAAATGATTTTTCCTATGCAAATAAATGCTAGAAACGATATACGATTCCACCACCATCATCCAACTAATTTTATTATCACTTTCTTCCCCCATCGCTTGTATCATAACAGCGGGAAGAAAGAAAGAATGGACAAGTATTCTACCATAATACGTAGCAATAAAATTGATTACGGTCATTTCATGAATGATTCAGTGATGGACCGATCCTTTATCCGCTATCTGTTTAATTGGCGAATCCAGAACGGGAGAGAAACCATTAGATCAGCACTATATCCCCAAATTTTCAAAGCCTTTTTTCAACCATCGTTATCGATCACTTCATGGATACTCTATCATCCAATTTTATTCTTGGATCGCTCAGACTTGTGACCTACGTCGATTCTACTCATAAGCCTTATGCTTTATCATCCTTCATCATTGCTATACCAATAGGACGGAGATCAATTCCGCTAGTGCTGTATACCTCCACGTTTTGCCATCCTTGACTATGCCACACAATCAATGTATCATTGATCATGTAGAGATACTCGACGATAACATAAGTTGATCATGCAAACCTTGGATCTACGCATAAGGAGACTCTGCTAAAATACCCTATACTGTACCTTGTTATCATTCGCCACATCTTGTTGTCATAGCCATGCCAACATTCGTACAGGAATTGATGGATCATATGTAGATACTCTATTATAACATCAATTGGTTGATCATTTATACTTTTCAGTTCGGTCAATTCTGCTAAAACGCCCAATATTTCATCACTATAATTACCCTTACTTAAATATAATAGACGTGGGCATCATGGCGTCTTGCTCGTACGTGTATGTCGATAGTCTATCATAACATTTATTAACTGATCATTCCAACTTTTCTCCATCTCATCTACTTTATAGACGTGCGCATCATTGCCACTTACTCACATATGTATGATGATAGTTTATCATCATATTTATTGACGGACCATTTAAGACTTTTCTACAACGTAAATCCTACTAACTGTAAAATGCCCTAGGCCTTGCTATCTTGTATATATGCTCATAGGATAAGTTGATTTATCACTTCAACTTCTTAGCTACGCCAGGTAAAATGTCCTACAATTTATCGCCATGTTCATGTCTAGCGAATAGACGCGTATCATTAGTCTTGTGTAGATAATCTATCATAGCATAGTAAGTTCATTCAAGCTTTGGTCTACGTAAATCAGCTTAAAATGCTCTACACCTTGTCATCATTAGCCATAACTACATGATCCATGTATGGCATATTGATGATAACTTACGTAAGCAGTCTATCATAGCATGGAAGTAGCTGACCATTTCGTTTACCTTGCCATCTTCCATCATGCCAATACGATAGGCGTCTAATAAGGTCGTGCCTACTTGATAACCTATACTGACAATGTCATTGCATGCAAACCCTACATCATTTCCTTCAATTTTGGTGCGTCCATCAAATAAGTTATTTCACTAGCTTCAGCTCGGCTGGGCTAGCGATCTATTTCCAAATCTGTAATACAACCAATTAGGGGTGATATCTTGATTAGTTGTCATACATTCATTTTCTATTGACTTCATGTTGCGAATGGATAAGAGAGTACTGGATAAGTTAAGAATATCCTTACTTTATGAACATGGTACTTATAAATTTTGCACTTTTGTTTTTTAGTCGTTAATTGTTCCTCATGCTGAAAACAATCATGAAAACTAAGCTCTATCATCAGCAAAGGCTATTACCAGTAATCACTGCTGCTCGTGGGTTTTTAACTCATCAATCCTCACTACCTCACTTGCCTGTTCCTCCGTTAAAGGATACATTAGATCGATACTTGCTATCAATTAAGCCATTATTAACTTCTGTTGAATTCGAAAATACCAAAAAAATAGTTGAAAAATTTGGTGAATCCGGTGGTATCGGACATACTCTTAATGAAAAGCTGAAAGAAAGAGCCAAACAGCATAACAATTGGGTAATAACCATCGATATAATAACAAGTATACAGTAAAATAATATGTCTACTACTTTAAAATGCTCATCCATAAGTTGAATAACTTACTTGCCTAAATGTTTTTTATAATATAACTCGCATGTTCACACCTACTTTACTTAAATTAAAACATTCGTCTATTTGACGGCCAGTCGTGAACACCTATTGACTAAGAGATATTTTATAATTGCAAAGAAAACATTTAAATTTCTAACTAATTAATATCTATTATTTAGCTTGCTGAATGGTGGCTTAATTACGCCTACTTGGAGTATCGTGCACCCAATATTGTTAATTCTAATCCAGCTATTATATTTCCAAAATTTAATTTCAGTGGATTAGAAGGCCAACTTGAGTATGTCGTTCAAAATATTCTTTTACATATTGATTGTTGCACTTGATATCATTGATACGTTGTAAATTGAATTCAGTGCCAGAAAGAAATTATTTCAAATGATCTTTTTTTTGCTAAAACAAACCATAATAACTCTCAACACTAATTAAATAATTGTAGATATGGAGCAATGGCGGCTTATTCTGCCTTAGAATACTACGAAAAAATAATTCGGTATGAGATAAAGTATCCATTGCTTATTAGTAGCAACTACTGTATTGAAATGCTCAATATCTGCTAAAAATAGAGCTATTCAAGCATAGAAGTGCTTACTTATTAATTCTTGTCACTGTCGCTATTTCGTTATTTATATTGTAGTGGAGATTTAGAAGTGGATACTGCAGGAAAGCGCCCAATGTGTATGATACAACACACGAATATCTTTGGTTCCTGTAGAGTTCCTAAACCAAAAAGAGATGCTTTTTACACCCATCCCTATGGCAACCCACCATGCAATCACATTATTGTAATCTATAATAATCAGGTAACCGTTTTAATGAAAAAAATTAGAAGATCTACTAAATATGATATCTACAGTACATACCAAATAACTTCTGCTTTGGGTAAAATCTTGTAACAATATCACACGATAGATAAAATGTACATTCAGAGCTATATGCATGTACACAAGACAAGTAATTACCTATGGATGTAAGACGTACATACATATACTTATTACAGTGAACAATCGATTTCAAAATATAAATACAGATCTCATTATTTCGCAACATTAATTATTCGTTAATTTGTAGCCATATGAATACCATTAACTTCAATTTTTTTCCGGTACCGAATTGATTAGATTTTTGCTGTTGACGTGATGCGAAACGGACAGAAAATATCTGCCGAACAGATACACCAACAACTAAAATTAGTTGTTGCTAGTACTCCACAACCTGTTGAATCTATCGGTATATTAACATCGAATGATAGAGATTCTTGGGCCGAAGCTTACGCTCATCTTGCACAAGGTTGTGATAACCCATGTAACATATCCAAATTTTGATATTGGTAGCAATAGTACAGTAACAAATGGCTGATCTAATTTTTACAGATCCCATCAATAAGGACAACTTAGAGACTATAAAAACGGCACTTTTTGCTATTTGTATTGACCGTCCTGGTATTAGCTATTCTGGTAATGCTGATGGCAAGGAATATATGCAATACTTTAGGAATTACCACAGTAGAATGCTCTTGCATGGTGAAGGTAGCTTATTCAATAGCGGTAATCGGTGGTTTGACAAGACCATTGAGGTAATATTTTAACGAGTTAGATGTACACGTTAGCATAGAAGGAATTGTTTAATACATGTCTAATAATATCGTCAAATTCATAATGTTGTAGTTAATCATTGGCCCAGATGGTCTAATTGGAGCAAACTACGAGCACTCTGCTGGTGAAGGCCCTCCAGTTGTTACAGCACTTGATCATGTGTGCAATTATTGGTATGATAGTGATATAGCAGTAAAATGTAATACAGAGATACTTAGTCTAACTACTTAGTAATATGATCCTAAACCTATAACTGAAATTTTATCTAACTTTCAAGTATGAATAACCGCTTAAGCACAAATGAAAATATCAACCCTGAATCATTACCTACAGTAAGACCACTCCATTGGCTTATAACCCATCAAACAAGAAATGATATATTACAAGCAACAACAAAAATTAACAAGTAGGTTTATCTAGGCCTATAAAAGTATAAGCATTTCATACTAGACTCAACAGAGACATAAAATCGAAGTTTTATTTTTGTGATTATAGACTGGCAAAAGATGTAGATCTTAGGGCCATAGTCTTTGATGCATTCGGTGCAAATCTTGTCAGGTCATATAAACTAAGTCCAGACGGTTTCTTCCAAATAGCAATGCAGCTAGCATATTACAGGTATTGTAGATATCAGTTTTTTTAAATTCCTCCTATTCTTCTGGGTTAAACATCTTATTAACATTTTTGCAATTACAATAAACAGATTGCATGGCCGATCACCACCAACATATGAAAGTGGTGGCACTCGCCAGTATATACTGGGACGTACTGAAACAATTAGATCTGCGACGATAGAATCAGATACCTTTGCTCGAGCTATCGATTGGCCAAGTTACAGCGTAAGTCATTTTAATATATCGTAATTTCAAGATGAAGAACTTAGTTGTATAAATATGCTAAAAGGGACTTGTCAATGTCTATGTATTAGAATCAAGAAAGAAGGGAGCTGATGCTTGCGGCTTTAAATCGTCACAAAGATGTCACCATAAAAGTATAATAGAATTGGACTCACTTACATCTTACATACTAGCACCTGTATAACTTTAATTTGACTGTTTTCAAATAGGCAATAACGGGACATGGTTGGGATCGTCACCTTTTGGGAATGAAATTAATTGCAATGGAGCAAGGTCTAGAAGTACCAGAGTTGCATAAAGATGTTGGCTATACTAAAAGTACTCGTATCTTATTGTCTACTAGTCAAGTAAGTCTCATGAAAATATTTACAGTAATAATTACGGATAAAACTTTTATAACCTAAATTTATTTTCTATTGGAATGTATGTATATCAATTAATTTAGCATTTGCTCTTGGTTGTACATAGGTATCGTCAAATTGTGATCTCTCTCTATTTTTTGGTCCAACCGCTCCTGATTGTTATGGTGTTTGTTATAGCCCAAATCCAAATAATTATCGATACTCTTGCTCGACTTTTAATAGCTGTCCTGATACAAATGGTAAATTGTTTGCCGAATTAGTGAGCAAGAGCCTTCTGGACATGCAAGCATTACTCTTAACAAAACCTAAGCTATAAAAAATCAACGGTAAATTAAAACAATCTACTAAATGAATTATACCTGCATTATATCGAACTTCATTGTTTAAGTGTATGGTTATCGATATTCTCTGGGAGCATAAACTCGTTTTTTAATAAGTGATATGCAGTACTTTTCACTATCTTAGTTTTCTAGTTTAAACTTTATGTTATTCTAGATAGTAAATCACAGGTTATCGAATTTCAGCAATAAAGAAGTTGGTTAAATGTTCAGATATAGTTAGGTTATTATTTCCATACTGTGTAATAAAATTTTAGTTGTCTCTAATCTTGATAGTTTTGATATACAATGGGTGAGAAGTGAGGACACTTTGGTTATAGTATAGTCTAAGCCTTTACTACGGCCAGAACTGACTAAGCTTACTCATGAATTCTTTTTTCTAATAGCTCTGGCTTGCTGTAGCTTTGCTATGCATGTAAGAAATTTAGAACCTGTTAGATATCCATTCGTAAAGTCCATGTAACTAACCTCGTTTTTCATCTAGTCTCGATTATCTTTATGGTTTATTGAGTAACTACCTTCTTGCATGACTAAAATTCGCTGCCATACCTATGGTAGCGTATGTAACCAACCTGAAAATTACTAAATAGTCATCGTTTAAATGTTGTATATTTATATCTAACATACAGTATCATTCCCTCATTAGTAATCAATCGAACACATATATACGTGAGGAATAAATCTATGTAACAGTTGGAACTTGTTACTGTATCCATAATTATAATTTATAAATAGTTATGAATTCGGAAACTATTAATATTATTTATCGGTTAAATTTAGAGTAGCTGTCTATCTATCGTTTCAAGATAAACCTGGTTACTGTGTCAATAGTATGAACATAAAACAAAATTTGAAAAACTATAGTTGTATTTGTCAGTCATTACCGTATATCTGTGACTGACTGCTGAGCCTACAACTGGGACTATGCTAGAAATAAAAGCAAAATATTCAGAAAAAATTTTATAAAGCAATCTAAAAATCCCCCCCCCCTCCTATCATTAAACTATGTGGTTTGTTAATAAAATAGTGATTCCTTTATATTATTTGTGTTAAAAAACTGGCATAATCGGTAGATGGTGTCTCCTCTAATTGTATAACAACGCATATACACATGACCGCAAAAGATGTACTTTTGATGTTTTTAATTGGCATTCTGTGTTAGTTTTAAATTGTCGAGAATCACAACCTTCTGTATTATTTTAGTACAAAACGCTAACACTTATAAAATTTTGAAATTTACAAATTATTACTAAAGCAATACCATTACAGGTATCTTCAATATAGATGGCAGAGACGTTATTTCAGTCCCGACAATATAGATCGAATATTCTGGACAGACGTTGACGTAGCAACAGCCACAAAAATATATTCTCAAATTGAGTAACAATATCGTATCGCGATTAAGAGAAGTCATCGTAACCTTTAACTTTTGAAATTTTCAACAATATTATAAAACATTTCGTGTAATAAGACTGATTATGTAATTTCAACAATAATGATTTACCTCTTCATGATCAACCCGTAGCTATGATGCAAACCATTGGTAAATAGATGATGATACGAGTATTAGTGCAATATAAAAGCAATATTACAGTCAAAAATATATCTTGACGCGATTAAACTACACGTACTATAAAATGCCAGAATTAAATAATTAAAAAAAAATTTAAGTCGTCGATTTCTTTCTTCGAAGTCTGTCAAATAGTAGAATTGGTGTCAGTCAAAACAGAAAAAATTCACATAAAACATAATAAAGTAAGGTTATACCTAGATTCTCCTCTACTTGATGCATATTCGAATCTCATCACGTTAGGAATAAGCGAAGAATCTCGTATCCAAAAATACTCTGAAATCCTCCTATATAATAGTCCGATTTATGTTTTTAATTATGTACACACATAATATTTCTGGTAGGTTGCTTAAAAACTTTTAGCACACGGATAATATATTACATAGTTACTCACCACGAAGCAATTGTAAAGAATTTAGGGGCAAGAAATAACTATTAAAAAATATATGATGGAAAATTAGACCAAAATTCGAATCATAACTTTGTAGTAAAGACTGATATCGTAACCGAATATAACTGCCTAATTAGAAAATATATTGTTCAGTTGACATACACGATTGACTAAGAACCACAAGACACCTAATAAGGTACCAAGCAAAAAACCAACCAAAACTTGCATTGTAGTATGATACATCAGATATATCCTAAACGTTAATGATAACATGAATACATTTGAAGGGTTATACAACATATTGTAAAGAACGTGAAGATTTAATTCTATAAACCTAGGCTATAACAAGAGCTAATTAAATGATAGTCGGAGAACATATTTGAAAATTTTACGACGTGATCAATATAATAACGATTTAATTCTATATACCTACGCTATAACAAAAGCTAATTAAATGATTTGTCAGGTAATAAGAACATATTTGAAAGCTTTACGACATGTTGTAAATAATAATGATTTAATTGTATAGACCTAGACTATAGCAACAGCTAAGCTAATTAAATGATTTCTCAGGTTCATAATATAGACATGAAGAAAATTTTAATGACGAAAATGATTCATTTAATCTATTCCATATAGACATGATTTATATTGTCAAAGGAAATGATTTAATTTCAGCTAATTCTATTGGTATAGATTACGTTTAATTGAGAAAATGACTTATTCGGTGCACGCTATACAAAGAAATATATTGAGATAATTTATTCATCATTCAGTTTTTACCTGCTATAAGACACGACAATAGCAATGGCTGCAACCTCTGCTGATATTGCAATATTCCATAGCCGATCGCTAGACGACAATGCATAAGCCCTAGAGCATTACAAATATATTTTAAGATATACAAACTATGAAATCACAAAGAAACACCGTAGGAATGTTGTAGGAATATTGCAATAGCTACAGAAGTACTGGATAATTATTATAATACCTGACGTTTAATAACAAAATAAAGTAAACTGCAAAGAAGCCCATAAATTGTGCATGACTAGATGGCATACCAAATTCAGTAGCCAAGTCTTCAGAACCTAACGATATTGCATAACATTAAGCAGCAGAAACTAATTACAGTAAGTCAATTATTATAGTATATAAATTTAAATTTCAGATGTTGACTAACTTCGGCATGGTCGAGGCTGACGAACGGAGTACTTTATTGCCAAACTAGTTATTTCATTGAGTACAAGGCCAAAGAAAAAGGACATCTAGCATTACATTAAAGCAGGTGATATATAGTTAGATAAAGGTAATAAAGTGGATTTTACGTTTAAAATATTGCTAACTATGCACATAGTATTCCTTTTACGTACATCGAAAGTATAACTATTTTACGCTTGAGAAGATAATTCATTATCCGTAGAAATTAATCTGTCTCAATAGATATGTATATTATATAGTATTACCGTATGCAAATCGCGCTTGAATAAGATTAAAGTGACGAAACTCACTCCAATAAATACCGGCATCAAGCTAGAATAGGCTAATAACTTGCCAATTAAATCACCTAAAACCATTCGATTGTACATCGTTAGTATCTAGCTAAGCGAATATAGTACTCAATATTCCAAGATTCCATGCTAATCTGCTAAATTTTCCATCGCATTAATCAACATTTATCGCGGCTAATAAATTGGCGAGAAATTATCAATAATATAATAAGGGCTAACACCGGTGATCTAGTCAAACATGTCTAAAAACAGGCATGAGCATAAAAGGAGACAAGTTGAATTCAATATACAAATTCATGGCTTTATCCTGGCTGAAAGAGCACAGATTTATTTCATTATCCATATAAACCAACTTGCTTGCATAATAACAGTAAAATACTCGGTGCTAGTGTTCCATCTAATAGAGTTGGTAAACATGTGTAGTTCCGATCATAGTAGCACTCTCCTGAAAATTTATTGTGTTGAGGAATTCCGTTCTACCTCGTCGTCATCAATAAAACGGATACAATAAGAATAGACTTTAGTAATTTTGCAATGTATCTGTGATCAACGTACCTTCCCATGAGTAATGTGATGCAGTAATATGTTTTCACAGAATTACTTATCAGCCATTTTTGGGTGTTATTTTTAAGCTGTTTTCGTTCTAATCAAAGCTGCAGTGGAAAATGTTCCGATTGCATTATAATTAATTAATAAAGTTGATTATGCATCATGAGTTATGACGTAGGGAGCGGATCAGTATACATTTAGTCCAGAATGTAAACTTTCTTCCATTTAATAAAGTAGAAGATACGGCATGCTAACAGCGTTGTTGTAATACGAACATTAACATTAGCGAACCAGTTATCCTCCAACTATAATCACTGACAGGCTATCTTTCAGCCAAAGTGGACCACTAATCTGCTAGGATATGATCATAACTTATGTATCTAATAAATGCATTAGCATATGGTCATTCTTTTTAATTGCAGCAAAGTGTCTGATAATATATGTAATCGGATAGGCCACAAGTAAGTTGTAATTGTACTGATTAATCCAAATAGATCACGATAATCTTTGTGATGCAACTAATTCAGGAAAAAAATCAGGATGACTGCTATCATGGCATCAAAAACTTTTCTGAATCATCCTAATCAAACTGTGTCTACAGCTCACGATCAAAGGGCATTTAATGACTTCACCTTCACCCACCCATATTACGATGATGGATACCGGCTAGCAAAGTTAAATATATGTATGACAGATCTTCCCATAACTCGATCAAGGCAATAATAATAACAAACAACAACAAACACGAAAAAAATAACTTCTCCACCCCACATTCAACTCCAATCCTATCACGTACTTGCTTCTATTGATCATAATAGAATATGCATCCTTATCATACTTGCTGCAAACGACTATCAATCATCTTATATCATCTACGACTTAAATGAAGGATTAACACATTGAAACAACCAACTGGTAGCATAGAAATGAAGAAGATTTGCCTACGATGGTAGGTGTTATTCAAGATAGGAGGACAAGAAATAATTGGTTTCTTCCATCGAATTGCAGCAATTTATGGAGTTTTATCATCATTATTTTAATTTTTACCTGCTGGATATTCTACATAAGTTAAACTAACAGCTTTCCACATTATTGGACCAGCTTGATCATGACAAGGACTAGCAGCCATGGCTCTAATTTGGATTCTCTCTATCTCTCTTTCTACTTGGAGGCAGCCAACATGGTCGACTAGAATAAGACGAGAAAGCGATCAGACATGCGTAGTAATAAAGGAGATCCATTCCAACGGAAGCGATCTCAGTTGCATCGCGCATGCGCAAGTCCAATCTCATTCATGATGCATCATCATTTCCGGTTCTAATTCAATCTAATCTATCATCTTGATGGAATGGCAGATTGGATTAATTCTGGATGGATTGATTTCCCTCTCTAGTCTCTATTTAAAATTGACATAAGTCACAGGAGAGTAGAATATTCATCGTTCTACATAAACTAAGAATACTGTAGACCTTTGGTCCGAAATCATCGTAAAGGATGTTTGGATATTGTAATAATTAAATACAATAATATCTTGTTTAAAGTAGAGAGATTTAATTCAGGATGAGATAGAAACAACGTGAAAAAGGATGCAACTGATGATTTTGTGATGATGATAACAATGTATGCTAAAATGATGCTAATGTTACGAATAAGAAGAATGAGATGATAAGGACTTATCTAAGAGTTGGATTGCAGAGGTTTACATGCGCTTACGCGTTGAGGATACTGCAGCTAAGGCTAAGTAGGATATAAAATAGGATACTCGTATATTTCCTGTACGTATATTACAGAATGTAGTGCAATAACAAGGCTTATATAGCATACGAATATATTGTATAGAAGGATATTACTATACTACGCATTCTATATTGAATATGAGAGCATATTAGCAAAGACATCATCGCTAGATTTGAAGCAAATAAATTATCAATTTATCTAGTATTCCAAATAGCGTTATAGGTTTCTTTCCATCCTTTTGATATTGCTTAATGTACTGGACTGTCATAGCGAAATAATGATACTGCCTTGATACCGTCTCTAGGATTAGTATATCAGTTTATAAGGCCACGGAACTGTCTGCTCTAAAGTTTTTAGTATTACTTCATTTACTATAAGTGCTTGTCAGAGTAGAGTAGCCACAATGGTAAGATATCATTTGAAGATCTTAGATAAAAATTTTAGTTTATTTTAATAGAAAATCATTTATTTATCCTCATCGTAATTGCAATACTCCTATTATTTACTCTATTTGTTCATCATCATCTATATACCATATAGTAGTGATACTGCTAAAGCATCAACTTATATTAAACCATCAGTTTTCTGTATTTCTAATCAAAACAACAGTTATTTTTGATCTTATCATGAAAACTAATTTTGATGCTATCAATAAAGAAGAACTGTTTCTTACGATTTATTTTACTTCTATTTAATTATTTCCCAACTTTATTATTTTATTTTTTTTTTTAAAGAGAATGAAAAACATAAGCAACAAAGCAGCCTCTACATCTTTTATTCACTAAATTCATCCACGCTAAGCTAAAAAATAAAGAACAGCTTGCTCGTGATGGTTGTTTATTTGTTTATGAGAATCAAGTGATAGTTATTCCTACGTTGAATGATAAAAGACAACAGTAAAGAGAAAATTGAATCCAATTAACTGATAATAATTTATGCAATAACAAGTGAATATAAGATTATCAAGAGTAAGTTACAATAATGATTGTAGAGTAATTTCAAAATTTAACTTACTTTTAAGATGCCAACAGAACTTTTTATTGAGATTTGAGTCAACATGATAAAAAGTAACCTGAAGGAATGAGTATATAAGCATCCTTTCCTTCTAAATAAAATTGATCAACATAGCTTTTATTAATTTCCAGGAAATAAATAATATAGCATAGAATAAAAATTTCTATTTTAATTATTTGAAATGATTTGATATTGTCCCTAGATACTCGAAAATATTCAAGGTTAAATAACTTTATCTCTCTTAAAAGTTCATGATTGATCAGCACTTGGTATTTCACACAATCATCTAGATATTTTAGTAGTAATAATAATACAAAACAGAATTTTTGTTATTTATTACGATACCTTCAAATCTTGTTTATTAAGTTGAAGTAATCCACCTTGGAAAAATTTAATGAACACTCCTATTAATTTTATTTTTTATTTATCTTTATTTGTAATGCTCTAAGTTTTACCTACAAGTTGAATTTGTTATCTAAGTCGGGATGAACATTAATTTTACTGCTATCCTCAAATCTTCCAACATCAACTTGCAGCATGTCGATTACAAAATATTGAAATTTCTTATCAGTTATTCGAGTGCTATCTTATAACCCTTTCACTCTAATTCTTCATAACTAATCAGCTATTTGAGATTCGATTGTTATTCCAGTCTTATTGCATGTTGACCTCATTATTTTTTCTCGACAATCCTCTGGACTAGCTCACCTATCAAGAGTCATTTGCTCTTCAAAGCTTGTTCGATATTAATCTTGTTATTTTTTTCTGCAGTCTTACAAAGCTAATTAATACGTTAGGATATAATTGGCATTAAAGCCTTAATTAATATATAATAGGCTCAATTACATCCATTTTCAGTATAAAGTATTCGTAAACTGATACAAGTAAATAGTTCTTCTGATTCTATAGCATGATTTTTAAAGTTAAAATTTCGTGCTTAATTAGACACATTATGTTTATTCCATTGCTACTCAACATATAATTACTTGATTGTATTTTTCAGTTAGTCTAAATTTCATCAAATGCATATGCAACGATAGATGCATAATTCCAATTAATGATATATCAAACTACAACAGACTGGTCAATTCTCACTATAGATGCCTAGGCGACGAACGTATTCATCTAGTTTAGCTATTTAACACTATATAATGTACAGTATGTCCATCCTAGATTATTTTTATTTATCCCGCTGATTTGCATGTTTATAAAGGAATATCAATTAGGCTGTGGATATATTATGTTTGACATACCAGCTTATAAATTAATCCATCTTATGTAATTAAAGTGAAGATTTAATTATTTTATAAAACTTCCTTTCTGTTGACTAATTTTATTTAGCAAATGATTAAAAATTATTTCATCCTGAATAATAGGAACGCTAAGGTTTGTAATATATAACAGCCGACAACTTTTGTTGTTATGAATTCATTTGAAGTCTTTTCATCGATACAGATACTCCAAATTCCCTCTTTCTTAATAATACGCGTATTAAAATATTTTTTAATTCTTTAAAATAATTTTACCAGTTATGTAATATGTTATGTAATATTTAATATTGAATAGACTTTAAATTTAATTATTGCTTCCAAATAATACGCAATTGATCTGTATATACCATATCTCTAGAATGAACTTTATACTGTAATCCGCAGGCAAATATGAGATAAAAATACTTAATTCTTGGTAGGTTACGAACCTGGCACCTTAAGAGTTTCCCAACTATAGGAAGCTTTTATATCTCACATTTCTGAAACGTTGTCCTATGCGAATATATATCTTTATAATATTTAATTCTTTAACATCTTTAAACTTCTCAATCATTTCTATACTCCTGGAGATCTTTTCGCCTAACAAATTTGCAATAGTTACCCTAATACGTTACAAAATACTTCCATCCTATATCTGCCCTATTTATTATTTTTAATAATCTCTAAACATGTTCTATCGAGTGTTATTACCAAATTTTTTAGAAGAAAATTGCAATAGTAATTAATTTGAAAACGACTATGGTTAGCATCAGATATGGTAATCTTCTGAAATTTAAATTTATGATGTATAATAAGTTATGCGGACCATTGTGAGATTTTTAGTTAAATCATTAAAATTTCATTGCTAATACTTAACTTATTAATTTAATCGTTATTGAGCGTTGAAATAGAAATAGGTATTTTAAAGTAATCCTTACTTAGATCAAGATTATCAATTAAATTTACATTATTCTACATTTAAATTGTACTGTAACTATCGTAAGTCATGTTTCCTACCAACTAACAGATATTTAATGAATGTAAGATGACAATAGAAATCAGTCAGGATACGAAAAACTATCATGTAATTTAGAATAAAGAAATAGAAATAAATATTTTGCCCTGATAATACAGTTGCGTAAACAACACAATTTTCATTTATTTCTAAAAATAAAAACCAACTCATACCAACAATAAGAGCTATGGGAATAGTTGCAGACTCTATCCGTTTATTTGATTTATGTCTATTTAAAAATTGATCCAGTATAATTAAGCTATTCTGTCTATGCTAAAAACAACATCGGTATAATGGATCATTATACATCAAGATTACCCTTGTTGACATAATGTTACTAACAGATTATCTAGATGAATATATTAAATGATGTAAGATTATAATTATTATCTATTAGTCTAATCCTCATCTAATCTAATTAATATTCGCTACTCTTTTTGCATATGTATTCACTTTCTTGTATCTTTTTGGCTTGTATCGCAGACTGTTATGCAAGTCTTGACCTTTTCAACCAGATGGTATAATGTTTTTATTGAAGCTGTATTTAATACTAGACAGAAAGTCAACTAAAACTAAAGATTGATCATCCAATAACTACACACGTCTGGGTGGATATAATAATATCGTCAAAAACAGTTAAAACTGACAAGATTCTACAGAAAATCAAGACTTAAAACCCGTCTTATCTTACATGTTCCTGATAGTTTGCAAATCACTAGTACTATGTATAGTAGTATTCTGTTTCTTATACCAAACTGATCAAGTTATTAGTTAATGGTCATTTAATTAAATTAGCGGTGGTAATATATGATTACTTTATGTAATAGTTTCACTGCATAGCTAGAAGTGCATAATAGGTTTGGTAAGCAATCAAAATGTGTGAACCTTAGTCATGGTGCTAACTTAACTAGTAGTAAATGCTATCAGGAATCATCAATCCACAAGAATGCAAGAAATATTACCTATCTATTTTCATTTAATAAGATAGAATAATACTTAATCCAATCATTAATCTAGAATGTCTTTATCCTTCCTATAGTAGCGCATTTAGAAAGAGATTACTCAATATAATCATTATTCCATAAAGTAACTAGTTTGATATCGTATATTAGAAGTAGACACAAATACAAGTCTTAATTAGAGTGAGCAATATTCAGCCATCATTTCTCTCATCATAAAATTCAGAATATAATAGTAGTCAATCACAAGCACTAAATTAAAGTTAAAGATAGTCATTCCAACTGCACTAATTAAAGTTTATAGCTTTCAGCTAATTTTAGTGATTAGGTTACATCATAATCTTATTCAACACTATTTATCCTTATTGTTGCCTACACTGTCGGGGATATTTATGTAATTTGAACATAATTTAAAAACAATGATTAATTATCAAAGTATTCATTTTCGATAAGTTTTATCGACTTGTCTATCAACTAGTTTTATAGGTAACCTTGGTAGATAATTATATTATCAATACAATAATTAGTATTTTTCTTATTTATTAATTCAATCCTTTGTATTTTAACATTTTTCATGATGCTATTCATTACAAATTAGAAGTGGTATAAAACGCGAAAATTAATAAACTAGATTAAACGTAAAGGCAGTTCTAACTATTAATCCTTTATCGACTAGTCACATTACTGAAAAATATCACATCCAATGAAGGATTATCTTGCTATCGAATAAACTCTTTTACAATTTTACCTTGCAATAAGGGTATCATTCAATAACCATTTTATTTAAAAAGCAGTTCTAACGCTTACAAATTCTCCATCAACAACTTGATTGGAAATCTGATTGTTAATAGTTATCATGTCTATCTCTAAAATCGATATTTTGTCGCTCTACAAGTTGGTCACTATCCATCTAAGATGATATAAAATTAATTAAACTGGGTTACATTTATTAAAAACAGTTCGTACGTTATCTATTATCTATATACTGATACTACTGAAATGATAGTAATACCAACAAGATCGCAATTCTGTTTACCTATAAAGTATTTTCATGCTCTTATTTTACTAGGTTGTCTATCATCTATGAATAATGTAAAATATGACATTAAAAATTCCATTTAAAGCAGTCGCTAATATTAATGAGCCTCCAGTAAGCTATTTTATTGAAAATTATCAAAAGCTATTAATGATTGTTTTCTTTATCATTACAGCCGTTATGTTTTAAATTTTTACTGCGTTACTGAGTATCCGTTTAATACGATAAACGAATAAATACAAAATAAAATACTACAGATTACGTTTAAAACCAGTTACGGTATTTATACGTTCTCTATCAACTACTTTACGATATAGCGTAAAATGCTGGCAATATCATCAAGAAAGTAACTGGCGACTACCCTATTTATCTGTAAAGGCTTTCATATTTTGTTTAGTATGTTGTTAATAATTATAATCCATTTAAGACAGTATCAAATATAAGACAAATAAATCATCCATGACGATAGAAGGCATCAAATAATATCAAATTATGAGTCAACGTGATACGTTGTTCTCAATTTGTTGAGGAATTTTATCCTTTAATTAATTAAATAAAGCCCATCTTCATGAATTTTATTTACCCAATCTCGAACATCATTATATCAATGAAACATAAAAATATCTTATGTAAAGTTCACGATATTAAGACATATGTTAAGACTTAACATGATCTCGAAATGAATATATTCTACAAGAATAAGAAATTGATAATTTAATAGCCAATTCTTTGATATCTAATACCTTTCTTCATGGAAATGAAATCTAGAAATTATCTTCTAGTCTTTAAAGCGTTTCTTTTTTCTTAATTTATCGTCGTGTCCTAGCTGTTATTAAATTTGAAAATTTGATCAGTCTACTCTGTATTTTCATTCATTATTCTCTTCCTGGAACAAAAAACAAAAATTACAGCGTTTGACTTTAAATGTGATGATGGCAAATTAAAAAATAGTAGATTGATTTAATGTTACTCATAAATGATAATGGAAGATAATTAATCGAAACTATTTAGAAATTATTCCCTGCCCAAAATGTGCCTGTTGTTTTCGTTAATGCCTAATTATGTTTCGATTATGCAATAATCCTAATCTTATTCATGCAATCAGACACCTTTAATAGCATTTATTTTATTTGGCTGAATAAGATCATTGCCATTAATATGCAATAAGCCAAAGGCATCTTTCCAGCTACTTATCAGTGTTAATAGTTATCGTTCAATTGACTCATTGCAATCATCTCTTGAAATAAAAATCTTCAGGTTAAGATTTATTCTTCCTAATCAGTGTATTCCAATTTTTATTCCGTTATCTTCAGCCCATGACTATCCAATTTTCAAACAGAATAGAACTCGTTTACTTTCCTATCATGACTAATAGATTGTCCAGTTATAACGAAACGAAATCTTATGTCATTTGTTCTCAATCTACTTGTACAAAAGATCCTTAACATGAAATAGAGAAAGTTCATTTGTTGCTCCATTTAATTAAAAAATCTTTCAGTCACTATAAAACTCAATTTAATATCAAACTTGTTCTAATCATCTCATGTAATCAATTCTTAAACTAAAATTAACAGTTCATTTACTCTTCCACGATTATAAACAGATCATTTAGAGCAACAAAACCAAGTCTTTTACATCTATTTTCAATCTACTGATGTAATGGATCCTTAAAATAAAATAGAATCTATTTACTCTCTTTTATCATTTATCTCCAATCCTGTCATTAACAGATCATTCCGTGGCAATATGACTCATCCAAAATCTTCTATGACTTGTCTAAAATCCATAACAGATTGATCATAGCAATACAACTCATTTGCTTTACAATCATTTGTCCTTAATCCATCATTAACAGATTTTTCATTGCAAAGGAAGCCATTTACTCTTCAATCATTTGTCTTCAATCTAACATTAACCGACCATCAAATTGCAATGTAAATCATTTGTACATCCTGTCCATCTTGCAAACAATTCCTTGTCAACTTTCTCATCACTGTCCTATCACAGTGATTGTATGTATTGATGCAAAACAAGTGCCTGCAAATTTTCCCATTTGTAGAATAGGATTGGAATGTTTTCATTCCAACTGCTAACGTTATTGACATAAGCCAATTCTACTATTTAAAAAGATATTACTAGAACAGGTGATGTTATTGACAATAGATTATTATGGTTATTTTTCCATGCTTCAACAATACTAAAATAAATAGAGATCTATCCAAAAAACATCTATCATCAATGCATTTTAATCAATCACTAAACTTTTCTTAATGATAGTAAATAACTATTTTAAAACGATTTTAATTTTCTTGCTATTTCTATCACTCATCGCATGACCTTCATAACTATGTTGTCTATTTACTCTATCACAATAATGCCAACTGAAATAATCAGAAGAATATCCACAATAATAGGAAAAATCCCACCATAAACTTCCTTAATTAATTAACAAAGTTATGACAATAACTATGCTAGGAGTGTATATATATATAAAAGATGATCAAGATAATCCTCTCATTAATCAGCTTATTCATCCGCCAATATTAAAAAAACTACAACTTTCCCTTTACAAGCTAATTTTAGTCTATAATACTTCTATAATTGCATGACATAGAAATTATTTAGTCTACTTCATACCTTATACGTTATCCTGTTGATCCCGGAAAAAAAATTGAAACTCTTTCTCTCAATTAACTTCAAATCATCCTGACCTCAGCAATGGCAGCAAGTTTACCATGGCTCCTTTCTAATCCTTCTCATCCTTCTTATGCTTTATCAGAACCACTAACAAACAGTAGAAAAATTTTCTCATTTCGTGAAGAGCACCTACGCAATATCTTGTATGGAAAATTTTGCGACGTCTTAGGTGATCAAAAGAGACAATTAACGCCTGGATCTCATTTCTATCAATGTCGAGGCTATCGTTTTATCGTTCAAAGTGATGATTGTAAGTTTTAAGTCATTCAAACTTTTTAATTCTACAGATATTCTATGCGCGCCCGTTAATATTATTTCTAGTAAAAATGTATCCCATTATTAATTAGTCCTTATCGCTATCTAAATATATTTATGATGATAATAATGCAAACCGTTATTAATTAGCCATTACCTCTATCTAAAATATATTCATCATCTTAATCATGTAAACCGTTATTAATTAGTCATTGCTCGTATCTAAAATATATCCCGTTATTAATTAGTCCTTATTTCTATCTAAATATATTCACCACCATAATCCATCAACTCGATAAGGTGGACGAACACAAAAATTAGCTGTGCTTGAACCTCATCCACTATTTCTGGGTGGTCGTGATAGCGAACGATTAGTTTATGTACCTGATGGCATCATTATTAAGCAATCATCCCTACCTCATGTCCAACTGGGTGTTTTTAGCCATGATCGATGGATAAGCGAAGGAACAGAGATGGGCCCATTTACTGGTCGCTATGTGTCTAAGAATGAAATTAATGAATCAACCAGGAATGAATTTATGTGGGAGGTAATTATGGGTAAAATTAACATTAGTAAAAATACACCTTACAATCAAGTTCGACATCATATACAATTTCTCCTATATATTATGCTCACAACGTAAATAAGTTCAGTCTAAACTGAATCATATCTCGTTATTTATCTACCCTATTCGATACGGAGCTGATTTAGTTATGCTTGCCATTTAACATCCTATGATTTTCTTAACGTTACTAGACTTGTGTAGTGACTTTAGTCTTACAAGGTAGAGTTATAATGTAAACAATTGTCAAGCTTTAAGATCAATGGCATTTAGAATAGTTACTACACTTATATCAGCAAAGATTATGCAGATACGATATATGAATGATATTTATGTGCATAGTAAATTTTTTTCTCATAGATTCGATTATCCTGACATAGTAGGAGAAAACGAACGTAATGCTAATATTATCATCTTCTATGCATATTGGCAGGTACTCAACCAAAATGGAGAATTAAGTCATTTTATCGATGGCAGTGGTGGCAACACAACCAATTGGATGTGCTTTGTCAATTGCGCACGAAATGCATCAGAGCAAAATTTAATCCTCCATCAACATAGTGATGGAACGTTGTACTATAAAGCAATCAAGGATATCCCTCCAGATCACGAGTTATTAATTTGGTATGGCCCTGAATACGCTCAATTTCTTGGAATTCCCGGTAATGAATTGCTAATAGCCAATTTGTAACAATGAATTGAGATTGAAGACGTAATTAGCAAAACAGTAAAATACGTTACAATAGACGAGTTATCAATTATTGTTACACAGTAGTATTTCAAATACTAGTATAGTTTCAACTTCATATTTCATATGACATAAATATTGATCATGAAAATAATAGCAATCAGTTTAGTTAATGATTGCTACAGTACTGGTAGCCCATTCAGTTTAGGGAATCAGCCCTATCATAAGTTATAATATGAGGTGATATTACAATAAAATCAATAAAGTTTTGGATATTATTGCTAGTATTTTTAAACACTCATTCATTATTTTCACCTTTGCTTTCGACATCGATATTCATCATACAAATTTGCAGTCATTTTTAAAAGCTAACAACAGCAGCTTATTCAGTAGTATCTGATCGTTCCTGTTACGAATAACAGATTGCAATAAATCTATAGGAATAACTTTTAATTACTCTTCACGCATATGTATATATATTTACATATATATATATATATATATATATATTGATTTCTTTCGTATATTATCTAGACGTCCAACAATTTGGAAATTGCATGCACAACGTTCAAAAAAATAACCAGGAAATGCCAATAGGACGTATGAAATGTACAATATGTTTTCGCGGCTTCAACTCTCGTAGTAACTTAAGATCGCATATGAGAATTCATACAGCTGAAAAACCATTCCAATGCAAATATTGTCGGAAATGCTTTTCTCAATCATCAACACTTCGCAACCACGTGAGACTACACACTGGCGAAAAACCCTATAAATGTAACGTATGCAACTGTGCATATTCACAACTAGCTGGATTAAGGGCTCATCAGAAAAGTGCCCGACATCGCCCGTCGCTAAGTAGCAATACAACCAAAACACCGAATACCACCACAATAGACAATCCTGGTAATGAATGCGATAGTCAGAGCTATCTTGGTAGTCAATCCGATAGTAGAAGTGATGATGACCCAGAAGAAGAAATCGACGTAACCCAAACTACCGATGTACAAGCAACTCCAACTAGTTCATCTTAATCTAAATCTAAACTAACCGAATACAATGCAACCATGTACCAAATTCATCCTTCATCAAAGGAATGATTGTTCTTATTTGTAAAATTGATGCTGATATTTCAAATAAACGTCATAAAATTTAAAGTATTTGTATCTATTACATAGACTAATTATTCAATACCAAGGATTATATCTAAATATCGTAATTCTCGCCATGCATATACAACGGAAATAAAAGCGATAAAATTTCATTATGAGATGGTGTCTATCAATAATATAATTTCAGTTTTATTGAACTTGATCATCAATTAAACACGTAAGAAGTACAAATCATTTTTCATACGATATCTCAAATAGTAATTACAACAATAAAAATAACATCACATACACAATATAAAGTTTTAAATTTACGCTTTTAACAGATTAGATAAATAATCAATTACACTCATCAACTGACCAAATAAAGAGCTGAAGTTACGTTAAAGTATTCACAGTCATTCCCAAATACAACATAGGAATTCATAAATTAATGTTAATGAAAAAAGTTCCTAAGCTTCCTGTCAATTACGAATGATAGTTCTACACAGGTGTGTTACTATTACTACAACCAACTCGTATTAACTGTACATGCTTAAGAACGTTAAATTTCAAATAATTGCAACAGATCAACTATAGTATAATCAATATACTACCAAATGCAATAATATCATGATTTGATACGGTACCTGCCAGATTGCTTAGTAATTATTTCCCCCATAGATATATCGCTAAGGGACACAGTCAAATATGAATGCCTATCCAAATCACCAATTCTGCTAATTAGATCTGCATTTTAATAGCTCTATACTACTTCAAATCTATGTCAAAATCGGATAGAATAAAAGAGCATCCAGACCAGTCATAGCTTCTATCTGATAGCTAAAATTTTGTTTCAAACATCTTATATACACGAGATACTGTATATCTAAAAGTCTATTTAAGTTAAGGATATTATAGTACGTAGCATATCACCTCCAATACTCAAATTTAGGCGATTAATTTATAAAATTCTAGTCTTAAATTACATATCCAGTGCGAATAGAATCCTACATCCTATACATGTCTACACTTTACCTTATTGGTTAAATTTAGCTTAATTATGGAAAGAACATAAACTAGTGTAAATTATTTCAGATACTTGACCATTGGTAATTCTGCTGGCATATTATTTTAACATTCACTACAAATATGTTAAACACAAAATAAAACTCTGCATCTAATCGTAACAAAACGATCGCTATTCAATCGAATATCAATCATAGGGTGACAACATCTTATCTTAAAAATTATCTATCCAAAATAACTATATGCCGGCTTACTCCAGTTTCAAACAAATGAATGAATTATATCTGATATTGTGCTTTTATCAACTAATTGCATTTCTAATGTATTTTGATCATTTAATTTATCCGAATTATCGATTTATGAAGAAATATCATCCATATGATCTACCTTACTATTACGTAATTAAGTGACTTTGGTTCAAGTTTAAAATCATCTATAATCAAGACTGTGCATCATTATTACGAATTTAACTTGACTGGTCTGATGGAAACAGCTGATACATTTTCTTAAACCACTAAACCATCAAAATTGCACGTGCAGTATAAAGATGTAAAACAATTTGATATAATTTTCAACACCGAATTTTGTAGCATAGGGATGATTAATATAGCAAGAACTGAAATTAATCTTAACTAAATGATTACAAATTAATGACCATTTTCAGGATAAAATTGAAGAGCACCGCAATCAAGATAGATCTATTACGGTATACGAGATTATGCTCCCAATAATAAATTCATAATACGCAGACTTTATGAAAATATGACACTTTTTCAAGAATGTAAATACATTTTTCACCATCACGGATAAAATTAACTGTCCTCACCTACTTGCGTGCTTCAAATGGTCAGTCAAGAAAGAACAAAGACACGTAGTCTTCACGCGTAAGTAACCTATTCTATCGTAGTACTTGCGAACCGAGGAGTCTATAAATATATACATATACATATATACGTATCTACATCTGATATATCATATACGATATAGGAGATAGAAAATCACAATCTAGGGAGTGATAAATGCAGAGTGATCATGAATTTCCCTAATAGAAAAGGTTGATATAACGTGGCTTTCAATATTATTAATGAAATTGAAATATTTCGTAATATTAATATGATAAGAATCATGTAGAGTTAAACTTTATCCGATTGCATAAGATTAAGGGCATTATGATTATACATTATCAATCAACGAATAAAACAATAACAATGAAACTATGTAATGTATGATCTATATAGCACATGTACTATCACTTTTCTAGTATTAAAAAACAGCTAGGATTATTTGGAATCTAACGTAAACTTCATCATAAAAGCTTAGCTAATCTGTAAATGCGTTCACCTTCTAAGGGTTTAAAATTGGAAGTCATAAAACCACTAGAAATGTAGCTCAATGATATAAAAATTTCGCTATAACAACTATTGTCAAGTCACAATGCAACAGTGATTACTTCATCGAATTGTTCGATTACTGTCTCACTACTTCAATAATCCGCTCAAGGCCATCAGGCTTAGTAACCCATTGTATTCTGTGCAGGAAAAGGAAGAATCTACGGCAAATTCTTCTAAACCAAGGAAAATCAATCGTTACGCCAATAAATCTTAAGCAACATCTGATTATCGAAACGTTAGTGCTGCAATGTTATTAACGCGTAGTGGATATATAAAATCATATAGTCATCATAATACGAATACTGACACATGTAGCATTGTAATAATTTCTATAACGTAGATCATTCATAGATTTCGGATTAGTATATCATTAAACAACTTGATGAAACGAATACATAGATAACAAAATGCTATCTAAACTTTGCATAATTACAGTAGCATAAGATTATTATATCGATTCAACATTTGTCAAACATCAATGTAAGTTACGATATACCGCAATGATCAAAACCCTCCTCCCACTGGATAAAAATTATCATCGAATAAATTATACGGTATATATAAACCTGACTAATAAGAAACAACAATGAAAAAGTCTTAATTGTGATCATACTATAGTAAATTGTTGTATACGAATACACTAAGCTTTAAAACAGAAACTGCATAGAAACTCAATTATGCGTATATATATATAAAATATTGTTCTATAGGGCAAATGCATCAACAAGAATCAACACATATATCAACTTATGATATAACAAGGCATAAATTCAACGATCTTTTAATCAAGCGAAAGTGGAAAATATATGAAAGATAAACGCTAAAGAGAAAGGAAATGTTAGTTGAACAGGAAGAAGCAATTTCTACTATCAGTGTACATTAAGCTTAAGCCATCTCCAACAGCTGCCAAACATTATAGCAACTACCCAATAGAGATACCATCTATATGTACCTATAAATACAATTTGGATACTACTACGTGAATGTTCGATATACTTAAACAAAATTTTTGTTCAACATATCGACTGTAGTTATATTCCATTAGATATTAAAGATGCTTACAAGGAATTAAGATATTATAAAGAATAAGGAATGCAACCTAAAATTGGTCATATACCAAATGATATAAAATACTACATATAACAATTTTATACATCCAAACAAAAAACTATTAAGACTTCTTCAACATCAGGAAGGTTTAGCATGTTAATTTCTTAACAATATATATAGAATGACCAACAAGTTCAATGTCCTATTTCAAAATAAACGTACTACATTAATTAGGCAAGTACATTAATACTTACTCCAGGGGATTCTTCTGAAATTAAATGGATACTAAAACTAGTCTCATCAAATACTATAAAGGCATTCAATTGTACAACTGTTGACATATGTCTTATTCTTACCGTCACTGAAAATGTATACTTACCATCAATGGCTACTTTCTTTACTTTATTGGGTAGGATTCATGTGCATTTGTCCAGGTTGCATTGCTTGCGGATTCCCAACTGCTTGACCACCTGCATTTAATTGCGTTAATGTACCTGTACTTGGGTTGTAACTTAAACCTTGTTGACGGTAATATTCGATCCAAGCTTGGGTATAATCTGGCTGGCTACCAGCTTGTTGCGGTTGAGCTGCTAATTAATATTAATATTTGTTTGAGACTTTACAAGTAAATGGGGTAAAAGAACAGGATATCCAGTTGGCATTACTACAATACCTTGTTGAGTTGTTGCTGCAGTTGCCTGGCCAGGATTTGCAGTTGCCATTTGACCAGCGGCTGCAGTTGTTCCGGTTGGTTGATTATAGAAGTTTTGGTAATAATTTGCCCAAGCACTCTGATCTTGACCTGTTTGACCTACAAATTTTTAAATAATTGTACATGGTATTACTTGATGAATCAATCCTGTATTTTCAATTGCAAGTTTAAACAAATCTTCAAATATCTACCTGCAGCTTGAGTAGCTGTACCAGCGATCTTTAGCAAATATAATCAAAATATGAATAAAATATAAAAAGTAAAACATGCGTAATAAAAGTATCTCATCACAAATAGATGAGTATACTGTATCTTACAGGCTGTTGGGGCATCTGAGATTGCTGTGATGTATATCCCTGATAAGATTGTTGTTGTTGTTGTTGTTGCTGCTGTGAAGATGTGTAATTTTGCTGATTTGGAAAATTTTGACCTTGTTGCATGGAATAGGCCATTTGTTGACCTGGCATAGGATAGCCGCCAGCAGGCCTATGGATAGTACAACAATGATTATCAATACAAAAAAATTTATTATAATAATAATAAAAACTTACCCTCCAGGTTGCATGCCTGCTCCACCCTAAAATTAAATTTAAATTCACAATATATCAAAGCTTAAGCTCTCAAGACGGTCCAATTATATTTAAACAATAAAAATTTTATACACATACCATCTCTTCTCCAATCTTTTGCTTTATTATCATTTGTGCATGCTGAATTTGTTGCGGTCCACCTAAGTGAGATAATTACAACATTTTAGATAGGGTCAAAAAGTGAATAATAATTATCATCAAGGGAGTTAATACTATATAGTTATAATTTTTATTCATAATACATCTTACCTCGGACTACAAAGATTCGAGTGGGAGATTCTTGTGGAGTGTTACGATTTAACTCAACGTGGGCTCCCGATTGTTGGATAATTTGTCTTATCGTTTCGCCGCCTTAAAGGTTCATTATTATTATTAGAAAAAAAATTATAAATCAATCAACTATAGTAATATTATGTACAATAAATGTTCCACGTTACTTGGATAATCTAACCTTTTCCAATCACTAATCCACATTTGTTCGCTGGGATAACAACTTCCGCACTTCCACCTTGGCCGCCCATCATACCACCTTGTCCTCCAGGTGGGCCTTGTCTTCGTTTCTAACATACGCACGCGAATGTGTTTATATTACATATAGCGCAATCTTATATTCCGCTGTTATTAATATTAATATTAATTAACGCTGTACCTCCATTATTAGATCACTAATCATTTTATTCGCACGTTGCACAGAGTCATCATTACCAGTTAACATGGCAATGCGGTCTGGTAGATTTGGATTTGAGTCTGAAATAAGAATAATTATTATACTACATGCAAAAATACGAAAGTTGTCTACAAAAAAAATTGAGCTTGTCATATCACCCATATTATACAGTATAGATTTTAATTAGTATATCGTTACCTTCCTTAAACTGTATTTTAGTACCAGTTTCCATTTGTATACGCTTAATAGTTTCGCCTCCTCTACCGATTACGACGCCGACAACGTCACGAGGTACAGGTACCTAACGGTATACACTGTTAGCACATAATAATAATAATGATAATAATACAATGCTAATTTTTATCAAGCATAAGTATAACCTCTAGCATTCCCATTCCACCCATTTGTTTGTGAACAGGAGTACCATAATCATTAGTAGATTGATTACGAAAGTCGCCACCTGGTTTCATCGGCTGCAAAAATTGGTTGACAATTTTATTGTTAATAAAGTAAATAAATTGTTATACCAACGTTATAACAAAAGTTTAATTCTGAATATGGCAGAAAGTAAGGTAAGCCTATTAATACTGTACAATATAAATGTAACACATTAACCACTACATAGATAGGTACCGACCGAGCTTTCCATTTCATGTTGAGTCAGAAAATCAATAATCATGTCCTTCGCTCTCTACATATACAGCAGTGGTAGTAAACGTGTAAGATAATATATTAATTAATTTTTCCATACATTTGTAGATAAAGGCGTCCAGTATATGAAATAGTTTCCTTACCTTAACTCGTTGTGGATCTCCACCGATTCTAAGAGGCTTATCACGTCCAGTAATATGAGATGATTCCTGGACCATTACCATGCGTGTTTGTGTTCGTTCCTGTATAAAGTTGTCAATAATTAATTACGTTATAGCAAGATGGAAAAAGGTTAAATATTTCATCAAATAAATTCAAAGATCATGAAATGTAAAGTAATACAGCCAACCTGAAAGCTCCTAATCATTTCACCTCCTTTGCCTGTTAAATATATGGAAATACATAGAAAGGATTTTCTTTGTTTTAACCATTTTTCAATATGCACACGTCCACGAAAACTCAGTTTATTAAGTTATATCTTGCTTACCAATTACAAGTCCTACTTTATTTGCTGGAACTAAAATCTCTTCGGTTATCTCATTTTGAGCTGGTGGTATTGCACCTAATGGTGCAGCATTTCCCGGCTACCGATAGAAATTACATGTAATCGTCCATCAGTTAATTCTAACTCGTATAATATTAAGGCATCGACTTTGATTGATGATAAAGAAATTTACCATTGCCGCTGGCCCTTCATTAACCATTTGATCTATTAAATATTTTGCTTGACTGCGTAAAATAAGAGTTCAATATAGTATGAGAAGGGATTCAAAAGCAGTTTAATGTAAGATATGACTTCCATTATTCTTTCAATTTAAGGCAATATAAGGCAATACGTACTCAACATTCACAGCAGATCCAGTTATGGTAACAATCCTTTCTGGTTTTCCTTGTGCATCAGCATCTGTTTGAATATACATTGGGAAGGAATTAATTATACCGTAATAATTAGTCGAATCTAGCGATAGTCAGTATCATTATCACATTCGAATTAAAATTTTGTATGTTTTACATATTAATGACGGTATTATTAGACAATGCTTTCAAATACATAATTGGATCTTTCTTTTCAAGAATATGTACTACATTTCAATAGTTCGTACTAGCTGCAAGCGAATAAAAAATAAAACGAATCACCACCTGGTTGAACTTGAATCTTTGCTCCAGATTCCGCTTGCAATTTATTAATGGAATCACCACCTTTACCGATAACTGCAGGTATAATCATGCACAGACAAATAGAACAGGACATAAATTAAAACAATAACAGTACACGTACGTTGTTTGTTAATGATATGATTACACTTTAGCCGATAGAAAGAGAGATGACGTCCAAAACTAACCTAATCCTGTCATTTTATTCGGAATCTTGATTTCTTCCACAACAATTGAATTTAAACCCGATCTGTCATGCATAAAAAAATTTATACGAATACATATTATTGACCGTGAAAAAATTGTTTTTAGCCAATAAAATAATTGATACATTACAATCATTCACAATCGTAGACAATAAGTCGTTCATGTCATAGAATCATTCCAATAGTATCAAATTAGAATCAAGATTAGCTTTAAAAATTACCAACCTTGCAGCTATACTAGCCGCAACAGCTTGAGCTCTATCAATAGCCGCTGCAGTAGCTGTCAATTACCATATCAGAAAAAGTAAAATGAGATGAACAAATTTGAATCGCTTGCGCGACTATTTTTAAATAAAGAGTAGATACCAAATTCATCGAGTATTATTACTATGCATAGTAAATTTAATAGATCGATCTTGCGTTAGTAATATCGTATCAAAAAAGTACTGAAATTATATCGGCTACGACGTATATCACACTAGCTAGCCAATCACTGAACTACGTCGAGAAAATAGTATCCAAATCTCTGAAATGAGTGCATTCTAACCTTCCGATGGAGCTGCTCTTTTGGATGGCGGTTCGTTGGCGCCTCCAATAGTTTTAATGTCTACATAAGATGTATCAAGAAGTAATGAACATTATACATAGATCAATTTACTCTTTTGCTTTTATAAAAACCATCTATTCTTGTTACAATTGTGGTACCCTGAGTATCTAATGGCCTTTTTCTTGTCGAATCACCTGAGAAAAATGAAAATAACATTATAATAAATACTAGTACAAGCTCCCGTCGCTTTGCTGACGGTTTACGATAATGTACCCACTGTCATGAAAATGTACAGTATTTATAGCCCAAATGCAGCTATACAGGATGACTAATTCCATTATTGACTGACTAAAGTAGAATTAAAGCTGACATAAGCACGTTGCGCTTAGTAGTAAATTACGCGGAAAGAGTATTTTTTTGGATTGAAATTTTCAAATTGAAACAATTCAAATACAAGTACCGACCTTCAGCAGAACCTCCGACATCGCTAATACGCGCTGCAATCTAGAAGGAAAGGAAAGTAAAATTAATATCAATTGATGATAAAGCGTTATCATGTATGGACCATATATCAGACCACTTTGATATCATCCTAACGACCGTGATGGATGGTATTGTTAGCAAAATTAAGTACAAGAGATGCTGAAATAAGCGCACAGTACTGTACAATCAATCGTTTTTTGGGTTGGTACAGTATGGTTGATTGAATTGGCTCAGCTACACCATCATCGAACATCAGTGCTAGCTAGTTCATAAGGACTAAATATGTACTAATCATTTTGACTGTAATATATTTACAACTGCATGACAAGCCGTAAGAAATGTATTTGTCTATTTCATTGAAATAACTCCGTTCCTTGCCTTCCAATTTAAAGATTCAACCAGAAAGGGCGATGAGAATGTTTTTTCAACAGTGACAGAGGCTAGCACGACGTACGAACTGTATATTGTAGATCTTACTATTTCAGAGTAGCAATAGTGCGATTGTTTCTCCCGTATTAACAAGTAAAACTTTGATACGATCAAATAAGGAATGATTTTGTAGGTAGGAAATGATTTCTAAAGGGATAGGCGAGAATAATAACCGATATCCTCCGAGGCGATAGGGATCCATACTGCCATTGCAGTCTATGTCTTATCAAAGCACATGTTTTGCATGGTGGCTATTCATTTCTGATCGACTACATGTAGTGTATCGTATACATGTCACTGCAGTGTACAGTACAGTATGCTCTCGTCTCCTGCTACCATAATGACATCACTGACTTACAGTACAGCTCACTTGATCGCCTTTTTTTGACACAGATATAATCATAGCGAGGCAAGAATTCAACTGGGATAAATAGCCCAGTACAGTCATTACCACCGCTCTTATCTACTGTATTTTTATTGGCAAAATATCGTTGTTATCCAATGGCGAATGAAGAAAGAAATGGGATATTTTCTACCCATTTTTCACTGATGCTTTGTCGTCTACAGTAGACTATCAATCTCCAATGGATGTACAATACGACGTATTTTTGCATTTTTTTCCTGATGTACTTGACTTACTTTTTGCGCTCTCTTTATAGCTTCAGCTACTTTATCATCTGCAGCTGGACCATCAAGATTACCTTGCCTAGAACCTTCTTCAACCTTGGACATGTTCTTTTTTTTTCTTTCAACACGACTAGTAGCAATGAAAACGTTCAAATGCCTCGACAGTAGAGTTCTTCAACTGGGATGACAATGAGAGTCAGAGTCTTTTCTTTCTCCACTTGACCAATAAGCATGCAAAATGGAGTCCACTGTGCTACAGTACTGGACGTGAACTGTACTGTAAGGTAAAAAGAAAAAATTGCTTCTACTGTATCATACAGTACTGTATGCTGTAGGCCAAACTATGCCAAACTGTAGCATTGTCGACTTTGGTATAAGATTTGCAGTTTTTACCTACAGTACAGTAGACTGTAGACTACAATACTGTACCGTACGTCCTGTACAGTACTGTGTACGCTAATTGCAAGCCCCCGCGGAATTCTGGTACGGTCAAGAATCTGACGAAGTAGGCGTTGGGTACTCATCATAGAGTTGAGTTTTTTCTCAACTGTACACTGTACAGTACAGTGTACAGTATGCTACTAATCTATTCGATACTATACAGACATAGAGACATACAGACGCGACTGTGTTATTAAAAGAAGAGAACGCAGCTGCATTGCACT
The DNA here is from genome assembly GCF_000150275.1 of Trichoplax adhaerens. Lineage (NCBI taxonomy): Eukaryota > Metazoa > Placozoa > Uniplacotomia > Trichoplacea > Trichoplacidae > Trichoplax > Trichoplax adhaerens. The sequence goes on along the minus strand of NW_002060944.1, from coordinate 4,658,103 downwards.
GTAGCATGAGTGGACAGTACTGTACAGTACAGTACGCTGTACTGTACTGTACTGTATCATGAACTTCCAGAAATACTGTGTACTGTACCGTGGTTCCAGTCCGCCAAAAATGCATCAGCAATCGAACACTCACTCAAATGAGCAATTGCAGACTTGCAGAACGGTCTAATAGCTATGTCATAGTCCGCCAAAAATGCATCAGCAATAGAACACTCACTCAAATGAGCAATAGCAGGCTAGCAGAACGGTCCAATAGCTATGTCAATATATACTGTACAAAAATGAGGCGGTCGACTATTTGAAGCGTCATCTCAACTGGACCGGATAGCTGAAACGATCCAATCGTATGCATTTTTGTTAGCAGCTTCTTGCTTGCTTTTGTACAGTATGGTATACGATTTCAGTAGTAGCATACAGTATACTGTACAGTACAGTAGTGTAGACTGACTAGTAAAAGAATGGAACGTCGTCCGTCTCTCTTTCCGTTGCTGTTGTACTGGTATAATACAAGCGTCGCTTTGAGTGACGCCTGTATCATTCAGCCCGCTACATTGACTCCTGTGCACCACGTACTTTACGCCTTCAACCACCTCATGTATTATTATTCTATTTGCAACAATAGCGAGTGGTCGACGACCACCCTTTGCCCAGGGTAGGGTTCCATCCATCCAGACTGATACAGTATACTCTACACTATCATTCTTAACCGGTGAACTCTGACCATCTGAACTCTGATCACCACCACCCCTCTCGCTAACCCGCAGCCAGTGGTGCTGGTGGTTAATCTTACTCCTAGTTACTCCTAGTTACTCCTAGTTACTCCCTCTCTAGGCTTGAATGTTGGACGGGCGTAACAGTGATTGGCTAATATGAATTCTTGTTATAGTCTTCTATTGCAAATCAGTAAGAAGACCTTGACTAGATCGCTGCTCCCTTCCTCCTATTTGCCTCTTACTACTTGCAAAGGACGCAATTTTCATACCACAGCATTGCAATTCAATTCCAATATGGCAGAAAATTATTTCCAAGAAATTGGCGCGTTTAACAACATTTCTACTGCACTGACGGTTGGTGCTCCTGGCCCTGATTTATTAATCCATTCTAATGAAGTGTTGAAAAAAGCCACAACACATCGATTGGTAAGTTGCAGAAAATGGATTCCATCCAATTCGATGCCATGGTCGACAGTGACCATGATGACGTGGATGGATCAATTTATACAATTGCAATGGACACCGTATTAGATCTAAATTGTCTTCTGACTACTTTAATGAATGGAGGATAGAGTAGAGCTACCCAACTAGTTCTACTAGTATACATTGGTCACTCGATACGTACGCTTAAAAAAAAGCAAAAAATTCATCAGTGGCATAAACAACTTGTATGCCTTTGCAGTTAGGGTTATTACTGCGTTGTAGGAAGATGCGTAAGCCACTGAATTGCATAATCGAGTTATCAATTAGAAATATTGTAACAACTGGTTAATTAATTCCCTTCCTACTGTAGATAATAGATAATAGTGCCAATGGACGACGTTTCCAAACTCAATCAACTTGATAAACTTACCAACAAATTGTACTCTACCTTGCTATGAAATACACGTACTTCAAACTTTGGCTCGTATCAACCATTCACTTACCGTCGTTATAAAATTATAGCCATTGCCTACATTTTCCCACATTGTATTATACGATTGACTATTCATATTCCACAAGCTTTTTCTGCTTTACAACGTTATGTAAATTACCGATTAGAGACGCGTATGTCATTACCTAAGGTACCTAAAATCTTAAAGAATCACTACAGTAACGACCTTTACCTACTTTCCACTTTGATTTTCAACAATCAAGGGAAACAACGGCTGTCATCAAACCGATCGCATCTCTGCCCGTTGACGATAGAATCGCTACTTGCTAGCAATCTCTAATAATGGTCTAGTAACTAATGCTAGCAAGTTTCCAGAGTCCTGTGTGAAATTGCCACGAGGCTAGTGTGTTTAGATATTCAAAAAAGATTTTTCTACACGTATACTAGCACGGAATGATGTGTGCTTAGCAACAACTTTAATGGCTATTTCGGCTTGCTTTATTAGCTATAGAATTGATACTGTGAAAGCCCATCTTAATAAAATAAATAAATTGCGACTACCCTTTTTACCTCGCCAAACTTCCTGCTTTGTTTACATACCACCATAATATACTCGTAGATCATTATACTCTATGTACTGTACAGTAGACAGTAGTACACTGAGTGTACAGTAGAGACCCTCCAATATACAGTATAAATGTAATTTGTCCAATATTGATAATTAGAATATATGGATCACAATAACTTGAAAATCTCCTATTAACTAAGCAGTCTTTTTTCGAGATGATGCCGTACTTGACATATGAAAATGATTGCGATCCCATGCTAAATTGCTAATAGACAGAACCAATCAAAAATTTACCGGAATAAGAATGCACTCTCGTCTACCTTCATTATGATGTCATAAAGTTGAAAGTCTTATTGGATGTAGTGCGTGCTAATCTTGTGTTATGTTAATCGAAGAATATTCACTTACGTGCTAACAGATTTGTATCCGTTTATAGCGCCACAGTATCAATTTCTTGACTAGATATCAAGGGATTTTTGTTAAGAATTTTCGAAAAAGCATCAAATTGCTATAACAAAACTTTAGTCTATTACGTAATAGCGCGTAAGAAAATACTTTTAACAGTGATACCCTTGATGAATGGAATCGAAGCAGATGGCATAATAAATATATTTATTGTACTGATCGCTGGCTATTACTGCTGTGATTTTTGTAAATTTTCATTTCCTAATCAAGATTAAACCTTTTTTGCAATAGTCTCAACCAGATGCCTGCCAACTCTTGCAATATGGTCTTACAAGAGGCGATGGGAAATTTCCAGTAGAAGTTGCAAAATTTCTTTCTCGTCATTATGGTGATCCAGTATCGAGGTAAAATTTGTTAACAGTAAGATACTTATTTCATACTTTACGTCAATATCAATTAATGACTAAATATGAAATTCTTTACAACGGCTTAAATTTTAGCGTTATATTATGCTGTACGAGACGTAGTTGTAATATTACTTAGTTTATCTACTATATGGCTGAAAGAGTCAACATCTATTTACTTCTGTAAATATTAAAAATATATTAGTGAAGATATACACGCAAATGCTGGAGCTACGCAAGGTGCTGTAGCCTTGGCTGGCCTGCTTCTAAAAAGTGGCGATTTCGTATTCGTTGAAGAACCAACTTATTTCCTCGCTTTGAGCATGTTGCGCGAGGACATGCATTTGAATATTGTGCCGAGTAAGTTGCGAACTTGCACCAAATGTTATCTAATTTAGCTCTATGTCAAGGATAATATTACAAATATAACTATATACTCATACGTACACGTATGATAAATTTTACACAGTGTCTGAATGCTTCATTATCATTTTTGGGTCCTTACTCTCAATTTTATTATTGGATTAATTGGTGAATAATCGTATATTCGATTGCATTTGTTGCAGTTCCGACAGATAATGAAGGGATACAAATAGACACATTAGAAGAATCCCTAAAAATTCACAAAGCCAAAAGCAATCATGTTGTATCTGAAGCGCAACCTTTCTGGTCGATAATTTACCTAATTCCGACGTTCAATAATCCGAAAGGCTTTTGCGTGTCACCTGGTATGATCTCTCGCGTTTGTGCATTTTGTATACCAGTAGATAGAAAATTATACATTTGCTATTGTAAGATTTACCTCGAATTTTGAACTGTCTAGAGCGTAGCAAGCAAATTGTAAGCGTAGCTCGTAAATATGGCTGCTTGGTTTTGTGTGATGACGTCTACAACGTACTCTCGTATAGGAGCGATGATCCTGACAAATTTGTACCAGCTCCGAAAAGACTCTTCGCATATGATGATAAGTGAGCTGCTTTGACGGCAAAATACAATGTACGAAATAAAAATATATTCTAGAACTAAATTGGTACTACTTTATCTCAGATCCGATCCTGATTATCAAGGTAATGTGATCTCAAATGCAACGTTTTCGAAGTTCTTCGGCCCAGGGCTTCGTTTAGGCTGGTATGAAGCTCCAAAAAGAGTTTTAAAGATTCTTTACGGCAGGTAGCGTGCCCCTATTTGCAATATACATAGGCTATCTAATTCACTTTATCATTTAGTTAAATCTAATAGTATAGACAGAATAGATAATCCATGCAGCAGTCGTAATGTATGGTTGTCAACAATTGTAAGGACTGTTACATTTAGAAGAGTTTAGGAAGGTATGACACTAAGTCAACTAAAAATTAAGCTTATGTTGCTTTCTTCGTAGTGGTTATATTCAGAGCGGAGGTGGCTTTAACTCTTATACTTGTGGAATAGTCACTAGCGCTTTAGAAACTGGATTGCTCGATGAGATCTTAGTCAAATTTAGAAGACAGTTTCACGTAAGCTCAAAATCGATAATTAATTAAAAATAATCCAAACGAATGAAAGCATTGAAAAATTTACCAAGTTAAATTTCTCTTAATTGCTAATGCAGCTAAGAAGGGATGCAATTTACAATGCTGCTAAGCAGTACATGCCAGAAGGGGTGAAATTTAACAAACCACAGGTAAATGTTTATTCAATATTACTAATAATGTTCAAATTGCATTCGGGTCATAGATTAAATGATTGCCTATGATTTAAGAATACAAACCAGCTAAATCTTCAAATTTTAATTATCTCTATTCATAGGGTGGATACTTTATGTGGGTTGAATTACCTGAGCATATCAATGCACAAGGTAAATCCTAATTGTAGACTATTTTTTTCTGTCTTTTTTAGCAATTTTATTGTCATCTAATGTGAATTTAACGTAACATTTGCAAATGCTTTCATAACTCTTTCTAGATGTCTTAAAAATATCTAAACAAGAGCATAAAATTGCATTTGCTTTAGGAACAAAGTATGTCCTAATAAAAATACTCTTGATGTTTTGTATTACCTACTGTATTAGTAAGACTTATCAATAACCCTAATTTCTACCTTTATTTCAGGTTTTCGTCAACGGGTAGATTTCAAAATTATCTGCGATTTAGCTTTAGCTATTACGATGAAGCTGCACTCACAGAGGCCATGAAGGCGGTTGCAGCAATCATTAAGCGGTTGATGTAAACTAAAATAATGCGGAAGTTGTGATTTTTATATTTTTAGTCACTTATAAACATATTATATGCTTATATATCCGCTAGAGTATACAGTACTCCAAGAAAAGGTGATCATCTGTTGCTAAGCTAAGATTTTACTTAAAAAATCTAAAGTTTCTATCTATCCTAAGTAACATTCTCAATATTTCGACTACATGATCAATTATATACGTAAATTACTATAATGGAGTTATTACCGTAAATGCAGTCTGTCCCTCCTGAAAAATTGCAAATATTGCATGTGGTTCGTCCCGCTTATGTTTTCTAGTGAATTTACTCAATTCTATTTGCATCTGGAGGTACTGGATTATTTATATCAAATAAAATGCTTTTCGGTAACACAGTGCAAGTTACCATTATGAATACAATTAAAGGAACGTTCGTTGTACAGCCGTTCACATTCTACGCATAAATTTGAAATGAAGGTACATTAAACCTCGATTTGATTCTCATACTTAAATTCAGTCGACTCAACAACGGAAATTAATTTTTTAATTTAAGCAATAAACCCGATAATTTAGCACTATAGTCACTGGTGAATGATTTACAATGACACCCGCTATGGAGACCATAATCACAATTAGAAGCGATTTAATTACGAAGTCAAAATTGTCCAATTAACATAATCATATAGCATCGACCATAACTTCATGTAATACTGTAGAATATGAAACATCATACGATAATACTGTAGGTACTGAAAATAGTATCAAAAAAAGGTTAATAATATTAGTATAAGCTTAAATTTAATTACCAGCGACAACACTTTTTCGTACTACTACACCAGTTAGCACATGTATGTCACGATCATATCTAAGGTTATAAGATATTAAACAGTAAAATCTGTAACGTAGACAATATTGTACTGAAAATGTAGTCTAGACGCCCGTGTAAGTGCAGCTTGATAACAATAAAAGTATACATAATCCATATACAGTATAACATACGCGTGTGTTTCGGTCTCCTAAATATAATTATAGCTATATTTTTCAAAGATCGATACATAAAATGCCTTCACAACAATTCGATTGGACGAAAATTCAACGCGCAGCATAATGGCTAAATACTTAGTTTTGATTATAATTTTTGACGACATCAGCTATTTTCCTGATTGCGTTAGTCAAAATATCTTCTTCATAATAGCTAACAGAAAATCGAATTTGCGTTTCGTAACCACCACTTAAAGCAACCCTATCAATAAAATGGATTTAAGAAATTGTAACACTGCCAATTCTCAAATGGAAGATTTGGAATTAGTACCTGGACGCCGGAAAAAATGCAATTCGATGTCGCTCAGTACACATCTTCAGAATTTCTGTATGGGTACAATATTAATAAAGTAGACGTTAAAGAAATAAGTATGAGCTTTCACAATTTTTATTCCATATTGTGACAACCTTCAGCATTGACATGTAAATCTATCCAGATAAAGTAGCCACCCTATACATTTTGGTAAAGAATATTAAATAAATTTTAGTTAAAGTGTCATTACACTTTTATGCATAACTATTATGGTTTAAGCCAAAGCGATAATTGCTTTGCAAAATTGATTACCTCCGGGATTTCATAAGCTACAAAATCTGGCATATACTTTATTAGAGCATCTTTAATGGCAAGCTTCCGTTTCTGCTGGGGTGCACGTAAATGATGGTTATAGAAAACATGCAACCCAGTAAATTTGAGTTAATTTTATGGCGATACTTGCCCGTAAAGTCGAATTGAGATCGTTTAAGAAATTATCAAGGAAACCATGGTTAATCACCACTTCCATAATGCCATCCATATAATGATTATAGCCGCACGATACAGGACTTAACAATTAAAAAACATACAGCATATTTATTCATTTCGCTTAATTTGTTTTTTGGTAACAAGAAAAGTATTTTATACAAGTCTTTTACTGATATGCATGCACATTCCAGAAAATCTAACCTATACAGTTCTAGCATGTCTATAATTCTCTTTGGAGTTTCCATCCAACCTTTACATATTCCTGGGCAGAACACTTTAGAAAAACTACTATTAGAAATAACATTTCCATAAAAGTCGGCATCTTCCCTGCAATTAGAAACGAGACAGGTTAAAAGCTGTCAAACGGTTATCTTCTTTAATTAAAGCATTACAAGACCAGTATACGTCAACTACAATTAACATCGTTAGCACTGTGTATAACAATTTATCCGAGATGACGGAAGTAATAGATATCTCAGCTTGGTATTTTGTTACGAAATTAAGTCATGTCTTATCATACCGTACGTGACAGAAACTTAAGACATTCCAACGTAGGATAACTGATTTGCGTTAGATGAGAAAATAGCTAACTACAAGTATTTTGTCGTAATCGCATACTTCGTAAAAGACTCTACCCATTTGTTAAATTACATTGTCGCATATTTTTGTGGAGGTCTTGGATACGATTACAGTTCATATAAACTATACCTATTGTATGGGTATACTCGTATACACGTATATACGGAGATAAGCTAGGCCATAACAACTTGCTCCTTACACAATAATGCGAAATTTGACAGCATGCAAAATAAGTTGACTTCTGCTTAACGACAACATTAAGAGAATTATCATAATGTAAATCATTTAATCACCTATAAACGTTAATGTTTTGATATGCAATTCGTAGTGGTTAAGTGACTACTTCAATTACTGCAAAGTCGGCAAATTTAGCGAATCTGCTGCTAATGAACAAGTCATTTATGTATCAATCATATGTTCCATTGAACATAACATATAACCATGCTATATGTAATAGTAAAATTTTTCATTCTACCAAGTACTAACAAGTAATTAAAACAGCAGGTTGGTAATATTTTGTGACAAGACTGATAATTCAATTTAATATTACAATTATCTTGTGAGCTTACAACCTGCAATCGTAGGAAAATAATCTCCTTGGTGGATATTTTTCATCTCCATGATATACAAGATTAGCAACATCATCAGCAAATACCAATAGTTTGTGTCTACGAGCCAATTGTACGAGCTGCCGACAACGATCTGTGTAAAGAAATTCAATATCAACGTGTTTCAACCTACTCTTACGTGTAAGTATTCATTAAATAGCCTTGAGGCCAATATTAAGAATAACGTGGTATAGTATTACCTTCCGACAGGCATCGCCCAGTAGGATTTTGAAAGGCAGGTATGATATAAACCATAGCATTATAGGGTTTATCACTATCATCACTCTTGGTCAGCGAACTTCCGATACTTCTTATCTTTTCTTCCAACTTGTCGATAATCATACCATTATCGTCCATAGGAACTAAAGTTGTCGATAAAGGGAGAAGTAAAGCAAAAGTTGTACTCGATGATGATGATGGATATCGATCAACTCCTTATATAAACGTTGTTGGGATGGCCTTTATGAATTCAGTACAATTTACCTGTGACCATATTGTATTTAAGATGTTTCATATACATAATATTAGAATAATAAGAAACATCGCCAATGAAGATATAATCCCCAGCAGTAAATAATAGATTGCAGATTGTAATTAGACCATTGGTTGCGCCAGCGGTACAGATCAAGTCATCTCTAAATGTATGCGTATAAGAATAGGAATTAAGAAGTTAAATAACTGTGATGAATCATTCTCTATCGGTCTAGGGTTATAGTACACCATTAGAAGCGATTAGACAAGATGAATGAGTAGCAAAGTTCTATCATAACCGATCGGTCATACACATATTTACCGATCGACATGATCGCCATAACGTTCTTCTAAAAATGTTGCCAATTCCTTTCGTAGATATCGATCACCACATACAGGTCCATACTGGAACAAACCGCTACAATTTTCTTCAGACTTGTAAATTTATTTAGTAAGATGGAAGAGGTAACTATTAGTTCAAACCAACTATAAGACGTAGTAGCTAACAGCTAAGAAGCAAAGGTTCAAGATCGATAGTAATTTATAATAAAATGTTGACTTAGCTAGCAAATTCATTCATTCAATCGGTATGGTACAATGTACATATGTGTGCAAATTTTTAGTATTGAATTATCATGATCTCTTGTTTAATTCATACGTTTCAATCGGTCACTACATCTTCATCTTTAAGTCAAGTAGCATGTACACCATTATTATACAGTAGGATAATTTATTAAAGTCATGTTGCGAATTATTACAAACGGTAAAAGATATTGAGACTGTAATAATACAGCATGATCTATCTTGTCAAAATAGCATATTGTGGAGTCAAAGTGATGATGGAAGTTGTATGGTAAATGAGTACACTGTGAGTAGCTGTGGTCGCTATACGGTACTGAACAAAATCGAGCTTATGAAAACTGCAATTCGTCCATTCCTGAATATTTGAGATATAATTCAATTCAATCTGTGCTACTTTGGCAGTACAGTACAATGTATCATTGATGTAATCTTGCAGAAGTGAACGCAATATCATGTCACTAAAATGGCTGATTGCATGAAAAACTAGTCATTTTATTTTATTTTATTTTTATAACTTAAGTGTCTTACTACTGCAACCGATCCGAATAGATGAATGCAACGAACACTACAGTAAGTATTTTAACCCTTAGTGATTATGATCAGCAATAAATTTACCATACGAGTATTCATACTAAGTCTTATGAATTTGTGGAAACGGCTCTTACTTCTCTTAACTACATCTCATTATTCAGAAATTATTTTCCAATAATTCAACCGCAATAAATTAGATGAAGCCTAAAAATTGAATCGGTCTTATTCAACTGTAAGATTAAAAGAGGTTAACAACTTGAATTTTAAGAACGAAATTGATGAAGCGTAAAAATTGAATTTGTCTTATTTAACTGTAAGATGAAAAGAGGTTAACAATTTCAATTTTAAGAACGAAATTGATGGATGTTTGCTAATCATGTTACGCTGACAAATACGCACCAAGGTACAGTCTAGTAGAAGAACTGACTACCGTCACGAGAACTTATTGTATCAAAACTTTCCTACGTTTAATTTAGGACTCGATTGCTCTCCATGGCGTTAACTCCTTGGATCAATCCATGTGGCAGTGTACCGTCAGTTGTGTAGCCATTGGATGTATCATTGCATCATGATGAGTAATCATGATGTCAAAGTAAACTTTCACTTACTAGTTTGATATCGGTCGCTTTTTGGATGATTGGTTTGCAATCTTTCAGTAGCTTGGGCCCTATCGTACCGACTGAAAAATTAAGCAGGCCATCGCTAAAATAACCATTCTCTTGGTAATACGTGCTTTCCATAGCGATGATAGTTATCCGATCGAGTTAATCAAGCTGTAGTAATCACTTTGATCTAGCAGGCGAAGGGAGATGGCCAACTGTTCGTTTTCAGCGCTTGATCAAAGCTAATCGATCAACTTGTTAATAACGCCTTCTCTGTACTACTATAAAGTACAGTAGTACAGTACTGTACTTCTCAAGATTCGTTCAGATAGTGGGAGTGGATAAGTACCGTACTATACAGTAAAAGAAAGTAGGGAAAGAAAGTATTAAGTCTACACTGTCCAAGACCGGCATTCTTCTACTGTTCTGTACAGTAGAAGCAGAATCATCTACCGTATCTACTGTAATTAATATTCACTAATTAATTAGAACCATATTTTATCTAAGAAATGAGGGAGGTGTTAACATGACATGAGAATGTTATCGATAGCTTATTCGACTAGAATTATCTAAGAAATGATTTTATCTATCTATCTTTCTATAGCACTGTACGGCGCTGTATTAATCAGTATCAATTATCATAGAATCCCCACGCATAAGGAAGCAAAAGGTTTTTATCGCCTTCGATCTCTATCATATGGGACCTTCAGTATACCTGTTTTTTTTTCTCAACTCTATGGACCTACAGATATCATAATTATAATTATGATTATTATTATTATTATTGATTATTAGTAGGTGAAACAGTATAAAGCTGTCGAGTTGTGTTGCGATTGAAGAAAATCACATCATTTTCTTCTACAGGTTGACATGTTTACCTGGTTGCTCACCAACTTAAGCCTGTACTTGTTAAAACTTTCTACGGTGGCCCAAAACAGCTTTCTCTTGACGACTCTGACTTATCTTGTAAGGAAAGTACTTGCATTTATCAATATTGTGTCCTTTAGCCCATTTGGGGGCCTTATAACCCTTACTACATGAAGTTGTTTCGGTATGCGTAGGTGTTGACCTAGTGTAGTATTGCAGACTGTACTTGAACCTTTCAAAGAATCTTTTCCCTTCAAAATGCTCCTCTACTATTCCATTAGCGCATTTTGCAAGAGAAGGAAGAGGTAACTGAGCTAGACCTAGCCTTAAAAGCGTCAACGTATTTTGTAAGAGAGGGAAGGGGAAATTTTTAAAAAGTCTCCTACTTTGTTTACTGAACTCTATGAAAAGACTCACACTTCATTTATTTATAGTATACAGTACTCATTCGATATTTATACAGGCGTACTTCGGTCTAGCTACCGGTAGTAGGGTACAACCAATGGGATTCTCTTCACCTTGCAGCATGATAGGAATGCCTAGATAAATTAGTTCTTCTTGCTATCTCGAATCGTTTGAAGCCATAATTCGTACATAACACCGATAAGATATAGTACTGCATATCAACGGCACCACCTGATAGCTGCGATACTGTACTATACTCTTTTGCAAAATCAAATTTAGTTCAAGCAATAAACCAGTCGCTATCCTAGCTAAGAACCGAACCTTCGACAGGTGTAGGTAGGACTGGATAATGTAACATTTAGATTATATATATATTACATACGTATTAGTAAATTACTAGTGAACGTATCAATACAGTTACGATATTAGTATCATACGGTTATCTTATCAGTTAGGCAGCTATGCAATTTATCTGCCCTAATTCCTAGACATTACCAGTCTATCATACATAACAACTATATCTTCAAAGCTATTTTATCAGCTTATTGGGCAGTTTTGATTATTATCAGATAACTTGAAAGGCGATAACTTCAACATCATGAATTAGTGTTAAGGAAAGATCAAATTAAGCCTGTAGCTTAGGCTACAGTAATGTATGGTATTGGTTATTCATTGCAGATGATTGCATAAGTTAGGCCTAGAAATAAGTAATTTTTGTTCAGTAGAATGAACATCAAGCTCATCAGTGCTGCATTCATAACGTTAATATCATTGCTCAATACAGTAAACTAAGATCCTATCGCTAAGGCAACAAACATAATAACAAATTCAGGAAATGATGCCAAGATATCAAATTTCTGCTATCAGTTTTACAGAATAATTTGATATTTTATATTATTGCATATTAATTAAGGATTAATCAATAAACTACCGAGAGCTAGATATTCAATGCTTTCAATGCTTCTCAATTTTAATTAATAATAACTCCTTGCTAAATAATTTTTTTTAGATATAAATAGATAATCGTCATTATAAAGGTTAGAACCGCCAATATTATACTTGTTTTCATAGTCAAATTGTAAAATTAATCCAGTTGCTCTTGTTTACAAATATCGGACTTTAATTGTTCTACACTCAACTCATACTTAAACTACTGATATTAGGAATTATATAATTGTACTACACAAATCATAATTTATGTAAACTCTCAAGATGTACTTATTTATAACAGGCAGGGACAACACGATAATCAATTAATATTGCCAAGCCCGATTTTTTGAATTTTAAACTAAATAAATGCTGGAATAAAATTAACAAAGAGAATCAATCCCTAATCTATAACAGGAGCTCCGTCTAAAATAATATTTATTATCTAGAGGAATGTCGAGTCTGAGTGTAAACTATCATGTAAAAATTGTATCTCACAATATAATTTATATTGGAATTGAACCATGGATCATGTAAATTAGTACCAAATCCAAACAATAGATCATTGCAATATCAACGATGATTCCTATTACCTTTATTTAGTACCCCACTTTAGACCCTCGAACTATAGCATAAAACAGGAATGTTCTACACGATAGATTTGATGAATCATTAGCCCTGATGATCAAGACGCTATTTCAAATACCAACAGCACAAAGTGTTCAACTACTCTCTTATTGTGCAGTTCACATATGTTATTATCTATCCATTTATAAGACAATGTTATGCGATGATAGTAATCAGCTGATGATATTGACCGCCTTTAATCATGACGCATACTGCTAGCTTAGGATTATAACATCATTCACGCCTTCCTGCGACTGTATTGTTGAATTTTGATCTGTTATATTACTACGGCTATTCAATCGTATTTCATTTAAATTATCCAACCATTGGGGACAACTACCAAGATCAAACTATCAATCTCTTCCCAAGTTTAGGGAAAAAGTGAAAACGCTATTCCTATGAGATTGGACAATAAACAATTTATCGATATGAATTATTCATAAACAAGATTATTTAAAATATTGATATCCGCACAATTCGATCAAGCTGAAATAACATATACCCTAACAACAGTATTATGAAGGCGGTTATGAATGCCAGTCGAAACAATTGCGGCAATTTCTTTCTCCTTAAATTCCTTAACTCACTTAAAGATCATTGATCTATACTTCATGATCCAGTTGAATTACTGTAATCAAAGTAAAGTCCTCAGCTTATCATTTCAGAAAAACCGATCAGGTTGGCATAGAAATGGCAAAATAGGAATTGAAAGCAATCAATATAATAATAGTTATTAATATAGCAAACTAAATTATCGATAATTCCCAAGTATGTGTACCATGAGCAAATCTTTGGACCCACGTTGTGTTCTGGTCGATGTAACGCTCTCATGCGAGTATTCACTTACTCTTCTGTTTCATGGAATTATTATAAGTATCTTATTTATTATTTATAATAGCTTTAACTAATAATTCGATTGTTGATAACAATTCATTTCGATAATTTCTTTAGTCTTTGAATTGATCCTGTAATTAATAAGTCACATCTTAAATTTAAATGATTTCTCATAATCTAATGTTTATTTGGTACTTAAGCTAACGCTTGCCTTGTTACTGTTGTAACAGAGTTGATAACTTTAATATCAATAAATTATAGAGATCATTGATCAATGTATCATCATTTAGATTGTGAAAGCAATTGTCTGCAATGTAAAGTACCTAAATGAATAGAAACTTTATTAGTCTTTTCTCAAATAACCAAAATAACGAAAAAAATTCGTAGTTTAGTTCTTATTCCCAAATAAAGTCCATATAAACCTGCTATAAACAATTGTAGAAAAGATGTATGAATAGGGATCTTACACACAAACTTATTGCCCATTATTCGATTTCTTTAAAAGAGTTAATATTATCTTCCTTTACTCATCTCTCTTTACGTTAATAAAGGGTTATATAATCAACGTCAAGTTCTTAATATTGTTACTAGTATCACATTCTAGTACTAACAGAGTTTGAAATACAACTTCACTTGTACTTTGAGCATATTCATTCCATTAATTTCTTGCTGAGGATTTCGAAAATTATCGACGACTAAAACAACTATGCAGACCACTAGTAATCACAATAATAACAACGGCATCGAAGATAAAATGGTGTGCTACCTAAATTATAACCACAATATCATCGACGATTATGACTCGTCTCGTCTACCCGTAGGATTACAGTATCTTAGTGATTCTTTAAGTCAAGTTAAAAATGAGAAGAGCCATGGCAGCAAGGATTTATCCATTAGTTTATTAGAAATTGCATGCGGTAGTGGTAATTATTTAGCCAGATTAGCTACTCAAGTGGACAAAGCTTATGGTATCGATATGAATCAAGCCATGCTAGCGCAATGCCGAACCAAACTAGATCAACATCAAGTACAAGCTGAATTAATCCAAGCACAAGTACCAGCAATACCTTTCGATGATCATCAATTTGATTTCATTTGCAACTGTCAAATGTTACATCATTTATCGGGTGGATTACCAACATTAAAGGACTTTTTTCGTGAAATTAATCGTGTCTTAAAGAATAATGGCATGGTAATTGTTAATTTTACAACGAAAGAACAAATTGATAGTTATTGGTATATGGATTTAATACCACGTGCAAAGCAATTATGCATCGATCGCTGTTATACTTTGGATGATGTCAGTTCAATATTAACCCAAGTTGGTCTTGTTGTTGAAGATATTTATACCATCTACGATACCTTACAACAAAAAGAAATCTATCTTGATCCAACTGGGCCATTATCATCATCTTATCGTCATGGCGATTCAACATGGAGTAAAGCAAGTGAACAAGAATTACAATATGCTGAATTTAAATTGAAACAAATGTTGAAATTAAAAACTGCAGAAAAATATGTCGAAACAAGAGATGAAATACGCCAAAAATTGGGCCAATCTGTTATGATTCGTGCACGTGCTAAACATCAGTAGAAGGCGAATCATAGATAAATTTAAAGCATAGTAGAACAAGCCATGAATTCAATATGATCAAATTACTGTAAGAGATTTTAACGATCACTACTTCGCATTTTATCATTTTTGTCACCATAGTACCATAGCAATAGTTGTAATCTATCACTTAAAATACCATAATAATTGGATTGAAATGAGTAGAAAATTAGCATAAAGATCGCTGTTCGTATCTTTTTCCATATCATCGTCTATATTAACAAAAATTAAAAGCTTATTATTAAGCGATCTTAAGAACAGAAAATAGTGACACCACTATATACAAATATATATATATATATATATATATATACATAAATATATCTAAAGAAATAATACATTCAAAGTCTTCCGTGTGACCTACATGTAGAATAAAAAATTATGGTTCGTTCCTACTTTGTTTTCTTTACCACAGCAAAGATACTTTACTTTTGCTACAATTTTATCAAACAACAAAAGATAAATTAACCAAAGAGCTAGCCATTTTTCCTTAACTGATAATTTGATAAATCATAATTATAAATACTACGCATACATGTCTTGTATGATGGTCAATATCAATTAATAATTTGGAATATAGATTGGTTTTTTTCTCAAAATGCAAGGAAAAAGAAATGGTATGATTTAATAAATGCAATTAAATAATTTGTATTTGGTCTTGATAAACTAATGACTAGAATGATAAATAAAGTAAAAACTTAACATGTATAGGATAGCAATTCACGAAAGAAGTAAAATATCATTAGGAGAATGATATACTACACTGGTAAATAGACACACTATGAGGATTTCTCGTTCATTTCATGTCGATAATAATTATTTAATAGATTACAAATTTCTACGTTTGGTACAGTAGTTAACTAGAACAATCAGTTAGTGATGAGTTATATACCCGAGCAAAGCAATTAGAGTATGTGTAGCTTTAAATTTTTTCTATAGGTATGATAGTACATATTACTACGCTCGTATACCTTCGAAAATACTGAATATACATATATCAATCATTAGCATTAATAATAAGGCTGAGTTAGACCCGATTCCGATCATGAGATGAAGCTCTATATAGTAATGGATAGACAGCAATAGAGCTAACATTATTGCAGGGTTATATTTATCATACGTACATGAATGGCTATTAGAAATTTATTGATATTCCTAAAAAGTTGAAACCCTGATTAGGTAATAGTTATATCGTATGGTTTAGGTCCCATGAAACATTCTAACCCTGTAACAAATTAAACCTCTAAATTATAGGCAAATAGCTTATAATTTTCATTGCATTAATATTGATAAATTACAGCTTAATTGAGCAAGTCTATTTAACCTAGATATTAGTAATAGCCCTAAGTGATAAAGAATATTTAATATAGTTCGGCCACGAACGAAAAATATTATAAATCGGAATTAAATACCTTTTCCATTTTATTAATAAAATTTATTGAGATAATCCTTTATTTAATTTCATAAAAACTACTTTTTAGTATAGATCCCTATATAGCTTATACTTGCTGAAATCTTTATTACTAATAACTCATTGATACAGTGTCTTTACGAAGATATAGCTATATTTATACCACACCAACAGATTTATTAATTAATTAATTAAAAGCAATCCTTATGCCGAACAATAGATACGAGTATATCTTGATACTGTCATCATGCCTTCTCTCATTACTATATTTCTACATCTAACTAGCACGTCGTTAAAGCTATACCTAAGTGTACTCTAATGTTAGAGCGCCACCATAATATTTAAAAATGATAACGTCCACTAATGAATTATGATCGAGTAGTTGCATATTTTAACAAGATTCCGTCACTAGTAATGTATAAGCTTTGCCTGAAATCGTTGATTATTCTTAACTAGACGCTTAGTAAGCTATAAATCAGGAATAAACTTGAATGTCCACTGTTACAAGCTATCTGACCAGCATCTTTCAAAGATTTTAGTAATACTGATATTCCAGATACAGTTTTCTTACTTTTGCAAATCTTAGCTAGTAAAAAATATCGAATTTACTGTACACTTTAATTTTAATTAGAAATAAGGATACCCAAATTATAGTTGAAATCGCATAGGTTTCAAAACTAGATTCTGAAAATATCTAGATCCTAATAATTTTAGATTTATTGCCTTGAAATATAAAGAGTGAGCGCAACTGAAGTAGTGTAAATTACACCCTGTTTGCGAGAAATATCGAATCTGGGTGTAGTTATGACAGTGGTATCCTTACTCAATGACCTAAAAACTTAAAAGCGCACTTAGAATGATCTCAAGACGTCAGAAATGTCGCATGTATTAGAGGAACCTTTAATCTCGTAGTCAGAAATTAATATACAAAACAGTGAAGTAACGTAAATTTCGATACCTTCCCTTTATCATTTAATGGAAAACATTATACCACTTCCTTTACCAACAGTTAGGAGCTATGAGTCGGATTGTTATAAATATTACCGGTACATGATTGGTTGTTAGTCATATGCTAATTTGTCATCACAGCAATAATTATAATCTATTAAAATTACGTACATGAACAAAAAGGAATAAACGCCTTATAGTTAACATTTTAAAGCCATAATTATCAAATTCATTTCTGATTTATCTATTTCTAATTTATCACCACGACGTTAATTAGAATCTGTTAAAATTATTATATGAAGGAAAAGGACTAAACACTTTATAGTCAATATTTTAAAGTTAAAATTAGTATATAAACAGAAAGAAATAAACACTTTAAAGTCAACATTTTAAAGCCATAATAATTAAATCCATTTCTACATAAATAATAACTATATTACAACGTGGAATATTACCAGTGATATCAAGATGCTATTATGGTGTTGCATAGTCGATTCCTCTCCGTTGCTATGGAAACAGTAGTAATCGATTCTTTCCTTCGTTTACTGTTTGATTGCCTGGGATTAATAGACATAAATAAATTCTTTTATGTCTGATAAATGTGAATTGCAGACAAAGTTACGCTCTATGGGTTTCGATGTCTTGAAATCCAATTTCTCTCCGTTTACAATAAGGTAGGATAGCTTACTATTAGATAATAAGGTATAGATCTTAAAAGGTAAAAGACATCTGTCATAAATTATTATCTACTAGAATTGATTAGATCTGATAAAGATAAGAAATCTACGATAAATGTAATCTACGTGAAAGAAATTAGATCTTTAATTACTGTCAGTGAACTATGAAATGCATATGATAGCAGTATATTCTGGATAATTTCTTTAATATACCTAGTTTGTAGCATGTAAATATAAAATTATCGCAAAGATTAGTATTGTTGCGTTATGTTGGCCTATAGAAACATAAAATGAAGTCTAAACTAATATCGTACTATTAGAAGTTAAGCTAAAATTTATCGCACTTATACTATAGCGAAACAGTAGTTTAAAAGGTAATTACTATTGCTTTAGAAGCCAGTAGTAGCCAATGTTGATCGCGATATCCGCGGACACTTAAAGTTTCTGTAACATTATTCTCCTTGTTCAAATACAGGCTCAAAGAATTATACTTTTGTGCATGATTTGCGCGTATTGATTCTATTTTAAGCCAATTTACTATTTAATTAATGTAACTACACCATTATCATTGCGTTTACTCATCATTAAGTTGTTTGCATCACGATAGTAACTAAGACTGGGCTCGATTATTAAATTGTAGGACTTTAGAAAAATTATCATCAACAGCGACTTACTATCGGGACTTGATAGCGATCATATTATTTTGATTATTATTGTCTTTCGTATACGTCTAACGCATATAACAGTTATTGCTAAAAGTAGCATTTAGGTAATCGCTGCCAATATTGCAAAGAGTCAATCTTCTATGTGATATTGATGTAGTGTATTAAATTTAGCTCTTTCAATTCGGTGCTAACTATTATCCTGAAACTTGTTTTCATTAGATTGGAAAAGATTATACTGTAGCCAAAATATGGCAGATATCCCAGCCCGACCAGATTCTGGTCTGGGTATGGATGGAGATGAACCAAGCCTACTTGATGGATGTTTTGTCAATACTGCTGGCAATCAGGCGGTATTCCCACGACCAAAGAAGAATCGCCACAAAAGAGTTCGATTCTTACAGGTAGACATAAATAAAAAGTTACAAAATCGAATAGACAGTAAAACCTTAAGGCAGTGATTTCTCATATTTTAGTAGACCCTATCTATGAACTATGTATAAATGAAAGTACAACATAGCTGTAATGAATTTGCGCAAACTTTACCATAAAATTGAACTATTTCTTAGATATTCATATAAGTCCCCAAATGATTATAGCTATCGAGAATCCAGTTAATGCTACCCATTTTAGATATCACTATAAATTTCCTGAATTACAACTTAATTTTTATCGGCTAGCATTGATATATTTACGTAGGGCATAATTTATATTAGCTAAATTATAATTAAATAAATATTGATGGTATACAGTATAGCTTTTCTTTTAATATTTTAAAATTTTCATTACTCTAGAAATGGATTAAACTTATCTTAGTATATAAAGTTTTTCAAAAAGTCTGACAAATAATCTTCTTTTATCTTTATTTAAAAATTGGAATTGACTTATTTTGCCCATCTAATACTCGTAACTTTACACAGTATTACCTTTTTATAATAGATTAAATGCCAAATATGCTTATAAAATATAACTTCTATATCTATTTACGTTATTTAGTATACAAAACCTAATGGCAATATCATAACTGACAAGAAAAACTATATACCAACTGGTCTTGTTAATGAAAGTATGTCTATGATTTATTTAAAATTTAGTATTGGCGACAACACTTTAGTCCCTTACTACTCTATAAAGATAACTAAAAATGATCCTTTTCTTAATATAGTAAATTGTTTAATACTTCAATAAATGCTCTGCTTAGTACAGCAGTAATAAATTTTATGAAATTATTGCGGCATTTCCACTTTTAGAGCCACTGAAACAAGAAGAATTGCATTTCCTAGCTAAAACTGGATATTACCTATCGAATCAACATCAAATCGATACTAATGAGGAAGTAATCAAGACAAACCCATTGGTTGAAGCTCCATTCAAACAAGCTCAGGAGAAGAAACTGGAACCTAGAATAAAAGTAAACTATTTCCTAGTACTATAAACATTAATGGTCATAAATAAACTAAAATTTTGGATACCTTATCCATTAAATATAGAATAACCTAGCACCAGCTGAAAAACTACGCCAAGCTACGGCTAAAAAGGTAGTACG
Source organism: Trichoplax adhaerens (assembly GCF_000150275.1). Lineage (NCBI taxonomy): Eukaryota > Metazoa > Placozoa > Uniplacotomia > Trichoplacea > Trichoplacidae > Trichoplax > Trichoplax adhaerens. The sequence goes on along the minus strand of NW_002060944.1, from coordinate 4,637,282 downwards.
TGTTAAAGATTTCATCTTAGATGTACAGCAACAACAATTATTGGCCAAGAAACAACAAAGATTACAACAACGGGAAGAAGAAATGTTTACTATCAAGGGTAAATTTAGCCCACGTCATGGTGTATACAATGGATATTCTCCTCGACAGCTCCATCAATTTAATGAGACGTCAACAAATCATAACGAAGGACAAGTTGTCATAAAACGACCAGAAACTCAAATACCTTCAAATCGACCAGAAAAATCTCAACATAACCAGTGGTTTAGTCAGTCAGTTAAAATTATAACTCCGCAATCGCCAATAGGAAAGTTTAACCAGCGCCAATATGATACTGCTTCTAGCCCAAGATATGACAATAATACTACAACTCGACCAGTAACTCAATTTCCCACTAATCGAGTAAAAATGCAACATCAGGGAAACTTCTTAAATCAAAAAGACAGTTATGATCATATTAGACGACCAGTTACTCAATTACCTACAGAAAGGCTCGAAAAGCAGCAGTGGGAATTTAGGCATTTAAATCAACGTCCAACGAGTAAGAATTCGTCAGCAAGTGGTGCTTTGAAGAAAGGAAGGTTATTAATTATGTGATTAGAATCATTTCATTTGCCGTATCTTCATTATAAGATTAATCCAATATGCTCAAGAATAGCAGTTTTTTATGATTGAAGAAAGCAAAGTTGTTAATTTTGTGATTACAGTCATTCCATTCACTTCATTTGTCATATCTTAATAGTGTAAGATTAATCCAACATGCTCAAGTATAGTAATTTTCTTACGAGTGAAGAAAGAAAGGTTGTTAATTTTGCGATTAGAATCATTTCATTTAGTGCACATATCGTATATCTTCATGGTGTATGACTAATCCAACATGCTCAAGCATGTAATTCTCTAATGAAAGATATTATAAATGAGGCGATCATATCCGAATGACTAATGCGATACCTTATAGTTAAATATTATTCTATTAGTATCATATATGGATAATTCCATCTGATGATGTTGTGATACTGTATAATCATTTTTCTATATTACATCTGATTTATTTTTACATTGCGATCGCAGATTATTACCAATGGAACTAATTCGTCAGCCTGAGGGCCAGCCTGATATTACTAAATGTGTTGGTATTGTTTCTCGTGGCCGAAATTTAAGTATGTATTCTGATATTAATTAAATAAACTAATTGTATCTATTTCTGTTATATCGTTCATACTGACTTTAATTTCTTACAAATGTTAATCCATAAAATTTTATTTATCTTTAGATTTGAGAAATGGAATGACAAATAGTGCCGACTATACTCGCCCAAAGCATCAACCATCACTAGCTATCTATAACCGTTTGAGAATTCAACAATTCGATTTATTAACAGATAACTCCAGCAATAAAGAATAGACTTTTATTTAATGCTGGAATATTCTTAATCCAATCTCTTTTTTACTCTACATTCATTTGATATGTTACTTAATCAATCCATGCAAATATATACCGTAAATCAAGCACTCGATTAGCAAAATATGCCCTAAAATCAATCTAACAATACCTGGCTGGTGTTTCTATATCTAAAGCTGTACATGTACAGTGAATCAAGTAGTCAATGAGCAAAATATGTACTAAGAAATCGAGTAATAGTTCGCTAAGTTTCAATATCAAAGGCTGTACATATATACTGTACAGTAAATCAAGCATTCGATTAAAAAATATGCGCTAAAATCGATCTAGAAATAATTCGCTGTTGTTTCTAATATTAACCTTCGGTATCCCTACAATTAAGATTTTAACTTATAAGACCTACGTATATTTCTCCTACTATTACTATTTTGATATTTTCGTAACGCGATGTCAAGATTTTCAATATCCAGTAGCTGATCATTGACATGAAATATCAAAAATCTATGCCAATATAAACCTCAGAATAACCTCTATTTCTCAGTTTTGATTTGTTCATATTGATTAACATTTATACCTGCCGGTTGTAGGCTATTTTTAACACTTTGATAATTTGTATTTCAATTATACGGAGTCAGGCTTATTATTAATGCAGAGATGTTGATATTTTATTTTCATGATTTAAAATCAGGAATTCAACTCCTATTTTCTATTCTATATCCTGTTATTATCATTCTTAGTAGCTCTTGCAAATAGTAAAATGTTACCTAATTTATTATGTTTACAATGCTGTCGATATTTTTATCTGATTGCTATAGATAGCTATGTACTACGTAAAAGTTGTAATTCTTTCTCTCAAGGTCATATAAAGAAGATTTTGTATCATTATTGTCATTTATTAACTATCACTTTCTACTTATGTTTTGCTAAAATACTTGTTATATTGTATCATTAAATGGGCCAACGATGCAGTTTAATTTTCTATAGTATATTCGCTATAAATTATAAAGGATCATCATCGATATTTTAGGGGGTAACTGTGTATTAGCTGTGATCCTATTAAGATAATTTTAAAATTAAATCGGTAAATGCCTAGAATGCAATACTAATCGGTCAATACACTAAAGTGCCCACTTTCTTATTTTCCCCCCGTTAATCTAATTCATATATATCAAAACCGAAAGGATCTCTATTATTGTGGAATTAGTCCTAGTTTCACAATTGATTATCCAATTTCATATATCAGGAATTGAATCATCCATATTGGAGTTTCTAACTCTCGTTAGAGTATAGCTGTGAAACGATTACAAAATGGTCTAGAAAGAATTCCATACTGGAAGATAGATTTATACGATAGCTTAAGCGATTGAAATCACCGCTAATGAGATCAATCATTGAGCAGTCTCACTTTAAATTGATTACGTGATAGCATAGGGGTCTTCTATACTTAAGAACCACATTATAGCTTAAGCTTAAGCTACTTTAGAATAATTCTATCGAATAAGATATCGGACCATCGTGATACGGCGTTCGATGGTAAGTATGGAAGAAATTTCTAGTGAGATCTGCGATTTAGCTGATGATGACTGCTGATATCATCGATGATGTGATTCCCAATTGGTGCAGTAAAGCTTTAAAAGTACCCTAATACTACTATAATTGGAAATTTCACCGCGATGGCTTTGTTAGTAATCGCAAATCTGCTTTACATTTTGGCAGCTATTTCGCCATTTTGCATTCTGATCACATATACCATCTCCAGGTTACGTCATTTTTTATAGTCCATTGATGATTACGGGAGTAGAAGGTTAGTTATTCATTTAATTCCTCCCTTTTTATGAAAACCTTTTCTAAAGGGACAGATTAAGCTTATATTCGCGTATATTTAAGATAAGAAACAAAATCAATCGATGATGTTTGTAGCCTGGCAACAAAAGATTCTACTTAATCAATGTATACGTAATTATATCATCTACACATATATACGAATATAACCGATATATGTACATGATCTAAGCATATAGATTTCTATATATACTCGCATATGTATGTTTAAGCAGGAAAGAGCGAACCTTTGTAGGCGCTGCCATCAGATCAAATGAATTATTATGATGATGTCATTGGCGCTGAAGATCATTTAGTTTATTCTCTACTACTTTAGAGTAGAAGTATTATCTCATAGTAAATCATACAGCAATATTTTTAAAATGAATTTCTGTACTTATCTTTACCCTCTAAACCTAAATTTTTTGTGATGGTCTTAAAGTCGCTGTTAGTTTTAGCATGCTAACGTTCTTTTGTAGATGCAGTTAGTGTGCTGTAGAATATTGAGATCGACCCGAATGACTGATTTAAATGCTTGTTACACATTTATACTGGAATACGTATTAGTTTGTTGCCGTTGTGTATACTGTAGATCAAATAGAGTAATATTTAAATACATCCCAAGTAGCCATATTTAACAGAACTTTTTGATAAAAGGAAATCGTGTACTGGTATTAGATCGTCAAAAGTAGACTTTAATTCTACTGACTACCAGAGATATGTATACCTTTAAAGCATAAGTGTAACGTAAAGTATAAATTAATATTCGCAATTTCACTATTTTCTTCAGAAGTAATGCCTATTTTTTTTACACGTTGCTACCTTATACAAAGCCAAATAATCAGGTACAGGTTTTCGTATCGACTTCTATTAATCACTTTTACGATTTTTCCAGGAAACTTTGGTTAATAAAATTTCCAAGTCATTTATTTACTTGAGGAAATATCTAAAATGATCCAGAACAATTGCATAAATATGGAATAGAAAAATATCTGCTATAGATATTCACAAGGATAATAACAGAAACCAGCCTCTAAAATCATATCGAAAGCAATGATTGAATTAACAAGAACTTATTAACAACTGAAAGCAACATTATGAATTTGAATTACAATGGTCTATATTGTTCATGTAAGAAACATTCTAAACAACTAATTAAATCATTAAAAAGTTCTTATTATCCCTAAATGAAGGTTGCTTTAAAAGTGGCACTGCAGTATCTAGTGGAGTTGTAGATTAATGACAATGTTCGGTCGTGTCTTGGAAGGTTCTACGAAGCCATCCAAAAGTCAAATAGCCAAAGCCAGAGCCAGCAGCAACAGCTATGCATAAGTAGCCGTTATAGGTCATGAAAATTAACATTAAGAAGTAGCTCAACACAATTTGAATGACATGTAGAATCGTTTGTAGTATATGGTCACCGAAACATCTTCCAGAAAAGCTAAGAAATGAAGAAAGGACATCATGTATTAGTTTGCATCGCTCAAACTTTAATATTAACGTAGAATAAATCAATCAAGGTTGCAAATGAGCTGATGATAACCGTTAATAAACACAGTGGGATTAATGTTACTCTATAAAGAGATTGATTTTTTATAATCAAGCACAATATGATGAATCCAAATTTTACTTTTCAACAAGCAAGTTATTACCTAATTTTCAATATTCATTACAATAAAGACTGCAAAGAATACATCAAAGTTAACCTATTTCTATTAGTATCATAATTGTTATAGTATTTCTAAGAACAATACGTTCACTCCATCAGATTCTAGGAGTCTCCAATAGCCCAAAAAATTGCTTACCTTTCCGTAATTTTACTAATTTTACGACTACGATCGTATTGGATACTATTGTAAAACCATCTTTCACGAAAAACTTTTAAACCTTCATAAAGCCAAGCCAAAAAGAAAATACCCACACAGGATAGAGCCATTCCTAAATTTTAGTATTTTACAAATGTTAGTATTTTTGCATCATTGTATTATAGGTGGAATGGGCACTGTTCTATACATTGTAAACGTGTTTTAATATTTTGGAAATGTTAGTATTTTTTATATCATTGTACTACAGGTATACTGGATGCTCTGTTCTATTTATTGCAATAGTATTTCACTATTTTGAAAATGTTAGTAATTATTTACATCATTGTTTTAAAAGTATACTGGATGCTATTTATTACAATCGTATTTCAAAATTTTGCAAATGTTGGCATTTAATTGCATTATCGTATTATAGATGTACTGGCTGCCTGTCCTATTTATTACAATCGTATTTCAATATCTTGCCAATGTTAAGCATTTTTCACATCATATTAAAGGTGTATTAGATACTCTAAAAATGTTCATTGCAATTGTATCTAGACAAGCGGATAATGCATTCAATTTTTTAGCTATCTAAAGGGCAAAAATCAACTGTACGCTGAATTATTGTATGCTTTCTAGAGTGAGAACAAATGTATTATGCAACTGACAATAGATAATAGTAATGAAGTCTAATTAATAAATTGTGTGAAAAAATTGAATACGTGATGTATACATTTATTATTATCATCACGTTTTCGAACGATCACTTAAATCTCTCGATTTAGGACGTTGAAATAACAGCTTTGCATAGTAATGACTACTTAATTTACCAGAAGCGGTGGTAATTTTCCAACCAGCAAACAGGACTATTGCTTGGTCACTAAAATAGAAATATCCCTGGCAATGGAATAGTAATCATATGTATAAGCCGATCAATGAACAAACCATAGCATATTAGTATGCTAAAAAATATCAATTTTATTCCAATCTATGCTATTAAAAATCATCAAAATAGATTTAATTCCTCTTACTTGATGGCCTGGAGTCGACGAAGGTCCATGGCCTGCGTGGCTATTAGCTGTAGTAGGATGCATATGCATACTATGCGTACCCGTAGGCATTGTACTGCCATCATGTGTGTGATTATGATTCATAATTCTTTTCTTTCAGTCTTAGCAACTATCCGAAACAGAATCAATTTATACCGTATTAATAGACATCAAAATGAATTTATGAGACTAATTATAGCATATCTACTTTCGACAGAGGTTGGCTAACTCTAATTGATGACATGAATTCATGCATAGCCTCAAGATGATTAAGTAAAAACAACTGATAAAGAAATGGAACTATCCAACGATGGTACGGTCATAATAAGAGCGCGAAATGATTCTAAAAATATTATCATGAAATTGTTAATAGTTGACATGAATGAAGTAGAACTATGCATTGATTTCCATAACAATCTAAAGGATAAGTTGTTAACCGTCACCATCAAGCAGAAATGATGTTCATCGAATCGATGGCCCTGTCTTGATGAAACTTATAAAAATTAATGAGCTAGTCTTAAGAAATAATCTATAATTTATTAATTACTGGTCGCTGTATTTGTCTAATCGATGAAAATAAATTGAGATCCAATTTTATTTACACAAGTGGTGTACGTGATGAAGATTTCAACGCAGTCTATAAATGAGAAAAATCTCGACTTTGATTTTTCTTATTCTTCTTGTATTACAGTATGTCCCGATGATATGTGTAGTATACTACAGTACTGTATAAATATTCGTCAATCTGATGAAATATGACGATTATATCGCAAATAGTATTAACAATACGATTTTAAAAATAGAAAAATTTAAAGACAGATGAAATTCTTGACTAACAGAAATATCAGCAATTGTAATTGACGCTAGAGCGACCATCTATAATTTAGAATTGCTTCTAGCGTCAACATTCTGTCAGAATAATCATACTATTGAAAGAAATTTTGATTATAATTATTTGTCTATCGGAAGGCTATTTTTAAAGTAAGTGAAATCATCGTCATCGTGATATATCAAGGTATTGGCAATTGATCCAAATTTTCAATCTAGTTTCGGGTACAGCCAATACGGGTGTACAGTATAAGAATATTATTGGAAACTGACTGAAATCATCATCTTTGATAAAGGCACTAAGCGTTGACTGTTTCGATGTCATTCTAGTACAGAACGGTCAAAATTGACTGACGGAAGAAAATTGAATAAACTAAGCGAAGTCGTCATCGTCAAGTGTGAAAAACATCGGAAATGAATTACTATATTAATGTATTGAATGTTTAGACTTTATTCAGCTCAATAAAATTAACGAAGAGTATAATGGAAAATGACTAGAAAGGATCGAATTGATCGCTTTTAACTCACTAAAATTGCCATCACTGATTAGTTATGTCTTGATTGCACTCAGGCACGATAGATACAGAAAAAAAATGATATTCAACTGGCCGAAATCATCAAAGTTTCTAAGTGCAGTAAAATATTGAAAACATAAATAACTGATGAAGACAAAAAATGGTGTAGGTATTTACTATAGTGTACTGATTGATTGCATCACGGTTGAAGAGAGACATTCAAAATGAATTTTCTTTGTATTTAGTTAGGACAGAAAATGCCATCCATAGAGAAAAATAGCTTTAGACTCAGTGAAATGATCATCGCTGATCTAGATGTTAGCAATCCATGACATATTGATCTCATTTAACTACAGTAAGATAGTACGATGATGATATAAAATGTCAGAGTAGAGAGAATGCTCCGTCATCGACATGGCCACAGTCCAACATGTTTTCGATACGGTTCTTAAATAACATTGATCCAAGTGAACTATAATCTTTCATGATTAATACTTTTTATAGTTAATATTTAAATCGTCACTGTTTATCTAGATATTAGCAGTCCATGATATCTTGATACTATTTAACCGCAGTAGGTTAAAACCATTAATTAATACCATGATGATCTCGAACATTAAAGTAGAGAAAGTACGAGAGTATATGGTCAATATGGCTAGTGGTGAGCATGACTTTACCATTTTCTTCTTCAACAACATCAATCCAACTAAAGTTCAATCTTCATCATGGAACATTTCCTGTACATTAAATTATCATCCTTGATTTTGATGTTAGCACTTATTATGTTTTCATCGATTTAACGAACAATAAAGTAAGTGAATACGACGCTGATTTTAAATATTATTATTCTCATATTCTGCTTCGAGTAGGAGAAATACAACAGTGGTTGAATATGGTCAATATGGCCACTGCCCAGCATGACTTGTATACTATTCTTAAATAACATTCATTTAACTAAACAACAGTCTTCATCATCACCATCTCGCATCGATTGAAATTATCATCATTGATATAAACGTAAGCAATCATGACGTTTTAATTGAGCTACAGTAAATTACTACGAGAATGATTTCCAATATTAGAGTACTGGTGGAGAAAATACTCCCATGATGGAAGTGTTGATCGTCCAAGCTATCTTGACTGACTTCTCCTACTCATTCATCTTAACCACAATCTTCATCATCAAACATCATCATCGATTGAACTGCTTATCAATGACGTTAGCAATCGAACGTTTTAGCTCATTGATAACGACTTACACGATTGTAGACGGATAAGATTTAACTTTGAATATTTATTCTCCCCAATTTTGAATCCGTCGAATCGAACTTTGTTGCTATGGATTTTTGTCTTGTCGCCGTTATGGGGAAATTCCTTATGACGATAAGGAATCTGACCAGGGGTTGACGGCGTCTATGGGCTTATATTGTCGTGTGGAAGGGGGCGAATGGTACCTTTGTAAAGGCTTTGTTTACTATTGTGAACTAAAGCACTGGCTAGGCGTTGGCCTAGTCCAGCGAGAACCAATAGCCTACTAGGTATTAGACTGGATACCGATCTCCTATCCGAACCTAGAATAGCGCGTGGAGCTTTTCGGCTTCACTTTTTCTCAGGCCATTGACGTCATTTCAATCGAGTTGTCTGATTGGTCCTATAGACGATTATACACCTGGCGTGACACTCGCAGGTTAAGTTTTGTTGACATGGGGTGAGGGATACGCGTACAGCACGCTGACTGCTACGATGACATTATTTCTGACTGTTCAATCCATGGGATATGATGTGTGCAAAATGAGCTGTCATACCCTCCAGTTTCTCTTCTTCAACACAGGTGATCAATTAATAACGTATACGGATTATACTGTACACCTGGCGAGACACTCGCAGGTTAAGTTTTGTTGACATGAGGTGAGGGATACGCGTACACTACGATGACTGCTATAATGACATTATTTCTGACTGTTCACTCAATAGGATATGATGTGTGCAAAATGAGCTGTCATACTCTCCAGTTTCTCTACTTCAACACAGGTGATCAATTAATAACGTATACGATTATACTGTACACCTGGCGAGACACTCGCAGGTTAAGTTTTGTTGACATGGGGGGAGGGATACGCGTACAGTACGATGACTGCTATGATGACATCATTTCTGACTGTTCAATGAATAGGATATGATGTGTGCAAAATGAGCTGTCATACCCTCCAGTTTCTCTTCAACACAGGTGATCACGTCCGCTACGTATGTTCTTGCGATAGCATGGGGTAAAATGGACCAACGATGTTGCTATCCACTCCCACGGCCATGCCCAATTGCCCATGACCTAATCAACTCCTTTTCTATCCTCTTTTACTGTGCCTATTTGATCAGCACGGCATAATCATTGTTGAAATTATGTATGCCTTCATCAACATATGTAAACAGACCTGCTTGCTATGTTCCAGGGTGTAACGAACAAAGTGAGAATGATGTGACAAGCAATCGTACCCTTAATTAAACTGGATAAGATGGAAAAAGATGCAGGTAGCAAGCATAATTATACAGCACAGCAGTGGCTGCCAGTGATAAGGCACCCATTCACTACAGTACACAATGTGTACAGTATGCAAAGTCCAAAAATGCTGCAGCTATTACATGTCCATTCAGTAGGAGACAAGATGAGATCAAAATAATGGATGCAAAGTCAAAAAATACTGCAGCTATTATTATAGATATCCATTTAGTAAGAGAAAAGATGAGATCAAAATAATGGATGCAAAGTCAAAAAATACTGCAGCTATTATTATAGATATCCATTTAGTAAGAGAAAAGATGAGATCAAAATAATGGATGCAAAATTTTAAAAATGCTGCAGGTATTAGGTTTTCATGCAGGAAAGAGGCAAAGATAAGATCAAAATGATGTTTGCAAAGTCAAAAAAAAAAAGGCTACAGGTATTAGATCTTCAGAAAGAGACAAGATGAGATCTAAATGATATGTGCAAAGTCTAAAGATGATGCAGGCACCAAGCAAAACGGTAATTAGGTAGATATCCTTTTTAAACTACTGTTAATTATGCTATCTCAATGGTGTAATATAAAAAAAGTTGAAGGTAGCAAGCATAAGTGGCTGCCATGAATGAGATCCATTCAGTAAGGGACAATATGAGATCAAAATAATGTGTACAAAGTCGAAAAATCCTGCAGGTGGCAAGCAAAAATAATCTATTAGGTAGATAACCCTTTAATAAAGGTATATTGCAGTAAATGAAAAAAATACTGAAAGTAGTAAGCATAAGTGGCTGCCATGAATGAGATATCCATTCAGTATGACATCAAAATAACGTTTGCAAAGTCGAAAAATGCTGCAGGCAGCAAGACAAATAACTACTGTTAGGTACTGTAAAGAAGTATTTGAGATTTAAATATTATGTATAGTACGCGTATAGTACATTATACAAAGTGAAAAAGAATGCAGATAACAAGTAAATATTTCATAATGCTAGGACCTGCTCATGAAAGTAAAAAAGATCTCTAAGAAAAGTTCAAATTCAGCTTTTAAAATTTACAAAATTGGCTTACAAGCTATCCTATAAAAACCATCAATCATCAAAAATACCGTACAATCAATAAAATTAAGACCACTACGAGCCAACAATACTGTGCTGAATAAATTGCCGCTTCTTAAATCAATCTTGTCTTTTCCATGTTACACTGTTCGATATTGGTAGAAGAGATCAATAAGGACGATAGTGAACTTTACACAGGCATAATTTATTTAAATAATAATCCAAAGATTAACTTCAAGATAAATTATGCTACCTTTTATGCAACACCATCGTTTATTTAGGCATATCGTAGATCATATTGGAACATCTGTATTATCTATGTGATAGGAGGAGTAGACAGGATTCCCTACCCCGTAAAAATCTTACAAAAATCTAAATTTAAAGTCTTTTTAGACTTTAAGGAACTGAAGTTTCTGGTCAACATACCTAAGGGAAAAAAACTTCCTAGCTACTAACAGGCCTATGTGTTATTTGTGCACATCTGATGACGGGATAACAATCTTAGCGAATGAATATTGAACTTGTTGGGGTTATTATCCACTATATTAGAACAAACTATTGCATAATCACAAAATGATCAATCGTCTGCAGATTGATAATTCTCATAGCTAAAAATTTAACTTTGAATGAGCTCAAAATAAACTCAGCTAACCCTCCCAACAATGGATTAGATTTATTAGAGCAACATACATTACTCTACGTTATCAGAGATCATGGATATCAGACGATAGAGCTCCCATAACATGGCTATAAAGAGATAATATAGATTGAACAAGATAAGATTAAGATTTATAAATATTTTGAAAGTTTTAATGTACGAGTATGTCGTATTCAAATTTTCAGTATTCAAGCAATCTTAAAACTAACAATCAATTTTTATACGACTTCTGTTAATAACATAATAGCCCAATTTTCCCCTACTTAAGCTACACCCTTGGAATGAAAGGAAACTAAATACTTTTACAACCATTAAAGTGGCAAGTTAATCTAACATAGAATACAGGCTCATAACGTTACAATTAATTTTAGTATAATCTACTAATAAATGATAAAAAGGACAGGATAAGATAGACACATAGGGTCATATTAATCTTATAGGTATCTGTACATTAAGATAATAAAGTGATATGCATAGATAAAATATAGGCATCCAAATTTATAACAACCAATACGATATGCATCATTAGAGAATATCATATTATTGGTAATAAAATTATAACTATCTACTTGATGGACTTGCTGTAAAATGTAGATTGAGCTTTTAGCAATTCTTTTACAAGTAGCAAACATGATGTAGTTAGGTGTTTGCTTGAAGCTATTTTGGAATTTTTTCGGCCAATATTGTAAATATGAAGGTGTTTTCCATTTCCATTGATGGTTACTTTTTCAAATATCTTGATTAATTTCTTACTGCTAGTCACATCTTTCGTCAACATCTAATAATAAAGAAAAAAGTCGTTATTAGATTATAAGTTCAAAATTTTGGCTTACTGGCCCTAGATAAGACAATTCATATACGTATTTAACTGGCTTATTTCCCACGTCAAAAAAGTAACTTACATCTACTTTCATCTTACTATCACCAGATTCCAATAGAATTTTAAGTAGATGGCTAGCTTTATAGCAAATGGCATTATTTTTATTAATGTAACCATGAATGACATGAATAATAGTTGAAATTGAATTTTCCGCTTCATAAACCGCCTGTGTACACGTTGGGAACTAATCAAGGAGAAAAAAACACTGGTCACTTAAAATCTTGTTATTCGAGCATAATCAAAACTAAAAATGCATTGTACAATGGTGTAGATCAGTTAGGCAACATAATTCTTATTCAAAGTGTATACGTGTATACAGTACAGTATTTATGAAATCCGTATTCTATGCTTACGTTAGCCACGTTGATTAAGACATCCAACGCTGCATTATTTAAATCATAGCTAGGCACGCTATGATTCAGTGATTTAATTAATTTGAAAATAATCTCCAGAGCATCACTATTAGCTAAATTTTCACTGCAAACCTGAGAAAATTTTGTTGGATTATCTATAATGTTAAAGAAATAAAAACTTCAATACACGATTTTCTATTTCTTTTATCACTGCGTATGATAAATAAACTGTACTCGAGGTAAAAGAATTTACCTAAATTCCTTAGAGCTTCATGTAGTTTTGACATATATATGTTTGGCTTCAATAGCCATCTTAATGCTGATTTTGTTCGATTGGATAACTTTTTGTCTTCAGTTACAGCTTCATTTGCTTGCTTTATGCGTTGTCTTGCCTCTTCTAGAGCTTTGTTATGCTTCAATTGGTTCAAGCGTACAATATAGCCTCTCCATGTTGCTTGAATCAAAGTTGCAGCTCTTTCGATACGTCTATTTGCTTGCGTATAGCGATTATGCAGACGCCACCGGGTTTGTATTAATCTTGCAGCTTGATTTTGCTGAGCGATACGTTTCCTGCATAAAAAATAATATGGCAATTAAGCTATATACGTTTATTTTTTATCGTCGCTATGTATAAATACGAGTACCGTTGTAAGATACGCAATTAAAATTTTACATCGGATAGAATTCGACTAGAATATCATACAAGTCACACAATGATAAGCGCAATCGAAAATACTTATGCAAGTATAACCTGATCATATATCCTCTCTGGTGAGCTACAATTATACGACAAGCACGTAGCTTAGTTGTCCACTTTCTACATTGATGGCCACGATAAAAGGCTTGAATACAAATAACTGCCTCACGTAGTTGTAAATAATTATTTCTTATACTTTGACCTATTAATTTCATTCTGTACCGCTTCTGTAATGTTAAAGCAGCATTTTCAAAAGCAATTTGCTTTCTAGTTCTATATCCACGCCAGCATGATTGCAATCGGATTACTGCGGTCCGAATATAAAGATAACTTTCTCTTTGATCACGACTAACTTTATAAGCTCGGTAATAATTTTGTAAGATAATTGTAGCTTTTTGCATTTGTTGGTATCTTTCTTGAAGCTGTTGCCGTCGTACACATGCTTGCAAAAGAATAGCATTCTTTCTCAATTGCGTATATTGGCGTCGTTGAAAATAGCATCTGTAAAAACTTTGTATCTGAATAGCAGCTTCACGCTGTTTATTGACTAATTTTCTTACAGAGTAACCTCTATAAGTAGCCTGGATTGTGATAATAGCACCGCATGTATACAAGTAGCTATACCGTGTTGCATTAGCTAGACATCTAGCTCTATACCAACGTTGGATATATATTATAGCATTCAATTGCCGTTGATAATCCTTACGGACTAACAAACTACGTATTTTTGATTGAATAAATATGGCTGATTGTTTTAATTTCATGTAATTTTGGCGTTGCAACATTCCGCGTACATGTGCTTGAAGTTTAATTGTAGAACGAATCTTTTGAGCTTCCCTTCTTGAGAACATGCCTCTTACAGCACTTTGTAATCTAATAATAGCTACTCGTTTACACAAATAGTCTTTTACAGTATTCTTCATAGCCAGTTTAGCTCTATATCTTTGCTGTATCATACTACATGCTCGTAATAATTGCTTGTAATAAATTTGAGCTTTTTTTCTTCTAAACATTGCTTGCAATTTTGTCACAGTATTAACTAAATCGCCATGATTACGTCTAACTTGATAGCCTCTATAGAAAGATTGGATAGTAATAGCTGCCGCATTATGCTGAGCTAGATGTCGCCTATATAAATGTCCACGATAAACAGCTTGGATGAGAATAGCACTTTGACGAAGTTTTCTATACTCATGATTTAATTTTTGAGCAATAATTTTACTTCTGTATCTTCTTTGCATCATTATTGCAGCATTCAAAAGTTGTAAATAACGATTCCTTTCTTGATAACATCGGACATTAGCTTGCACTTTAATGATACTATCTTTTAATTGACAGTACTTTTTACGAACGACATAGCTACGATATTTACTTTGAATTGTTATAATAGCACCACGTATAAAGTGATATTGCAATAATTCATATCTAGCAATCCAATTAGCTCTTAATCGGCGTTGTAAAGTGATCGTTGCCTCACGTAATTGATCATAACGCTTTTTCACAGTTTTTCCTCTAAACTGCGCTTGCATTTTAATAGTTGTTGCTCGTAAATGTTGGTATTGCTTATAAGCTAAGTGTCTTCTCAAAGCAGTTTGTATCATCGTACATGCATTTTTCATCTTTTTATAATTAAAATTTTGACGTATTTGTTGACCCAGTAAATAAGCTTTAGTACACTTTTGGATAACATGAATAGCATTTAATCGTTGCATATAAGTACAACGTTGTTTATGCATTCTTATCATTGATTGTATTTTGAGAGCAGCGGATCTTTCTCGATTAAACTGCCGGCGACAGATATGACCTCTATAGGTGGTCTGAATTTTGATAACCGCCTTTAAGATGTTGTACTGTTTCATGGCTAAATACCTTCTGGTCCACTTTTGAATAGTTAAGCTTGCTTGTATCATTTGTCGGAAGTGACGATGTAAGTGATTGCGTAGCAGTGTTGCACGCCACTTTCGTTGAATTTTAATAACAGCTTCTCGCTGCTTCTGGTAAGACTTTTGGATACAATATAATCGCCAGTAAGTTTGAATCACAGATGCAGCTCTCCTTAATAAATTATAACGTTTAACATGATGCCAACGCCTTACCATTGATTGCAATAAAATGGTCGATTGTAAAATTTGTAAATATCGCTTTCTAGTTTTTATAGTCAATAATGTTGCACGAACATGAGATTGTAAAATAGTGCAAGCATGATATTGTCTTAGATACATCTTTCTTTGAATATTCATTTTCCATAATGCTTGTATCTTTATAGCTGCATTATGTTTCTTTGCTAGTGATTTTCTTTGTTGATATCCTCGATAGGCTGCTTGTATCTTAATAGCAGAGGCCTTTGTAGTCAAGTAATCCTTTTCATCATTTCTCATCTTAACTTGTGCTCTATATCTTTGCTGGATGACAACTGCTGCAATTTTCATAGTATTATATCTCTTACAGGCTAAGTATCGTCGTTGATAACTTTGAATTAAAGTTGCTGCTCTTTTCATTTGTAGATACTGGCGCCTAACTACATAACTTCTCCATGCCGATTGCAAAATAATGGACGCTTGCATAATAGTTGAGTAGGCTGTATGAACTTTTCTCATTTCAATTTGAGCTCTGTATCTTTGCTGGATGACAACTGCTGCAATTTTCATAGTATTATAGCTCTTACAGGCTAAGTATCGTCGATGATAACTTTGAATTAAAGTTGCTGCTCTTTTCGTTTGTAGATATTGACGTCTAACTACATAACTTCTCCATGCCGATTGCAAAACAATGGATGCTTGCATATTACTTGAGTAGGCTGCACGAACTTTTCTCATTTCAATTTGAGCCCTGTATCTTTGCTGAATGATGGATGCCGCAATTTTTAGATCAGTATACTTTTTAATCTGTCTATACCGACGATAATGACTTTGAATTAGGATAGCCGCCGCTCTCATTTGAATGTAATGACTTCTAGCAATATGCATTTGCCACATGGATTGAATTAAGATTGAAGATTGTGTAAGCGTTAGATAGAATTGTCTACAAGCTCTACCCTTTTTAACAGATAACCACCACCGTTGTATAGTGATAGCAGAGTGTTGAGTATTCAAATAGCGACATCGACAAGTGTAGGTCAAATAACAATTTTCAATACATCGGACAGCATTTCTTTTTCTAATTAATTCCTTTCTTGCCAGATATCCACGTATTCTAGATTGAATGAAGATACAACTTTGTCTGATTGCATAAAAATCACAGACTCGACGAACATCTTGACCTTTTAGCCAACCTTTGACGAAAGCTTGTAATACCATTATAGCATGATATTTTTGAACATAGGCACGATGGCTAATCCAACGCCTAATATTAGATTGTATCATTATTGCAGCAAATTTCTTATTGAGATATAATCGCTGACATACTGCTCGACGATATGCAGATTGTATTATTAATGCTGATCGTAATTTAGTATTGTAGCATTTTCTTGTCACCCATCCACGATAGTAGGTCTGAATGGTAAGAATAGATTGGCAGATTACTCGATACTTATCGATCGCAGTTCGTTGAAGACAAGTTGCTCTCCATCGGCGTTGTAAAATAATAGTAGAATCACACAATTTTATATAATCTTGGCGTTGCTTATAACATCTATAATGCGATTGTATTCGTATAGCAGCTGCTTTCTCTAGTAAGTACTGTTTCCTAACGAGATATCCTTTTATTGCAGCTTGAAGAGTTATACAAGCACCTCGTATGATTAAGTATGTATACTGCTGTATTTGCATTGCCCTCATAGCGCGATATTGCTGCTGTATAACTAGAGCCGATTGCTGTAACTGCCGATATTTCTGTTTTACGTAATAACATCTGAATGATTTTTGTATTATAGTTGCTGCTTTACGCTGTTGTTGAAGATTTTGCTGTACATGCCATCGTCGATACATCGATTGTATAGTTATAGCAGCAGTAGTATATTGTTGAAGCCTTCGTTGCGCAAACCATCGTCGGACACAAGATTGAACAGTAACAATTTCCTGTTTTGTTCTCATAAAATTTCTACGTGTATGATATCCTCTCCAATGGGATTGAATGCAAATTGCAGCTCTGAATTTAGCCACAAAACACCTATCGTGCCAGCCACGAAATACAGCTTGTAATAAAATGATTTTATTTTTGATTCTACAATATTCTTCATGAACGGCTTTAGTTATGAGAGAATTTCGGTAGTACCTTTGGATAATTTGTGCTGCTTGATATTGTCGTGTTAATTCACAACGTACTCTACCACCTCTCCAAATAGATTGTGCTTTAACGATAGCTTCTCTGAGCTTACAGTAATGTTTTCTGGCTATATATCCTCTGAATGCAGACTAAAATTTCATCGTAATTTTTATAGAAGTTATTAAAAGATAGCTCCGCTAATAATATTACAAATTCATTTATTTACAGTACAAATACAACCAAATTACAAACCTCAATAACAGTTGCAGCGTATTCTTGCTTAGCTTCCAGTTGTTCTTGCCGTAAATCTTCAACTAAGCAACGAGCAACATATCCACGCCAATAACTCTGAATTATTACAACTTTATTAATTCGATTTCGACAATCTTTGCGGGTGAGATAACCTCTTATTACACCTTGAAGTTTAATGGCAGCCGTTTCTCTATTCTGTTATTTGCAATTTTTAAATAAAATTTTATAGTTATTAACATGATAGATCAAACAAGAACATAGAAAGCTGCCTAAATTACTAATTACATAACTTTGAATTGAATAGTCAATAGCTATACCTGCTGAATAATTAATTCTTTCATGTCACTATAACTTCTCCATGCTTTTTGGATACAGATTGCAGCTCTTGACTCTTGTCTTATTTCTAATAATTTTGAGCATAAGTAAGATAGATGTGCTATCATAACTTTCTCTTCTGGGATGCCATTTATTATTTGTGATGCTTTAAAAAGAAGTGGAACGCCTCTCATTTCTTGTATCTATACGTATATTGAATACAAATTATATTTATTTCTGGTACAATACCATGGGCATTCGAGATTAATTTAATCGTTCTAAAATCTAATGCTATATCGAACCTTATGATTATATAAGTTAAAATTATATTTCTCATTTGCTTTAAGTTTATCATATTTGGAGGCTTTTCCTGTCTCTAAAATAAAAACAGTTGTAATTGAGTGAAGCTAAACTTTTACAAAAATCTTGTTAAATTAAATTAATTACTGAAGTGATTAAATGCTATCGAAATTGACTTTTACTTGGGCTAAAGACAGCCGACCATCCTTCTTTGGTATCAACTAAATTTGTCATATTATCATCCGGTTCTTCTTCATAGTTTAAAATCGTTAATGTAGTTTCGTGTCTTATTTTTGAATATGGTAAAAGACCAGGATGATAATGATGGACAAGGCAGCATAAAGCGCGGCCATCCCCGAATGAGGCCGTAAAATTATTGATCTGTTTGTTAATTAGAAAATTAGCATAGTATTATAAGCATATGTAAATATATTATCTTATTACAATATACGCGACAGAATCATTTATATCAGTGGTTTAGCAATTTATCAAGACAAGTAATCTAGTATTAACAATCAATGTACTAATTAGCCTTAGAACAATTACAGTAATTGGATAGTTAATGTGTAGTTTTGTACAGTACACAGAGTTATGTCCACTGCAGGACAAATATCGTTGTATTCAAACAGTCAAATTACTTCGTCTAAACGTATATCTTATTAATTATTAATACAACCATCAGGAACTACCAAAGAGTTCCATAGAAATCGTATTTATGTACGTACATATACAACTTTATGTATAGCGTTAATTATATTGTTCTATTAATGTAAATATAAGGTGTAATTATAATAGGTGTTATATGACGTAAAAAATAAGAAATTGCTACACTGTTACCTCAATTCCATATAGTTTGCAAACCGATTGGCACCATGATAATAGTAAATTCAATTGTAAATGATCGACGTACATATCATTATATGGGATTGTATAACTAATATCAATATCTGGCGATAATAGCTTCAATTTCTTTCTGTATTCCCTTCGTAAGTAAATAATCTCCTCCCGTAAGTGATCTTCATTGAGAATAACATTGACCTAATCGATTATTTTAGAATCATTAGGCTAAATTTAATTTTGCCTATACTTAAATTTTCGAAATTGTATGCTATTTTGTTTGATAATGCTATAGTTACAATTACCTGATAATGCTGAATTACTTTCCAAAGCAAAGCAAGGGTCTTCTCTCGATGTCCATCCACAATTGCGGAACCGTACAGTTTGACTATGTTACAAATAAAAAATGTGAGTTTAGAATAATCGCTAATACTATAAAACTATCATAAAGTAGTGAACTTATAATCATAAAATCTACTCCGAATATTTACCTTCAATATTGTTTAGTAATTTTTTCTCTTTGAGTACAGCAAGCGATTCCTGAACATTCTTCAGTTTCTATTAACAGTTTAATGATATTGATCAAATTATACCTGAGAAAAAGATCAGCTTAGGTATTTTAATTTTAATACATAGTAATATAAATCTAACCTGTAATCTGCTATTAACAGGCAGTTTTAAATTGGATGTAATTCCCCATTCTCGAGAGAACAATTCTATTAACCGTCTGTATAGCCAAGAGTTTTACGTATAGATTAGACAATATTGGTTGTAATTTTGCTTGATTGATTATTATTACTTACGCTAATCGAACGCCATCTCTTAAATCTACAGCTAGATTTGTAACCGCGTAGTTGTATTCATCCAAAGGTGTCTGATAAATACATAATTCATCATTAAGAAATGTAGTTGTAAACGTTATATTATTCTTTAGTATTGCAAATTATGCAAATACAGACTATTATATTAACGACTAATAATAACTTACTTGAACATGAGTAACATTATACCCAAATTGTCCTAAATGACGAATAATATCTCCCTCGCCTCGTAAATATTCTCGTGAAAGCTTTAAAAGTAAATCACGACTTGACTAAAAATAGAATAGAAATTATGCAATTAGAGAAATTTCGCGCTTTACCATAGTATCGAATACAATTCTCTATTAATTATAGTACTTGTAATTAGAGCTTGATAATACCAACCTTGAATTTTGCATCCATACAAAATAAACATGGATCATGATCAATAAGGCGAGTTAACTTAGCTTGATCAATACAGAATATTAATAGCAGGAATTGCTTGATGACATATTGTCCTAACGCTTCTTTAAAATCTAATTTAGAAAAAGATTTTGCTTACATCAACAACCTCATCGACCTAAAACTGTTTTAAGTGCAATTATCGAATAATGTATAATAAAATATGTTAATCCACTAGTTACCTTTTTTATTAGAAAAGCTTTCCAGATTTGAAGAGTCTCTGTACTTTTTAATAATATCAGGATTGCTTAAGAATCGTGAGATAATAAAAGTGGACAAACCAATGATATCTTGATTTGATTCAATCATTAATACTTCACCGTAAATTGTCTATGTATTAATAGGAAAGATCCATAATACCAAATTAATATGTTAAATCGCTTCACTTTATATCAGCGCTTGAGATATAGAGTGTAATATTTTATTGATATGATACAGTATCAATGTGAGAAGAATTTTTAGTTATTTCGATACGTTAATTGTTCTGGAAGTCTTATAGAGTGATCAGAATATATTATATTTATCAGAAATTATTAAAATCGTTATTTTAATTCCTTCATAGCATCTTATCAACATAATAATATACCTCTAATCCAATGCGTAGCCAAAGTGGATTATATGATAGCAATAGATCTAACAAGTTTTGTTTGAGGCCTAGTCATATTGAGAATTATAGTCAATTAAAAATCTTATATTAATTTTGAAACACTATATCTACCGCTATATTTAATAAATTGAAAATATGAAAAATTATTTTAATTAATACCTAAATCACTATGAATATTAGCATCCAGTTTGAATGTAAATTTTCTTTCTTTTACAGCATCAGTAATACGTTCTACCACCATTCTAACTGGCTTCGATTGGTATAATATACATGCTGCTCTCCTTAGCATCATTAAATGCTTTCGATTTTCATAATTTTTGTATGATAAGGTATCTTTAGTCGGATGATACTGTCGTGTTGTTGTATCCGTTGTTAGTGCTAGGGTACTAGCATCAACTATAATACAAGAGAGATGTAGTTAGATAATTTCATCGAATGATAAATGGATATTAGTAGATACCAGGTATTTTAGAATTAGTTACCTTTGGTTACAAATTTGTTCATAGATACGCCATCTTCGCAAGGAACAAGAATAAAATTAAGCCAACACGTAAATCCTGCAAGTCATTAATAACAATAATTAAGATTTTTATAAAGTATTTAATTGCAATATGAATAAAGAGTTATGCGTATTTAATACTCAGAAAACGTCAATGTCTGACCTCTTTCTTGCTTATCAATCCAGCGATCATCGTAACAATTATTTTGACTTGCAAATGGTGAGATTGTTTTGGTTTTCTTAACTGCTGTATTAAAGAAGTATTTGAATATACCAACATTACAATCAGAAGTAGAATAGATACGCTACATTGTTATCAATCAAAATAGAGTCAACTAACCGGATCCATTAGAAATGAGTCGCAGGCGAGATTGAGCTATGCCCCTTATGTTGAATGTTTTTGGAAGAGTGGCTACAAGGAAAGTTTTAGGCAGATATGCCCATAGATAAGCAAAAGAGATAGGAGATAAGTATAACGCAATATTAAATCTATATATCGTTTACTAGTATTTTTATTAACAGTTTATCTTTATTACCCTTGCGTTGTGAAGACTGAAGCTGTTGTTGCTTAGTCTTATTCTTAGCAGTACTTTCAGAGTTTACTTTGGCCTTAACGCATTTATTAGGAATGGTCTTATTGATACGAACTTTAAATTCTGTCTTGGAATTACTTTCTTGGGTGTTAAGATTGCTATTATTACGGTTGTTATTATCATTGTCTTCTTTATCATCTGGACATGAATCAACATTTCCTAATAGAGAATCTTCCAATTCCGATTTAGTGTAAGTTTCTCGAATAATATGATTACCAAAATGACTTTTTTTTAATTGGTTATCATGATTAGTTGATTGAAAATCAACCAACTGGGAATTGACAAATTTTTCTTGGCCATATTGTTGATGATGATTTGAAGTTGATACATTAGTTTGTTCGTCTTGAACTTGATGTTTCGTATCATTTTGTACAGCATCAGTTGTAGTTGTTGTTGGAACTTTTTGATTTGATTCCGATTTATTATTCTAAATAATACATGGATATCAACACATATAAGATTAATTGGGTAGATCCTTTAAATTATTATACATTACTATAAGTTTGAATTTTTGATGTTATGGTCACCTTGTTAGCGTCTCCCTGTAAGACATCAATGACTGTATTTAGTACTGCTTTCTGATTTGGCTTCGATGTGTTAATCTAACGTGTGAAAAAAGATAACATAAAAATTTTACATTACTTCCATAAGTACACCCAGTTGCTACAATACTTTGTCAGTTTATCAGTCCATTTCAACATTGATAGCATCAATATTAGATGAATTGATTATGATGAACGACGATTGCATAGTCTCTTCCATTACCTTGTGTAGTTTATTATTAACTTGATGACGTTGTTGATTAAGTCTTCGCCCGGTTCTTTTCTACAATAATTATAAAAATAATTATAATTATTAGCCACAAGGATCGGTTAGAAATGACGTTATTTTTAATCTAGGCGCATTAGCTGACCGTAATTGGTATACTATAGCCGAGCAAGATATACGTGTACTGTACGTGTAATCATAAGATTCAACATGTTCTTTTGAACTATGTATTTCGATACAGTATGTAATGTACAGCATATTGTATTTATTCCAGTTTCAACTTCAAATATCGTCTAAAATACCGTGCTATCAAATATGTGTAAGTTAATCATACCTTATGAGGCGATTCAATAGCAGTTCCATTAAGAACTACGTGTAATCGGTGAGTGTTTTGGCTTACTAAAACCAAAGTATCGTGAACTGAGCCAACGACTTTAGGATTCCAGGTAATTTCGAGTTGTTGTTGACTCTCGGGTTGGATAGCTAATGTTGTTGTATTGACTGTAAAGCCTTTTAATTCAGATACTTTTCCAACTTTGATATGATGTATTTTGGACGATGGATTGACAATCGTTAATAAAATCGATTTGTTTCGGCCAACTTTGACTTTATCAAAATAGAGCTTGGGTACTTGAGCAAAATGTTTCAATACTAAAACAGGATGATCATCTTCAGTTTGTGTTTGTGCTGCCGATTGACTACCATTAAATGGGACAAATTTTAGAAACGGCTCAGATGATGCTACATTTTCTTTATTTTCTTCTTGACGTATGCAATGGTCAGTCATTTTTGCTGTGGAATTTTGTATGTTGACTGATCACTTCAATATTCTCTTTCAATTATTTCTACTACTGGAGATGATGATGGAGATTTTGCATAGTCCAAATCTCTGCAACTCAAAGAAATGAAATAACGTGCTTGTTGTACAGTATAACTGATCAATGTGGTCTTGATGGAGAAATGTACAACCTACTATTAATGGATATTATGGAAAACATCGCCAATTTCACTGAAATGCTCTTCATCGTACTGTTGCATATTTATCTGCAAGTATTTTTTTTTGAAATTAACGAAATTGCGACCTGGACCAATCACAAGAGAGAACCGGTGTGACGCTATGTACAATTCTTCTTCTACAGTAGAGTATTACAGTACAGTACTGTGTTGCAGTAACCACTGACAGAGGTGTAAGAATGACAGCTCATTTTGCACACTATAATAACATAAAGTATAAGAGAATGCTATACTCATATCAGTATCACTGCACAAAGACGTGATACTGCAGTACCGTACAGTGTACAGTACTTTTACCTCTACCATACAGTACTCAAAATTTTACCGGCGTCTGTCTAGTAGTCCATGCCTGCCTCCATGGATCTATGGCATCTGAATATGGACTACTAGGAAATTATTAGACCGATTGACGTATTTTATCTACAGTAGTCCATGGCATTCCGCAAGCTTTAACCTTTACTGTTACAAATATGTCGCGTAAATTGTTCTTTAGATCCTACTACCATGGACTTCTAGAAGTAGGGGTATAGTTCTAGAAGTCCATGCTACTACTTTTCCTAATTTGGCTTGGTATAAAAATTTAAAAATAAGCCACATCTGCAATGGAATTGAATCCATTTATAGTCAGTAGACTATCGAAAGGTTATATCCGCAATGTGGAATGGTAGCAAAGTCCTAGTTGATCTGTTTGTTGCAAGGTAATTGAAATGAATTAGTCTTTAGGTCCTTCGCCATTTACTGTACTGATTACACCTGCTAATACAGCAGATGAAAATAGGTACTGTACACCTGCAGAATAGCCTAATTTTCGCGAAACTGGATGATAGAAGTTCTAGCTACTATACTTGAGCAGGGATCACTGCAACTATACTAGTAATACTACTGATAGTAAATTAGAGATTGGACCTCTGGCAGTAACCTACAACTACGGAAAGGTTTTACAGCCTAGTAGCAAGATTCTACTAGGTGATCATCTATAATTATAAGTAATAAGAATAAGATGTAGTAGACTTTATGCATAGGACTATTTGCTGATTGGATCTTCCCAAAGATGAAAAATACTCTCATGCCAAGCCATAATAATAAAATTTATAATTATAGAATGAATGAGTGAAAATAATACGTACAGTACAATTGACAATCGATTGCTGATGCTGTAACGCGATGTCTTGTAAACCAGGAGTACTTACACTCCAATAACTAAAAAGATAATACAATATAGCAAAAGCGACTTTGAAAGTTAGGCTAACTTCAAAATATTTTAATTTATTATAGGAGTACGGTATATCTAGTTATGCGTAAGCTTGGGTACGGTACTCATGAGTACCATAAATCAAGTAATGCTTTTACATCAATTCAAAAAATTTTTAAATCTACTAAAAATATCCAAATACTTGGCTAACGCATTCAAGGATCTTAAAAATTGCAACTTATTACTTTTAAGTTCATCAGAGATATACAGTACAATTTCTAGAATATACGTAGATATATTACTTGATACTGACATCGTCGCCGTACAATAGTACCCTATATATACTGTATATATATATATATGCGTATGTGTGTGCAAAAAGTATGAGTTGAGTTACTGGCTATTAGCTACACGGTATTGTATCATAAAGGCTTGCATTTTACAATAATATCTTAAATAGAATATCTCTTTAGAGAGATGTCTTATGTTTCTTAATTTCAACCATTACATTATGTATATTAATAATTTCATTGCGACAGGTTAAATTTTTAAACGGAGACTGATTAAGGATCTTTTGAAAACGATGGTAATATTGAATTAATTGTGTTAAAACGGCCTATAAAATAACAATCAATAAGAGACCAATGTAAGTTATATTTATACAAATATCACTATGAGTATACCAATCATAGTCTCAAGTAAATTGATTGGATGCAAAATATTACCTGTAAGATTGATGTTCCATTCTTAAAGTTAGTAAATGATTGCATAACATCGTGATCTATATTATCTATGGCTTTCTTCCATTCGGCATTGAATGATTGGATTAAAGTTTTTATACGACCTGTGTATACACAATATTGAGTGTTGGTACGGCTCATATAAATGAACAAACTGTCTAGAGTCGATGATAAAATACTCTTACTTACGTTCATCAACATGGACTTTATTACCATGTTCAATAGCATTTTCAGTTTCCTTAACAAAATTAATCATACCTCCAAAGTTAGGTTGTAGAATCTAAATAAAAAATATATATACAAACCTTTTAGTGATCAAAATTAAATTAATAAACAACGACATTACCGAAATGCAGTACCTCCTCAACAAATTCTTGAATACGTGCATTTAGAGTTTGTTGGAAACTTTCATGATGTGATCCATCGTCATTTACCCGATCCTAATACAAAATGAAATTAGTGTTTAACTACGGCAATATCAACGACTATCAAAAACTGCAATAACATAGGTAGTAATAATTCAATGGCCATTCTTACTAGATTTACTGTCATCATATGATCGTAGTTGTTTATTAAAAATATTAACTGTTCCTTTCGATGCTGAAATTCTGCAGCCATTCTCAAAATGAAGTTTTCTACTTCCATTTGCAATTGCCCCATCAATTTCATAGCCTATGTGAAAAAAAAATTGAGGATAAAGTTTATTTACGTTCAAATAAAAAAGATGAAAATAACAAGGGGTAAATCAAACGTGAATAATGATGATTAAAAGTATTAGCGTAATACCTTTTCATCTGCATGAAATTCATTAATTGTTAATATAGCTTGACAAAAGTCAGTATATCGGCGGGCAACCTAACAGAAAATCTATCTGTTTATATCGGCAGCACTTGAATGAATAAATTACAACATCTAGTCGTGTGGAATCTTGCAAAATTTGTATATATACTTACGTAATGAGGCCTAATATCGATATTGTTGACTTTCTGTGGGTCAATATCCCTAATACTTTGTATATTAAGCTCCATAATATGTGCAAATTTAGGCCAAATATTGGCAAGCAAAGAGTTCCAGTACCTTCAAAATGGTAAGTATATAACATGAATTACATCTTAAAAATTTGATAATGGATAAGCGATACTGTCAATTGTTTCCAAGGAATAATAATAGTGATAACTTTACTTTTCAAGGCATGGAATATTCTTCTTCTCCATCATTTCTTGGTAGCGATATGCAAGATGCAAGCACAATAATACACCAATTCCATCATAACATCCTTCTAAGTACATATCAGTATATTTCTATACATCAAGATATTTGGTTAGTCTTCAATTACAGCCCATATAAAAATCTTTACGTAACTATACTGTAATTTAAATTGCAATAAAGTTACCAAATATAAGTGAAGTGTTTTTCCTAATATGCTGGTAAATAAATCTTGTGCGCGTGAGCCACTTGCATTAAAGAAATCAACTACAAATTGGTATTCACGGCAACAGTTATCCGCCAAAGCGAATTGAACACTTCTAAATATATTTTCTAAGGAATGCTATTAATAGATAGATAGTTTGCAATGTCAGTAATTTAATTTGGAAACATAATCTAGATCCTAGAGAAATGTTAAAATGACAAACCTTTTTATCTCCTTTACCAGCAGTATGAGGTACAATGATTGGATCATTCAGTTCAGTTGTCAAGACGCATATTCGGTGTCCTAAACAAAATATAGCTGATCGATTTTTTACGACCGTTTTAACTGAAAACAGGGTTACTTCATTGTCAAGGACTATCTTATTAACTTATTGATTGAATTGTGCTACAATGAAGTAAAAAATTAGAAAGAGTGCATAAAGCACATTAGAAAGATATCTCGTCTAGTAGAATCTTCTGTTCCTATTAAATCTTCCTTTTCAGCGATAGTTTCTATCTGTAAATACACATTCAAAAGATGCAAGCTTCGTTTTGGCTCAATACTACTATTAGTATTACAATTACTATTCATAACTTACCGGCAATTTTAACAATTTTGTAATATATCCACGGAAATAGCAATAATAGATTTTGCTCATAGTTTCCAGGTAAACATCCCGCACTTCTGTGGCAACTTGACGATGATTCGACATAAGAAATTCATTAAAATATCTACAAGGAAGTAAATAGCAGAGTGTTAATTACTGAATAAATGAGTAGCGTCAATGACCTCTTCTGAAGGAAAAGTCTTACCTATAACGTAATAGCGTATCCTGTGGAACTTGATAGTTTGCCATAGGCTTACGGAACTGATAAATTTTGCCGAGCAAATAATCACGACATTTACTTACGGCCTAAAAATTAATGTAGGGGAATAATTTAATGGATTGCATAAAGGTGATAATAGGCGACAATGTCGCTGAAATATAACCTTCACTCTCAGTTTTTCGATGACATCCTTAACATCTTCGCAAGCCAATGTATCACGAAACATTTGCTCCTTTAAGAAATTAATTTTATGTGCTAGTTCGTGTAAACTTTCGATAAAAGCACGTTCGACTACAGAAGTCTCACAAATATGTCTAATAGATAAAGCAAGGTTGCAGTTAATTTTGCAGTATACAGTAGATCAATAAAAGCAAATACAGAATAAATAAATGATTCTATATACTGACTTTATAAGATAATCGCTAACAACCATTTCATCAACGAACTGGCTAAGTTCACTCCTAACCGACTGATGACATTGAAGAATTGTTAGTATTAATTGGATTTCATTATAGATAACTACATCAATAAATAACTTTATCATCTTCGTACAGCATAGATTGTACAAATTGAGTTACCTGTCGATTCTTTAATTTAATATTCATAGACATAGATTGCTCTTGTAAGGTCTGAATTTCTGTACTAATGCTACGCAAGTCAGTCTGTTATCGTTAGCAAGCAATAAATCCAAGTCTTAGAAATTAAACATATCATTAATACGTCTCCAGTGTAAGTATAAATAATGACCTGAAAGCTACTTAGCATCTGTTCCATTCGCTGGAATAGAAGAAAGAAAATGAGTTATTAGTATCATAAGCTGCGAAAAATACAAATTGATTCCTTATTTTGAGACATAAATAGATTTATCCGTACAATCTACAGTAATAATTGTATGCACAAGTACATCTGATTGACTACGAGTTCAATTCATGTTGATCAAAACATTGGTATTATCTTTAGAACGTAATATTGGTGAATCATTTTAAGAGCATCATGGAAAAAAGCAATGGTATCTCTACTCTCTCGAGTCCTATAGCTAACTTAGACAATATGTACAATTATAATTCTAAGGATAATCTAATGTAGGAGAAAATAAATACCTATCGGAGCGAAAAAAGTCTTGATTACAACATCGAGAGGCTAAATATGACTGTTAAGCTAAGACTTACACTAGGCATTGAAACAATAGTTTAAGATTTATAACAGTATTTAGCAGTAGACTGATCATTATGAACATTACCTCTAGGAGAGAGTCACAAGAAGCAATCTGATAATGTAAACTGGCAATATTTTCGCTTTCTTTGATATCTTTGTATATTAAGTCTTAGTTAAAGAGCATTGCTATATCACTTCTAATAAGTTTGATTGTTTACTTGAATGAATGTAGCAATAGTACGTTAAATGTTGTACAAAGTACGAGGAGGGGATACAATCTTGTATAGATGAATTCTCCACAACGCAAAGCTCACGCTGTATCTGTCGTGAGTACTGTCGTAAATCGACACCCTACATAAAATAGTCCAAAGGAAAGAATTCAACTGATGATATCAAAGCTGAGTCAAGCCTCTACCGATAGTGATTATACCGTTTTAAGTGCTTCTTGGACTAATTCATCTTCTAGATTTTCTTGAATATGCACTATCAATCAGAAGATATACTGACATCAATATATCAATAACGTTGTGGATTCGATGCAAAAGTATTGTTTTCACGATCATCAAAGTAACAGTACAGTCATCAAGATGATCTAATTCTCTAATGGATATCTCCATCAAAAACAAGATCCATTCCTGTCAAGATCCATTTCCTGTCATCTACCGTATAAAATATACCCTATACACTTACCATCCACTTCATCTAAAAAGTAATCGTCTTGCGAGGTTAAATCCAACTGGCCAAGTTCTAAATTGATCTGAGGCTATCCAACGCCAATACAAGTCGATAAAAGTGATGTTTTCAATCATCATGTTTTAAACATCAACTTGCAACTGCTTATTGAATCGTACTCTATGTTCTACTTTAACGATATCGCTTACCTCTTCCTCTCCATTTTCAAGTGTCTGCCTTGGTGTATCTTCTTTTTCCACAGCTCCTTCTACATCAGCCATATTGCTCCAGTTTTTCAAAGCCTTAGTGATCCGTCCGGCTACCATCCGAGGATATTCTTTTCTTCTCTA
Source organism: Trichoplax adhaerens (assembly GCF_000150275.1). Taxonomy (NCBI): domain Eukaryota; kingdom Metazoa; phylum Placozoa; class Uniplacotomia; order Trichoplacea; family Trichoplacidae; genus Trichoplax; species Trichoplax adhaerens. Next base: position 4,606,730 of record NW_002060944.1, on the reverse strand, counting down.
GTCCAATTTTAGTATACTGTCTAAAAGTGTAGTGCGATGACTAGAGTGTAGTATGGCATAGCACGCCGATGGAGTTGATCTACTATCATAGTATACTGTATCATTCATGTAAACGCGTATAGTATTACACTATAGCCATTCCAGTGTTTTCTTTCCATTACAATCGTGGTATAATTTCTATTGCAATTGAAAATGTTCCACAAAAATCATTACTCACTATCTACTGTACTCTACAGGACTAGAATCCTATACAGTTTACCCCCAAGCCTATTCAACTTTGTTCATCAACTCCGCCAATATCTGCCCTAAAGAAATCAATTCTGATTTTCGTCTATCTCTACTCGTCTTCTACGATAAATTGGGAAATGAAATCATAGCAATCCGATCTTAGTCTTCGTCCTGATATATTATGTAGTATTTTAGGTGGTGATTAGAAGGATAGAAGCCAATGAAATCACTGCGATATTGAAGCCTTTGCAAGCAAAATCGCTCCTGAACGATATTGCATTTTTCGGATTGTAGATGGATAGAAATCAAAGTTGTATCTTGGCAATCGCCAATTCCGATGGAATTAATTAGGGATTCCTTTTCTTGATAGCATGTACTGTACAGATTCGAGTACCTTCTATCCATTACAATCCTTACTTGCTATTGCAACTAAAAATGGTACACAAAATCTTACTCATTATATACCGTACAGTAGAATGTACAGTTTAGCTTCAAGGCTACTTCGTAGGTAAACATTGGCAATATCTGCCCTAAGGAATAATTCTAATTTTCGTCTATATGTGTTATAATGCCGGGATTGACCGTAACATATGCACTCGTCTTCTACGATAAATTGGGAATGAAATCATAGCAATCCGATCTTAGTCTTCATCCTGATATATTATGTAGTATTTTAGGTGGTGATTAGAAGGATAGAAGCCAATGAAATCACTGCGATATTGAAGCCTTTGCAAGCAAAATCGCTCCTGAACGATATTGCATTTTTCGGATTGTAGATGGATAGAAATCAAAGTTGTATCTTGGCAATCGCCAATTCTGATGGAATTAATTAGGGATTCCTTTTTCTTGATAGCATGTACTGTACAGATTCGAGTACCTTCTATCCATTACAATCCTTACTTGCTATTGCAACTAAAAATGGTACACAAAATCTTACTCATTATATACCGTACAGTAGAATGTACAGTTTAGCTTCAAGGCTACTTCGTAGGTAAACATTGGCAATATCTGCCCTAAGGAATAATTCTAATTTTCGTCTATATGTGTTATAATGCCGGGATTGACCGTAACATATGCACTCGTCTTCCACGATAAATTGGGAATGAAATCATAGCAACTCAATCTTAGTCTTCGTCTTGATATCTTATGTAGTGTTTGTTTTAGGTGGCGATTAGAAGGATAGAAGACTCGGAAATTACTGCGATATTGATGTATTGCAAGCAAGATCGCTCCTGAACGATATTGCATTTTCTGATCCTATACGGATAGAAATCAAAGTTGTATCTTTGCAATCGCCATCTCTCATCCGATTAATGAGAGGTTCGCTTTCTTGATGTCATGTACTGTGTAGATTCGAGTACCTTCTATCCATCTATCCATTGCAATCCTTACTACCTATACTGTATTATAATAATATCACCGACTAGAATCTCTTTCCACACTCTCCAAAATCTACAGTGACCAAAGTTAAAGTAGAGATCTGCTGATATAATTCATCCATGACTAGCAATCGAAATGTTTCTAGTGCATGGCAACTTACTTTGGGGCAATATCGATGATTCGATAGGACTTGCTAAGGAAAATCCACGCGGAATCTCTCATGTCTTAACAATCGATGCACAACCAGTCAAAGAGCTCGATAATTTATCATTGCATGTTAAATTTGTCCAAGCTTTAGATACTCCATTTACCGACTTACTCGATCAAATCGAAGACTGTATCCAGTTTATAAACGTAGGCATGGATCAAGGCAAAGTTCTCGTCCATTGGTAAATACTACATAGAATTGCTCTACCTTATTTCGATGATGCCAAATCATGCTATCGCAAAAGTACTTTTGCAAAAAGCTGATTTGTTAATAATCATTAATTTACAGTACTGTATCGTCATGATTATAATTCATGAATCGAGAAGCAATCATCAGCACAGCGCAATCAACATCTAGATAGTTACTTTGTACGACATAGTATCGTCAATTTCATGTATTATAACTTCATTACCATTAGAACTAGGAGTGCACGCTAGAGCAATGTCAATGTCAACAAAAATCATGAACGTTTGAGCATACTGCTCCAACTAGCATTTGCCGCAAACATGATCCAATCCTGTTGGCAATGAATATTGTACCCAGTCATCTCTACAGTCTATAAACACGCAAAGTAGCTCGTCTGTAACACTTACAGATATTTATTACATCTCAATATGTGTAGACCAGCAATCCAATGCTTTTATCCTTATATTTTAGTACAGCTGGGCTATCCAGAAGTGCTTTTGTCCTGATTGCGTATCTTATGAAGATGGAAGAAAAGCCATATACCGAAGCTTATAATGCTCTTAAATCGATTAATGCAAACATGTGGTAAGAATTAATTAAAGGCAACTTAAAGTTAATTCAGGGACTCGCTGCTTAACACATGTCAAGCTTAGTCTAGCAATTTTCTGTTTAAGTCTCAATACTAATAGCCTGATCATTGACGGTGACCAATTGATAGTCACGAGTTGAAATGGAATTTGCAAAGTATAGTTTCAATAACATAAAGAGAATCTTACCCTTATGCTTGACCTAAATACTTTGGATTAATTCAATAGTCCCAATGTAGGATTTGTTCAACAGTTACAATTATACGAAAAATTAAATTGCAAAATTAAACCATCCGATGCTGAATATAGAAATTATCAATTGCAAAACACAGCAAGAATGTATACAGGTTAGCATGGTATTATCTCATACGATTCATTTATTATGCATATGTAGCAAATCATAACCAAATAATTAGTTACTCTAGATCCGTTATAGCAGTAACAATAGTCACACTAATCATATTCAAGGTACTCATACTGCAAACATTTTCATTCATAACGTAGTACTTGGCGATGTTAGTAAAGTTAAATCATTCATTCGTAGCTCTCATCATGGCCTACTAAATGGAAAAATTGTATATAAATGTAGAAAATGCAGGTAAGAATCGATTGAGGTAAATGAATAAGGATATGAAATCTATCACAGATAGAGAAAAGTATCGATTCTACAGCGGCATCCATGTTTATTACTTAATCAAAATAGGTCATTACTATACTCAGAAAATAATATTCTAACACATTCAATTGGCACTGGACAAGGGGCATTCAAGTGGAGAAAACGCAATGCAAAAAATAATAATAATCAACAACATGATGTCTCAGTATGTAGTTCCTATTTCATACAACCATTGCCATGGATGGAATCAGTTATTGTTGGAAATGTGGAAGGAAAAGTATGATTTATATAGTGTATCAGTAAGAACTCTCAGTGCAGGATCTTCATAGCTCTCTTTCACAGAAATATTGTCACAATATCCATAATTTATTACTATAATAACATAATTTTTGAATATTATCGACCTAGCTCTCATGCCCTAAATGTAATAATCGTATTGGTTCATTCAACTGGGCAGGTAGGCTAATTTATCGTTGTGCTTATTCCTATGCTGAAGTCGATAAGACTAATAGTGGTAATAAAAACTGTTTGTAACATCAAATAGGTTCACAGTGTTCTTGCGGAGCTTGGATTACACCTTCCTTTCAAATTCATCGGAATAAAATTGATGAATCAAAGTAGTTACTAGGATACTGTCTTAAGAAGCAATTAAGTATACAGTTTCCTTTTTTACTTGGAAATCATCAATATCCCATTTTATCAAGTTATTTGCTAATGATATCAGATATACTGGTCTAAAGCGCTTGTAACACTCTTGTTTTGTATTTTTCCTAATATTTTAAATAAAAATAAATTAAACATGTCTGAAATTTTCCACTGTAATAGATCAAGCCAAAGGCCATGTAGCCATTCAGTCTCGCTTCCCAGATAGACACTTGATACGTATTCTAGAGATTCCACTACAATAGTATACTTGCTACATCGATTCAATGGTTTTATGAAGGTTAATCATTGTTAGTGATTTAAATAATCGATATCTCTTGCATCTGTATCATTTATCACATCTGACAGAATTTATTAAGCAAGTGATATCAACAAACTTCGTCAACTAAAGTCCTAAACTGTTTTAAAGCAGCAACTACAGAATATTCATCTGTGTTATACACTGTACATGCATGAAATAGTTCTCGTTAACTTGATACTGAACATTTATTATCACTATATCACTCGCCAAAGGCGAGCAAAATAAACTTTGATGCAGAAAACAAGTGATCGTCCCTTTGACATTAAATGTGTTTCCTACTTTATCAAAGTTTTTGAGAATAATATACACCATATATAGTTATTTACACTCGATGCTAACGGTGTTAGATCAAGAATTTTCAAACAGTGTATTAGTGAATATTCTGCTTTGAAGACAATTTTATCATGATGGTTACAAATCTTGTAATACCAATTTGAAATAGGTTATATAAATAGTAGGCTACTTATCAAGATCCGTACCACAAACAATGTAGTGATATATTTGCATCAAGTTGTAGTTTAAAATATTGGATACATAGAAAAGATTTGTGAAAAATATTAACAGAGATTGTAAAGACAATACAGCTCAAGGAAAAGTACGCATCAGTTACGAATAAAAGTATATCTTTATAGTACCTTTCATAAATTACTTTTAAATAGAAATAAGAATTTAGATATGACTCCTATCATTAACTGACATTAATATTGTAAAATCATTTGCGTTTTTTGTCACGAATAGGATCTGATCCAGATATCTAGACCGGTAGCCATAGATTTCGCTGAGTAGTCTCAGGATAATCAGAAGGCGTAACCTAACCATAAGTTAAACACATTATTTTATTGTCTACTCTATGAGAGTTAATTACACTGAGCTACAACTCAAAGAGTTCTCGAAAAAATTTCGCGTTTGAAAATATGTAAAAATATTTTGTACTGTAAAAAGACTGTACCATACAAGTTTATACAGTATTTACCTTGTCTAGGCGATGGTGATTAATTACACCATTAATTCCAACCCGTAAGACCGAAAAGCATTCAAAATATCTAAAAATTTAATATCCACGACAAAAGATAAATTATAACACAATGGCATTCATTTGCAGTGATGTGCATATAGTAGCACTGTTTACCTGTTATACAACTAAAGTAACATTAACATATGCATAACTACAATAACACTTTGTGCTGGAATATTACTGGATATCGGTAAATTAAACTAGTCAACAGGTATGCACACCTCATCATGGCAATACTACAATATTTGAAATATACCTGCATTTGGGCGATTGAATAAATGGCCAAATTAGTAATGCAACTTGATGTCGTGGAAGTCCAGTTACTCTCCATCTAATACGAATAGTTCCATCGTCGTGATGCTTGGTAATTTTGAGTACATCAAAAACTAAATTACAGCAGTAAGCTCTGCACATTCCTTTCATCGTAGCGACCATCATTTTGTATGATGTTAAACCCCTACAGAACATCCATTCAGAACATGTACATAACCTGTTTCTATGATACCCACAATGCTATTACAACATCAGTATTAAAAAAAGTAAACACTGCAAATAATAATGCAACAAAGGATCATTCTGCTCTCTCTAGCAAAGCAAGACCGTCCATAATTCATCAGTACTAACCTGACTTTAATATTTAATAGTTTGTTTTCGAAGACAATATTATCACTGTAAATACTATAACTCTGCTTTGCAGTAAAAAAGTCTGGAAGCTAGATAGACCATAAAAGAAGAGATTGGAAACCATTTATCCACATGTTGTTTAATTTTGATATTGAATTATTAGAAAATGGAAATAATTTTAAAGCCAATTACATATTACTAGCTAAATGCTACTACGTTCTATTACCTCAAATGAAAGTCTCTCTCTGATTACTTCCAACTGAGCTGTTGATGGAAGTGTCTTAGTATCGTCTTTAAGTTTCTTTTCACTTTTACTATTTACTATTGATTGCTCTTTACAGCACTGATGATTATCAGATATTGAAAGCGTCCAAGCTGGAACAGAATGATTCATCATTACCTGTTCAATATTGTTGACTTGTAGCATAGGAGAGCCATGATATACATATGATGGATCCTTCGATTGGGGTAGTTTATTTCGATGATATCCCTTTGAAATCCAATTATTTAATCCTAACTCACAATGTAAATGATTGCAATCATTTATTACACGACCAGCTAATTTGTCTTTTATTACAGGTAGCTTGACACCAGATTTCATTTTATCACTGTCGGTTAAGAGAGTCGAATTGCTGGAGTTTTTTGATCGACGCGTATTGACGATGCCATGGTTCCATGATGCTTTGTTGGATGTTGGATATGCCATCAGCGAGGACGAGTTTTTACGATAAGCGCTCATATCATTACCAGGTGGGGGGCAAGCTAACATGAATGATTCCTGACAATCCAATGGCAAAAATGACAGACGATTATTAAAAGCCTATTTGACCTTCATCAAGACCTACTGTATCTAGTACAATGGTTTACTGGCCTCATTGCCTATGCAAACCAAAACGGAAACAATCTGCTACTATTCGAGTACGAGAGATTATTAGACTGGCCAGACGAAACTTATTGATCGTCTTTCTATCTTGTAGCATCAAAATTATTGCATATAAACATGGCTATCATGACTCGATCGATTTTCATTCATTCATTCTAATTACTTGCGCAAAGTTGCTATTAGAATGATAGCGACTAATAACGCCATCATCCTATCGGATCCGATCAATGCAATATACACCACTACCGTTTAACGTTGCTATACAGTGCTATCGAAAAAAATGAGACAAAATCATGAACGGATGGATTACCTTATGATTGGCAACAAGAGGCGATTGCCAAGTAGTTATCTGTCGTTGATGATTTATCTTGGATTGCAACCTAGACAGTCCAGTATTCGTAGGGTAATAAAAGTCACGGAAATGATGATTTGGTTGCCATGTTGAAGAATTCTCATCATAGTAATGATGATGAAATTGGCATGATGCCGAGTAGGCGACACGTCGTAGAGGATAATGGCAGCTACGACTACTCGTTCCAACCGATAGTAATGCCATCAAAACTCAGTTAGAATATTGGATAGGATAATTAACAATAGATGAATCGAGTAGATGAGATCAAAATTATTTAAATCTTCTCAATTGGAAGGCATTTGCTGTACCTTTGGTGCATGCAATGGCTACTGTCAATCCATGTTGGAAGAGATTATCGTAAGCTCTTATATAGCCGCTATTTCCTATCCTTTTCTATACAATAATATATCACGCTAACACATGTATCGAACCACTATCTCTTACTGATGTCTTCAATGACGAGGTCAAAAGCTACAACCAATGAAAATACAGCAAAAGGATGATGCAAACGATGAAGGCGTTGCTGCATGGAGTAAGTTGCCGCCTGGCTATCAAGCGTTGTGTCAAGCCTCCGCAGTCTATAGTCTTGACTAGAAATCCCAATCGATCTGCAATTCTTGTCACAGTGTAAACGAATGGAATCCAGCCTGTTCAAGACAGATGTCACCCTAGAAGCGGCTCATTCGGTAATAGACCTTATACTCTTAGGACATCGTAGTGACACATTTTTTGTTGTGGTCGTGTTGACACCGGTTATTCTAAAAAGATGTCACCCCGAAAGTGGATCGCTGACTTAATGGAGCCAGTATTTTTGCTACGTTACGCTGACATCTTTTTGCTCTCAATTTATACAAACAGTGATAGTACTTTACTCAGATCCCAAGATCTCTCAACCTGCCTACTGACGAGTGTACAGTGGACAAGCAAAGGGAACAGTACAGTAAATAATCAAGTTGATCAGGAATCATCCATGGCAGGAGCTACTACCAAACTGCAAATCTTCAACCGTTACATCGGTTTATATAGACTACAAATAAGACTATTGATCCTCTATATTGTTTGGCTCACTTGCTAATAGAAGATTATATTTTGGGGACGTCGTAGAGACATATTTTTTGCTCTGGCCGTGCTGATACCGGCTATTCTGAAACAGATGTCACTGCAAAAGTAGCGAATTTACTGGTAGAGTCACTAATTTTAGGCTATTAAAGTGACACCTCCTTTGCTCTCATTTGACAGAGTCTTCAGTACTGTTACTCAGATCCCCGGATCTCTACTGTACAGTACAGTACAATGCGTACAGTGTACAGTATAGTACTGTACTGTACACTGTACACTGTACACTGTGTATAGTAAACATTCCAGCTCATCAGGAATTATGGCAGGAGCTGCTACCAAACTGCAAATCTTCAACCTTTACATCGGCTTATAAAGACTACAAATAAGGCTATTGATCCTCTATATTATTTGGTAGAGCTATGGCTAAGATTCCGTCTGCTATCCCATCATTTAGACAGGTGAAATTTGAATAATAATATCATTAATTGCGTCATTTTTGATGGGTTATATTATCGATTGCCTTTGCAAATACTGTACTGCCATATTTGCACAATATGTGCTCAGACGACATGCTCTATCTTTGTACACTCTTTCAACGATGAACAGCTATCTGCCTCATGTTAATGTATCTATTTATCTGTATTTGGCGATTACAAAATGGGTAAACATAGTTTATGCTGCGAAGCCAAGTACTGACACTATATAGGGACATGCTGAGAGTTATACGCCGAATTGAAGACCAAAACCAGCGACGTGACATGACGCAATGGGTTCGAGCTGAGTTCGATAGGAACCGGCACCATCAAGACCAGGTTATATATATACTTAATTCGTAGAGAGTGTGTACGTCCTTACTACAATAAGTAGATTGAGGATAGGATAAGAATTGAATTTACTAGGATGTAGTAAATCACATGTATAAGATGACGGTCATAGTTTTGCAGGAGACACTAAATTCGTCGCGAGATATCAAATGTACTACTCACTTAATCGAGTTTTTGCCATATCTTTGCACTTTATCTACTGTGCTGTACAGTACTCGATCTCTAAAATATACTACTGTATTAATACCTTCAATCTTATATGGGTTCCTCCTTGATCCTAGGCATATCTACAGCACAGTACATACCACCTAGTCGAATTGCAACCATATCTTTATACTTTTCAACTAGACTTGATCAAATAGACGATTAACAACCTCAGATCTCTTATGCGTATATTCTAACATACAGTACAGTATGTAGGTATGCTTATGTATCTTATTGCTTGTCGCAGTAGCAAATTAACTTAACGTGACGTGACTAGATAATATTATAGTAATATGAGTAAGTTAATGCTTAGTAAAGTACTAACGCTGCTAGCTATAATAGAATACAAATCATAGAAGATTTCGATCATACTACAGTATTAGCATATCTTAGCAACTGTACTCGAATCTCCAAGTAGACTATTAACATCAGATCTGTTATATGCTCGTAGGTGTACCTACGCCTTGTAGTAGTAAATTAACGTAACATGCACAAATAACATTGCTACAGTATTACTAAGTCATAATGACGAAAGCATGTGGGCACTTTACGCGTAGGTTAGTTATAATACCAAACAATACCTGTTGTAATAAACATACATATATAATTACACCTACAATCTCAGTCTTTATTCATAACTGATTAATTAATATAAATATAGCTGCATCTTGAAGCCTGTTTGTGCATATCTTAATTATTGTAACTTGCGCTATCATAATGGTAACAACTCTATTTTTAATTGACAGCAAACTATTCGAATGTTAATCTCTCAAGGTCGTGTTTCCTTACGAGAATTGTCGACTACTATCAAAATAACTGAGTAACAAATCGTATCTTTTCTCTATCACTGTAAAATTATTATTAATAATGTATATTCTCTGAACAAAACATTATATTGTACCCGTATGCTATACTGCCTACTGTAACAGGTAAACTAAATCAAACACATGCTCAATTACTCAATTTCGTAATTAGAAATCATTCGGGAGAATTATTTTCTTGATACGTATATCTATCTAGAACTGTCATGCAATATAAATATATCTTTTCTTGTTTTATTTGTGTTGCTATTAAAACATTTCATACAGAAATAAATAAAGAACATTTGTACCATAAAAAAGTACTTTTTAAGAATCAAATCATCTTCAGTTATAAATGATCAAATTCCTTTTGAAAATTAGTGAACGTACGAATAAAACATCCATATAACAGTCAAGCTCATTTCAACAGTAATTCCATTTAGCTATTCGTAATAAATTACTTGTACAGTACTAATTATATGTCATGATTTATTTGAATACAATTTCGCCTATATTTTTAAAACTTCAAATGTAATTTTCTTTTGCTAAATCTTTTCGAATAAATGAAACTTGTCGTTTTATCTTTCCATTCTCGATATTTTTTGATATCAAAATATTGACTAATCATTTCGGAACCTAGACATAGTGCATCATCATTAGAATTTATACTATATCAATTCTATTTCAGAATCAAAGTTCAACATTTATCTGCTACTTACCAGCTTGTGATTGCTCAACAGGTGCTGAGATAGTTAGTTTAGTTGGCTCCATAACCTTCTGAATGAGTTGCAATAGCTATGAAAATTATCAATAAATAGAATGATTAACTTGCGGTTAATTTCAATAACACGCAACAAAACAGGCATAATGAATACTTCTGTCCTTCCTTTGCAAGTTGTAATTATATAAATTAGGCTTAAATATCTATAAACTTTTCAAATTAGTTATTCGTATCACTGCGACCTTAGAATACATTGATTCATACTAATATTATTCAATATCATGGACATAATTCGATATGAATTTATTTTAAATTACTGTGTCTTCAACAGTTAACTAGCAGATAGACGCGCCTCACTTAGTGCATACACCAATATTTGAATATATCGCCTAACTGTTATTCTAAACAAAATTAAAATTACCTCATGCCCACTACTTGTTCCAGTTAGATTACACCCCATAACATGCACAGACGTTACATTGGGTCCTAATTTACTCATAATTCGGCTAACATCGCGAAAGAATCTAATGTTTGTATAATCCAGAATACAGTTAAAATCAGTAATTATTATTTTAATATCAAAGAGATCCAGTACCACTATCTTTAGCAATTCCATTTTAACAGCAGGTGCACATGCCATCCATAGTACGCTATATACTGTATATTCAGTATATATTATAACTTACTGAGCGATTGGGTCGTTATAAACTAGTTTCTTATCCGTAATAACTTCATTTCTTAAGAAATATATGTAGCCAGGTCCTCCCTGTGTTGATTGACATAAATACTTATTAACAGAAGATTTCTTATTATCCTATCATACTCTCTTCTTATTATGTAGTTTAAAACCTATCAAATCCAATACCTTGCAATATAAAGCTAACGACTTGATTCGACAGCCATCCTTGTATTGATTTACCCTCTTATTAATTTCCTCTGAAAGATAATATTTTAACACATTAATTCCTTGTCGCACGTATTTTCCATTCTATTAATCAAGTTAACCGCTTTACAGTATAGACATTTAGCAAAAGAGGTACTCGACGCTTAACTATAACTTGCAACTAACCAATTAGCGAATCGAAGGTAGCTTTTTGAAAGTCCTGGTATTAAAATAGCAGAATTAAAAAAGCTGTTCAGTTTTTGCGATATTAATTACACTTGTCAATATCATAATTCAAAGCATCTTTTAGATATATTCTATTTCTAAATTATAGTTTTCGGTTAATTACATAATGGATGATTATAGTATGTTTCAGAGCGGCTCGTTTTAGGCCATCACCAAACTGAATGCTCGAAGATAGAAGCTATAGTAACAAATTGTTAGAAAGAATAATAATATTGAAAACCTATTTGCAATCGTCCGGTCGTTAATAGTTATTGAAATATGAGTATTTATCCTAGAATTATATCGGTCATGAACTTACCACCACACGCGGCGGATTAAAATTCTCGCCTAATGATAATTCATACTAAACGAAGAGTTCAGAAATAATATGAGTTTAATTTTGACTGTTTAACTCCAACCATAAATAAATTAGTATTACTGTAAATTTTATATAAAACAACACATTCAAATCTACAAATAGATAAATTTTTGGCGTCAATTCTTCAACAAATCAATGAATTTTATACTGCTATTAAATCAAATCAAATACATCAGCTGTCAAATAAAGAGGATATGATATTACGATAATTGTAATACTGCCATCATAACTTTTAATTATATGTCCTTTTAAGTATACAATTATAAGAAAAACTGTCTTAATTAAGCTTTCATTTCCTTAACTTACATGAACTTCTGCATGATAACGCAAGCGTTCAATTTCATTTTGATATTGTACAAAATCGCTCCTTAAATTATCACCTAAGATTAATTACAAACAACCATTAATAGGCACAAATAAATGCATTAAAAGGATGATAAATCATCCGTAATCGTACTTATACCGTAAACTAATCTACAGATCAGCTAATGCTATTTACCTAAGGCAATACTATCATCGGCCAACATTTTTAACGTCTCATGTCTTAATTTTCTAGCTTCGTTACTTTCAGTAAACTTAGATCGAGGTAGTAATGATTTATTATTAGATGTAGTATGATCAATATTACTCTTCCCAACCGGAGATGTGGAACGAATTCTACGATATGGAGATGATTCTCGACTACTTTCATGACTTGCTGCTGAATCATTATTTTGTCTGCTGGCAGGCGATTGGCTTAATTCTTTCTGACTGCCTCCATTAACTTTAGACGGGGATCCTGCTCGACTTCTCCTACCAGTTTTAGGTGATGATTGCTTATAATCATTTTTACCTAATCTGGACGCAGAATCTCTAGTAGAATATCCTCTAATGTTTTTTCTGCCTTCTCCTGCTGTTGCCATTCGACCTGAACTACGACGACTTGCCGACCCTTGACTGTTGCTTTGACGATTTTTACTTCGTGATCCTGATCGATTGCTGCCATTTTGCAACACTCTTGGAGTTAAAATAATATCCTAAATTATTGGATATAATAAAAAATTTGAAATTAAGTGCATTAGATAAATGTTATTGTTTAGCATTAAAATAAAAATATCGGTTAATCTATATTCATCAATAAACTTTAAAAATTAATATATTTACTCTTGTATAAGCAGGTTCTAAATCATCTAATGTTAGTAATTTGGTTTTTATTCCATCTCTGGGGCTTTCGTCAGAGTCTTGTCCGTTTATGTTATTCTGGTGAGATTTTAGCTTACTTTATATTTACCATTGATATAGATTTGCATAATTAGGAAATTAATTTAGTTTATTATTGAAAATTTTCTCACAGATCTATATCCATTATAAACAATAAATTGAAATACCTAGAATTAAAGTTTTTAACAGCATTTGCGTATTCATTAATTCTGCTCTTAATGATATTGCCCTTAGGATATCTGTTAAAAATGGCATAGATTCATTAGCATATTACAGTATACAATTATATTATTTGCTAAATTAAAGCATTATTATTTAAAATTTAAACATCCACTACTGCTTAAGTAGAAATGTTACTCTAAAAGCTGAATTAGATTAGGACTTTTACTTGGTTGACTATAACGTGATAAAACACTATTTAATTCATCTCAATTGTCAAAATAAATAGCAACAATAAATTAATTTCAAAATTTTAGATTAATTAAGATACTACTCTTATTCTTATTAGCCACATCTAGTCATAATTACAATTAATAAATTGCTAACAGCAATAAATTAGCGAGAAAAATTCAATAAGTGATCAAAATTAAATTATTTCAATGTTACTAACGTATCATTGTAGAATACACAACGAGACAAATCACAAAATGTAATAGATGGCATGAGTGTAAAGTAAATATGATGAACTTTTTGGACTAACCTTTCAAGTTGAACTGCATCTCCCCTGAGATACGTGTATAATAATTTATCTTCCTTTGATGATCTATTAAGCTCATCATTTGCTATACCAGTCCTATGCAAATGATCACCTTCCAGTCCATCACTATTATGATGTACATAATCATCATTTATTCGCTTTCCTAACTCAAGTTGTGCTGTACTAGGTGTATAAGGTTGTAAAACTTGGCCACCATACCACCGCTGTGCATTTAATTCTATCGCTGTATTATAGGCAATTTTATTAACTGCAGCGGGATATTCTGATGCTGTTGGATTAAAATTTTGATCTGTATTTTTGTTATCAATAAAGGTAACATGAACTTTATTTTTGGGGGGAATTGCTGCATAATCATCATCAAAATGATTCAAGTTATCAAGAACTGGATGATCAACAGGTGGTAATCTTGCTACGAACGATTTTGTTTTTTGAGCAATGTAGCCCTCGTTAGCTAATATGAAAATTTTTAAATAAAAAAGAAAAGTGGAGTTTGTTAACAATCTTATTTAAAATAGTAATAATACATATCCTACTCTCTTCTTTACCTGTTTTGTACTGATAATGAGGAAATGATGTTTTAGTTATTTCTTTTTGAAAGTCAATTGCATTGCTGAAATTAAATAGAAGTTTAACATTATAAATCGACAGAAAAGTAAACCCCTTCCTACTTTAGAGAATTAGATGTGCGCTGTATTATGATGCTATACACATATTATGTTATATTATTTACCTCGATAGAAATGTTCGATGACTAGGTAACGAGCGTAATCCATCTTTTTGCGTTGATACTATCGTTCCCATTGTATTTATTTTATTTAGTAATTCTTACGTAGCCATTATCTACCGAACATAAATTTTATCGGCAGAATTATTATAGACATGCTAATATCTTTTAATTCATAAGCGAAAGATGTGCTATATATATCACCCTTATTTAAGAACATACATCCATTTAATTGACTGTAACATAGCTATAGATTGGAGAATATCTTATTTCACGACATACCAAATAATCTTCTACTATTTATCTAACATTATTTGGACTTTGATAATTATGGGGTGAATCATTTGTTAAAGTTGTTCAGTAAGGATTATGAACAAAATTATTATATGTATCATAGCATATAAGTAATAATATTTCAAGGGATTTACGTTAAGTAACATTTAGATTTTATAATTTTGAAACGGTAATGTATACTCTAGAATAGAAGGACTAGCAATATAATGTTATTATTCAGCAATATTGTATTCAAGAACAGATCTCTTGATATTCTGTATTACATATAGACAGCCATTTGTACGAAATTTTACGTTATATGATAATTGATTCATGTATCGCATATAACTATCTATTTATTACCTAATAATCATCACTAGAAATTATAAGAAGAATCAGAGCTTACCTAATTCTTGCTTGTAAGTTATCTTAGGGTTACGGCTCTAAAGCCTAACGCTGACGTTTTCGGTCCTATCGATCATAGCTTTTTTTCAGAAATGAATATCGTATAATATCGTCCAAAAGTCTTTCGAACGATGATTCTTCAAATTACTTGTTGATCAATCTACTAATAACTATTACAATAGTCTATTTGCTACAAATAATTAATAAAATAATAATATTATAGAAATGCCTCCGTCAATGTAAAGGAAACAAGATCGTATTGACTAAATTCATATATACTGTAACGTAAGACGTAGATAGTACGTAAATAAGAGAAAGGGAATGCGTTACCATGGTGACACGGAAGCGCTGTAACTATTCAATCGAGTAATATTAAGTAGTTAATTAATAGTTAAAATGATGTTAACAACGACACTGTGACTTCTCTACATGATTTTTTAAAGTATGTGAAGTTAATATATATATATTATTATTTTATACCCGCCAATCTCGCACGGCTATTGCTTTAGCTTTTGATAATGGAGTCTATCTACTTTCTAGGGTTTACTCTTAGTTGAAGATACATAACTTTGTAATAAAAATCTAAAATGATACTAATAATCACAGTGTTTTAAATTTAATTTTAGAGCTTAATAACAGCGTATCAAGTTGGGTAGTACTCAAAATTGATCGTTATATTAAGAATGAGAACTGTCTTATAACTTTTAAAAGTTGATTCTTAGCGGAAATTACTGCGCGATTTCAGACTTCAGTGCTCTCGCTTTATCAAGATTAGATATAAGTAATAACTTGCATAATAGATATCACATATCACTAGACAATGTCCCCGTAAGATATCCATATCAATGCATAGCATGTATCAACAGAATTTATCATCAGTTGTTTCAATCTAAAAGTCTCCTTTATCACTTTGTGGACACCGTACAATTTTATGCTTGCGTACTATGGTAACTGTGATTTATTTCATTTTTAGTGGGAGAGCTTTCAACTTTTAAGTTAATGAACTTTAACATTTCTTGCCGTAATACTCTATTATATATAATCGTTTAGTACAAGAATTGTTAAAAGACCTGCTGCTGTAGGAGCATCATGATTTAGCTCTCTATGAGAGCTTAGTATCATAAAATGCAAGCTATAGTATCTTCACTAACAAATTACCCACCACATATTCCGCATTTATATCAATTATATGACTTAGCAAGCCTTAGTCTAGTGATTGTTCAGACGCCAGTGATACACATGTTTTATTAAGAGTACCCAGCAATGGTATATGTAAAATAATCTAGAAAGTCTCGTGTAAATATGCCATTAACGTAATAGAGTTGAGAATCCATTGACATAGTACCCTGGTATCAAAGCTGCTAAATCTAGTTTTAAAACTTTATGGGCATCAATTCTTATAAGTAATGCAGTGATAAATAATTTAAAATCGTCTGCAACGAGTGGTTATCATGGCTGCGAATACGTTATCCATATCGTACGGGGGGGGGGGCATAATAAAGCCTATTTGATTATTTATGTACAGTATACAAATTATTGTTAGGTGATAGTTACATGAAATAAAGAACCTCTTTACATTTATAATGCTTTATTTTCGTCAGTTTTCTCAGATTGAGTAAGATATTAACAGACTTTTTCAAAAACACCAATTCATCACCGTACTCATCATGATTATATCGCAATATCTAATTCTTTACAAGCTCATTACAGCAATGTTTTTCGTTTTGTCGTCACGCAGTGACTTAGACAAGACTATAGTAATGAGTTATATTTAAATGTATTGATTAAAGCAGCTCATATCCAATAACTATAATTAATTGATGCCTACTACCATATCCTTTACTATATTTATAGGTAAAGTTGATTTAAAAAAATTGCGTTGTATCTGTGAATCATTCGACAATATCGTATAACGCAAACATTCGAATAAATAATGTAAGAACTTTATGAAAAATTGAGTGTCTCGAATTCTTTTCACTATCATAACAAGCAGTCATCTGCATTTGCACTTCTAGGTTGCACCAGGGAATTCGCAAAATCTTGATTATAATTATTGGTTATGCCTACAAAGGTACAGAATGTCTGTCGGATAGAACATTTAATTATTCGTAAAATGAAGCGTTCTTTTAATATTACCGAGACAACATATCTACTTAATAGTAATCATTTGCAGCAATTAGAGTATATGTATTTCTGTTAGATGCATATTGTACAAAAGTTATAATGAACTAGATGTAGTACGAAATTTCTTTAGTTGCATTTGAGCTTAGCTTCGCCTAATAACCACTGGCAGCAACTATCCAGAACATAAGCTAAAATAAAATCAGCTACTAGGACACTTGCCAATTTGTTTCGTAACTGAAATAACATGCAGGATAAAAAGCATTATATTATGAGAAAATTAAGTCATTACAGTACCCAAATAATTCACACTTACTTCAACTGGTATTTCTACAATCTCAAATTGGTAGCTTAATTCAGGTGCTAATCCAACCGCTATCAGCCCAATAACAGTTGATGAAAGAAGAATACTGTAGAGTAGCGGCTTATTCTCTGTAAGGCTAGCCATAAAAGGGTGACCCTAAGAAGCATTATTTCCATAAATTTTAAGCTTTCAGTATATCGAACGTCTTACACCAAATATTTTTTAACACTTGTTGCTACACATTAATATATTAGAAAATAACTTTATAATTAGACAGATATTTATCATACCCGGTGATTCACCGCAAACGTTGAAATTTGTAAAGTTATTGATATCAAATATACTACAGAGTTGATCAAATTCGGTTCAAATTTTGCGTCCAAATTCACAAATTTTTCTTCTCTATAATATTTATATCATATATATGAATTATTGTGTCATCACAACGATGTTGAAATAGGAAAGCTTTTATTCATACCTTGGTGGAACTAAAGCTTTAGCTTCTTGAACCAGGTATACCAAACAAGTAAAGTGCACAAAAAATTGAGACAATACCGTTAAAATAGTATAAGTGTTGAAAATATTTGGCAAAGGTCTTTGCTTTGACAGAGTATGCAACGGCTAACGAAAAAACAATAGATATACGCTGTTATAAAAAGTTTTTAATAGCTAAACCGACCATTATAATATAAGAAATTAATAAGAGATTGGTGATATAATTAAAGCCACAACATACGCGTATACCTTCGATCGAGAGATAAACAAGAAACACCCAGCAAGCAAAACACCCTGCAAAGTCGCTTGACTACAAGAATAACCGATGGGTAATAGGTCTTAATTTCAATATTTTACACAGTTTATAAGCTATAAGGATATCTATATTCATTATTAGAAATGGAAATATTTCAGATCCCGGTAAGCACCTGTCACTAAATTTAATTCCATCTAGATATAAAACACTTTGGCTGTAAGCAAGAACAAGCGCATTAAGAGCCAAAATCTTGAACATTTGCAACGTTGTCACCAAGGTACAACGACCTTGGCGAATAATATGAGTAGCTGTAAGGGTGAAAATGAGAAAATCTATTTAGTAATTCTTACAATTAAGCATTTAATAAATCATTCATCATATATATAGGCAAACATTATTTCTTACTACAGATAGTAGATGAGAATTTGAATGTGAAAGGGGAAGCAATAGATGCATCACCAAGTTTGACAACAGATGGTTGATCTCCTTCGTCAATGTCTTTTAACAGCTTTGCAACCGATTTCTAAAATAATATTGAATCTATTAATTAAATATTTGAGCATATGACACATTATAAGAAGCTTCTTAATAAGCCAGTTACCTCAACGGAACTGTGCTTGTCATTTTTTGATTTTGATTGCTCAATGGGCCTTTTAGTTCTTTTGTCAATTAAAGATTTTTTATTGGATGGTGGAGATTTCTTAAGTTCATCAGTATCGCCATTGTCGATCTATCAAATAACAATATTATAACTATTTCAATACAAATCCAAACTGTAATCAAAGTTAATTAACTTCGTGTAACTAAGTATTTGCTTCTTACCGGTAAATCTTTCCCTGACAGCTCGAACTTAGTTGCAGCTTTTGGTTGAGGAGCATGAGTTAATAATGCAACACCTACAGTGAACCACGAAAGAATGCATTAATTTATACGACAATTTTCAGATACTAGTATAATATAAAAAGATTGATTTAATAATCGTTATATGACTAACCGACATTAGCATGTTTTAACGCTCCTACATCGTTTGTACCATCTCCACACATTAAGGTAATAAAGCCTCGTTCTCTTAATGTTGTAATGACAATTTCTTTTTGTTTCGGAGCCATTCGTGCGAAGACTTGTATAAACGGTAATAATGTTTCAAATAGGGTTCTCTTACCCTTACTAGTTTTAGTAGCAATAATTTCAGGTAATCCCTGCATTTTATTTGTAATAAACATATATAAATAATTTTATATCTTGACAATTGCATTCAACAGAAATATAATCGTAACATAAATTAAAACTAAATTTAACTTACCTCTCCAGTAACACATAAACAGTATTTCGATACAAATTCGTTCCTCTTTTCTACTTCCATTAGAGGCAGATTAATTGTTCTATCGATTGATTGCCACAACCAATCATCTATCATCATAAAATTTGATTAATATCTAATAAATGAGGATAGCAGTAATCCCGGATGTTACATGATTAATAGATAGCTGGAGTTACCGTTGTTTGTTTTCTTCAAAATAAGAGTAGGTTTTGTCACAATTTCTAATTCTTTAGCGACATGGCAGGCGGTCAAAGCACTATCGCCAGTGATCATAATTAGCTGAAAGTGAACGAATACAAAAGGTTTTATTCAAATGAATGCAAAAGAATCTACCTTATACGCGTACTGTTAACAAAAGAATTTTTTATCATACATGGTGACTTGAGTGCTTTAAATCTTTAATGACGGCTTTTGAATCATATTTTAATGGACAAGATATGACTACAAATCCTGCAAATATTAATTCGTTTTCGGCTTGTTCTCTAGTCATCTCACGCAATTGCACGCTGGTAAGTTCGCCTATTTCTTTATAACCTAAGGCTAAGATGCGAGCACCTTTTCTGGCCATTTCTTCATGTACTGAATCGTAATCTTTAGGGACTTCTTTAAACTTTATTACAAAAATAAATCAATTTCGGATTAAATGTCATAAATCCGCGAACTTATAATCAATACTTTTAATGCAATAAATCGTACCATTCTTTTTAAGATTTCCGGTGCTCCTTTAGTTGTTACAATGTAATTACTAATACTGGATTGTGGAGTTTGCATTGAACAAATTACTGACATCCTCTTTAAAACACTAGAGAAATGAAATCTATGAACAATACGTAATGTTTGGCGAAATCCTTTCCTCGGAATGGCGACATCATCTAATTTAGTTTATTAATAAAAGAAATTATCTAATAAGAAACTTATAGTTTATTAACTCGGTATCAAATTTTTGGCATTAAAATATGTTATAATTAACCTTTAGTAAATGACCAGTCAATAGCTTTCAACGCTGCTTTCTCTAATGGATCACCTACAAAGGTTTCGTCAAGCTTTGCCAAAGAATGACATGTGCCAAGGATTCGTAAAGTTTCCATTGGAGCTTCCGAAATTTCTGTCAATTTGCAACCTTCCTTTAAGCCTGCGATGCCAGTCACAATCAAATTATCACTTGTTAAGGTACCAGTTTTATCAAAACAACAGACATCAATTTTTCCAGCAAAAGGTATTCTGAAAGGTTCAGTGCAATAAATACCTGTGGAAGCAGATAATCAGTATTAGCATCTAAGACAAATAAAAAAACATGCAAAGACCGGTTTCTATATTCAAATCAGATTTAATAGTATCAGTTTAGAATTGTAGTTATCCTTGTCTTACCAAGCTTAATAAGTGACATTAAAGAGCTGTTAACGGCAAGAGATAGTTCTATTGGTAATTCGGGCGGTACAACAGAAGTTAATATAAACGTACACTCCAGGAAAAGCTTATATCTGTTACGAGAAGGATCTTCTGTTCCTATTTATAAAATTTTACACCCTCAATAATGTTTGATAAGTCGGATAGGATATCCTACAATCGATGTATACTGAGATAGCTATATGTAATTTTACCTTTAATCCAAACGTACGCAGCCGCAGCAATAGCAAAAATTAATAAGAAAAGAATGAAGCAGAACGTTTCTAAGTTATTGGCAGTCACTCGTTTCACACCATACAAGATAGTACGCAGTAGTTTTCCCTATACGATTACATCAAATAGAAGTAGATTAATAATAAAGCATATAAATCACTGTCATTCTACTGCAGAATACATATTACTCGAATATTATCTGGTACCTGGGATGTATGAAATCCAGTGCGCAATACGTAGGCGATGCAGCCGTTGTCGCTAGATCGTATTCCATTGCTATTTTTAGGAGGTGGCGTATGTTGTACTACTTTCGTCCCTCCAAATAAAATATGTAATTTACTATGTTGAGTAGGATCAAGATATATCGAATCTTCAATATCTTCTACAGGTTCCTATAAAGATCAAATATAGTGAGCAGTAGAAGTAGAAATTAAGGATCGAATACGATACGATAGCGTTGATAGGACTCAATTCTAGTGCAACATAGTGCATTAAAAAAATAAGAAATTAACAATTTCAGTTTTCGTAGATAAACACAGTTAATTCGAAACTGTACTTATACTGGTATTACAAAAGTAATGTAAAAGTACTTGATTTGTATACCGAGAAGGAAAAAAGTTTACCTTCATTTGGGGCACAGATTCACCAGTAAGCATAGCTTCATCAACGATGCAAGGTCCACGCAGTAGTAGCATATCACAAGGAATTGTACGATCATCGCTATAGCGCACTATGAATAAACGATATAATAGTACCTTAAATTAATTACCTAACAGTACAGTCGGTATACTAATATCAAATTATTATTGGAGTTAACGTCCAAGGTAATAATTTTAACGCTACCAATTGAACATATATCTCCAGGCACTAATTCACTGCTTGATATTAATCGCCACTTGCGTTGACGAAATACATTAATCATGTAAGGCTTTGATCCCATATTACGAATTTCACGAAGATTCCGTAATTGCTAGATAAAAAATAGCACATTATATTAATACTTGTATATATACTGTAGGATATACATCATAAATTGATGATAACAATGGACGAATAGTTGGATGATGTCGTTACCTGCTGCACAAGGGTAGCCTCAAACATAACAAGCATAGCCAAGGTAAATATACTGTAATACCAATATTCATCTAGGCACCAGAGAGCAACGCAAAATACTTGAAAGACAAAAAACGGCGCAGTTGCTCGTTCTTTAAATAATTCCGAAAATTCTGGTACTATCAACTCTAGCCTATATAGTAAAATATTTCGTTGATTATATATCGGTCAGATTGTAATTATTTAAAACAAATCATTCCATTTTGCAATTGTTGGATCAATTCTAGGCTAGTTTATATGAAAATAACATAGTAACAAGGAAAAGTATAAACTATAGTTTATATCGCATCAGCATAGTAAACAAAACATGATAAAACTGTTGAAATATTTACTCTAAGTTACAAAAATGAATAATTTAGTGCGTAAATACTAACTTGTTGTCTCCAAATATCCGATTAGTATGTTCAATTTCATGGACTTCATTGAAGCCTTTCCAATTCTTATAGAAGTGCATTTTACGATCTACAGGAAAGGGAACACTATGAAACTGTTTCTTTTCCTCAGCATCGTATAAATATTTGGTCTTTTGAAAAGAGAACCATATTATGGAACGATTGGAATCTTCATCCTATAAAAAAGTAATATAGTTTATTTAATCGCCGATGTTGTGAAATTGCACAAGCAAACTCAGAGCTAAATTAAATCCGCAAAAGCTGGCTAGTACGGATTTTAAAATCTACAACGCTTAACAAAGTATAGCTGATAATCATTGACTTTGAAATCCCATTAAATAAATTATATAAATTATATAATTATTAAGTTCCAATTGCAATCGATGTCCTTTTAAATCGTTATGACTTGATAGTAATGTTTATTATTCTTGTTATCAGCCATACTCGTACTGTACGCGTACTGAAGTTTACACTAAGGTATTTATTGATAGTAAAATGTGCAATGTCGAGCACTGAAGGATGCTTGCGTCATATGCCAATGTGTCAGATGCAAGATCAATTTAAAATAGGAGCCTACCAATACTTTGATGTTACTATCCAATTTTTTTATACTAAGAAAATAAGATGACTTAAAATAATCAGATGCCTATTTATTCAGCAATTGAAGATCTCTTTCTACCTTATCATGATGTATTTTGACAATTTCTGGATAACCATTATTCGGAGTTGGAACCACTTTAGCGACAGTTGCTTGATGGACATCCAATACCTTTCAATATACAGTATGTATATGTAAATCAGAGGCTGTCTGGGATGGATCAAGACTGTATGTATCATCATTAGCTTGAAAAACTCTACACATCATCTCGCTACATACAAAATGTTAGTCCTACTGTACTTTAAGCTAGGCTTAACAACTGTTATTACCATCACATACTGTTGATATTATAAACACGTATACGTAGCTGACGTAGAGTAAGTGTAAATTATTAAGACACAATATATGATTTTTACTACTTTCACTTGAATCATTAATTATAATGTACAATATAATACGAATACAGTAAATCAACTGCTTGGATCGATAGCACGCGTAGATATTACAATATGACTGAAAGAATTTATTTTAGCAGGGCTGCAGATTCTACCGTAAGAAATGCATTACTGAACTAACTTATCCATTCCATCTAGTTGGAAAATAGAATGGTTACCGATTTACAGGTGAGGGCACATCGAACATGGACTGACCAAAAACAAGACAAGCAAGTTAAAATTTGCAAAATGCCAATTCCGGCAACAGCTATCAATCCAGCTTCAAAATACTCTTGAACGCCATACATTACCAGCCAGACATAAAGCCAGATCATGTAGAATATTAAAAAAGGAGCCACATAACCATGTAAATAGACTTGTCGTGGTATATATAAGCGAATATATTGGATATCATCACTGACTGGCATTTCACTAGCCTTGGAAGCCATGTTGAATGACTGACAACGGATTCAACTGATAGGCTCATTCAATAGTCAGTGATCAATACTGTCCTTATTTGTACTGCATCGGAGTGATGATACCGATGCCTTGCACTCGCAATTGGCAGGACTGTCCCGTCGTCTATGCGTCCAAGCCCGGCTTCAGCAGTGCCTGACCAGTGACCAGTGACCACTAGTAACTGGTTGACTGAAGGAAACACGCAATTGGCAGGACTGTCCCGTCGTCTATGCGTCCAAGGCCGGCTTCAGCAGTCCCTGACCGCTGACCACTAGTGGTTGACTGAAGGAAACACGCAATTGGAAGGACTGTCCCGTCGTCTATGCGTCCAAGCCCGGCTGCAGCCGTCCCTGACCAGTGACTGACCACTGGCCACTGGTTGACTGAAGGAAACACGTGTTACACATCAGTTTGCAGCAGCATCTTCACACAGGGGCTTCTGGTCAAGGCTACAGTATACTAGCTACAGTAGCCTTGGAGACTGCACTGTACTGTAGTCCAATGAATTGGGTACTAGCTGAAGAGGGAATACAGCTCTCATACTGAGCGGTATAAATACTAGCTGTAGGAGACTTTTACACTGCTCACTCCTTTACAGTGTAAAGTACTGTACACTGTAAAGCTCAGTGACGTACTGCACGGTACTGGACGGCGGCGCTAGCCCAAAGTCCTGCAGCCGTACGTTAATCGGACCGAACGCCTTCATTTTACTGTCTTGCTGCATTGAAAAGAAGAGGTTGAATAATCATGGCTGACGACGAGACAGCAGTTCCACTGTAAGTTTTATTGTACCGAAATGGATCAATGTCTGTTTACTACAATTTCACTGTACAACATGGACTATAAATTAATATCATATTAGACAATATTAGAATGTTCACTGCTGGAGATTTTGCTTCTAAAATTCATATTGATCCAGAAAGGATACTCACGTATGTGCTGGATTTCCTCATTTCCCATGCTACTATCGTAGCGGTCTCAATATTATTATTAACAGTCAAATAGCTGATGCACAATCGAAAGCAACGCTACCATTTTTCGTCCTATTCATTATCTAAACAAGCTTGTTCTACAGCTTCCAGTCGAGCAAGTGATAGACCGACCATTCAATAACACAATCAACTTACAGTTCTACAATCCAATGACTTAGCGTATGGTTAATCACAGTGTCAGCATTTCACCAATGGTAATGTGAGTAGTCCCATACTGTAGTACTAAACAAGAGCAGAATTTATCCGATAGGCGCTAGTCTATGGTATTCAATACGCGTATACATTTCTAGGATAGAAGAATACCATGCGATGTGCAATGGTGACTTCTCTAGGAAGTAGGAAGTAACTTAAATGGACAAATGGAGCTCTACGCTTCATTCTCCAACTCGTAACGCATCAAAGATAGCTTAAAGCAACGCTACCTATCTGTTACTTACCAAAATGATATAGTATTTAAAGACGATAGTTAGTGTTTCTACATGTTAAGAGTGTAATTGTGTAATCTGACATTATACTGTATGATTCATTAAAATAAGCTGACATTATACTGTATGATTAATTAAAATAAGCTAACATTATACTGTATATACTGTATGATTAATAAAAATAAACTGAATTTGATAGGATAACGTACTTTATGTTAATCCCTTACAGTTAACCTTGTTCTTTATTCTCTACGTGTAATCTGCTATGGGAAGCATTCAATCTATTTAATGTTAAACATATTCAATTTCAGTGAGGAAGCTATAAACTTCGCTGCCCAGGGTTGTATGAGCGAGGTAGAAGCTTATGCTGATTGCGTATCAAAGAATAGGAGAACTTGGTATAAAGAATGCAAGGAACATAAATTTAATCTGAACAAGTGTACCGCTGAAAGGTAAAGCTAAAACCGACTCAAAGGAACTATGCAATCGTACAACAATATTGTAGCTTTAAACGGGGTTTGATAAGACGCTCGTTTTACCTTAACTATATTTAATATAATGTGTAATACTGTACAATTTGTACGATGAGCGATTATAACGTTCACTAAATCGATCCTGTTATTAATACATGTATGCAGCCCCATTATCGTTACAATCAAACGTGAATGCTCTGCAGGGTATAACCTCTGCTTACGCGACAATCCAACAAATCCGTATGCTTGCAATAAAGAGCTGCGTGCCTTTGCTAAATGTGCTAAAGATATTTTAGAAAAAGCTACGGCTGAAGGTAAGGCTAAGATTCAGTGAGCATAAACGGAGAGTCGTAAAAGAAGTAATAATAATAATAGAATTACCATAAAATTACAACTATAATTGCCAACTACTACTAATATATCCTTAAAAAACATTTTTATAGGACAATAGTTGCACTATTGAAAGTGCTAGGGAATAATTGATTTCAATACAGTGGCATGAAACTGATGTCGATGAATGCTAATACAGTAGTGTACTGTATCTGCAGTTACATCGAGAGAAGCTAATCGTCCATATTAGCCAAAGAATAGCAATTACTAAATATCGCAAATTTGACGTCTTCTTGCCTTTTAACGTGATTACATGCGCTTAGCTATTTCATTTGAACTCTAGGTCACATTAACAAAACTTGTACAAACACGTTAGGGTATGTTTTATATGTTGTTCCTGCTATTTTAAATTTGAAAAGAATAAAAGATGTAGAAACTTTCTACAAAAAAATTCTAATCCTTCAAGGGCATTTATTACAATTATATAAATAAATCTTGTGTGATCGAAGCCTAAAAACTTTAACATGATTTACAATACTGTACAGTACAGCAGATCTACAACAAAAATATAAATATCAACTGAACCACCTCTTAATTGCCAGTGTACAATGTACATGTAGCACAACTAGTGCGCGAGCTTTCCTCAATCTGGACGGGTATTATACTTTCACAATTGTTTCTCTTGGAGTACATTATCTATAATTTCTTCCACGTTAGCAAGGATTGAGTTCATAAGTTCTATTCTAAGCATACCAGATCTAAAAAACTACAATATTTCTGTCAATTAGTCTAATCGATATTCTTTAAATTCAAAAAACTAGCATTAAAAACTTACTTGAATTTGATCTTGAAAAGGCAAATGGGATATTAAATCATTTCTATTCATCATCATACTGTCGGAATTACCTAAAATTATAGCACGTTCGTAATTAAGAAACTGTAACAAAAAACAAGATAAAGTTAATTCAAATCTAATCCAAATGAAGACAACCTTGCTTGCTCTTTTGCAAAGATTGCAAGTCTATTTCGAGCCTAGTGTGACTATTCCTCAATTCTTTTCTTAGCGGTTCCAATATATGACATTTAAAATCTGTAACATCACCCCATATCCCCGTCTAAGAAATTTGATATAAAAGGTGCGTTTAGTAATAAAGTAAAGGTGGAGAATTGATTTACAATACAAAAAGAAATTATAAACTTTCTGGCACACTGATAATTATTAACAATACTCAGAAGGAAATCATCACAATTTTATCATTTGTTTACCTTGTTATCTTGTACGTTATCACGTAATAATAAGAATTTAACAAAATTTAATCCAGCCAGAAATCGATTTGCTTCATTTACGATATCTACGTCATCTTTAATTTGAAGGATAACTTTAATAGTTTCAAGTAGTTCATGTTTTCCAGCAAAACGAACTTCTGAATCCTATAACAGAGATAGCACTTTTTCTGTAATCAAAGTGAATATTAATTATGTATCAGTTTCTAAATAAACAGTTGGATATTTCTTAAAATCCGTTACATTAAGTGCACTAGTAACTCCATCTTTCAGTTTCAACGTCAGCAACTCTATAATGCCAGGATGATCGTTTTGTGTTAGTAAGTACCTAAGAAAGGAGGGATTAAAAGTTTATAATTAGCTACAATATCGCAAAAAATAATTTTGCAAATAACAAAGAAAAATATCATAACGGATTTCGGAGATTATCATGCAAATATACTTTATCAATAGATATTTTCCCCTTCCTTGACACTTGTCAATTTTGCTTTGAAAAACATTGTAAGACTTTTTCCTCTGTTTTAATTAAAGAAGTAGCAATTATATTAACAGTAATTGCCTATCTCATAACGGAATTAATACGTATATGGAAGAATTTAATACGAGCTTGCTTACTATTGCTTCTTGTTGATAATGGGACATGATTGATAATAAATTCTAATAATTTTATAATATGATTAATCTCACAGTAGATACGATACAATTGAATCAAAACTTTGTAACACCTGAGCATTATTTCTGAAGATTCGTGACGATGTAAGTTCAGCTGGTAAAGTTGATGAAGGGATATTATTCAAGAGGAATTTGTACAGTTCCTTGGTTAAAGATTAATAAATTTAAAATTAAAAAATTCCTTACTACTGTTTAGAGCTAATTAGGCTATAATTTAACCTCATCACATGTATGAAACTGTTGCAACAATTAGTAATACAAACATACTCGGATATACTTACCAATCCTTTATCTATGACATTGGCCATCGAACTGGTATGCAAAGTGTTATGATTAGAACCTCAATAATACATCAATCTATCGCAAATCTGACAAATATTAATGACAAGCTAAATTAACCTTTTCAAGAAGACTTCAACATGACGGAGGTTGAAATATAGGCGATATTGGTAGCTGTAAAAGATAAAACATATTAATGACTATTACAGAACTTAGATTAAAGCAATTTTGCAAAGTTTACTACCTATAAATCCATGGGATGGAGTCAGTACAAATATGACAAACAAAAATCAGATAAGAGAAACATGCGCATCCCTCCGATAACATGGTATCACCAACTATTAAAATAAAATTTGGAAGATATTAAAATCTCGTATTATAACCAATATATAAATATTGAAAGAATACTAAATGAATGTTATCAATATCTTACATGCAAATTGTTCATCGTGGCTTTGAGTAAAATTTGGTTTACGAGACAATATATCCATTCCATCGCCATTCATTTTAGTTATAGAAACCTGAAAATAAGCACTTGCTATGTTAAATACAAGTATTACTGTACAGTATGTTTTGACAATGTAACACATTTATGACTGACCATAAGTTTATGAGCTAGCACATAATACAAAGTCTTGCTGTCTTCGTAGAGTATATCAACTTCCATTAATGGGTAACTAAGGAGGCACAATTTACTATAACATTCCCCAAAAATGATGTAATGATTATTGGAGATCATTGGAGTATAGATCAAATATGAAATAAGGCTACTATATCGTATTGTAGATATAGCATGGTGTATGAATAGTTAATCTACACACTACGAATAAAGCGTATTAACACGAAATGTACAGCAAATAAGAATTATAAGCAGAAATACAATACGAACAAATCTATTATTTCATTAGCCAACACTGGCTGTTTTCTTCGGATAAACTAGGGAATACAGTTTTATTCGGTTAGTTTGCAAGTTATATTCAATAGAACATCTAAAGTTTTAATAGTTAGAACTCATACAATAGGTGACAGTTTAACTTACAACATCAGTAACATCTTGAGCTAATGATTGTTCCCCGGGTAATGTGTAATTTATTAACTCATTAGTAATGTCGAATAATAGAGAAGTTTTGGTCATATCATCTACAGGCTGTAAACTACTAGCTACACTGTCGAAATCTTGCATATCAGATACCAAGGACGCACCAATCGATACCATTTCATTAGAATTTTCGAAATGCTGCTTATCTATTGCTTTAAATGATGTGATCAGCTGATTATTAGCAGCTCGATAGAACTTTGAACATTTATCCTTCATTTTACGTAAAACTGTAGGAAATATAGTATGATTAATTTGTTAGTATCTCGTATATGCATTTCCTATCTATAGGGCAATGGAATAATATGATTCTTAACTGAGTATTAGCACCATATAATTTAAATACCTTTGGATAAAAGCTTGACAATTAAAATAAGTTTATATGGATGTGGCTGTAGATCACTCTCCAACCTTTCCAGTAATGCTAAATACGATTCTTTCGGGCTATTTACCTGGCAGATAAATATTTCACTAACAGTAAATGCATGAATTTAGGTTATCATCTAATTTAATTTATAATACCTAAAGCTTACCTCGATAACTTTATGCAGTAGAATAGATCGCATCTTCAGACTCTCATGGCTACATTGAGTAGTGCTTTGAGTTATATTTGACAAACCAACTATAATTAGATCCCAGCCACATTCAACCAACAGCTCCTAATTGTCCGAATTATTAATGCATTCATGTATTTAATTATTTAGTATAAGTCTTTGATACAACTGCACAGAATCGCTATATAAAATATACGCTTATAGTCTTGGTAGTTTGGCATACTATTGCATCAGTACTATACTCGTAGAACATACTTGATAGACTAAGTTTAGACTAAGTTTAAAGTATCGGATTATGGTAATCATATTTGCACAGGTAGAAGAATAGCTATACAGTCAGTCGCAGATTATTGAGTTTATGATAGTAGATACGTCTATACTATTGGAATTACCTGATAGTCATCTCCGACTAGAAATTGACCGATAGCTTCCGTCAATCCGAGGTCTAATAATTTCTGTATTAATATCGGAAAGTGAACTCCGCATTCTTCGCTATTGGATGCCTGTACGTCAACATAGATTGGGACAGGTCAAAAATATCAAAATACTTTATCCTGTGCCAGGCTGTCCTACAAAGATTGTCCTTTGAAGTGATTTACACATCATTTATAGTAGGCTATAGTATATACCACTAGAGTACAATAAAGATAAACTGATCAGTTTGCAAAATGTTTCAATGTCTATGTTAACCCATGAAAGATTTACGACATCTCTTTTAATTTACCAATGATTGTATAGTAAGAGAAATAGAAAAAGATAGCGATACTTGCATCCTCTATTTACATATCTCATATGTATTTTCTGTCTTACGGTGGCCTATTCTGTTGACATTAAACGTAATATACATGATAACTTTGTAAAATATAAAATGCAATCGGATATCTGATGCAAAGATTTGCCAAAGTTGGATCTAGCAAGAAGATTGCAATTTGATCTTATCGTCATTTGGATTCTAAGTTACAGTATTACTATTACTGTCTATCCTACCATGATTGGAGTGAACTGTAC
Organism: Trichoplax adhaerens; assembly: GCF_000150275.1. NCBI lineage: Eukaryota > Metazoa > Placozoa > Uniplacotomia > Trichoplacea > Trichoplacidae > Trichoplax > Trichoplax adhaerens. The sequence goes on along the minus strand of NW_002060944.1, from coordinate 4,575,046 downwards.
AAATTCATGCATCTTTATCGCTTAGAAACTGCTGACTATTCGATCAGTAATGTAGTAGAAGCCGATTTTATAAATTAGTTGTAGACGTACATATTGCGAGATGAAATTGTCTTTCTCGGTTAGAATTTCATTCGCTTCTTCCTGCATGGTTGGTTTTCATTTACTCTGGTCACCATAGGCGTAATATAACATGCTAAAAGAGTCTAAAAATATCCCAATACATTCATTATAAAGTTAATGAAAGAGAATAGCTTTCAAAATGAGTCAATTATAGTAAACGATCATGTAAGCACCTAATAAGACGAAAAGTGTCAGCAGAATTTTCACCTACGATTAGAGAAGATTGAATGAATTAAGAGTCGATGACGTGATTGGTTACTGCTAGTCAGCTACAGAGTGTTGCCAGTACGGACCCATGGAGATGGAGATATGATGAGGGCAGACAGCTCTCTACTTCTAAATAAAGTGGTAGAATAATGTCTAGAGAGAGCCGTCAAAATGTACAAAGGACAGAAAGGAGTAATGTAGCAAGATAAACAAGCAAATCTCCAAATTGGAGGAAAAAGTTGTCTAAAACGAAATACTTTAAGCTGTTTCATGGACTACTACGCGTAGATCGAGTAGTCAGGGGGCTCGTCCATGATGAAGTCTATAGTATACCGATACCAATACAGATACAGTACAGTACATACATACTGTACTGTACTTGGCTAGTTAAGTTAACACCACCTACAGTACACTATCGCCTTCCTTACTACACCTCAGTACAACTTTTGCTTTTTTTTACTCAAGTCTATGTAAACTATGGAAATTACTATGGAAACACTTTATGACTTTGTTGAATTTTTCCATAATAAAAGTTGTTCAATTTTCAACCAAAAACATCCACTTTGTCCTATATATCTATATATATATATTATATCTGCTTCAGCGCTGAACATCATAAAAGTTGTTCAATTTTCAACCAAAGACATCCACTTTACATATATATCTATATATATATTATATCTGCTTTAGCGCTGAACATCATAAAAGTTGTTCAATTTTCAACCAAAGACATCCACTTTATCCTATATATCTATATATATATATTATATCTGCTTCAGCGCTGAACATCATAAAAGTTGTTCAATTTTCAACCAAAGACATCCACTTTACATATATATCTATATATATATATTATATCTGCTTCAGCACTGAACATCACTACTATTAAATTGAAGGATGTTAAAGAGTGACATGTACTCACTACAATTCAAAATTACCAACAATATAAAAATAATAATAATCATGACGTTATTACTACCATACTCTACCCTATGGGATAATTAATTCATGAATGAATGCAAAACTCTATCGAAGGAGTACCGCAGGAAGTGAATACGCCAATAGTGACATTAATTTTGATTGTACTATAGGATCGTATTCTGTACCTTACCTTCCGAGTCATGCCAAACTATACTGTTGTGGTAATATCGTAGGCGTCTTAAAAGTGTTGTGCAGCTACAGCATCACGCACGTATCCCGTTGAAAACCAATATCAGCCGCTATTGTACTTTGTTTTATTTGTTTCCATTTTTTGCTAGGGGAGAGAGAATGTTCACCGACTTTACTTGCCCTAAAGGATATTATAAAAGAATAAAAGAATTAATAAAGAGTTCAATTTAGCATATAAAAGACTAGATAGATCGTGCTATATACAATCATACGAGACAGATAATAGACAAAACTTACTGGAATAAAATCAGAAAGTGTGGTAGTTGTAAGACCGTATATTGTATCGCTGAAAATACCGGCAATAAAATTGGCTCCATCCATAAATAATAATAATTAGTAAATCGAATCAAGACAATAGAGAAATCAAAAGTTTAATTCTTATTCAAATACAATTCCATCCAGACTGTTGATACAGTACAGACAATCATAGGGCAAAGTACGTTTGAGCTCTTGGTGGCTGGACCAAGTTGACAAAGTAAGTATCATTATGAAATCCCTTCATTTACATGCAAAAATATTCTACTTTATAACCCGTATAGTTGATGAATCTTAGCAAAATATCTCAATCTAAATTTTAAAATTGAACTTGTCTGTACGTATATTAAGTCCATCTTGAATTAGAATAAAAAATAAATAAAAAAAACTATTAAATACACAATAATATACTGTGTTACTTGCCGCTACATTGCCCATCCAATGACTTGTTATTTCCCTTTGCATACTGCTACGAGTATACTATAAATTTCGTATAATCTTTCATGATCAATAATCACCTGAAATGACTACCCTGATGTAGTAAACTCATATGCCTGCATAGCAATCAAAGTATTGATAAGCTTGTAGTTCAATGAAATGTAAAATACAGAAATTAAACCCAGAAAGACAGTTACTCTTACTCCTTATGTGCTTATATAACTATAGCAATCGTAGTAATATATTCTGTATTAGTTCATATCTGATTGCTATACACTGTATGCGATAAAAATTTTCATGTAGTCGTTTGTTTGACCTAAACCAATCCTTAATTTTTGATCGCTTAGCTTCTACAGTCTACTAGTAGTCAGTATAATACGCATATGAGCTGCTTCTAATTTCATCAAACCTGTACAACATGCATCATTCCACTTGTGAAACCTTGATTATGATTAACATTTTATATTTGGTGGTGATTACCAAGTGTACTACATGCTACAAAAACTCAATTTCGGGTTAGTGGATGGATAATTTCTAATGTCGTCGCTATTATCGGTTTAATAGGGAACTTCAAGACGGGACTCAAATATAACTGAAACTTCGAAAAACTTGAAATCAAGATACAAGACTTCACTCTTTGCAGGTAGTCCGATATGATATATCCCCCAAATAATATAACTAATATTGTAATGGTTGTCGTAGATTGTCTTTTTACACATGCAAGCAATTATGCTGGTTATTCATAAATAATATATCATCTTGTGTATTAATGAATAGCTAAATATATTTTATACCGTGATATATATACATTTATATATGATTGTATGATGGAGACACACTACGTTCTATCTAGTACATTACTACATGAATAACGGAAAAACTCATGTCCTGTAGTAAAACTTTTAGCCGCTCATTTGGTGGAGGTGGTGTTCTGCATTATTGTCATACTATATCTACAGTATTACTGTGTATTGGATAAGAAAGTGGCTAGAATCCAAAGTCTGAATTACTTTGATAAAACAGCTATTAGAAGCATTGAATATATTATGTACATAGGACAAGGTTATTATCGTTGACTATTCAAATGATACTGTACACAGTTATTTTTATTGCGTTATACAGTATAGCTGTCTCGCGTTTTAATCTTTTCAGGACCAAAAATGACAACCCTTTACAAGGATAATTTCGTATATAGCGATAATTTCTGTGTATTTTCAATTAGAATACTGTATAAAATCATTCATTGAATGAGTAATTCCCAACATTCGGAATATCTAGTCGTGATCGGCACATAAAAGTAATTGTGCATCCTCATTGTAATCAATATTACTTGTTTATGACTGAATACAAGCTATAAAAATTCATTCGACAACGGGCTACCCGCTAGTACACTAATCATAATAGCAAGTATTAATAAAAAAAAGTTTATTTCACCGAGCAGAGATTTAACTAAAATTAACTGAATTACAACAATTGTATCCTCCCAAGTCCTACCTTTCTAAGATTAAAGAAAATTCTTTATTACGATGCCATTTATGAGATGCAATCATCGCTAAAATTTGTAACATCACTGTTGCCAATGACTGCTAAAATAGTACAACCTAGGCACCCATTAGAGTATTGAATGCTTGTAAGCTTCATCGTCAAAGTACAAGAACATTCAACTGTTATGACAAGAAATTTATTCTAATGCGTTACATGCGCTGCGAGAATGACAAGTGATCATATAGAGCTAGCAGTCAATACTGTAACAGTAATGTATTGACCATAAGCGTTTCTATGTATTATTCTATTGGAAATCATGACCACTGCTTCGCTTATCTTGCTGTCATTAGTACTGCAGCTTACTGAAAGTAAGAGTATAGCAATCTATCTAGCATGCTCTAAAATACCGCCAAAATATGCGCTAAGAAATTAATTTGATACAGTCCGTGCGTTTTATTTTGATATCTTGAATTTTGTGTGATATTTACTTGCAAACCTATTCTTACAATTATCTCTATATAATGATTGAACTGGTGCGATGCAGTCAGTGTGGAAGCTCAATATTGCACGGTTGATATTTAATACTACTTCCAGGCATCGATTATATAATCTGTGTTGCCATGACTTAGACTGGTTATGACTACCGTTGTAATTTACAAATGATACTATTGATTACAATGGTTCTTCTTCTTGATTGATTTATAGCATCTACTGTAGAGTAATTCAAGTATGCTAAATATGTCTACATCTATTTATGGTTGGATATTAATCATGACTGTCAATGTAGCTATTTTAGTCAGGGAATAATTCAGTCTAAAATGGAGCAGGACGTTGGAGGTGTCAAAAACAAAATGCCATTTACCGGTAGAAGAAAACGAATTGGTTCATGTCACTGTATTGAATTCCATTTAGAATGGAATTGATTCTACTCTATCGTTGTTATTACGTGTCTCCTAGCGTCTGACTGGACAGTCTAAAATGGAGTAGGACGTTGAAGGTGTCAAAAACAAAATGCTATTTACCGGTAGAAGAAAACGAATTGGCTCATGTCACTGTATTGAATTCCATTTAGAATAGAATTGATTCTAGTCTATCGCTCTTATAACGTATCTCCTAGCGTATGACTGGATAGGAGAAGATTTCTGATGCATTGGTGTCTATCGAATACGGAATTAGAGTAAATTTAGAGAGATCGTGGATGATTGATTCATGTTCATTAATAAGGTTAAGTGAATGCAAAATATTCACCAAAATTGAGCTATTGGACAAGTACAGGAGACAGATTAATGATGTAATGTATCATCCGGAGGGGTTAATCAAATCGTCGATGCTGCCATGGTTACGCCGGAATCTTGCGTTCCTGCCATGTTTGTGGCTAGAGTACAATTGCCGTTTTGATCGTTGAGTGGCGAAACAGTGGCGCAGCTGTACGGTATACAGTAGACTAGAGTTGCGTGTCGTGTATGGGTATACAAAAAAGGCGCAAAAAGTTGCTGGAGTGCCCACAGTACGTACTCTACAGTGCACAGTACTGTCACCTGAGTGATGGACTGTAGGTTACATTGATGAATTCCCCTGCAGTACAGTGTACAGTAGGGGAACATACTGTAAAGTACAGTACAATGTACAGTAAAAGGTGTTGAATGTATCGTTCTGTACAGTAGTCAGCTTGTCATACGGTAGCCTACAATGAATGGAGACCAGGGAAGTTGTGTATGCAAACGAAACCATAGTAGAATAGCCCAAACTGGCCAACGTAGTCTACCCTACAGTATGGCGTTGTCATCCATCTTGTCGGTGTCCAGCCTCAACCCTCTTACACAAGGGTTGTCAAATGCCCCCCCCCCTTCCCCCACCATATAGCCAACAGTACGGCGTTGAACCCACTCAAAAGAGACGACAGACTTTGGGCGTCTGTATATGGCTTTGGAGTGTGGGAAAAAAAGTCAATTTGCGATTATAAAGGTGCGGAAATTTACTAATGAAAGAAACTGTTTGATCCTGCTGTAAAATCAAGAAGTTCAAGGCATTGAAGGATAAAGCGATCTAATCCGGACAAGCAAAGAGGATACAAGTTAGTATTTGTTATGGCTAAAATAGCATGATGATGATGATGATGATTTACAGTGGATCAAGCCTTGAGCGTTGGAGAGATAATTGCCTTGGCTTGCAGGGTTTTCCTCGGATGCATTTTTTTCCATCACCGTGGTTAGAGCGTCGTAGTTGTTGTTAGCTTTTGATAAAGGGTTGATCAATAGCACACTACCATCATGGATCCACTTAAAATAGCATGCAACAACGTTATGAGTAGATTGGATCGATGATCGACAATAATGAATACATGTTAGTCTGTCTACCTTTTGCCTTGACATCGCCTGAGAAGATGGATTGGACGCGTTTACACTATGGATGTTGTATATTGTCGCTATTCCACTTTCAATTCTCTTTGAATCATGACAGCTATACTTTTCTCCATTGACTTGTACAATAATGATGATATTAGACACTCCATTTTGACCATAACGGGTGCAATGGCGGAATTCTTGTCGTCGACGTCATTGACTAACGTTCCAATCAGTACAGTACTCGCTATATTTTTACAGGTCTATCTGCCTATCTAAATACAAACTTGATCTACATACGACTTCCATTCTTTCCAAACGGTAGCAACAAGCAATGCAACAATCCATTCTACTCGATCCACTCATTAGGGTAGTTTCATCCAATTCACCAGGATAATCCCATCCTTTTAAGTAGACCAACGATACCAGTAGTAGTGAGCCATAGTTTTTCAAATGCAATCGATCCAAGAGAGAAACGACTACGACAGTATATCGCAATAGGGTCCAATTTTCGATCTAACCTATTTATCTCTGCATTTTTATACAGTAACAAAGTAAAAAGGTCGATTCATTTTTTAGCTACTTTTTCCTAATGAATTTCAGTTTTTATTCGTACACACCAAATATTCAATTGGGCTTGAACGTCAGACTGCATCGTAAAAAATGATGATGATCACGGACGATAAGTAGTCAAATGGAAGAGGGTAGAGTAGTAGTTTTTGGCGGACAATGATTTCAAAAGTGACCAAGTTCGTTGATCATATGCCGGTGTCCAGTATAGTATTGCGATCGTCGTATCGATATATAGTCAGAAAAGAATAAATAGCAGCTACTGTAGTTACACCAATAAAATTTCATTCTGTAGACTGCATTCATTCCGTCATCTTCCATACAAGGCACATCCAAATTAATCATCAACAATGATGATGACTTGCCAAACATCAATGTATATATAAAAATTTAATGGAAAGCACTTTGACTCCTTATGTTGTTCACACGATCAAGTTGCAATTCAATTTTTTTTTTTGTCTCCATATTTGTAAAGAAAACAACTTGACAATTTATCTTAGTTTACAGCAGTTGACGTTATGGATGCTTAAAATCATGTTGTCACCGATGAACTTGGAAAATAGTTGAAGCTTAGCCACCATCATCATTTTTGCCATTGTATCTAGACTGCAATCAGTTTGCAAACTGTTCAACTCTTTTCCACTAGCAGCATGATGGATTATATCTTGTACGTCAATAAACAATTGATGGAACATCCAGATCAATCGTTTACATCCAATAGACAAACATAACGCTTAAGCGAATGATAGAAAATAATTAATATAACTATTATAAATTGATCATCATCATCATAGGTGGACCACTTTTTGTATTTTCCATTGTATCACTGTAATCGTTGCCTACTTCTACTTTTTTATATGGCTAGGCTTCTAATCATACAGTATTAGTATGTAAGGATATTTGCACTATTCATCCAATAATAATGCTTGACAAATTGGAAAAAATTCAAAAATACAATTGGACGTACATAATACAAGATTATACTGTAATCCTCATCTAAGCTGGAATATACGCGTACAGTCTGTATCTGCTTGATTTTGGTACAGGTCTAGATGCAGTAGTTGAATATTCTTTGTCAATTTTTTAACTTAAGATCTTCAAGGCATAATCATACATACGAGTGCAAAATGAATGTCTCAAAGTTTGCTCTACACGAACATCATCTATCTTGTAGATGGAACTTTCTTATCTCAATATTTCATAACAACGCGTACTTTGGAAAAGGCTATAGAATCGTAAAATACATCTGCGTACATGACACAAAGGATAAAAACGAAACATTTTTTTTATCCTATCTTTTGATAATCCTATAGAACATAGATGCAGCACTCAGCGCTTATGCCTTGACTTTACCAACATATTAAATACGATAATGACGGATTGATTGGATACACTATCCTAGTACTGTAAGCATGGATACAATTTGCTTGGATGATGGATGAATAGCCTGTTGACATATAAAATGAGCAATGCTTTCCAGTAAAGTAATACATTATCAGATTGAAGCAGTAAATCGATCTATGCCTCCCCCCAAAAAAAAAAAAAATGAAAAGTAATAGGATAGCAGTTTAGACTAGATAAATATGTTATTAACAACTTTTTTATAATATTCAATTCCAAGTGCGCTTATGTCATGACTATTTACTGTACTGAATAGTTTACTTCAAATGTAAATTTTTTAAAGTAAGACAGCGATAAATTTATTTCATGATCGATAGTTGCAATCTTATAGACAATTTGATTCCATTTTCTCTATACATTCTTGCCATGAATGCCAACGGGATGCTTGTATTAATAGTCACACAATGCAGTCAATACTGTAAAAATGTTATACCTGTCACTATACTGACCATCTGTGCTAAATAATGATTCAATATAAAAATTGCTATGAGTATAGAAGATTATTATCATCAAGTTGAATATTGTAACACTAGCAATACAGTATATTCAATCTTAGATTTTACCATATATCATTTTCGATGTAAAATTTCCGTAAGAGTATACATTTTAAACAGATTATATTATAATCAATATTGGCATAATTCCACTTTTGTACTACAATGACATTTTTTCATATGGCATTGATCTATCCAACAATTTGACTCACTCAAAGATATGCCAATTTTTCAAGTTAGCATGTAGAATACTGTAGTGATAAGAAATTACCTAGGCGCAACATTAAATCAAAGTAATCTTATCTCTCTATCGTAAAGAATTTTTAATTGATGAAAAATGGGATTAAATTCTTTCTGTATCACTGTTTATTAAAAGTAATAAGATGATCCTTAAATATACACTACATCCGTTCATAGACGCATAGAGACATTTATCTAACGGATTATTTACTATTCAAAGAATATCCAAGTTTTAGCAATATAACCGTAGAGATTTGTTATAGTTTTCCATTTGCAAGTTAAAACCAATCACTAAAGTAAATTTCATGATATCAATTCTATTCAGTAATTGCTAATTGATCGACATTTTTTTATTCAACTTTTGGCGATTATAATCTATATTCCTTGCAAATAATACTTATAAACTTTGCGTACGCTACTTTTTATGTCGATTATGCAAAAGTGTTAAAAAATACTCTTATGCAGGATATCGTAGCGTGGATTATTAATTATATTTATGATAGCACCATAGGTAAAAACTCTTTTATCATGCAGATAGAGAATTATTATTATTCATAACCGAATTACAACTGAAAAAATACTGCTTTTATTCATCCAATGATATCGAACATTCATTCTGTGTTTCAGTACTATCCGCTCGAATAATGATAGCAGAAACTTTCTTCTCACGTATTTTAATGATATCCAATGAAATAGATGAGACGCATTTTTATTATACGTATATATATATACTTGTATACCATGTAGCAGTATCCTATTTTAGTTACTGTTAGACAGTGATTTTGTATTACCGTCTACTGTACAGTACTGTAGGCTTTGTCTTTTTTTAATTATAATTAGGGCGGCCTTCAAAACTGAAAGGGTGTAATAATAAATAATTTAACTAAATCTTCAACAATAACTAACAGACTACGCTTTTAACCATAACCCTATTTCATTCAACCTTTCCAATCTTTCAATTTAACTTTCTTGATACTATTGTATGCAATTTATATAGTTGATATTTATTAACAGTATCCTGGATATTTGTAGCTATTTTATCTGAACAAAAGTAAATGTAATAAATGTGTACAATTCTAACATATAACGGGTTAGTACAGAAAAATAAGTACGAGGCAAAGAAAGTTAATCATTCAAGACTACATATGTTATTATAAAGAGTTAGCAGTACATTTTATACAATCATGACTTCTTCACTTAACCTCAGCTATCTATTAGACTATTTTATATATCTTTTATACATACGTATATCACAAATAAACAAACAAACAATTCTTTTATATTACTCGTATTATTACTCAACATCTCATTATTATCGATACCAACAGATAAAAGTTTTAAATTCTAACCAAAAAAGGCAATAGAAATGGTAGTCTAGTATTGCTCAGTATTGTCTGATTAATTTAATGACGTTAAAGTCTTGTCCTTTATCCATGATTGTTTAATTTCATCGGGAGTGACTGCTAATTACCAAAAAAAATTTTCTTTAAATACTCAAACCCCGATAAAAGTTTAAAATAAACCCTTGTTATGCAATAGACAATATCAATCTTGATTTATTTCGTTTTTATGACACTGGATAGTTTAATTTTTATAGGGAAAAATTTGTAATATTTGTATAATGTATATGATGTACAGTTTGAGATATATCAACTACAGTTAATAATTATAATCAAGAAGAGTTTAAGCGAAGAGATTTCTATTACTTAAACACGCGGATATCAGAATACGCGTACATCCAGTGATGTAGTATAATTAGTTGCATTAATTGACAAAATTAATTAGAACTTTACTTACCTTCGTTCCTTAATAATAGGTGTCATCAAGCGTTCAATTATTGTAGGAAAAAAATCGAGGATCATGCATCCTTCCCATCATCGTCATTTAGCAGTTACTGTAACTACTGTACCTCCAGGTGTACCAATTGGAACGCAAGTCACGTCACATCCTACAAATATCGGTCATGTTCCCACAAACACTGGCCAAGTTGGATCATCACATGGGATGGATGTTAACAAATTACCTGATGACGTAGATGGTCGTCGTCCGGACGTTTCTGAATTATTACAACAAATAATGTCAATAAATGAACAATCATTGGATGAAGCACAAGCACGGTAGTAATCTAATCTAATATTACAGCTTTCGCTCTGTTCAACTAAACTTACCTAGATTGAGTTATAGTTTTAACTAAGAATAATATGTTGCAAGGATCAATATTTCAACTAATCTAATATGTAATTGGCGCCTGTTCAATATAGCATTATTATTATTTATACTGTAGAACACTTCCTTATCTTCTTTATGTATCAATATTAAGATTTATTTTTATTCTCCATAAATTTTAGTAAGCATGCTCTAAATTCACATCGCCTAAAGCCTACTCTGTACGGCGTTCTATATGAAATTAAGGAAAAGACAGGTATTATTTAATAAACGATCAATACAAACCTATGAATAAGAATAGAAGTAATGGTTATATCTGTTAGACTATAAATTAATCACTCTTTTTTTTTCTTTTAATTTAACACATAAACTCGGAATACTTCACTGTGGTCTATGTGATATGTATGTACAGTGCTAAATATTCGAACACCTTCCGAGGAAGATCCTCCCGATCAACAATTAACGCGATTAGATAATATGTTGATTTCTGAAGGAATAATTGGGCCCGATAAAGGTGCTTCTGCTGCTGCTGCTGCTGCTGCTACTGCTAGTGCTTCTGTTCATGGCGAAAGCCAAATTGATCATTCTGATTATCATGCAAAATTAAATCAAATTCGTCAAATCTACCATTCTGAATTGGAAAAATATGAACAGGTAACATGAGCTATCAACAAACAAGTAAAAAACTTATTATTGACTTTATATCGACTTTAATTCATTAGGCTTGTAATGAATTTACCACACACGTAAAAAATTTATTAAGCGAACAATCCAGAACGAGACCGATTACCCCTAAAGAGATGGACCGGATGGTCAGTATAATCCATCGTAAATTTAGTGCAATTCAAGTTCAACTGAAACAAAGTACATGCGAAGCACTTATGATCTTAAGATCACGCTACTTAGATGCGAGGTATACGACATTGCTTTATCGAACAATACAATGATTATTATTGTACTTTCGGATGATGTTGAAAACGCCCAGTAATTATAGGATATTTTTCTTACAGAAGGAAAAGACGTAACTTTAGTAAACAAGCCACTGAAATTCTAAACGAGTATTTTTACTCACACTTAAGTAACCCTTATCCCAGCGAAGAGATCAAGGAAGAATTAGCTAGAAAGTGTGATATTACCATTTCTCAGGTAAGAATTTCGAAAACCTTTCATTATTTGTATACTCTAAAGTACACTAGTCAATCTTATATATCTTCGTATGTTAGGGATCGATAAATTTTTACTCTAAACGGTGCTACTTTCATTAATTTCAATTTGTTTAGATTTCTAATTGGTTTGGTAATAAAAGAATTCGGTATAAAAAGAATATTGGAAAAGCTCAAGAGGAGGCAAGCATGTACGCTATTAAAGCAGCGCAAACATCCAGAAATCAACATGAGAGCGGCTCAGGTTTAGAAAGTTGATCATAGTATTGCTTTGTACAATTATTTACTAAATCTACATATTATATAATCTAATAAAAGTATACTTTTACGCTAGGTACAGAAGGCAATTTAGGATTAACTCAAGCGTCTACGTCGACATCAGGAAGTTTGTCACATTCGCACCATCCACAAGTGCAACCATCGATTCGTAACCAATCGCAGCAAGGAATGCTTGTTGACCAACAACAACCTGATATATATTTGGGTCCCATACCCTTGAGCACTAGTAATAGTGGTTCATCAAGTGGCAATGTATCAGTTAGCAGTCATTTTCAGGTATTCATTGCTTCGTTGTCGGTGCAGTAATAATAAAACTCACTAATTACATTGTTCTATCATCATTCAACGCTAACTGAAATAGCTAGTTTCGCTTCGTTTATTAGAAACTACTGTAAGAGCTTAAGCAGCAGTTCAGAGAGTTTTACATTTTTGATAGAAACTGCAATATTATTTAAATTCAAATCTTTAGGTTTCTGGGTTATCGCACCCAATGTCTCAAGCAGGCGGTTATGCCCAACCTGACCAATGCGCTATTCCGGTTTCATCTCAACAGCCAGGATTCCACGATGGTCATACAATACACCAAGTTGGTGATTATGATTTAGAATTCATTTCCTCATCAATTCCTAACCTTTAACATTATCCTCATTTATTATTTTTATAGCTGAAGTAAATGTACAGTGAATGGCCTTACAACATAATTTTGATTCCGTCGACGTTCATGAATAAGAAAATCTCCGATTATTTTTATGAAATAATATTCATGTCGTTCATTGAGACTGTCAAGCAGTTGATATCATTTATTTACTCATGTATGCCTTAAATTGGTGAGGAGTCACCTCATGTTTTCATTATCGTCTGTACAACAGCAAGTACCGGCTTTTTTACCACAGTAATATTAACTACTAACGATTATTTTGGTGATGAGCTATTTTTGCTCAATTACTGCAAAATGGTATTGTATACAAATGAAATCCATTTTTAAGGCTCTGAATCGCTATTATTGGACTACATTTTAAGTGCTATACAAATGTATTATCGATACCCTATTATTATTTGTACAAAATAAGCAATCACTTAATTTGTTTGCTTGAGTTAAGAAAGAGTTTTTAAAGCGTTAAAAGGTGAATACCTGTATCACAATTTACAACTAATTTAATTTAAGTTAAATTTAATGTATATGACGGTGTATTATTACATAGAATAATACGAAAAAGAACATCTGTTTAGAAATATCCTATATGTTACACTACAAATCTATTTGTATGCTATAAATGATATATTAATGTTGTATGAACGACTATAACCCCTAGAGCCCTGACCAAGATTAAACACAATATATTGTAATATTATAATCGTAAATTTTTTATACTCAAACATTCGAGTCAGGCAAATAGCTCCTAATGCTATAATAGTAGATATCTTATGTCGAATTCATGACACTTGTTCATAAATATAACCACTTTCTACTGACGCATGTTGTACTATCACATTACAGTTTTTTATATGACATGCGACTTTAACCGAAAAATCTTTAAATTATAGATTGAGCATATATCCTTAATGCAAAAATTTTATCCTTTTGTGATTGTTTCTCATTAAACTCAGTTACAAATGAAATAAACATTGATATAAATTTATACTCTTTTAACTTTGCCAATTTTATTAAATTAAATTTATTCACATAGAAACTACAGTCTTGTGCCTGATGTCGGAATACGAGTTCGCAAAGCTAGTAGCATTGATATACAATTGACGATAGTTCTTAATGATGTGATTAAAGATGAAAATACATCAAACAAAATAGGTTTAAGCAATACTACGTTGTATCTGTAAGTTTATTTAAGCTATAGTATTGAGTACAATCTGGCAACCCATGAACATCACGAATAGGAGAACAAAGATCGCTATTTTCTTTTTAAGTTGACAATTGTATTTCGTTAGATTTAAATAGTTATGACGTACAAGGTTTAAAGATTTCACGCTGTACGGTAAATTATAGTGATAAAATGATTCATTCTTAAATTGCTCATGACAATTTTTTTCGTACGTCTAGCGTTGCGAAATTTGTTATATAATCTCAATTTATTAACAGTGTTATTAATACCATATTCAATTATTTATTCGAAGAGGATAGCTATTAGTGCCTTAATCAGCTATAAGTCATCATTTACAACACTGACGGAGCAGATTGAAACCAGCTAAAACGGTCAGTTGCTAGAGCTGAAGGTATATTTAACTTGACGAAGGTCATATTTGAAATCTCGCAATCGATTTTCACCATTGTTGTCATGTAAGTTTCTAATTCAATCAAAAAATAACGTTCAGTTAAAAATCAATGCCAATTTTTCAGATTATATTGTTTTTACTGTGTAGTATTTATACATGTACACATAATAAGTAACTCCTTCAGCGTTCAAGATGCACTGACCATTAAAAGCTGGCATAATTAGAGACAGCCGTTGCTTTTGATTCTTGTTACCAGTTGTAGGTGGATATAAATATAAATCTTTCTTAAATGTTACGACATAAAACGTATCGACACTCTGATTGAACATTTTGGAGACGTAATCGCGTGCACTAGAAAAAATACAGAGTTAGAAATTTCTATTACCGACCAATTAAAAAAGTCAATAATAATGCAATGGACTAGTTTCTCTTAATATCTCGTTTTGTAAATTAAACATACATACAGCTTACATACGTATCATGCAAATTATAGCTATAAACAAACGAATTCACTTAAGCTACCTGCTGAAAACGTCACTATAATATGGTACAATCTGGTTGTTATCAACTTCAGACTCTTTTCTGTAAGATACAAATATCGTTAGAGAAATTAATAAATTTCACCGATCTATTGCCTTATTATATGAAAGAAAGAAAATACATGGAATGACGAAAAATATGTTAACAAATTTAATATCATATTACCTAGGAATGGCATTATCAGGCTTAATAGCAAGCTCGTTCGATCCAAGCTTCTATAAGATAAAAATTAGTTATTTAGTCGATTACTTAAATCTTCTAAAAGGGCATAAAAATACAAACATAATACCTGAAAAGCCTCTTTATCTTGTAATACAGAATTCTTACGAATGAAATTATATTCTACCTTCTGTCGTTGATGCCATTTTAAAAGCGTGCGCGAAATTCTAATAGTAAAAACACAACATTACTATATTAAATACATACTGTGTTAGCTAGTGCTGTTAATATTGCGCAAGATCCTGTTGAGAGATCAACATCTTGTTCTGTTACCGTTGTGTTTCGGTCTTATTTAGCACAGGCGAACAGCCAGTGGATGATGATTCAAACTCTTTGTATGACTTGCTATGCTCTAGTGGTAGTGATGGCCTACCAATAATTATGTCAGGTTGTTCTCCTTTATGAGACAGCAGAGCACGTCCATGTAAAACTGAAATACTATCATCACCAGGTATTTGATCGATAACGGTATTACTACTAGAATTTATCAAATCCAATATAAAAGTTGCGATGTTAATTTAATGTAAAACATCAATGTCCCGTAAATTAGTTAGTAATATGAAGTCATAATAATACCTTGTAAGATTCAGAACGGTTACATTAAATCCAACAAACAAAAGAACCATAAAGAGTACAACATGAGATTTGTTAGAAGAAAATTTAGTATTGGATTCTACAGATTCCTGATGTTGTCTGAGTGCAACGTTCTAAAATTTGAAAAAAATTGATAATAACTTAAGATTTGCTGAAAATTGAAGAACATCGTTAGAGTAAACACTCTTAAAAATAAAAAGCATGATATGAATATTGATCATTTATGTATTTAATTAAAAGTCTAATAAAATTAAACATCATCCAAATTTAAACTCACTTCTTGTTCTAACTGTTGAATTTTTAACTTTAGAGACTCATTCTCTGATTTTAAACGATTACATAAAGCTGCTTGCTGATTAAGCTCGGTCTCCAAACTTTGTAAATACTATATATTTGATTACAAATTATTAAAAGAGATATATATAAATTTTCTTGATGTTTGTTTAGGAAATCAATCAAAAATTATATTTTTGCAATTTTCTCACCTCCTTCTTCTTCTTTCTCGATAAACAAGCAGATTCACGATTCTTAATTTTCCTTTGTAACTTTTTATATGCCTTCAACTGTAATAAAGAATGATAAGTAAATTATGTGGATAATAAGAGTAATAACAACACTTTATTGCCTTATAAAAAGATATAATCTTGATACGGTTATGTAAAAAATTAGCGCAGACTCTAAATCGAACCTCGACTGTTGAAAATTTAGTCGTATCGACAGCTGGCAATGGCTTATTAACAATCTCTTCCTCTAAGGACTATGTAAGAGAGTAAAAGACATAAATAATTAGATCTAATACGATAAAGGTAATACAATTAACTTGCTATATATTAGTAAAATTATTAAAAGTGGTAAACACACTCACCGTAAATGAAGTCCCGCTTCGACCATGAGCTAAAGGTATCTTTCGCACCGAGGATACGAGCGGTACTTTGTTATAGTTTGCATGAGAATTAGGACTAATATCTAAAATTTTAATTTTAAAAATTGCATAAGTGAGAAAAAGCCAACGAATACCCGAATATTATTGATAAATTATTGTACGTATGATTCATAATTGCTGAGGTTCTTCTACTACAGCTATTACCGACAATTTATTAAGAAATTTGATAATAATATACCGGTACCTGTCTGTTGGACATCCTTTGGAATATACTGATTTTGTGGTGGAGTTATTGGTGGTGATTCTATTTTTATTGATGATTCACTATTTGGCGATGGGGCCACGGATGCATTAGAGACCTGGTATTAATGCAACAATTATGTCGGTGATATTAGTACTATTCGTAACACCACTTACATCAGTTAATTAACGTTGAAAACTTAATTTACTACTGTCCATAAAACTGTATAATTTCAAACTTCTAGATTGAATACACGCGTATACTTATATATATGGTAAACAGCGCACTGCATATCAATTTATAAAGCACGAGGACTAGCTGCTATATCAAAAATAACAGTACTATATGATACGAATCATATGATCCTCAATTTAAAGAAATTCGAAAACAAAATCGAATGATAACGTACCTGATAAGAAGATGAACTGCCAAGAGAATTCGAAGGCGAAAGAGGCTCAGATTTAAGATAAACTAGGTAATAAAAACATCAAAAAAAATGGTTATTTAGCCGCTAAAAATCTAACCCTCAATTTTTTTCAATGTTGTAAATAAAGCTGCAACATAAACCTACTTTTGACCACATTCAATAGTAACAAATGTAGTACTATATACGTACAATAGGGACTACCACTTACTAAAGCTTGGTTTCTAGTAGAACATTGGAGTAATCTTTTCAGTTGATAAGTGTACAGTACTTACTATCACCCTGTAGCGGTTACATACTATACTAAATCTTCAAGAAAATTAACATAACAAAGAACAGCCTACGGGCTCTGTCTCTCGTAACAATCAAACTCGCTATTCTTTTTCAATGTATCATTTCATTTACTATTAAAGTACAAATACTGTTTCTATATTTCATTTAACATTACTAAAAAGTCAATTCTGATATAAATTAAATAACATACCACCACTATCGTGACTATTTTCTGGCGATTCGCAGTTATCAACAAGCCATTCGTCAATGTAAGAATCGTCAAATTCTAATGATTTGCCCCAATTCGAATCCTTCAGAAGAAAGAAATTAGATATTTTTGTTTAATCAATGTTTATATAAAAAACTAAGAGCTTTTTATTATAAATACAGACGCTGCAATACAAAAGAATTCGTAACAAAATCTGTAGATGGCTTTCTTTTCTTAAGGGAAATGTACAACATATGCATTACCGTAAATGCGATAAAGACAACAACAAAAATAATACGTGAGAGTTTCATTGTGTAGAGAAATATCACTCTAGTTCGCCGTTAGACAGGTGTTTCTGTCGATACTAGATCATAATGTATGTTAATTGCTGGGTTAATGTTTTTGAGTTTAACACACAAGTACAAAACTTGTTATTGGAGATTCTTCACTATACATACGCATTTTAATTATTAATTCAAAAATATTTTCAGGCAGTGCAATACATGCAGATGAGGTAGACCAGTTTGACACATACGACGTGATTTCCATTATTGTTTTCAACAGGAAAAGAAGCATTGTTAACTGACGACTGTATCTTCATGCAGTGTAACGTACTACCCAAGCAGATTCAGTATATTAATTATTTTAATTCTAAAAATAGCGATTTAAGTATGATACTAAGATACTGTATTAATAATCCATTGCTGTATTTGATACATAATTAATTGTAAAATTCTCAGATTCAAAGATAATATGTGCACTAGATATTATCTACAGTACATGCTACCCAGATCATAAATTCGATAACTAGTAAGGTCAAACATATTGAATAGGCATATAATTCTATAATCAATACGGTTGTCAAGTTTTAATAATAAAGGCTAACGGCAAAGCGAAAAGGACAAATGTTTGCTATCAGGAAATACAGTGGATATGTGTAACATCACGTATTCAGACGACCTACAGCTCAAGTAAAACAATTTCCATCAAAGTACCGTAATACTAAAATGCACGCAGCATTGTGCGCTATGAACAGTACATTAGGCATTATCTTCCTCCATATGCGGTCTACAAAGTACTACAACTATTGTCTACTTGTAATTAACATAGTCCCTTTCAACGAAAAACACTAATACGGAGGTGTGAGTACGGTAGCAAAAGTATCCGCTGATCAGATGCGTACGTAGTAATAACAACAAAAAACAGATAACAATCTATAGTGTGTCCGTTACAAATCTTCAGCTGGCGAAGATGATAACTGCCCTAGGTGCCTACTATATCTTTATTGAAAAAGAAAGACAATATTTACCGGTACTCGAGGTAGTTGATCGACAAGTTTGTCCAGCATGGTGTCCAATTCGCCATTTTCTAGGTCAAATTGTTGACAGTCCATGTCTAAAAGTCGAAGGAGGATATTAAATAACAAGCTAACATTAGAATCATTTACAATTTACAGATTGCAGTTCAAGATGCAATTGTAGCTTTAATCAATTTGGTATTTTATAAAGTCATATCGTATAAATGTTATTGTCGGTCCAAATATGCATTGATAAATTTACTCAGCGTCATTCTCATATACAAGTACTGTATTACAATCATGTTCTACAATAAGGGAAAAATTAGAGGGCAATTAAAAAGTATAAACTGGCTATGTAGTGGCGAAGCTTTATGTGTAAAATTTACCAAGATTACAGATAATACTAACGATATCGGCATGAGTGTAAGCACGAGTAATTAGAAAGATCTTGGCTGTCGATGAGTTTGTGTACAGACAAGTGACATTATACGTATATCAACAAGTTCACAGTCTCGTCTACATCGATAGTGCAGTATACGTTTGTTATTACTACAACTTTAAAATTTCTCCATCCTTGATAACCTCTACTTCATCAGTTTCAGAATAGTACTATAGTTTGTAATTATTTAGCATTGATTGAAGGCGAACTAAGTCACAATGATGAGAAATTCTTTCAATTGCCTAATATTTTTCATCTACATGGTAACGCCGATTGCTTGATGGGCGACTGGTTTGTCACCGTAGTAACAGGTAGTCTACCTGCTCAAATAGCCACGCGCTACCTTACACAGAGTATTGACCTCTTGCACTAACAATGTTGTATACCGCCCAACAACTACTACAGTACTATAGTACAGTACAGTACAAGGAAGTGCTGACATAATACGAAATCATGCACGGATATTAAAGAGATGAAGATTAATTACTTTCTATACCATTACTGTTCTAACTATAGACTACTGTATCCTAGAATACGTCTGACATGAAATTATCAGTAAGAATACGAAAATTATTTTGAGAAAACTTATATACTGTACTGCTATTACCAACAATTAATTAAATTTTCTATTTTCAAATATTTCTGTTCTACATTTACTGTACTTGTGTTAATTTTGACTGTGTAATACTGTAAATACAGTATAGGATATAGGTATATTATACCACTGTTGATCATCAAGAAATAGAATAAAAATCAATGAGATTTTTATACAATTTTTGACTCGATATTAATGTACTGTATCTGTTGTACGACATCGCTATCGAAATCGACATTGGTAATAATATAAAAAAAAATTATAAACTCTTATCCAGTCTTCTATACTGTACAACGCTACAGTAAAGCGAAAGATAAGCGTCCTTTTCTGTTGTACTGTAATGCCATCAGCAATTTTATCCGTACTTAGAATTCATTATTCTTTAACCCTTTAACCTAACAGGTTTACTAGGATTATAAGTCTATTTCTCTATACTGTAGTATCAGAAACGGTCTTTCATCATGATAACGAGTGGTGTTGGAAATGAGAAGTCAAAGAAGTAATTTTAAATTGGAAAGGCAATGATCCTTATTCAGTAACTTGCGTGAGTGACTCTTGTACGCCGTCCACATACTGTACGCGTACTGTACACTCTAGTGTACAGTGTACAGCAGTCTATGATCGCTCATTCTCATTGAAAAATAGAATCATTTTTGAAAGAATACTTTTACTAGTTTCCTTACCCCAATCTGCGGTATTGAAGCCATCTGCTTGATTATAGTGGGGATCCAATTCGTCGTGTAAACCCTGATCCATGATTTAATTCGACTTTGGGATTTGGGGAATTAATTTCAACTTCTACGGTCCAGTACGACTGCTTCCTTCTCTATTGCCCTTTCTTTGGAAATTCTCTTTGCGTCAAAGACCCCTAAAATGAGAATCCTTTTATAACAATGCATTAGAGCTACAGTACTGTACTGTACATGTACTGTACTGTATACTGTACTGTACTGTAGTAGCGTTCTGTGACGTTTGTTCCCCATAATACAGTACAGTGTATGTACTGTAGGCAGGGCAATACATACTGTATCAAATTGTTTGTCATGTCACTGTGCTTTACAGTGTACAGTGTACAGTATAGTGCAGCATACAGTACTATACACTGTGCTGCAGACACTACCATTGCATCATTCATCCACGGAGTCCACTCACTCTCTTTTCTTCAGCAGTCCTACAGAGATTTGGTCCATCTCTTTCATGTTAATTCATTTACGTTATTGTTGCCCACAAGTTTAAACAGCAAACGTCAACACGACTGAATGCCTTTGATTATCCATGTTGAAGGTATCCAGTTAACGAGACTTTATGAAATGGGGAACTACTCTAGTAGCACGAGAATAGCACGATACGAGCTACCTCATTGCAGTCCTATCCTGCAGATTCTGTAGTATAAAACGCAATTTCCAATGTGAATGTAAAATGCTGCAAGTGAGGCTTGTCCTCTTGCATATTTGCCTACAGCATGACTTCAAACTGACCATCATCTATTTCTAGGGGAACATATCAACTGGAAGCGATCTACAACTACAGTATAAGAGGCTAGATTTTATTCATTTAAAAATCAACTAATCCATTTTTACTATCGCTACGTAAACATCAATTAATCAATACTTCCAATTTATTTCACCAATAAGTTATATGTACGTCTTAATAGGAACGATGGACATAAAAGTCATTTCCTTGCATATTGTACAGGCTATATTTGAATTCTTATATAAAAGTGGATTTAATTAATTCAATCTTGAGGAAATAATCGAGTACGGTAAAACTTGAGTCACGTACTTAGGTTACTATATTAAGAGTACCAGGAACTAAATTAGAACCCGGAATGATTAGTACGCCGGCCCAGGTGTACATCAGCAAGTAGTTCATTCATTTTCTGCCACATTTACAGTTACAGCAGATCATTGTACAGAGACCTTCAAGTTTACAAAGTTACAAAAGACCTCGATCGAAAATCGCCCCTAGCTCAATACCAAATTGTTAGCAATCGCCATTAATTAACGGTTATCTACTGTAGACTGGTTATGCTGCAATCCAATGATTGTTCAAATACAACCAAGTTTTTCTGATTGATAACATTAATGCTAAATTATAGAAGTAAATACTACAGTCTTTCAATCCATACTATCTTCAAGTCGTACCGTAGGACTAACTCTATAAGTCCACATCCACACCAATACATGTACACTTGTACAGTACACAACAATGTAGCGAATAATAATCGAATTCGTTGAAGCCTTCAAAATGCTCAACGGTATTACGCGTACTACATGTCGAAATGATTGGATCTTTTTAAGCAAACTGCTACGGCAGGCTGATATTGTATACGTCGTAGCGCAGTGATAACGTATGATATTGATGGCATAACGGATGCAATAGGTATCCTATGGCTGTATAGCTTACATCGTAACAGACTGTTCATGCTCAATCATGACTTTTGCGTTCACAAATCGAATCCTTAACTCTTAAAGAATTTGTAAATAACTATTCTTTTCGACATTTTGAAAGCATATATAATTGATATACTCACAGTATGCTAGACGGTATACAAAATATTCGTATATTACGTTATGCACATATTAGTATCAATTGAAAATTGCAATATCAAATTTGCGATGTTGTACTTTTATATTTTTGTAAACTATAACTTATAATAGTAGTCTGGAGTAGCTAAATCATATTAATCAAATGTAATAATGTATCGAAAAATGACAAAGACATAACAATAATTAATTAAAAGTAGGATTGTTATCGATCGATACAATATTACGTTACTTCTTAAGCATAAGTTTCCCTATTAGTCATCACACCTTTATTGCTTATAAGCATAAACAACTCTGCAGTGCCTTAGTACGGTGACTAATAATCATCGCGCGTTACATGTCCGCTTATAAAACCTCCATTTGCTACAATACAGCATATAGGTATGCAAGCACCTGTCATGAGTATTTACAATTTAAACTCTGCATCTAAGTTAGAGCTGCTTTGTATATTACATGTCCTATATACGCTATTGTACCATTGAACACTTAACTTGTAAAAAAAATTTCCATGCAATTTTGAAAACAACATTTAAATAGGCCCATAAAATAGTCTGAGCTAAATTAGATTATAAATCGACACTTGTGCAATCTCGTATACTGCACAATAGCAATTATTCCTTTATCAAGATAATTTTCTATAAAATAAAGTACGGAAAAACTTCTATTTTGTGGCAAAGGTTCATACAGTATATAAAAGTACAAATTCCGCCTTCCATAAATTCAAACAAGTAGATGCTACTCGGCTTATACAAGGCATGATATAAAAGTAGCAGTTGTATCAAAAATATTTCCATTATTGCTATTCCCATTATAAAAGGCGACCAATAGTGTAGTAGAAAGCTGATAGCCAAGAAATTAGTATGCAAATTCTTCCTATTTACAAGAAATCCACATAGAATTATCCTTGCAGTGCAAACACGTAAATACTAACAACTTTTAGGAAGCAATATAACATATACAAACTTCAGTCTTAAAAATATCATAACGAAAGTTTTGACGAAATAAGGTACATCAGCTCATAGATTATAACAATAAATATTGTGCATCATAAATTTCTTATTGCGACATTTTTTTACTACTTTTACATTATACTACAGTCTACATTACTAGGTATCAACTGATTAGTGTCTCTATTTACCTCCGTGTGCTAACTTGTCTGACGATTTCATTTACGTCTTTAAGTACATATCGCTACTGGACTTAATTTAAATAAATATTACAAGTTCTCAGATTCCTCATTGGGAACATAATAATTTTATAGGTAGCAACATAAACATTACCCGCATTTAATGTGACTGCATTTAAATAGCTAAGTAAACAAATATTTCATCGATGATGTTATAACGTACGTTAAAGCGTGATACTATTTGAGTAGATACGATTATATTTACAATAGATATAATCTTCTGTACACCCAGGGAGTGTAAGATTCGATTCATCGCAATCCGTCACCTTTACTTTACTCATGAAAGATTACGATGGTATAACTTGAGAATATATGTTGTTGATCACCTTAAATCGATATTATGATCAATTTCAGGCTACATTTATCATTAAAAATTAAAAGGTTAATAGTATTAACTATCTTTCCTAAATGGAAGAAAATTGATATGATCTGATAAAACTGGACTGTAACTAATCATTCATTTTTCGTATAAAATTCTCTATCTCGTATATATACAGTAAGTCATCCTGACAATACGACATAACTAAATTTAAGGGTGGTGCTCAAGAAAAGAACCGTAGTAATAAGAAAGCTAAAAATATGAAGTAATCACATTTGAAATTCGATAATCGTTATCTTAAGAAACATAGTGGAAAGGTTTGCAGATTATAGTTAATTAAGGAAGGATCCCTAATCCGCTGATTTAATACGACGTATTACTCTACTTTTGATCAGGTGTTGAATCAAATGATAGCTTATACCAAGGATGTAAGTAAAAAAGGCAATATGTTAACAATATGTGAGCTATTCATAATAAGAATTAACAATACCCAATGGAAATCATATCCATATACCAATTCATACATTTGTTACAAATACCAGATTCCAAACAACTTTTCTAACTCAAAATTCCCTAAAGAATCTAGGTAAAAATTATCAAATGATAGACGAAAAGTATGACTACTCGATATCAAACTGAGTTTCCTATCTTCTTCAATCTACTTGTACTCGAAGAATCTAATTTTTACGCAATCTAGAATTTACTTAAATAATACCGTATATCTTTGTATAGCATTTTATGATGCCATCAGCTTTAAAAACTATAGTACCTTTGAACTACCACAACTTTATACGTAATTTCCTATAAAATTTTATCTATAGTATGGAATAGAATGAAGAGAATAAAGCTTTTGTATATTTGCACAAATATTGTTTTTCATTAAAGCATGACCACTGCTATTGTAACAAACAACATCATTATTCGATACGACGAACATCGTATGACATAAGTAAACTAGGAAATTTCAATACGATTTAAATGAACAGTTGTTTTAAGCTAACGCTAATAAAATCATGAGAACAATCAAATTATTAAAACATATGAAAAAATCACTAGTTTAATAGCTTACAGTACTAGTCTTACTAATGCCTACAAATCATGTAAATGACGACTTCAAACCTGATTGACGTCAGCCAAACATAGTATAGTAATAATATATTTAAAATTCAAGATAACGCTATTCTATGAAATAATATAAAGCATATGCTAACGTGATGTTGATAATAACAAAAAATAATGATACAATCAATTTAGTTATTAAGGCCAACATGTCAATAATCGATTAATTATTCGTAGTATTCTTGATATAAGGTAATAAAACAATAGCAATACTTATAACAGTCAAATGATACCTAAATCACCAAGGCTGCTGGATTATAAATAGTGGAACTTCAATCTGAAAATTATCATTAATATTTTTCAGAAGAAGACGATCTTGGTCAAGAGTTAATCTTTTAGCAACGATATTAACTACATTATCGATCATACATTATAGAAAAGTCAGACAACATATACTGATGCTGTAATGATCAATTTCTCTGGTGGTAAATAGCGTAAAATTAAATTCATTTTGGTTCTTTCCATTCTAAAAACGATTGACGTTATTAATACTATTCATAAAATTTATCAATACAAGAATTAGTATAATCCTGATTCTTATTTCACTGGTATATCTTAAGTCATTTTCCTATTGATTATCTTCTGTATCTATTTGCTATACCATTTACTTATATCAAAACTTTTACCGCTGGAAATGATAAAATAATTTTATACAGTAATCTTGCTTACTATTTATTTACATGATCATATCACCTACTTGTCCTAACCTAATCGGCTATATCATTTCATCGGTCTTGTCATTTCACATCGTATTGCACTGTCTTTTGACAACTTTAAACTTTTTATTGTAGATTCATTTGTTTTATAACCTTTTATACTTCTTTTAAAAGTATCAGCATGAAGATATCTGTGGCAACTCAAATTTTTCTTGAGTTATCTCCAACGAATATCAATATTATTATCATTCTATTATCAATTATTTTTGTAGTCGGTCTTATCATGAATTTATTAGTTTTATTTTTTTATGCTACAACTCCTAATATGAGATCTATTAATAATTACTTCCATATGAATGTTATGCTAGCTAATTTGTTATGTCTTTGCTATAATATCCCTGTCCAAATAAGTTATTATTTATCATATAAACAAAATCAAAACGTTCATATGGGCATATCAGTTTGTAAGTTATTCCTAGCTTTGATGATCATTCATAGCACAGTTATTGGATATACAATTGTAGCTGTAAGCTATCATCGCTATACTACTGTAAAGAATAGCTTACAAAAGACATTTACTGAAAAAAGAGCGGCTATAATTATTGCAATGATTTGGTTATTTGCGTGTTTACTTGCTGTACCTGAGTTAATTTTTACTAATACTGTCACTATTTCAAGCAACCTAACAATATGCACACAAGCATTTCCATCCGATACCTCAAAGATAGTATCTTATATTTCCATCAATATGCTCAGTTTTGTATTACCACTGGTTTGGATAGTGTTTACAAATTTATTAATGGGCTACAAGGTACAAAAGAAATTTAACAAAATTCGAATGATGAAAGGTGGGTTAGCGTCATCGTTATCGAAAAGCAGCTCATTTAACATTGGCCAAACACCAGTTAAAGTATTTAGTCCAGTACAATTTCGATTATTGAAATTAACTACTGCTTTGGCCATAGCTTACGTAATATGTTTTATACCAACAAGGATATACGATATTGTTATAGCATTCATAGTTCCGATCTCTAATGATACTAAGAGAGAATTAGCAGCAATTCACGTAGTTTGTACTTTTCTTTACTATGCTAACGCAGCAATTAATCCTATTCTTTATGCTTCTCTCTGCCATCGTTTTCGAGTCAAGCTATATCAGTTAATATGCTGTTCATAAACACTTCAAGCAAATGTCACTCTTGGCTTGCATAACCGAAAATGTATTCTAAAGTAGGTTCAGTCCAATAATGATTTCTATCTAAACATACCAATGATTTGAATAATGCTACGGAACTTGATATGTAAATACGCTTGTGAAGTTCAGTTATACATACATTACACAAAATGAAATGATAAATAAACAAGTTTTACAATATGCTTTCGTATCCAATTGTCTATCGCTTTAAATCCGATTTCGATTAAATTCTCTAAAACGAGTATGAGGCACAGTAAAATATAAGGCGCGAAGCTGTACCTTAAATCAAAAATCTGCGTCATTATGATATGTCGTAAGACCAAGGTTATTAGACAATGGTGTCTTTCAGTAATAGTCTATTTTTTATATCTAAAACATGATGTATATACATTTTACAAGGTGATGCTTATATGCCTGCTAGCACTTTTAAGATCACTTTAAACAATTTTAACCTCACTAGGAAATAATACAGTATCTTAATGTATATTATTAAAGATATCATTAGTGCTAATAGCGCCTATTGAATGAAGAATGTTTCTTATAGCTATCAGATTTTCTGTCTTTCCTATATGAACTGGACATGTTGTGGTCATCCCGAGAATAGCTGTCTTGCGACCTTTGTTTAAATTTACCAGAGTCTTCTCGGAATACATGACTACAAAGCATTAATGCATGCTGCAATTAGGTAATGGTAAAAACTGGGCAAGAAAATGTGTATAACTACAAGATCGTCACTAACAGTAACGCCTATAAAGACACAGTAACAAAAATGGGTAATATGTAATGAAAAAATATTCATTTACATTGGTCTCCTGAAAGGTCTATCTCTTCCACCAAAACGTAGTTGCCCAGATTCTTTCTTACCGCCGATTCCACCTCCTTGTGTTGAAGTAGATTTAGAAATGTGCTTATACTATTAGGTAAAAATTCTTAAAGTTTCCTTTTAAAACATTGCCTATAACAGTTCTTGATTAGTTATACAATTCATAACATAATTTTATCACTACCTAATCTTCTAGGAATCCATCCTTTTAATTTTCTCTCATATTCATGCTCGACAATTATTTCACTAGAATCTATCATCATCTTATTCGCGTCCTACATGAATGATGAATGATCAACTGATTTCAATTAATCTTTTCTATTTTATGTTTTATACTTATTAATAAATGTAATTCTATGCATTAACAGCTTAAATATTTCGGTAAATTGAAAGTATTTCGATTAGTATTTTCTAGCAGAACTTTAATTAAGATAGAAAGGTATACGCATAGTGTAATATACACACATGAAAAGCCACGTCATAGCTTTTGTCATCGCAAAATTCAATAAAAGCATACCGCCGCGAAATGCCTGTCACTATATAAAGATAGGGAAATGTACAACGTTAGGCATATCTATAGCATTTGCCAAATTTACCGTTATACCCATTTAAAATGTGTAACATTAAACAGTAACATATTCATTACTGCTATACTATAAAACTTGGATCTCTTACCAACATCCCTTACAAGCCGACAACTTTTTATTTTACCATACTTTGAGAAAATTTTCATTAGCGTATCTATTCAACATTTTTGGTTACAGAAGATAGAAAAAAATTAGCATCTAAGTCTGAAACAGCTAATGGGTTACTATTATATATCAGTGTTAGATTTAATGTATTATTTTAGTCTTGTTTTATGTATACGAAAATCATCTTTAATCAATTTAATATGAATGTTCCTTTAATGGATATCTCTTAAACCGTTATTTCATTCATTCTTCATGATAACGATTCATGCAGTGTCATCCAATACCTTACCTTCTGTTGTTTTGGGGTTTAACCTTCCAATAAAGAGTGTTCTGTTTGGATCAGTTGCTACCAAGGTATTGGGTTTATCTAAAGTAGATATACGCAAAATGATGTAAGAGATTCTTTTCGATGTCATTCGATTGTAATACGGATGCTAATAGAGAGCACAACGCATCACATCTCGAATATGTTACTATCAATTCGGTTGATTTCATAGACGATTATATTACAGTGCTAAAGAAGTTAATAATCTGAAAGTTGGATGAAATGCGATACAAACAACATTATGGATAGTATAAAACACATGTCCTGTAGAACAAGTCTGCAGCCTCTTACATCTTGAAGTCATGGCTCGAATAACAGCCCTATCATGGGCCAGAGAGTCAGTTCCATCGATGCTGCCAGCCCGAAGAGGGTCATAACTCCCGCGATGAGAGAATAATGATACCCAGTTATCGAATGTATTATCTTCTGCCATTATATTGTATAAACATACTACTCAAGTTAAGAAGCTAAAACGGATAAAGGTTTTACAACCATTTCAGCCACAATGTCAAGCAAAGAAGCCAAGAAACTTTCCTTATTTGAGATGTTCTTACTTGTTTCTACAGCCAACAGACTAATTGACTAGAAGTTGCTGCTACAGATATGGACTAGTATAGATACAGTAGTGCTGGACCGGACCAGACAGGTCCTCGGACAGTCGGACATATACCCTCATAAGTCATTTAGGTTAAATGGCTGTAATAACTGTTCCAAACACTTGTATTTGTTATAGCCTCAGTATGAAGATGCTCGATTTCGTTTTTAATTGACTTATTTTGAAATGAAATAATTTATGGAAACCTATTCTATTTTATATATATATTTTAATATGTTCTGCTTGAAAGCAAATTGCTGAACGTCATAAATGTTTTGAATTAAGAGTCGGGAAGAAGAAACAGACACAAAACATCCATTTGCTAAAGTTCTATTTTTTACATCTTCCGCTTTACGTGATCTAAAAAAGTCAGATCAAATGAGTGAGTCCATGGTCATCCTACAGCCCCATTATTAGTGGAACAACACCATTCATTCCCTATAAACAGTTATGGCAAAAGTTTCCAATTTGTTACGTAATTTTTGTTACCATTAAAGTCAGATGAGATATAGATTACAAATTTACTTAAAATTATTACATTTTAGGAACTTTGTAAAACGATGTTTTGACCATATGCTTGCCCAGTAAATTGTACTGCAAGTTATAGTGAGGGTGCACGTATGTACAGTATACCAAATCTCAAGCGGAATTTTTTTCTGGACGTCAAAGTCGATGCGTATTAATAAAAAACTTCTGCAATGGCTTTCAACTCCGACACAATTTACTCTTTCGCTGTAATGCTGTGAGTATAGCATTAAGTATATAAACTGATGCGCATAGAGTAAATCGAAAGCTCTTACTGATAATTACGGTTTTGGATTTTATCATCATCAGGGTTGATTCGGTTTTAATAACTATCCACTATAACTATGATTGGCTTCATTATATTAAAATCAATGAGGCTTTCGCATTTTTACGGTGAAAATCCAGTAGAATACGCGTACTATATACTGATAAAAAATTTATAGATAGGAGAATTACAAGTAGGGAATGTAAATTAGTATTGACACTGCTGTACAATATGATAAGCTGACCTTCAAATTAGAAAGGCATCATTTTTTATCAGCCTGCATGCTCACATTTTATATAGTAGTTTATACTATACTACTTGAAATATAGTTTCTACAATCCAAAGTAAGTAAAATCTGTTAGTATAACGGGATTAATTTTAGTACCATTCTGGTTCATATAGAATACGCATATTTAAATGCTATGGTAGCGGCTGTCATCAATTTCAGTATCATGAGTTAGGATGCTAGCGTCTTTTCCAATCAATTCATTGGATAATCTTAGAACTAGGTATTGATAGTTATATTAATAATTAATTAATTACTATACAATACAGTACAAGCCATCAATTAGAAAAAGAGTTACATACCAAGTTTAGTAACCCTTGAGCTACGGGTAACCTTGCTAACTCTGCTATTAATAGCCGACGGCTAAGTGTAAGAGGGTTAGCCAAAAACTCCATAACTAACTGTAAATTTGATCAGTAATTTCATTACGAATAAAGAAAATAAAGCTATATCAAAATCAATCAATTCCATGCATCAGGTGAAAACCTATAAAATACGCAACAGACTTCCTTAAAAACGAATAGTAAGCTTAAACCAAAATCAAAAATATCGATAAATCGCTAATCAGGATACCGTCAATGAAAGAAAGAATTTATTTACACACACTGGGTTTCCGGTTTCATACAGCGTGCAACACAATACATGAAATTACTGCATTTGCAATTGCGCAATTTGCCAGATCTAAGCCTATCTTTAATTAAGCTTTAGCTAATATTTTATTCAACATTTTTATTTTTTCTATACTGGTTTATTCACAAGGCATTTGACAGTCACATGAGCACCATAATACGTGCTCTACTTGGAGTACTTTGTATTACTAAGCTATCTTATTACGTAACATCATATAATGTAGTTTATTTTATTAATAATAATTATACAACTAGAACAATTATTAAGCATACTTTCTGCCATTCCTAAGATACCGTCAATTTTTCTTCTAATTTCGATAGTAAAAAAATAAAATAATAGTGTAAGATGACACAAACACTATTCACAAAAGAGTACTACGTACATATTTGAAATTAAAACATGATCGATTTTTTCATGTTGTCGTCAAGCAGCTATTGTACAGTATGATTTATTGTTTAAACAGTAATCCACTTTTAACATTACGTTCGGATGTGTTTAATAAAACCTAAACTTGTCCTAATACGCTAATGAGAGCTGTATAGTTGCAACATATCGAAATGCTACTGCTACTAAGCAGCTCATTTTGAATGCTACGAATACATATGTCATTCTCGATACTGAAGAAGAATTTCGTTTATATAATCGTCTTTATAAGTAAACCAAGATCACTACACATATTGTACGATAACAGCATATTTACCTATATGTACTTTATGTAGTAGAATATGAAATACTTCGAATGGCTTATTTATGTAGCCACTTCCTGTTCCATGATTTAAGATCTATAAAAAGCTATAAAAGTTATAATAGCTGGGCTCAACTAAATTTACATTGCGTGTTATGAAAGGTGAAAGTGCCTTATATCTTTTTGGGCGTTTTTAACAGTATCACAAACAGATAAATGGATAATTTGAAGCATTGTAGAAAATTCATTATATTGCCTGTATGCCATTCTATGATGCTGTAATTGTCTGATAAGTTAGAACTTTATTACAGCACCGCCCAAAGCTCTTAAATTTGTAATCAATCAGTCGAGGTCTATTTCTTGACAAAAGTAAAAAATAGAGTAGCAAAGCCCTTATTAACTAATTACGGAATCTCCTTATTAAAATGACGAGATTTCTACTATGCATAAATATTCAGGAGAAAGAAGGGTTAACGATTTTTTAAGGGCTCCAAGCCAGAGTAAAAACTCTCACATCTTGCTCACTAACTATCCTACAGCACATCATGACGTATCGTTACGACCTTTGTAAGAATATTTAATCGATAAACCTATCTCACATTACTGTACTACTACAGTACAGCAATTAAATATTTGATGTTTCGCATCAAAGACTATTTCCTAGCCATTACCACAGCTCAGTTTTTGTTTAGAACTATTTTTCTATTACTCATACAGGTCTAGCAATTTTTTGCTACAATGTATACATACTTTAACGCAAACTTTGAGGCTATCTGAACATGTATGGTTCAAGTATATTTTACGCAATTATACCAAGAAGGTTATTTAGCTTTTACTCAATTTATGTCATATTCCTACTATGGTTTATTTGTAATGGCATAATCTCATAAAACTGCCAATTAATATTCTATTTTTATCTTTCTATTGTTATTTACTCTCCTTACTTTACCGCTAAATTAATATTTACTTAAGATACAGTGGACTACGTAAAAGATTACAACGCCGACAATAACCGTATCACCGCGTTATGCTAATATTGTGCGCTAAATTGGCAATTAACGCGGGCAATTAGATTTTATTCGATGGCTTATCACTTTTCTATGAATCTAGATGTTCCCTCACTCATTATTATAAAATTCTACGATCGAACATGTCTAAGTATTTCATATTATTATCTACAGTAAAAGTACTTCTAACCAAGTAATTGTATTATGCTGGTTAAAGTTGCAGTTACATTATCTTTAGATCGTTTACAACCTGATGTACTATATACGGGTATCTACTATAGTAGGAAGATAATTTATAGCTGTTCTAAAAAATGAAATAATAAGTATACGCATAATCCTGCTCTTGACAATCCAATCAAATTGGTTGTCCAGACATTGCAAAAGATTATTTTTAATTAGAATAATAAAAAATATATAAATTCTTACGCTGAATACAAGTATCTTTCAACCTGGGACTTCTACTATATCTTGAAAAATAGCATGTGCTGCGATATAACATGGATAACCACGAGGTATTATGTATTTAGTAAATCTCGTGTCAATATATTAATTTATCTAGGATTGCCTAGACAAGTTGAGCTTTTGATTACACAGTAATGTATAACTTGACTATACAGTGTACAGATGTTATACAAGAACTATACATGACCGACAGCGTTGTAAAATTAACTATTTATGATCTTCATAACACGTATTCGTCTTTCAAAATAGCAGACTCACTAAAAATAATAGTTTACTCGAATGCTTAGAATGAATATTTTTATACTATGTGTCAATTTTAGCAAGTAGTTGATACCAGAAATATCGTGAAAGGTAGTGGTTTATAGATTATCTTTAATAGATAGGGCCAGACTAATTGTACTCTTTTAAAGCTTTGAATCCGCATGATAGTATGTTAACGTGTAGGCATCGTAATGCAATTTTAAATTCTAACATCTTATGCATACCGTTATGTGTAATTGATAAATGATTATTTATTCTAAGCAGACATTTTTTAGTTCAACACAAAAGTCATTTATCTCATCAAGAGAATGTAGCAGACATCGGAGAATAGAAAATAAATTGACACCTGTATACATTAACAGAGTCCACTAGGCGATCAAAATTTTCTCACGTTATCGCTACCTTTCAAGTCGTTATGATCCGTAGTCCTTAAGGAATACTAGATGAATCTATCAATCAAAGCTATTACCAAGCTGAATGCTCGAATTAAGCTATTAATCAAAGAATCAAAGAAAACCGTTAAATCTCGTCTTCCAACTTGAATGCCCAGACATCAGTTTAAAAGTAAACTATATTATTTATTTTCTGCTCTGCTAATTATGGCATTGCAGTATGCAACTTTAGGCCGTCATTCATAATAAGGAACAGGAATAGGCGGCCATTTTTGCCTCTCAAGTTAGCATATTTATCTGCTTAGAGATGTAGACTACGACGTATAACAATAAATAAATGAATACAATTACGGCTTTCAAAAATTTAAAAATCAATAGTCAGCCAGTATTCTTTAAATGCTAATTATTTCAAGTGAGTAAACCATGCAATTAGAATACACTGTAATGAATTTTTAATGATATATTTAAGGCTATTATAGATTAGTTTGTGCCCACTTGTTTTTCATTTGCCTAATCCGTAGCTTAATCAGTTGTAACTTATCCTGAACAAAAAATTCACTCCCTAATTAACAAACTATTTGACATTACTTAATGAAAAATAAAGGTACGATGATGTCATCCATGACAATCGCGACGAATGTCGAAAATTTACATAGATTCAAATTAAAAAATCCAGGTCTCAGCATTAACGATGATCTAGAAAATAAAGTCTCAATCGTAAAAAATAGTTGAGATCAATCAAACTATAGATAAAAAAAGTACGACGCTTACTCGTTTATCTTGTTTAGGGTAATTAACTCCTAACGTTCAACATACTATATAAGCGTAATTACAGCTACCTGTTTACTATTCCAGTAAAATAAACCAAGAAATTCTTGCCATATTTGTCTCTGAAATTATTTAATTTGATTTACCCAATCACTTACAGTATAGTATGCAAGCATCGCCTGATGTAGTTACGAATTGAATATTTAGTAATATATCTTGAATACGAACTGTAACCTCAATTATATAGAGGCACATTAAAATACCACAGAATTTAATATTAAAACAAGTTTTCATTAAATGAATATCTTACGTAATTGTAACATTATTTTGGCTATAAAGCATACAAAATCTTAATAAAGTTGAAAAGAGAGTAAAATACAGTAGTTAAGTCGGATTTTTAAATTATAGTTTACTTCCTCTATCGTACTAATTCAAAGTAGTACCTTTATTAATAGGAGGTACTTTTGTCCTTGAATCGTAAACTATCTAACGAATTTGTAACAATAACGAGGGGTGTCGATGAAAAGTTGAATACGTAAAAATAATTTTATCCCTAGAGTAAACGGACACAATACAAT
This sequence comes from Trichoplax adhaerens, assembly GCF_000150275.1. NCBI lineage: Eukaryota > Metazoa > Placozoa > Uniplacotomia > Trichoplacea > Trichoplacidae > Trichoplax > Trichoplax adhaerens. The sequence goes on along the minus strand of NW_002060944.1, from coordinate 4,539,459 downwards.
ATATCAAATAATAATTTTTTCTAATTGTTATGGGGCAACAAGAAAGGATTATAAATAGCCGATCATGATTTCAATGGGGATTGGCATAACAAAC